>NC_083331.1:23352119-23958212 GCF_963455315.2 Globicephala melas
CTTTATGGGGCAGCTTTTGCCCGAAGACTCCCCACTGACCTATCCAAGATTTTCTCAGAACCGTATACCAGTCTGAGGCTCTTCTACTCAATCCTCCCTCTCTCCCTTCACAGGTGTCAGACCTACTCATGTTCTTAAGGCTTTCCCTGCCTACCGCTGCTTGCTCACCTTTTATCCTTCACAAGCCTTCCTCCCAGTAAATCTCTTGCTTGTCTAATCTCATCTTGATGTCTACTCCTCGGAGGACCCAAATTGACACAGCCTTTAAGATACACCATACCCCTGACAACAGCAGCTTAGACACCATGGCTGTTGGGAGTGCTATATGTCCTGGGGAAACCCACTCCTTTTCCTTATTTCGTCCCTTGGGGCTCAGGGGACATTCCCTAGTTTCCTTCCTCTAACTTCAATACTTTGCCCAGTTTGTTGTGCTCCAGGGAAGAAATTGACCCTGATAACTGATACATTTTTTCCCCCTTCATCCTCAAACTCTCAAGGGAGAGTGAAGGGAGAATAAAGAATGACTTGGGGGCTTCCCTGGTGGCGCAGTGGTTGAGAATCTGCCTGCCAGTGCAGGGGACACGGGTTCGAGCCCTGGTCTGGGAGGATCCCACATGCCGCGGAGCAACTAGGCTCGTGAGCCACAATTACTGAGCCTGCGCGTCTGGAGCCTGTGCTCCGCAACAAGAGAGGCCGCGATAGTGAGAGGCCCGCGCACCGCGATGAAGAGTGGCCCCCGCTTGCCACAACTAGAGAAAGCCCTCGCACAGAAACGAAGACCCAACACAGCCATAAATAAATAAATAAAATAAAAAAAAATGTATTTAAAAAGAATGGCTTGGTAAGCCCACTTATTAATGGCCGATTCCTGATTTTTCTCTCTTAAAGAACACTGTGTTATTATTATTTTTTGCGGTATGCGCGCCTCTCACTGTTGTGGCCTCTCCCGTTGCGGCGCACAGGCTCCGGACGCGCAGGCTCAGCGGCCATGGCTCACGGGCCCAGCCGCTCCGCGGCATGTGGGATCTTCCCGGACCGGGGCACGAACCCGTGCCCCCTGCATCGGCAGGCGGACTCTCAACCACCGGGCCACCAGGGAAGCCCTACTATGTTATTTTAGTATTAAACATTTCGTAAATGTAAGATGAGATATAAGATGGGAAAAATGATAACATAGTCATTAAGTTATATAGCATTAGTTCCATTTTTATAAACATCACTATTTAATCATTGCTGAGTATACTCTTAATCCTGATGTATAATTTATACCCAAGACAGACCATCAAAAACTTCTTAAGTCATTCTTGACTCAGCTTACTTGAATCTGAACTAGTCACATAAAATAGTCTTAAATGAAGTGCAAGTTTTTACAAACTTACGAGAGCCTACAGGAACTGCTTTCCTTATTTTTTCTTCACTGCAAATGCCCCAGATTTCTCTTCTGTCTCCTCTTACGGCAGTGAGAAAATAAGCTTTTGCCTGTAGTTGTTAAATGGCATGAAAGCATCAGGCTATTACCCCTCTTTGGAGATGGAGAACTGAACAACGCCTGAGTTCCTTTTAGTGCTCTGAAATAATGGTACCTAGGAAGAGAAAAATCTGTGATTGATTCTAATGAGAAATCTTCCTGATGGCTGAGTATAGATAGCTATTCATTAGGGAACTATTTAACTCAGTCTCCAGGCAAGGCTCGTAAGCATTCAGCAAGTTTGTAAAACAACAGACAGTGTTTAACTCAATGATAATTTTATGACTCAGTGAGCTGGGTAGGTGTCTCTATGGGCAGATTCTACTACCAAACTCATCAGTAGAGCTCTCCTTATTTGACTGCTTTTAGGTCTCACGCCCTTTGGAAGCCTCTGTTTGACTGCTTTTAGAATTAAGAAATGTGACAAAGCACTGCAGTACTGTGGTAGCAGAAAGGAAATTAGTTATGACCTGGAATAGTTAAACTGGGTACTCCGAGGGACTAAAACCGAAATAACAATCAGTACCTCGAACTTTTATGTCTTGAACTTATAACCGCGTGCTACACGCATCATATAATTCATTTTTCTCTTCACAGTAAACACTATGCCCCATTATAGTTGAAGAAACTGAGTCTTGAGAGAGTGTATGATTTCCTAAGGTCTCATGGCTTTTTTTTAGTCACAGAACCAGCCCTCAGACCTGAGTCTATCTGCCAAAGTCTGGATCCTGAACATGATGGGGCTGGAGGAGGGAGTGACAGTGCAGCTTGTGAATTTCCTATCAGTGGTCCTATTTTCACATCAAGAAAATAGAATTCCTGTAGACTGAAGAGAGTGGTACCATAGAATCAGCAATGTGACATTTATTTACAGTTTTAAAATGATTTGGATAGAGAAGTAGTTTGTAGGAGCAAAGTTTCTGTGGCGATCCTGTTTTCTCTGCTGCTTTTCTTCATGACAGCTTGGTTGGCTTACATTAGAACAGTTTTCTCACTGTCACTGTTTCTGAGCAACCTAAACCCCATACTGCCTTCCAGAGATCTTTCAGACTTCTGACCGCAGCCTAAAGTTAGCAATGCATTTGACATTCATGACCTAGTACATGTATGGGTCTAGGTCATATGTGAGTTTATATATAACTGAAAAAATGTCAGAAAACAGTTCTCACCCTTACTATATGTGATGGACTTTGACTTTTTCTATTCTTTTTTTTTTTTTTTTTGCGGTACGCTGGCCTCTCACTGTTGTGGCTTCTCCCGTTGCAGAGCACAGGCTCCGGATGCGCAGGCTCAGTGGCCATGGCTCACGGGCCCAGCCGCTCCGCGGCATGTGGGATCTTCCCGGCCTGGGGCACGAACCCGTGTCCCCTGCAAAGGCAGGCGGACTCTCAACCGCTGTGCCACCAGGGAAGCCCGACATTTTCTATTCTTATTCATTAAAAATAAACCCATTAAGTTGACTTCATGGCCCATTAGTGGGTTACCACCTACAGTGCGAAAAGCAAAGCATTGTTCTTTGCATGGCAGAAGAGATTGTTGGAATGGATGGAAAGAAAAGACATTTTGGTTTGATTAGGTCAAATTTACCTTCCTGTTTATACAGGAGGGGAGAAATTATGGTCCTGTTTAGGATGAATTTCCAACTTTTCTGCACTAGATTCCACTCCTTAATGTGGTATGCATTTGAATTCTGCTAAGTCTTGGGGAGCAATCATTTTTGTTCAAATACAATATCAAAAATGAGTGGGCATTTCTCAAAAAGTCTGACAGCTGAAACAGTGAAGCAATAAATCAACAGGATGATGAAAGCTTGAAAACACATAATACCTATAATAATCGTTTAGAAGCATAGCAGAAATGAGAAAAAAGAAACTTAGTTCAATTACACAGTAAGGTTACTTACTTCAAAGTCAGTAGAGTGCTGTAAGGTTATACTATTGTTAAGATTAATTGCATCTATTCAGAATGTATTTGAATCTGAAACAAAACCTTAACAGGAAATAAATCATCAAAGGGAGAAGACTGCATTTGAAGGGTCTTCTATATCAGAGAATCAGTCAATGATGGTTCCTTTGTTCTGTAATGTTTGTAATTCACCCTCCCCCCCCCCACCATGAACACTTAAAAGGCAATTTATTAAAGTCCTGTAGAAAAACTGAAGACATTTCCCATCGTTAAAACTCAAGGGCTGGTATTGCCCAGTGTTTGTTTTGCTAGGGGACCGGTGAGAGCGGAAATCCTGTGCTACCTAGTCCTGTAAGAAAAGCTGAACCCCTGATTTAAGAAGTCTTTATTTTAAATATTTTCTCATTTAATACTCCTTGGAATATTTTTTCATGATTATAAAAGTAAAGTCATATCTGCTTGTTATAAAAATCTAAACATTACATTGGGAATTCCCTGGTGGTCCAGTGGTTAGGACTGAGCACTTACACTGCCGTAGCCCAGGTTCAATTCCTGGTCGGGGAACTAGGATCCCACAAACCATGCAGCGTGGCCAAAAACCCCAAAAAACCCAAAAAACTAAACATTACAAAACTAATACAGAAAGGAAAAGTCCCCTGCAATTCAGATCCTTAGAAATAAACACTTCAAGCTGTTTGGTATAAGGACCTCTTTATCTTTGAAGTGTAAGTTGTTCTTTTTTGACTTTTAATCCAAGTAGAAAGACTTAGAGCCATTATGCCCTTCAATTTCTACCGCCAATAGAAGGTGACAATAATAATAAGTGTCTTATACATAATATGTTATATATAATTATTATAATAAGATAGATATCTCCAAAAAGGTGTCTTAAGCATAGACGGCTTTGTTTCTCTCCTATAAAGTAAGTCTGAAGGTAGGTAGTCTGGGGATGATATAGTACAAATAATAGGCAATCATAATAGAACAGTTGTTATTTCCTAGCCTTGTTCTAAGCACTTCATACTCTAAGAGATAGATATTTGTTATCCCCATTTTACAGGTGAAAGAATGGAAAAACTAATTTGCTCAAAGTTATAGTTAGGAAGTAACAGAATTAGGGTTCAAAGCAGGGCACTTTGGCAATAGATTACCACTCGTGTGGTAGTCTTACAGATTGCTTCTTTCTGCTCTGCTGTTTCTGATGCATGTCTTACATATTCAAGTTGCCTCACTGACCAAGATGGTTGCTTGAGCACCAGCTTACACTTCAACCTTCCAGGAAGGGGGGAGGGCAACCAAAAAGCTTTTCCTGTCCATCTGTCTGTCTTCATTTAATGGAGAGTTCCTAGAAATCCTTCTCAATGGCTTCCCCTTATATCTCAATTTGCCAAACTTAATCACACAGTCATATTTGGCTATAAAGAAGGTTGGGGACTATAGTCTTAATGGAGCACATTGTTAACCTGAATAATATAGGAGTGCGTTTAGTAAGGAGGTGGTGAGAATGAATGGTTAGGTAGGCCAGCATCTATTCTGGTTTAGGAATTGAGGAGAGTCAAGCATAAGAGCAGATATTAATCATATGATCAAACTGTCACTGGAACTTTGGAAATGCAAATGGGATATCTACGGAAGAAAATTTTAAATGTAGTCCACATTCCTGTTCAGAGTATTGATTTTAGAGGACTATTAAGGGTTTTCTTCTGGATAATGTTCTGTGCAATCTTTGTTTTATGCTTTGCACATCCTGCAGGATTGTTTATAATAGTGAACAATTGAAACAACTGAAATGGTTAAGTGAGTGGTTATATTAATGGTGCATTGATGTTGTGAATTATTATGTAGCCATTTAATATTAAGCTTGTTACGTGCATAATTGGGAAAACCACTTATAAGTGAAGCAGCATATAAAATTGGACTTTATATATGATTGCAACTGTGTAATATGTACAGAATATAGATTGAACTGAAATTCACCCAAATAACACTGTAACTGAGATTTCTGAGGAGTGGGGTTATGAGTGACTTTTAAATGTTTTAAAGATAATTTTCTGCATTTTCTTATGTGAGCATATGTTTATTTCAAAATCAGGATGAATTTCATTTTTAAATATTCTATGCAGATATTTAGATATAAGTACCTTGTCTTGCATTTTTAGTTTTCTCCTTTAAGTTACAGATTGCCTTGAGGAGCAGTGCTTAAGACATGTGGACATATTCAGAGCTTAGCCTAATGATAACAATAATAATAAGAGGAATAATAATAATAGAAAATGTATAACAATTTGATAAGTGTTTTCATGCAGATGCCAATTTTCTTATCACTAAGCCATTCTTAAATATTCTCTTGTTGGAAAAGATAGTCCTCCTTGGGCCTCTTGCACTCTAGATGTCTTGCTGGGTATGCCAAGATTGCATACGTGACTACTCTAACCTGGACTATTTCTTAGGGTTGTTGTATAGCTGGGAACCTTGAGAGATGAGGTACATTCTCCCCAGAACAAAGACCAGGCTTGCTTACTATCTGCTATAAAAATGGTGGATTCCACGATTCAGTGTTCCTCAGCTGCAATGCAAACACACTGTGTGTGCAGCATCCGTCATGTTGACTTGGAGCCAGAGAGGACAGACATAAATACGCTGATGCCATGCCATGAATAATAAAGTCTACCAGCATCCATGAAATAGTAACAGCCTAACTATTAGGCTAACTTTAGCTTGCAAGTAGGTTCAAATCACATCCCAGACCTGACATCTCTATGTTCTGAAAATATGAATTCCTTGTAGTTACTTTTACTGAGGAAGCAATTTGATACATTTTGCAAGTATACTTACCATTTGGTCCCCATCTCTACTTTCATCACTGGTTTTTGCCCTCATAAAGATGGTGAGTCTCTCCGATATTATATTTCATATATATTCTTTGTATCTTTAGAGAGAATCTTTCTTGCTTTTTTTTTAATAGATGAACTTATTTTTATTTATTTATTTAAGGAGATTGAGATTGACACATATACAGTATTTATTTTTAATTTAATTTATTTATTTTTGGCTGCGTGGGGTCTTCGTTTCTGCGCACAGGCTTTCTCTAGTTGTGGTGAGCAGGGGCTACTCTTTGTTGCAGTGCACAGGCTTCTCTTTGCGGTGGCTTGTCTTGTTGCAGAGCACGGGCTTTGGGCGCTGGGGCTTCACTAGTTTTGGCACGCGGGCTCAGTAGTTGTGGTTCTTGGGCTCTAGAGCGCAGGCTCAGTAGTCGTGGCACACAGGCTTAGTTGCTCCGCGGCATGTGGGATCTTCCTGGACCAGGGCTCAAACCCGTGTCCCCTGCACTGGGAGGCAGATTCTTAACCACTGCACCACCAGGGAAGCGCTCTTGCTTCTTTTTTCATAGCTTTTTATCATTTACATGTATGTGTTTCAAGTGAAGAAGCACAACATCTTTCAGGTCTATCCTGTATGATTGTGCCAGTTAGTAACTATACAGACTTGCCTGGCTAAGGTAGTAATTTGAAGCTGAAATACATACGAATCATTTGCCTTAGTGTGGGGTTACCTCCACCTGGCAGAAGGGGCACTTTTTTCTAATTTGCATAAATTTACCACCTCTCACTAAGCCATGGGCCTATGTGAGGATCCTGGGATGGATGTGTGTGTGTGTGTGTGTCTGTGTGTGTGTGTGTGTGTGTGTGTGTGTGTACCTCTTTCTACTTCCCATAAAGGTATCCTATGAACAAAGGCCCTGATGACCTGGTGGTCTCTTGTTTATCTTTTCCTTCTGGGTGTCTGTTTAGCCCTCTGGGCATCTATTCCACCCTCCAGCAGAAGCTGTGAGTTACAGAACTAACCAGCTTCACATCAGTCTCTTGGGTGTGCAGACTATGTCTGGGGCTCTGCAGGCTCTGCGACCAAAGAGAATTCATTAGTCCTTCCACACCAGAGATGTGGAATGCAGGATCAGGGCTGGTGTGACGGGCTTAGGGGACAAGGATGATTTACTCAGTCTGATCTTGGTATTTTTTTTTCTTAGGAATACGGTCTGTCTATAAAAGAAGTTTTGCAAACCTGAATGCCTCATAAGGTTTGATTCATGTTGGTTGAAAACAGTAAGCTTCAGAGTCCTATGTTGAAGACGGTATTAAAAAGATATATAGAAAAACACATCTAGAATCTAAATCTCTATCCAGTGCCTTTGATTAACCAGAAATTTTCCTTTGTTTCCATTTCACCCAAGGATAAGATTTTCTTGAACTATGAAAACCTCAAACCAGTCTTTTATAGGACAGTAGACTTCATGTGTCTACTATTCTGCTTGAAATGATGTTTGTCACTTAATCTCTTTCTGAATTTTTGCTCTTGAGTGCATTTCTTTTTTACTCAAACCAGTGTTGTTCCTAATTAGAAATTTAAATCACATCTGCTGCAGTTTGTACACACCAGCATGTATTGATGTAATACTTTCAGCCAGCCAAGATATTTTTCATGACTCCAACATACCATTTTTTTCATAGAGTGCTTATTGATGAGACCTTATAAAAATGCACAAGAACGTGCACGGAGAGGCAGTTGTGTAGCTCAGGAGAGACTCACAAGGAAGAGATTCCTTAAATATATGTATTTAAGAAATAAATACATAGTACAGAAAAACACTTCTCCCTCTGTCTTACGCTGTTCTTTATACGTTCTCCCTTAGTGTATCTCATGGAGGTGTGCTGTTGGAAAGTGAAAATAATCTTACAAATGGAGATATTTCGTTAAATTTCCATGAGGTAATTAAGGAAACTCATTTTCAAAGATATACATTTATTTCAGTGGCTTGCATGTTGCTTAATCAGGAAATGACCAGAATACTAAATACAGGTAGGTTGGGCTTGTCTCCATCAGTAGCTTTGAGAGTCAGGCTGGGGGCTTCCCTGGTGGCGCAGTGGTTGAGAGTCCGCCTGCCGATGCAGGGGACACGGGTTTGCGCCCCGGTCCGGGAGGATCCCACATGCCGCGGAGCGGCTGGGCCCGTGAGCCATGGCCGCTGAGCCTGCGCGTCCGGAGCCTGTGCTCCGCAACGGGAGAGGCCACAACAGTGAGAGGCCCGCGTAGCAAAAAAAAAAAAAAAAAAAAAAAAAAAAAGAGAAAAAAAGAGTCAGGCTGTTGAAAGGAATGACATGGAGGTTAAAACAGCAGAGGCCCTTGCTGTGGGTGGAAACTACTTGGCTGAAAGCATGAATAACTTATACTTGTTATTCATGTCAAGGGAAAGCTAAGAGAGAAGGGATGAATATTTGTATCTACCCAGGCGTTATGCGCTGCCACAGGATATTAAAAAATAAAAAGCCGATCCTGAGACTTAAGCTCCTCTTCCTATAGGAGGGAAGAGGAATAAAGGCTCCATTGTTTGGCAATGCTTTCTTCTGAATATTATATTTCAGATTTGACATTTTCAGCCAATAAAATATTGCTAAGAAGGTTGCTAAGGAATTCTCTAACAAAACATTTCTTACTGGGACCGCTGTCCTTGAGCCTGGGGTTACGTTTAAATGTTTTCGATTAAAAGCCCCTGATTTCAAGGCTAGATAATTCTCCCCCTTTTTTCACGGCCCTGTATTGTCTGGGTACTTGTCGGCTACACATGTTGGCCATAGATGGACCACAGAACTATTCCTAAGACGAAAGATTCCAGTGTGATATTGTCACACTTAATCAGATTAGATATTGCAGAATAAAATCTTTTACAAACTGTTTTTTCTTTCCAAACCTTTCCTGATATTTTTGTAAGAGAGATTCATGGAACTTGGAAAATTTTCTATGAAGCTTCTCTTAGCAAAGTGCTAGCACAGAAACCCTTTTTGCCACTTGAGATCCTATCCTTTAAGCCTCAACTTGCTATTCTTCTCTGAAATTTTCTACTCCTCTGGGGTCTCACTGACTCCCCTCCACCTTGCATCTCTGACTACTTCCATCATCCCACTTTGAGGCTTGTTTGAATATCCTTGTGGTCTGCTCTGGTGGTTTTATGAATTGTTCCTAATTAAAGTGTAAGCTCTGTTAAGGGGGTTGGTGTCTGTTTTTTTGTATCTCCCCTCATGCCTTATAAGCCCCTAACATAACAAGTCCATAATGGGTGCTTGGCTAAGTAGATTTACTTTGTTTGGAAGTCTATCAAGAGGCCGAAGTTAAGGACAGTCATATTTTATGTTTTCTACATTGAGCTGAATACTTAGCTCCAGACACCCACCTGGTCTAAGTCAAAAGTACTTGGTTTGAGTCTCAGCACTATTGCTTAATTAACCTCATGATCTTTGGCATATGATTTAACGTCTGTGTCTTTATCAATGATTTATTAATCCCTCAATTCCCTTTTAGTCCAAATGTTTGAAGACAGCTTGATTGATCTACAGCACTGGTTCTCAAAGTATGGTCCCCAGATCAAGAGTATCATCATCATCTGGGAACTGTTAAAAATGCAAGTTATAGATGCCCCCCCGTCCCATACCTACTGAATCAGAAACTCAACATTTTACAAGCCCTCCAAGTGATTCTGATGCATGCTAAAGTTTAAGAACTACTGATTTGCAGTGTAGTCAAATCCCTGGTACGGTAAGAAGCTCCGTACCACAATGTTAACGGACATTGATGATTCTGCAGTCATTTCATGGTTGGCATTTAAATCCAGTGTCTCGTTTCATCTTTAAGGCTCTGAAGAATGGCTCACTATTGCATCATACTCAAGTTTGCAGGTACTACCCACAGAACTGCAGCTCCTAAGCTTCTATAAAGTGTGGACAATTGAGGAGTGAAAAATCTTTCTGAGGGTGAACAAAGAATATGCAATGGACAGGGGATTAATTTCCAGCGGCAGCCTCCTAATTTTGTATTCATCCCATTGTACGCATGCTAGGCTACACATGCAACGTCTGCTGATATACGTTAGGTAATTGGGCATCCAGCAGCCCTGTTTGCATGCAGAGGTGGTTGCACACCTCCCATGTACAACTTGAAAATTAAAGCCCTGTTTGAAGCTGGCTGAAGGCTTACTGCTAGGAAAATGAGATAAGGAAGAAATGGCTTCTGTTAATCAGCACTTTTGGCCTCTACTGTTCAATCTTTGCTAATTTGTCCTTTGAAACTGTATGTTCCGTGTTGGACAAAGACTTCTAAGAGTATCTGGGATTTTTTTTAAAAAGACCTACATTTATAAGCTGATTGTATTTATCCGTAACATTTCCCCTCACACTGTACCTACATGTACACTGCAGTCTTGCTGTGCTTATATTTCTGCTCTATGAAGTATTCATACTTCTGTGGGACTACATGTATCATCACAGAGCCACCCCCCAGCACAGACTCATGGACTGGGTCTCTGGCATCATTTCATTTCAATTCAGCCCACATTCATCAAGCAGCTACTTCGTGCCAGGGGCTGGGCATATATGGATCCCTCAAGCACCGTTTCTGCCCTCAAAACTCACAATATTGTAACAACTTCTTGCACCTTAGTGGTGAATATTTTTGCTTAAGTGAAGTCTTCTCTGGTCCCCACTCCTCCCCCCATCCCAGAGAATTGAAGTGACTCCTTCTCTGAACTCCTGATTATGCTCGACCTGTGTCCCCAGGAGAATGAGGGGCCCAGCGGACCCCTGCCTAGAAGTCAAAGCCCCAAAACACAAGACTTTGGCCATGTGGCCACTCAGATGGGTCATCAGGAGGAGGTGGCTGCATTGCTGATGGCCCCCTACGCCCAGTGTGTGGGAGCCAAAAATGTGTGCGTGTTTCCTGTACTCCTGTAGTGGGTGACATGGAAGAGAATGCCAGTCATCTCAAAGGGATGTGCCCATGAGCGCCACCTGGAGGCACAGAGGATCCCTACAAAGACAGTTTACCAAGAGCTGACCCTGAAGAAGTCACTTGTCATTCTCCATCAACTGCTTTATATTTCCATATGTGGCCGTGTGCACTTGTTTTAGTTTACCAGATAGATTGTAGCTCCTGGAGAACACACCTGGGTCTTAAAAGGAATATTATCTTTCCTAGTACCTATTTGATGCTGATGATCATAAATACAGTATATTATCAGAAAGAAGGTATGGTGCTTTATATGCATTAATAATTTCTTGTGACAATCCATTTTTTTTCTCTTCATTTTAGCACAGGTGCATATACCTTGATAGTACCAAATGAAAAACGAAGAAATGAGATGCAACGGAGTATGTATATTATTTACCATTCAAAATACTTCTCATTTTTCTTTCTTTTTGTTTTTAAACTACAGTTTTTGTTACTTTATTCATAATTTTTTAAAAAATTTATTTTTGGCTGTGTTGGGTCTTCATTGCTGCACGTGGGCTTTCTCTAGTTGCGGCGAGCAGGGGTTACGCTTCGTTGCGGTGTGCGGGTTTCTCACTACGGTGGCTTCTCTTGTCACGGAGCATGGGCTCTAGGCACGCGGGCTTCAGTAGTTGTGGCTCACGGGCTTAGTTGCTCCCCAGCATGTGGGATCTTCCCAGACCAGGGCTTGAACCCGTGTCCCCTGCATTGGCAGGTGGATTCTTAAGCACTGTGCCACCAGGGAAGCCCAACTTTGGCAGTTTTAATTATACCTTTTAAAATTATTCTATTTTAGTGCTTCTAAATTTGTTTCTCTGTGTTAATAGCAGAGCTCATTGCACGGTTATAAATCTGAGGTTTCTGTTGGGCTTAAACAGTTTCACACCTATCAAGTTCCTGTAAAATTCGGCTCACTGCAGATGTCCTTACAGGACTTGGAACACTTTTGAAAGAGACAAGTCATATATGAAATAGATTATAAAATAATCTGTCTCTTTCTAGACCTGTCCCGTTCCTTTTTTATAAATTTTTATTTTTGGCTGCGTTGGGTCTTTGTTGCTGTGCGTGGGCTTTCTCTACTTGCGGTGAGCTGGGGCTACTCTTTGTTGCGGTTCCTGGGCTTCTCATTGGGTGGCTTCTCTTGTTGCAGAGCACGGGCTCTGGGTGTGGGCTTCAGTAGTTGTGGCACATGGGTTTAGTAGTTGTGGCTCACGGTCTCTAGAGCTCAGGCTCAGTAGTTGTGGCGCATGGGCTTAGTTGCTCCACAGCATATGGGATCTTCCTGGACCAGGGCTCGAACCCGTGTCCCCTGCATTGGCAGGAGGATTCTTAACCGCTGCGCCACCAGGGAAGTCCCTGTCCCATTCCTTCTTAATGGAATTTTTTTTTCAGTCTCTGTGTTCCCATAATTTTGTAACTATCAGAGTCTACCCTCAGCTGTTTTTATTCGTGACTTCACTTTCCTTCTTTAGATTATAAGCTCTTTGAGGGCAGGGGCTACATCTTACTTGTTTTTGTGCTCCTTGTACCTAGTGGGCATATAGCATGCTTAACTGAAGTTGTACAGTAGAATAAATGCTGCCCTTTAAAGTTACAGTATTATACCTTAGAGTTGGAAGGAGAACTAAAGTTCATTTAATTCACAAAGAAGTTCTGAGGCTTGTTCAAGTCAACTGTAGGGCTAGCACTGAGATTCTGTGCTCTCCTATCTTGATCTTAATAGGAAATTTAATTTTGTAATGACCAATGGACATAAGGGCACAGCAGGAAAACAGCTCTATAAAGGTCTCCACTGGACAGGTAGGCCCTTGGGTGGTCCATCGGAGTCTGTGCAGAGTATGACAATCACAGCTATGCTAACACAGTGACTGTGGGCACTGCCTGCAGGTGACCAACGGAATCCCAAAGATTCTGGCATTTTACAAGTTTTTGATTTAAATAGCTAACAGGAATTTAAGCCTCAGTGCAGTCTGGATTTTTGAGATGTTTCAGAAAGTTTTTTTCCCTCTAATAATTAAAAAATATTATAAATGGACGTTTGAAATAATCACTTCTAATGAGATTCGGGCATACATTGGAAGAACAGAACTAGTATCTCTGGCGCCCCCTGCTGCCAGTCAGTGTATATTTGGGGAATGAGCACTGCTCTACATGGAGTAGGCTCAGCCTAGTGGTTCCAAGTGCCAGGAATCTGAGAGGCCTCGTTCCTCATGGTTACATTAAGCTTGGGGAATATTTAAAATAAAGTGAATACGGGCATTAGAATTTTATGGGGATTTGTGTTTACTGTGTGTGAAAAGTTCTTATTGACACATGAATGTTTTGCACACACTCTCTATAGGAAACTTTTAACATTAAATGATATAGGGTTTGAAAAATGCCAGAGTGGGAGGAAAAACAACTTCTTTATTTAGTAGGAGTTCAGGTTGTTTTCAATTTTTTAAAAAAATTTATTTATTTTTGGCTACGTTGGGTCTTTGTTGCTGCGCACGGACATTCTTTAGTTGCGGTGAGCGGGGGCTACGAGCGGGGGCTACTCTTCGTTGTGGTGTGTGGGCTTCTCATTTCAGTGGCTTCTCTTGTTGCGGAGCACGGGCTCTAGGCGCAAGGGCTCTAGGTGCATGGGCTTCAGTAGTTGTGGCGCACGGGCTTAGTTGCTTCGTGGCACGTGGGATCTTCCCGGACCAGGGCTTGAACCCATGTCCCCTGCATTGGCAGGTGGATTCTTAACCCCTGCGCCACCAGGGAAGCCCCTGTTTTCAAATTTGAACCTTCTGTGCAGACTCTTGGAGAGAAAGTGCCTTAGGGTGACTCCAAGGGGTTAGGACTGGGTGGGTGGTATCTTCCTTTCCTGGATATCGCGTCCACTCATGCTTGCATGTAGTTAATTGTCCATCTGATGGTGGTTTGTTATGCTTTCAAGGGAGCATTTCCCTTTTCATGCTCTAATAATTGATGATTTGATATTTCTCACCTGGCTTAGTGGCTGCAAAAGAGCTGGAGGACCTGAAGAGGTGGAAGGAGCAACAAAGGACGAAGCCCATTAACCTGGCACCCATGCAGCTAGGTAAGCCAGCAAGCCAGTTGCTTGAATGCGGAAGGACAGGGCCACCCAAGTATCCTGTTAGCACCTTGCCCACATCTGTCTTTCAATGTACGTTATAGGTCATTGGACCATTGTGCTGCTTGAAATGGAATGCGTTTAATGTCGAAACATGCACGTAAAGTCAAAAGTATGCAGGTATACTGTTGTTTCTGATTTTCTGCAAGTAGCAAACGGATGATGCCACAGTTATGTGGGAGTAAAAGAATGGCTTAATTGCCAAATAATTTAGAGCCTCTTAGTTGATCAGCTCTGAAGGAATCTTACCTGGGGCGCTGCATATGCCCTGTCGTAGCTTTTGTTCCCATCCTGATTAGTGCTATCACAAGCATATTAATCATGGCAGTTAACTGGTTATGGGAAAAAGAATGAATGGAGAGTCAATTCCAACACTAAGATGCGAGTGGGCTGGGGACACAGGGTGGGTATAAAGAGAACATTGCCTGTGTTTTAATTCGTAAATAGAGACTTTTGGGCCTCTGGAACACGTGGCAGTGTGATGAATTGTCTGCGCTGCCCTTGCCTGGTGTTTGAATAATTCAACAGGGAAGCCCTCTAATGGGAATCATTCACATCTTCTCTTTTCTCTTCCAGAAGCAGCTGAGAGCTTAAAGGGCTAGACACACGGTTCCCACAGATTTAGTTCACACAAATGTGTTATGAGTCAGAGGCCACTTACTCTCACAGTGTTTTTTATCTATTTATTTATTTTTTTGGCTGCACTGTGTGGCATGCGGGATCTTAGTTCCCTGACCAGGAATTGAACCCACACCCCCTGCAGTGGAAGTGCAGAGTCTTAACCACTGGACTGCCAGGGAAGTCCCTCATAGTAGTTGTCAAGAAGTATTTTTTCCAAGATGTAGGTAAAAATAACCTAATTTGGTAATCATTTAGTGAGTGCAAGTAATAGTATTATCATCATCATCCCACTGTATTTCATGAGAGGGGTTCATCTCGTGTCACCTTTTTGCTGAGTAAGCTGCATTTGAGGGGTGCAACCTGGAGACAGCTTTGTCCTTCCTAGCTGGCCCCCTCACACCAGCTATGTGGGTCTACTTTTTCTTATGTTCTTTGGATGAAATTAGATTTTTTTGGTATTTCTCAAATAATAAAGTTGTCCAGCTAATTCTAGGCATAAAAACAGTGTCATTTCAGTAATTAAGTTTAGTCCTAAATACTGATCAAAACTCTGTTACTGATAGAGATTAAAGCTTCTTCCCTGCTCCAGCCCAGGTCTATTTTGGATTGAAAGTGCGCAAAGGAAATGGGGTGTGGCTGAATTTTTCACTATTGACTCCACTGTTCCCACATTCTGACCCCTCATGGGTCAAAGGGAGAAGGAGAGGTTAGGGTCCATAGTGCACCGATCCCAGTTTCTTCAAGTTCTGGTGTGTGTTTACTGTGCATCTCACCCCTGGGGTTCTTGGAGTTCTTCAGAGTCCCTCCTTGCCTGCCAGCCATCTCTCACCTGGACTTCCTTGATAGATATGATAATTTTTCCTGCTGGCAGTGCTTGGCTTCACCGCTGCCTCTTGGTAGCTGGACTATCTTTGTAGAGCTCCATTGTACCCCTGGGTGGCCCACATGGGCAAGGCCCTTTTTAATTTTTTTGGCCATGCCGTGCGGCATGCAGGATCTTAGTCCCCCAACCAGGGATCGAACCCGCGCCCCCTGCAGTGGAAGTGCAGAGTCTTAACCACTTGGACTGCCAGGGAAATCCAGGGCAAGTCCCTTTAAGATGACGTTAGATTGGCATTCTCTTTCATGACAACTAGATTGGGAGTGCAGGAAACACTTGTGCATTCTTCCCACAAATTCTGGGAACACAGGCCACTTGCCCTGCAGCCATCTTTTCTTTATGACCAGTCTGAGTAGTCACATGAGAACAGCCATGTACCTTTTGGTTCTGACCTTCCTAAGCATGGGTCCACGAGGTCCCTCAGTCTCTTGGGGACACAGATTGAGCCCTTCAAGTGATTTTCATTAAACCTCTCTTACATTGATGTGAAGATTCCTCCTTCCCCAAACACATACACAGAGAAGATGAAATTCACAAAGACATCTTTTCTCTGATTTCTACCTTCCTTTGACCTAGCTAACCTCTTTTATAGACTGAAGGTAGTTGCCAATTAAGGTTCCCCAAACTGGTTTTCAGTTACACCCTTGCAGATCCTGCCTAGGGAGCCAAGCACTTGCCTTGGGGGTTTGGAGTTGTTGGTGCCTACTGTCTTGGGGCCTTAACCAAAAAAGAGCAGGAGTTCTGCTATATGGTGTACCTAGGAATGGTCAAGGGGGAAGAGGGTAGCGAGTAGAAAAGAATTCTAGAACGTTTTAAAGTTTGAGATGAGTTTTAAAGAAAACCTGCAAATGCTTATACATCTTTCTCCATTTTTATTTTTTAATTTAATTTTTTAATTTTTTGGCCACGCCACTCGGCATGTGGGATCTTAGTTCCCTGACGAGGGATTGAACCTGTGCCCCCTGCAGTGGAAGCATGGAGTCTTAACCACTGGACTGCTAGGAACGTCCAACTTTCTCCATTTTTAAATTCTCAACTCCTCCTCTATTCCTCTACCCCGTAAAATATTGGAATGGTTCTAGGAGATACTGAAAGTGCCTGTAACATTAGATAAAAGCCTCAATAGCCCTCACTCTTTCTTTCCTTAGGGCCAAGACCAAACAGGTATTATAGAGCTTTTGGGACTCAGAAGTCTCTGTGGTGTCTTTATCTGTTCAATTATAACAACTATGATGAATGCAAATTGTTTTACTGCATCTTCTGTGCAAGTGAATCTTTCAGAGAACTGACAATTTTAGTGACCAATTCACCGGAGAATTATTTCAAAGCAGTCTTTAAAATATGCACGCCAAGCTTGCATAAACACTGAGAAATCCCTAAACAGTAATTCTTAGATGATTGTCAAATTGCAAGGATTTCTGGCCCCCAGTTATTATAGGTTTAAGAGAGAGCAGACGAATGACCTAACATCCATATTTTTCTCTTGAACACCTAAAGAAAAGAACAATAAATAGTATGGATTGACAATCAATTTTAATTAGAATATTCCCATTGTACTTTTAAAAACTGCGTTATAAAGACTGTATACTCGTCTCGTGGCAAGACCTCTGAGGCTTTCCTGAGCTTTCGCTACTTGAATACAGGGCAATAGAGTCAGAAGAAGAAAAACATTGGAAGCATCACTGATCATCATCTTTATTAGGTTAAGGAATGGTCATACTCTAGCAGAAAGAATGTTCTGGAATTTCCAGAGCACTATTTCTTATTATTTAGCATGGACCTTCAGGTGTGATTTCAGTCTAAAGAAAAACTTGAATGCCTACGTGATTGAAAAACCTTAGTAGCACTGTCCTCTTCTTGGGGGAATATGGCCTTATCTTTCTGCCCAGCTCTTTCTCTTTTATGCAATTACTATTGTTTAATGCCTTATTTAAAAAACTGATTATGTTACCGAACCAAATTTGGGCCTGCTCACCCATGCGCAGTAAAGCCAAGCTACTGACACTGGGCTGTGGTGAAGGGAAGTGCAGTGCAGTAAGGCATCATCAGCCAGGAGTTGGGGACAGCTAGGGCTCAAAAAACCTGAACTCCCCGATGGGTCTCAGGAGAGCATTTTTAAAGGCCAGGTGAGGGAGGGGAGTGATCAGCTTGTGCACAATTCTGATTGGTTGACGGTGAGGTAACAGGGCTGGCTGTGTCACAGGGGTTAACATTATCAATCCTTAGGCTCCAGAAGGCTTGGGGGCTGTGTGCTCATGGCCATCACGTGGTTACATCTTCCATTTGATGTTGGTTTTAGCATCTGTAAAACAACTCAGGAAATGTGCATCAGGTACTATTCTCTAGGTACTTCAGGGAGGAGCTAAAGCAGAGGATACAGGAGAGGGGTCTGTCCCGGGAAGAACCCATAGGGTCTTGCTCAGTTACAGTTCCCCCTTTTCTTTGGTACTCCTTAACCTTGAGGAGAACAGGTGTTGGACAAGAAAGGGAGTCACGTTTTGGGTGGAGAGGTTAATATAAACTCGGCAGAGGAACTCGGTTTCAGTTATGTCCGTATTTCCAGGGGTATGAAAATGTTAAAGAAACTCATGATGTAGACTTATCATACATTTAATTAGTCTTTGATGGCTGACAATTCAGCTTAACATTCATGTTTCACCTTCATGACTTCTTTTTCCCTTAGGTGGAAACCAGTCAGAGGTTGAAGTCAGGCAGAGACAACAACTTCAACTGATACAATCTAAATACCAGAAAAAGGTCAGAATCCATCTCTTTTAGCTTAAATTTGGCAAGAAATTAGAGTACCAGCACTTTGAAAGTAACCATGAAATAACACAGTAACTTTACCAAAAGCATAAAACTTTCAAACAAACTGCAAAAGAAAGTCTCAGAAATCAAAGAAGTCAGGATGTGAGAAGTGAAGGGATAAATACTGCAAATTCTCACCCAAGCTGTCTATCAGTCAGTGAGACCTTTGGTAAAGGGGTTTTTCCCCCCTAGTTTAAGTCTCTACTATGTTTAGAATAGTCAGGTTCCAAGAACATGGATTTGTTTACTCCATTCCAGTCCTGAAAGTACTACAAAAATTTTTAATATTCCAGCAATTTTTTTTTTAACAGTGAACTCTTGAGTTTTATAATTAGTAAAAATTATCTGCCCTTTCTTCTCTCCAACCTGGTGGAGGTGGGTTGGGGACAGAGGAGACAGAAAGACAGAGACCAAGGAAGAAACACAAAAAATTTCATGGGCAGCAGATGTGTCCTGACCATCCTCTGTGATCTAAGTAGCTTGAAGAACCAACCTATAATCATGGTGCGCTATAGCACAAAAAATACTATAATTTGCCTTTCATCATAATTTTTTTAACATCTTTATTGGAGTATAACTGCTTTACAATGGCGTGTTAGTTTCTGCTTTATAACAAAGTGAATCAGCTATACATATACATATGTCCCTGTATCTCTTCCCTCTTGCCACTTCCTCCCTCGCACTCTCCCTATCCCAACCTCTAGGTGGTCACAAAGCACCAAGCTGATCTCCCTGTGCTATGAGGCTGCTTCCCACTAGCTATCTATTATACGTTTGGTAGTGTATATATGTTCATGCCACTCTCTCACTTTGTCCCATCTTACCCTTCCCCCTCCCCGTATCCTCAAGTCCATTCTCCAGTAGGTCTGCGTCTTTATTCCCATGTTACACCTAGGTTCTTCATGGCCATTTTTTTTTTTTTTTAGATTCCATATATATGTGTTAGCATACGGTATTTTTTTTTCTCTTTCTGACTTGCTTCACTCTGTATGACAGACTCTAGGTCCATCCACCTCACTACAAATAACTCAGTTTCATTTCTTTTTATGGCTGAGTAATATTCCATTGTATATATGTGCCACATCTTCTTTATCCATTCATCTGCTGATGGACACTTAGGTTGCTTCCATGTCCTGGCTTTTGTAAATAGAGCTGCAATGAATATTGTGGTACATGACTCTTTTTGAATTATGGTTTTCTCAGGGTATATGCCCAGTAGTGGGATTGCTGGGTCGTATGGTAGTTCTATTTTTAGTTTTTTTGTTTGTTTGTTTTGTTTTTTTGCGGTAAGCGGGCTTCTCACCATTGTGGCCTCTCCCGTTGCGGAGCACAGGCTCTGGACGCGCAGGCTCAGCGGCCATGGCTCACGGGCCTAGCCGCTCTGTGGCATGTGGGACCTTCCCAGACCGGGGCACGAACCAGTGTCCCCTGTATCTGCAGGCGGACTCTTAACCACTGCGCCACCAGGGAAGCCCTATTTTTAGTTTTTTAAGGAACCTCCATACTGTTCTCCACCGTGGCTGTATCAATTTACATTCCCACCAACAGTGCAACAGGGTACCCTTTTCTCCACACCCTCTCCAGCATTTATTGTTTGTAGATTTTTTGATGATGGCCATTCTGACTGGTGTGAGATGATATCTCATTGTAGTTTTGATTTGCATTTCTCTAATGATTAATGATGTTGAGCATTCTTTCATGTGTCTGTTGGCAATCTGTATATCTTCTTTGGAGAAATGTATATTGAGGTCTTCTGCCCATTTTTGGATTGAGTTGTTTGTTTTTTTGATATTGAGCTGCATGAGCTGCTTGTAAATTTTGGAGATTAATCCTTTGTCAGTCGCTTCATTTGCAAATATTTTCTCCCATTCTGAGGGTTGTCTTTTCATCTTGTTTATGATTTCCTTTGCTGTGCAAAAGCTTTTCAGTTTCATTAGGTTCCATTTGTTTATTTTTATTTCCATTTCTCTAGGAGGTGGGTCAAAAAGGATCTTGCTGTGATTTATGTCATAGAGTGTTCTGCCTATGTTTTCCTCTAAGAGTTTGATAGTGTCTGGCCTTACATTTAGGTCTTTAATCCATTTTGAGTTTATTTTTGTGTATGGTGTTAGGGAGTGTTCTAATTTCATTCTTTTACTTGTAGCTGTCCAGTTTTCCCAGCACCACTTACTGAAGAGGCTGTCTTTTCTCCATTGTATATTCTTGCCTCCTTTATCAAGGATAAGGTGACCATATGTGCGTGGGTTTATCTCTGGGCTTTCTATCCTGTTCCATTGATCTATATTTCTGTTTTTGTGCCAGTACCATACTGTCTTGATTACTGTAGCTTTGTAGTATAGTCTGAAGTCCGGGAGCCTGATTCCTCCAGTTCCATTTTTCTTTCTCAAGATTGCTTTGGCTATTCGGGGTCTTTTGTGTTTCTATATAAATTGTGAAACTTTTTGTTCTAGTTCTGTGAAAAATGCCAGTGGTAGTTTGATAGGAATTGCATTGAATCTGTAGATTGCTTTGGGTAGTATAGTCATTTTCACAATGTTGATTCTTCCAATCTAAGAACATGATATGTCTCTCCATCTATTTGTATCATCTTTAATTTCTTTCATCAGTGTCTTATAATTTTCTGCATACAGGTCTTTTGTCTCCTTAGGTAGGTTTATTCCTAGGTATTTTATTCTATTTGTTGTAATGGTAAATGGGAGTGTTCCCTTAATGTCTGTTTCAGATTTTTCATCATTAGTGTATAGGAGTGCAAGAGATTTCTGTGCATTAATTTTGTATCCTGCTACTTAACCAAATTCATTGATTAGCTGTAGTAGTTTTCTGGTAGCATCTTTAGGATTCTCTATGTGTAGTATCATGTCATCTGCAAACAGTGACAGCTTACTTCTTCTTTTCCAATTTGGATTCCTTTTATTTCTTTTTCTTCTCTGACTGCTGTGGCTAAAACTTCCAAAACTGTGTTGAATAATAGTGGTGAGAGTGGGCAACCTTGTCTTGTTCCTGATTTTAGAGGAAATGGTTTCAGTTCTTCACGATCGAGAACGATCCGTGGCATGTGGGTTTGTCATATATGGCCTTTATTATGTTGAGGTAAGTTCCCTCTATGACTGCTTTCTGGAGGTTTTTTTCATAAATGGGTGTTGAATTTTGTTGAAAGCTTTCTCTGCATATATTGAGATGATCATATGGTTTTTCTCCTCAGTTTGTTAATATGGTGTATCACATTGATTGACTTGACGTATACTGAAGAATCCTTGCATTCCTGGGATAAACCCCAGTTGATCATGGTGTGTGATCCTTTTAATGTGCTGTTGGAGTCTGTTTGCAAGTATTTTGTTGAGGACTTTTGCATGTATGTTCATCAGTGATATTGGCCTGTAGTTTTCTTTCTTTGTGACATCTTTGTCTGGCTTTGGTATCAGGGTGATGGTGGCCTTGTAGAATGAGTTTGGGAGTGTTCGTACCTCTGCTATATTTTGGAAGAGTTTGGGAAGGATAGGTGTTAGCTCTTCTGTAAATGTTTGATAGAATTCGCCTGTGAAGCTGTCTGGTCCTGGGCTTTTGTTTCTTGGAAGATTTTTGATCACAGTTTTAATTTCAGTGCTTGTGATTGGTCTGTTCATATTTTCTATTTCTTCCTGGTTCAGTCTCAGAAGGTTGTGCTTTTCTAAGAATTTGTCCATTTCTTCCAGGTTGTCCATTTTATTGGCATAGGGTTGCTTGTAGTAATCTCTCATAATCCTTTTTATTTCTTCAGTGTCAGTTGTTACTTCTCCTTTTTCATTTCTAATTCTATTGATTTGACTCTTCTTCCTTTTTTTCTTGATGAGTCTGGCTAATGGTTTATCAATTTTATCTTCTCAAAGAACCAGCTTTTAGTTTTATTGATCTTTGCTATCGTTTCCTTCATTTCTTTTTCATTTATTTCTGATTGGATCTTTATGATTTCTTTCCTTCTGGTAACTTTGGGGTGTTTTTGTTTTTCTTTCTCTAATTGCTTTAGGTGTACGGTTAGGTTGTTTATTTGAGATGTTTCTTCTTTCTTAAGCTAGGCTTGTATTGCTATAAACTTCCCTCTTAGAACTGCTTTTGCTGCATCCCATAGGTTTTGGGTCTTCATTGTCATTTGTTTCTAGGTATTTTTTGATTTACTCTTTGATTTCTTCAGTGATCACTTGGTTATTATATAGTGTATTGTTTAGCCTCCATGTGTTTGTATTTTTTACAGAGTTTTTTCTGTAATTGACATCTAGTCACATAGCGTTGTGGTTGGAAAAGATACTTGATACGATTTCAATTTTCATAAATTTATCAAGGCTTGATTTGTGACCCAAGATATGATCTATCCTGGAGAATGTTCCATGAGCACTTGAGAAGAAAGTGTATTCTGTTGTTTTTGGATGGAATATCCTATAAATATCAATTTAGTACATCTTGTTTAATGTATCATTTAAAGCTTGTGTTTCCTTATTTATTTTCATTTTGGATGATCTGTCCATTGGTGAAAGTGGGGTGTTAAAGTCCCCTACTATGATTGTGTTACTGTTGATTTCACCTTTTATGTCTGTTAGTATTTGCCGTATGTACTGTGGTGCTCCTATGTTGGGTGCATAAATACTTACAATTGTTATATCTTCTTCTTGGATTGATCCCTTCATCATCATGTAGTGTCCTTCTTTGTCTCTTGTAATAGTCACTGTTTTAAAGTCTATTTTGTCTGATATGAGAATTGCTTCTCTAGCTTTCTTTTGATTTCCGTTTGCATGGAATATCTTTTTCCATCTCCTCACTTTCAGTCTTATGTGTCCCTAGGTCTGAAGTGGGTCTCTTGTAGACAGCATATATATGGGTCTTGTTTTTGTATCCATTCAGCCAGTCTGTGTCTTTTGGTTGGAGCATTTAGTCCATTTACATTTAAGGTCATTATCGATATGTATGTTCCTATTACCATTTTCTTAATTGTTTTGGGCTTGTTATTGTAGGTCTTTTCCTTTTCTTGTGCTTCCTGCCTAGAGAAGTTCCTTTAGCATTTGTTGTCAACCTGGTTTGGTGGTGCTAAATTCTCCTAGCTTTTGCTCGTCTGTAAAGGTTTTAATTTCTCTGTCAAATCTGAATGAGATTCTTGCTGCGTATAGTAATCCTGGTTGTAGGTTTTTCCCCTTCATCACTTTAAATATGTCCTGCCAGTCCCTTCTGGCTTGCAGAGTTTCTGCTGAAAGATCAGCTGTTAACCTTATGGGGATTCCCTTGTATGTTATTTTTCCCTTGCTGCTTTTAATATTTTTTCTTTGTATTTAATTTTTGATAGTTTAATTAATATGTGTCTTGGTGTGTTTCTCCTTGGATTTATCCTGTATGGGACTCTCTGTGCTTCCTGGACTTGATTAACTATTTCCTTTCCCATATTAGGGAAGTTTTCAACTATAATCTCTTCAAATATTTTCTCAGTCCCTTTCTTTCTTTTTGTCTTCTTCTTCTGGGACCCCTATAATTTGAATGTTGGTGCATTTAATGTCTCAGAGACCATCTCAGAGACTGTCCTCAATTGTTTTCATTTTTTTTCTTTATTCTGCTCTGCAG
Organism: Globicephala melas; assembly: GCF_963455315.2. Lineage (NCBI taxonomy): Eukaryota > Metazoa > Chordata > Mammalia > Artiodactyla > Delphinidae > Globicephala > Globicephala melas. The sequence continues at coordinate 23,376,318 of NC_083331.1, forward strand.
TAGTTATTTCTACTATTTTATCTTCCAGGTCACTTATATGTTTTTCTGCCTCAGTTATTCTGCTATTGATCCCTTCTAGAGAATTTTAATTTCATTTACTGTGTTGTTCATCACTGTTTGTTTTCTCTTTAGTTCTTCTAGGTCCTTGTTAAACGTTTCTTGTATTTTCTCCGTTCTATTTCCAAGATTTTGCATCATCTTTACTATCATTATTCTGAATTCTTTTTCAGGTAGACTGCCTATTTCCTCTTCATTTGTTAGGTCTGCTGGGTTTTTACCTTGCTCCTTCGTTTGTTGTGTGTTTCTCTTTCTTCTGCTTTTGCTTAACTTACTGTGTTTGGGGTCTCCTTTTCGTAGGCTGCAGGTTCGTAGTTCCTGTTGTTTTTGGTGTCTGTTCCCAGTGGCTACGGTTGGTTCAGTGGGTTGTGTCGGCTTCCTGGTAGAGGGGACTGGTGCCTGTGTTCTGGTGTATGAGGCTGGATCTTGTCTTTCTGGTGGGCAGGACCACGTCTGGTGGTGTGTTTTGGGGTGTCTGTAACCTCATCATGATTTTAGGCAGCCTCTCTGCTAATGGGTGGGGTTGTGTTCCTGTCTTGCTAGTTGTTTGGCATAGGGTGTCCAGCACTGTAGCTTGCTGGTCATTGAGTGAAGCTGGGTCTTGGTGTTGAGATGGAGACCTCTGGGAGATTTTCACCATTTGATATTATGTGGAGCTGGGAGGTCTCTTGTGGACCAATGTCCTGAAGTTGGCTCTCTCACCTCAGAGGCACAGCCCTGACACCTGGCTGGAGCACCAAGAGCCTGTCATCCACACGGCTCAGAATAAAAGGGAGAAAAAGAAAGAAAGAGAGAAAGAAAGAAAGATAGAAAGAAAGAAGAAGATAAAATAAAATAAAAAGTTATTAAAATAAAAAAATAATTAAAAATATATTTTTAATGTAATAAAAAGAAAGAAGGAAGAGAGCAACCTAACCAAAACACAAATCCACCAATAATAAGAAGTGCTAAAAACTACACTATATATATAAAAAAAAAAAAAGATGGAGAGACCGAACCCTAGGACAAATGGTAAAAGCAAAGCTGTACAGACAAAATCACACACAGAAGCATACACATACATGCTCACAAAAAGAGGAAAAGGGGGAAAAAAATATATCGTTGCTCCCAAAGTCCACCTCCTGAATTTGGGATGATTGGTTGTCTATTCATGTATTCCACAGATGCAGGGTACATCAAGTTGATTGTGGAGCTTTAATCTGCTGCTTCTGAGGCTGCTGGGAGAGATTTCCCTTTCTCTTCTTTGTTCTCCCAGGGGCTCAGCTTTGGATTTGGCCCCGCCTCTGTGTGTAGGTCGCCTGAGGGCGTCTGTTCTTTGCTCAGATAGGACGGGGTTAAAGGAGCAGCTGATTCGGGGGCTCTGGCTCACTCAGGCCGCAGGGGAGGGAGGGGCATGGAGTACGGGGCGAGCCTGCGGCGGCAGAGGCCCGCCTTCTCCAGGGGAAGTTGTCCCTGGATCCTGGGACCCTGGCAGTGGCGAGCTGCACAGGCTCCCCAGAAGGGGGTTGTGGATAGTGACCTCTGCTCGCACACAGGCTTCTTGGCCGCGGCAGCAGCGGCCTTAGCGTCTCATGTCTGTCTCTGGGGTCCACGCTTTTAGCCGCGGCTCGCGCCCATCTCTGGAGCTCCTTTAAGCAGCGCTCTTAATCCCCTCTCCTCACGCACCAGGAAACAAAGAGGGAAGAAAAAGTCTCTTGCCTCTACGGCAGCTCCAGACATCTTCCCGGACTCCCTCCCGTCTAGCCGTGGAGCACTAGCCCCTTCAGGCTGTGTTCAAGCAGCCAACCCCAGTCCCTCCCTGCAATCTGACCGAAGCCCGAGCCTCAGCTCCCAGTCCCGCCCGCCCCGGCGGGTGAGCAGACAAGCCTCTCGGGCTGGTGAGTGCCGGTCGGCACCTATCCTCTGTGTGGGAATCTCTCCGCTTTGCCCTCTGCACCCCTGTTGCTGCGCTCTCCTCCGTGGCTCCGAAGCTTCCCCCCTCCGCCACCCGCAGTTTCCACCCGCGAAGGGGCTTCTAGTGTGTAGAAACCTTTCCTCCTTCACAGCTCCCTCCCGCTGGTGCAGGTCCCATTCCTATTCATGTCTCTCTTTTTTCTTTTGCCCTACCCAGGTACGTGGGGAGTTTCTTGCCTTTTGGGAGGTCTGAGGTCTTCTGCCAGCATTCAGTAGGTGTTCTGTAGGAGTTGTTCCACATGTAGATCTATTTCTGATGTATTTGTGGGGAGGAAGGTGATCTCCACGTCTTACTCTTCTGCCATCTTGAAGCTCTTCCCTTCATCATAATTTTGTGTTCCATTGGTTCAGACTGAAAAATAGTAACTGCTTTTTGTCTTCTGTAATCGCAATACAATTTAGCTTAAAAGAGAAGAATATATAAGAATCAAGAGGGAAGCTGAAGAAGCCGAAATCCAAAAAATGAAGGCAGTTCAGAGACAAAAGGTAAGACATTGGAGAGAATGGTGAGTCAGCATTTACTGAGGGCTTCTGATGTGCCAGGTTGTCTCCTAGACACTGTTCATATACGAAGTGTTTAATCCTCACAAGAGCCTATGAAGTGTATAATATTCTTATTACCCAAGTTTGCAAATGAAACTGACAGCGGTTTAGATAACTTGCCCAAGGACTCGTAGCCAGTAAATAGAAGTAGGGTTTGAATCCAGTCTGACTGATCTCAGAGCTAGAGTTCTTTGTCATCACACTCTCTCGCCTCCCAGGTAAGTGATCAAAGGAGTAGCTGTGTATTTGGCCGGAAGTCATAGCAGTTAGTAGCAATGGCCACCAGTGGTACACCATCATATTTATACCCAAATATTGAATTTTCCAGGGTGAGTGTTAGATAGGTGAACATACCTCTCTCACTGATAAAGAAAAAGCATGCATTTACATTTCAGCATTAGTGATATCTATTTCAAACCTCAAACTAATGTTTTTAGTTTTGATACTCTTTCTGGGGCTTGGGGGGGAAAAATCTCTTAAAAATGCTCATCTGCTAGAGAAGGAAGAATGTACTGTTCTTCTATCCCCATTAACCCCCCTCCTGCTCCCATCCCCCACAAAGTCCTAAGCTGTAGTAGGTTTTAAGTGTTGGAGGTCTGGGGGCAAGAGGTTGACTCATGATACCTTTGACCAAGTATGACATCTGCTGCAGGTTTAAGTCATGAAAACACAATTCTTTTTCTTGCTGTCTGTATCTCTCTTCATCCTTCTCTTTCTTTTTTTCCTCTTAAAGATTGAGTGTTGGTCAAAATTTAAACCTGGTTACCAAGCAATAGATATTTTTACTAGAGTTAATGAAGCCCAAAGCTGATGGCTTGTGGAATGTGCAAGAGTGTTAGTCTTTTCTTTCCCCGAGGAGCTCTCTACCTGGCTGGGGAGCAAACTAAGTCTTTCTTGCAAGGTGTCCTGTTGTGCTGTGTGACCTTGGACAGGCCCCTACCCCTCTCTGAACTATTCCTGTAAAATGAGTCTGTAAGCCCCACCTCCTTGTCTCTAGGCTGGGAACATGTGTAGATGTAGCGATGCTACATCTGTAGAGATGCTACATCTGTAAAGATGTAGGCTCTGGGGTAGAGATAAGACTGGACTTATACATGAGGAATTGAAATGCTGGAGGTATTAAAAAAAAAAAGAGTATAGGCACTTTGTTTACTAAATTTGACTCAGCAGTTCACTTCCAAGTCATCAGCTATTATACCTTCATTGAAAAAATTCTCATAATAACTTTTCAAAGCCTGTCTTTCTCTCTCTTTCTACCTTTCTATTCCTCACTCTTTTCCATTCAACCCCACCCCTGCCCCATTTTTTCCTGCAAAGGAAGGTTCACACTTCAGTCTCGTGATTGTAGAGAAGGTATTCTCTTTATATGGCATAATCATTCTGTATTTCAGGTGCAACTAAGAAAGTCATCAAATTTAATTAAGGGGCTTGCAGATCCTAAAGAATTGTGTTGTAGACTCTTATCCTAAAAGTGATTTATTAGTTGTCATTTAATACCCATAATTAGCTGGCTTGTGGGTCATTTATAGCTCATTTTTTCTTTGGTCAAATTATGTGTACTATTCAGAAATGTTAGTGGCTGAAACAGTTTTCTTTAACATTGAGTAAAAGCAGCATTCCCTCCCTTTCCAAGTTATACTGTAACACCAGATGTACAGCAATCATTAACTACAGAAATCTTAACTGGGTTGGCTTTTCTAACCTGACAAGTGTAATGATTATTGGTATAAATTTGTCCAAAAGTGAGAGGTAGGGAGAGGGAGTTGCTACGTATAGATCCATCCCATTCACAATGTGGTCCTTGAACCAGCAGCCTTGATATCACTTATTAGACATATAGAATCTCAAATCCCACCCCAGACCTTCTGAAACAGAACCTGCATTTTAACAAGCTCCCCAGGTGATTCTTGTACACATACCGGCTTGAGGAGCATTAATCTAAATTGCCTTACAAGAGAAGCAGCAGCCCACTCTGGTCCTTCCACAGCTTGATTTCTCTGGCTAATCGGCCCGGACTGCCACCCTGACCTAGCTCTCCCTGTTGTATATAAATCTGTTGCCTTTCATGCTAGATGTGAGCCCATTTAATAGCTTGTGTCAGATAAAAGAAAAACGGACGTTAGCCACCTAGAAGTAGCGTACTTCACATTGCCAGTGTGAAAATGGCCAAGGGAAGCGATAATGGCTGTGCTCATGGAACATTTATTCCTTAAAATGCACAGCAAACACACACATGGACACCAGCTTACAAAACACCACTGTCCCCCTCAGGCAAATATCTGCTGTCCAGGAGCTATAAGCCAAGTCGAATCCAAGAGCCTGTTGCCACCCGAGAACCTCTAACTTGGCCTCTTGATCGTAATCCCCCTTGACCTTCAGTTTGTCCTCTCCCAGGAGGGGTCACCAGGGAACACTGGGTCTCTTTCTGATTGGTCACCACCTGTGTGTGGGTGAGGGGAGAGTAAACTGTACTCCCTGCCAGCACATATGGGTCCTTAATACGCACAGAGGTATGAAAGGCAGCCAGCTCTTTAGCCTCTGACTGTGTCAATGGGATCCAGGAAGAGTTAACCCTGTGGGTTAAGGGGAACTTTGGAGAGGGCACCGGGATGCTTCAGTTAAACTTGTATTCCCTACATTAGAGTATGTTGATGTTACGTATTCTTCCAGTGGTGTACTGGGGCCTCCTTGTCCTGGCTCATGAGAGTGGATTGTTCTGTTTTGTGGGCTAGCCGACTTCATGTTGGTAGACTGAAACTGAGCATGAGGAGTATTTTCACCACAGAAATCGGTAAATGCTGCAAATCAACCTCCCCTCCTCCTCCCTGCTAGAGCTGGTTGGTAAGCTTATCAGCATGCCACTGCTTTGCCCCGAAAGGAAAGAGGTCCTCCTTTCACTGCCTCTGCCCCCGGCCCTGCCGCATTCCCAAACCAAGCTTCAGAGGGCTTGGCAGCGAGGGCAAGGATTTTATGAATTATCCGGCACATTATGTGTCTGATACTTACCGATTTAAAAATAGATTACGACCCATGTGGTAGGCAGAAAAATGCCCCCTCTCCTCCTCTTCCACATTCTAATCCCTGGAACCTAGGGAGATGTTCTGTCACATGGCAAAGGGGAGCTAAGTTTGCTAATCAACTTACTTTCAAGTAGAGAGAGTGTATCCTGCATTATTCAGGTGGGTCCAGTGTTATCATAAGGGTCCTTAACTTGGAAGAGGGAGAGAGACGATTGAGAGCATGAAGAGATAGAGAAGTAGAAAGACAGTCTGCCATTGTTGGCTTGAAGCAGAGAAAAGCCATTGGATAAAAGAGACTAAACCTATGGGTAGGAGCTACAAAACCATAACTATGGTACCCCTAACTTCTACACTGAACAAATAGATGACTGACATCTTAGGATAGCAGAGCATGCAAACAGAAGATGTGATTCTGGAAATAGAGTCCTTATTGTAGGGGTAGAAAGAAGTAAAGACCCTGCTGTAGTCTTTGGAGGGGACTTATATTGCTAGCTACCTAAAAGCCTTGTGGACATAACAGCTGCTACTGGTACTGGAGTCTGCCAATTTCCCTCAACATCAATATATTATTTTAGCCCCGTTAGACCCGTTTTGGACTTCTGACCGCCAGAACTGTAAGATTATTAACAAATTTATGTTGTTTTAAGCTATTAAGTTCATGGTTGTTATAGCAGCAATAGAAAACTAATACAACTCATGTGGTTTTATAGTGTGTTAATTTCTCTTCCTGGAGATCTGTATGGCAGAGTAATAATTTGATTTTTTTCCAGACTTTCATAATGCCCACAAACTTAAAAAATAAAAATCTCCAATTCCATGTCAAAGACCCTCCCTACCTCCTGGATTCATCTTATTCTGCCTTTGATCCTCATATGTTTGAAATCATATTATATAGGGCTATGTAGTTTACAAATTCTTTTATTTGATTCTCCCAACCTCTTAGGGCATTATAACCTCAGAAAGGGCAAGAAATCAGCTAGGGATCTGAGTGGTAAACGAAGTCTTTCCTTGTTCTTTCCAGTAAACTATAAAGTCATAAAGCTGATGAAGTTATTTGGAGCCCTGGAGGTCACGGTGTATTACGTAGGCACTGAGAAGCATCATTAGTTCGTTTTAATGTTATAAAATGAAGTAGGAACTACTTTGTACCTACTTCATTTCCTATTAGCATAGAAAACAAGGTATGCATATTAGATGCAGAGATGCATCCATATACATGTTTTTTTAGAAAAATCAATTAATTAATTTTTGGCTGCGTTGGGTCTTTGTTGCTGTGCGCAGGCTTTCTCTAGTTGCAGCGAGCGGGGCTACTCTTCATTGTGGTTTGCGGGCTTCTCATTGTGGTGACTTCTCTTGTTGTGGAGCACGGCTCTAGGCGCATGGGCTTCAGTAGCTGTGGCTCATGGGCTTAGTAGTTGTGGCTCTATAGTGCGGGCTCAGTAGTTGTGGTGCACGGGCTTAGTTGCTCCGTGGCATGTGGGATCTTCCCGGACCAGGGCTCGAACCCATGTCCCCTGCATTGGCAGGCGGATTCTTAACCACTGCACCACCAGGAAAGCCCCATATACATGTTTTTAAGAAATCACACTTGTTGCTTATTTCTAGGAAACAAGTACTAGCGAGGGCTAATGGTTTAGGAATGTTTTAGGAATAAAATTCAACATCAAGGAAATTATTTCAATATTGTTTTTATAAACTGGGAAAAGTTTCCATTTCTGAAAACTTTCAAGGAACAAAACAAAACTTTCAAGTATTTCCCAGAAATATGGTTCCTACATCATGTATTTCTTTGTGGATGAACTGGTGTGGGCATTAAGCCTCTGGTTGTTGGAATGCAGTAGGGTCCCATTAATTAATATCATACTTTTGGGATGTTAATGGTATCTCTGAAATGCAAATGTAGTACTAAAAGGGTAAGCTAGGGCTTCCCTGGTGGCGCAGTGGTTGAGAGTCCGCCTGCCGATGCAGGGGACACGGGTTTGCTCCCCGGTCCGGGAAGATCCCACATGCCGCGGAGCGGCTGGGCCCGTGAGCCATGGCCGCTGAGCCTGCGCGTCTGGAGCCTGTGCTCCGCAATGGGAGAGGCCACAACAGTGAGAGGCCCGCGTACCGCAAAAAAAAAAACAAAAAAAAAAGGTAAGCTGTAAGCTTCTTTATGTTTCACTTTCCTTAGCCGTAAAATGGGTATAATAATATAATATAAAGGATACAATAGGTGCAAATCTTTTGGTACAATGGGTAGCGCTCAGTAAGCAGTGAAGAAGTGTGCCCTGACCTAATTGTACATGTGAAGAAGTGCCCTAATTCATTTGACTCTACTGTTATATCAACCTCTTGTGTGGAAGGCAGAGAGGATTTTTATTTTACACACGAATTGGATTGGTTTAATTTATTTCTAAATAAAATAAACCCACATGAACTGGGTTGCTGGAGAAAAAACACACTGGCTCTTCCTGTCACACGACATTGCTGGGCTTCCCTCCTGGCTGGGTCTTTAACAATTCCTAGTGCACAGCACTTTCCTTTGCAGTCTAGGCTCATCTCTAATTACCGACATCTTCCTCCTTTCACATTCTTCTTATTGTCACCTTTCGTTTTCAGCACATGACCTCATTTCCCACCTTCTAGTGAATAAAGACCACAAGGCTGGAAGTACCTATATTTTTCTGTTTCCTTACTCTTCCTTTGCTGTTTCTGCCCCCGTCTCATCTCAGCAGGAATAAGAAAGTGCTCTCCCTTCTTGCTATGATGGATTCTCCCACCTGTGCTTCCCATCCCATCTTTCCTCCATCTCCCCGGGAACATTGCTGCTCCATCCGTTAACCCTCCTTTTCTCCTGTAGCTTTCTTTTTTTTGCGGTACGCGGGCCTCTCACTGTTGTGGTCTCTCCCGCTGCGGAGCACAGGCTCCGGACGCGCAGGCTCAGCGGCCATGGCTCACGGGCCATGTGGGATCTTCCTGGACCGGGGCACGAACCCGTGTCCCCTGCATCGGCAGGCGGACTCTCAACCACTGCGCCACCAGGGAAGCCCTCTCCTGTAGCTTTCTTGTTGTTTCTGTTTTTCTCTCTTGGGGTATAATCATACTGAAATCTCACATCTTAAAAACAAAGTGCCTCTGTTCTGGTTTGCTGTCAACTCCTCCCTCCCAAGCATCACAGCTCAGCTTCTTGAAAGCCTTTTCTACCCCATTGGGTTCCTACATGCCAGTATGTAGACTGACACCTTATCAATCACCTGAAACAAAAAAAAAAAAAAAAAAAAATCTCTGTTTTAAACAAAGTTCCCCAGGTGATGCTGAGCTCAGCTAGCTTAGAAACTTACCTTCTTTGCATCCTCGCCTTCACGTGTTTCTTGGTGGGCTGAGTTTGACTTCTGTCTCTAGTAATTCATTGGTATTTATCTAGCCAAGAATCCCTAATGAGCTCTTAGTTGAAAAACCCAGTGGAGACTCTTCAGTTCCTAACTTATCTAAACTGTTTGCAATATTGTAACTATTTAAATAGTATTTTGTCCTTCAAATTCTACCCCTCTGGATTTCGTCCGGATCCTTTTCCTCTGCTTGTTTTTCTGCTATTGATGTTCTATCCAGGTCCCATCCATTCATCTTCTCTCATTTCCCTGTGCCTGTGCCACCATATTCTTAGGTGAAAGCCCCCGCATTTCCACGTCTGTGGATTTCGCTTGTGCTAATGATTTCTGAAATCCACATCTCCAGACCATATTCTTGAATCCCAGAACCATATATTTTACTTGATAATGCTTGATTATGCTTGATAATCCTTTCTAGATGTGCCACAGTGTATCTCAAATCCAGTAGGTTCAAAACTGACCTCATATTCATTCTGATGCTCTTAAATGATAGTCACCAGTAATCTTCCCCCCTTTTTTGACTCATTCTATATTAATATAGCCTACCTCCTACTATTTCTTTTTACTCTCTTATTTCTGTCCCCCACGTTTTTCTAGAATTCGTCCTTTCTTTTCTATCCCTGTTGTCTTAATTTGGGACTCATAATTTATGGCCTGGATTACTGTGAGAAGCACACCATTGGTTTTTATATTTGTGGTCCTTTCTGCAGCTTCTCCTTCGTGTTGCTTTCAGGGTGAGCAGCTTACTATCCTGCTTAAAATAACAGAATGGCTCATCATTGCCTTTAATGAAGTCCAAACTCCTTTACTTGGCATATGAATTTCTTTCTAATTGCCTCTTCCTACTTTCTCAACCTTGTCCTCCACGCATCTCCCTACATACCCCTTTGAATTTATCCACAAGCTTCTTGGGGTTTCCTGAACTGGCATATTCTCTTGTGCCTTTCTATATTGAAAATATTGTATGTTATAGGAATGCCCTTTTCCTATTCAGGGCCACTACTATCCCATCATTGCCTTTGTGCAAATTAGAAACAGATTCTTCATCCAGGCAGTCAGTTCTGTGGGTGCTCAGATTGGTGACAGATGGTACTTTTGTGAGAAATAGAAGAAGACACCTCTGCTGTGCCGAAACACCCCATGCTGGGATGCAAGCCTTGGTAAGCTGAATGCTGCCTCTATTTCAGCCTTTTTAACCTCTCTGCTAGGCCTCTGGGCAGTAAGAAACCATACAGTGGAGTGCAGTAGCCTTGCTCCCATCACCTCCTTTTCCTCCTGGAAAGTTCTTGCTTAAGATCGGTCTCTATCTAGAATTTCTACCTCTCATTAGACCCATGGTTCTTATCCTTTTATTTGGCCATCAGCCCCTAGGGAAATCTGAAGAAAGCTATGGACTCACGCTCCATAAAAATGAGCATACTCCTATCAGACAGTTTATTCATGAACCCAAGGTTAGAAGCCATATTCCAAATGTTATTCAAATTTTGGCTAACCTTAACCCTAACCCTAACCCAGGATGGGGTCTCCCCACACAGAAGGCACTGAATGAATGTCTGTGGAACTGTTGAAAGCATTTCCCCATTGCCCACTTCTGTGCTTTTTCTTTGTATTCATATTACATACTTGCAAACCTCTATTCCCTAATATATTTTACACACTGCCATCATGGCTTTCTTGTCTGTGTTCCCAGCTAGCTTCTGAAATTTTCCAGAGTAGGCACTGCTCTGCTTTTATTCCCAGCATCTAACAGAACATAGTACTGAGCATATAATAGGCATTTGATAAATGTTTGTCGAATACGTGAGATTCAGTGATATTAAATGATTTGTTTAGGGTCACTCAGTGATGGTGGACCTAGAATTCATTCCATATTTTTTTTTCTGGACCTCATGTTCTTAGATCTTTTATATTATGTATTTGTATAAGTATGGTTGGGTGATTCCTTAACTCACTGTTAAATGGAAAGAAATAAGTAGTCTGACTAAATCTAAGTATTTGGATTAGTGTATTAAAACAGCTACCACAGTGGTAGGTATGGAATACTTAAATACTCCAGTATTTTGCAAAATACTTCTCCATCAACTCTTGAGGGATAAACAGACCTTTGTTGGATAGAATTTAGCTACTGAGTAACTTTTTGTAAGTTGAGTCCAATGATAATCTATTAGTGAAGAGATGAAAATCCATGTTCCAATTTCTGACCTTGCTAAAGGAACCCAGCCCTGGTCTCTAAATGCTTGTGTGATTTTCTCACTGTTCTCTAAGTAGCATTCCTAATCCTGGTTTAATCAATACCTACTGCTTGCTTGCCTGCTGTCTTTTACCTCCCGGCCCCCTTTTCTTCCCCCAGAGATGTGGGGAACTCATCACAATTGACTACTTTTGGTCTCATGAGTCAGGATTTTTTTCTAGATTGAGATCATGTTTGTTCAGTTGTACAACTTTCTGTTAGTTTGCTTCTTACAACTGTGATTCATTAATAATCCAATTGCCTTGTATTATAATTGAATTACAATTGAATTGTATTACAGTTCTCTTTGGATTGTAGTAAATTTCCTTTATGTTTTTTCTGAAACTGAAATCATCCATTTTACCTTTCAAAATGGGATGAGTAAATAGTTCTGTGTGAATGAAGACTTTCATGGAAATGAACAATATGAACAGTTTTTTCCTCTCTTTGGAAGATGGAGCTAAACTTACGTTAGAGTTTGGAAGTGACGATTTCTATTATTTCCCTTTTCACAGGTCTTCCTAAGGGACAAGTCCATTTTTTTTTTTAAAAGCAAATAATCCAGCTGCTTGACTTCTCCCTTGGATTCAATGAAAACTTCAAGTCTCTCCTGTGTTGTAGAACTTGTTTCAACTCCCCATTAAATTTGTTGTCTAGGAAGTCTACTTGTTTTTCATAGGCAAATTAAAAAAAATGCAAGTTGTATCATAGTAAAAAAAAACACAAGTGTTTCTGGGTTATTAAGTTGGATTAAAATATGCCAGAGCCATGGTGACAGTAATATCAAATGTGAAGTTCTTTAGACTCTCCAAACAACTAATTTAAAAAATGAGAGGATTCTTCTATTCAAGTAGATGGCGTTTTTTGGACATTTGCTGTTCAGTCTCTCAACAGCTTTAAGTATCTCATTCTAAGTCGGAAGGGAATTGAATTGGCTTATTGAAAATCTTTTCCTGAATGCTTTATTGTAATGTGGAGATATATATGTAGTATCAACTATTTAACCATTTATATATATATATATACACATATTTTGTATCATCTATTTAATCATTTATTATAATTTTATTTCATTATTTATAATTTTATTTAAAATTATTATTATAATTTTAATTTAACATGATTGGTGTGGAAATTTCATGTTTTCCTTAGAACATTTTGAAAACACTGCTTAAGATATAAATGTTGCTATCATCTGAGCTAAGGTAAAAATGTGAAATACTGATTCTGTGATTATACCAATCAAGTTGGGAGAGGGGAGCCATGGAAAGAACTTGGAGCCCCTGGCTTTCAGTGTAGGGCACATGGGTTGTGAGACGGTTATCACCTTGGAAGCCCTGATAGGTACCACTTTGGACTACTGAGGCCACTTGAGCCTAAAGATTTTGGACTTTGGGTAACTTTAACATCATGATTCTGCTTAAAGCTTTCCTAATAGATTACATTTTGATACTTGAAATTTCAGAGCAGTAAACTAGAGGAGAAAGAGAGACTTCAAGAAAACCTCAGAAGAGAAGCTTTTAGAGAACATCAGCAATGGTAAGTTTATATTTTCAGAACTTTGTACCTTTTATAGACATATTATTCATTGTGCTTTTAAATTCTAGGTGATAGTAACTATTCAAAACATCTGGTGTTGGATTGTTGACTATTAATTATGTAATTGAACTCTAGAAGTGAGGTTCTAAGTTTGGAGATATCTATACTCATTAAAGTATTCTTTAATAGTCAACAGTTTAGAAAGAATACTGCCAAATTTGAGAAATTCCCCATTCTAAATAACTTGGAGGGCTTGCTTTTTGGTGATCCAGGTTACTTTTGATTATGAAGACTTCCAAAACACCAATATAAGGAAGATGTTGTTTGAAAGAAGTATGCAAGCAGAATCTAAACTAACTAGGGATTTACCTAATGGACTGAGGACTTATATTATTGTAAACAAGAATTGAGAAATAATTTCACAATTATCAGCAAAGCTCCCAATTGGTGGTCATACATCAAAGTACTTTTTCCAGTATGACTTGTGAATTACAGCAGCTAACATGTATAGGGCAACTACTATGTGCTTTATAATGTAGATAATCTACTCTCTTATACAAGCTTTAAAGATAAGTTTGCGTTCAGCTCTAAGTAGCTAGGTTACTTGCACACTGCTTAAAAGAATAGACAAAGCCAAAGAACCATATTTCTTTCCCTAGGTTAATTCCAAATGTGGTAGAATTAAAACCAAGCAGATTTGGGTTCAAAATCCTAGCTCCATTCTCCAGCTGTGACGTTGGACAAACTACTAAACCTCTTTAAAGCTTAGTTTTTCTAAAAAAAATTAGGGTTGGTAATATCTCTCCCATCGGCCATTTGTAAGGATTAAATAAAGTATCTTATATAGGGCTTCCCTGGTGGTGCAGTGGTTAAGAATCCACCTGCCAATGCAGGGTACATGGGTTTGAGCCCTGGTCCGGGAAGATACCACATGCCGTGGAGCAACTAAGCCTGTGCGCCACAACTACTGAGTCTGTGCTCTAGAGCCCGCGAGCCACGATTACTGAGCCCGCATGCCGCAACTACTGAAGCCTGCGGCCCTAGAGCCCGTGCTCTGCAACAAGAGAAGCCACCACCATGAGAAGCCCATGTACCGCAACGAAGACCCAACGCAGCCAAAAATAAATATAAATAAAATAAATAAATTTATTTAAAAAATCTTATAAAGGGCTTCCCTGGTGGTGCAGTGGTTGGGAGTCCGCCTGCCGATGCAGGGGACACGGGTTTGTGCCCCGGTCCGGGAGGGTCCCGCATGCCGCGGAGCGGCTGGGCCCGTGACCCATGGCTGCTGGGCCTGCGCATCCGGAGCCTGTGCTCCGCAACGGGAGAGGCAACAGCGGTGAGAGGCCTGTGTACCACAAAAAAAAAAAAAAAAATCTTATAAAAAATTTATTTAAAAAAATGGTATATAAGTGACTGAATTTCATGGGGACTTGATATGTAACTTCTTACAGAGGTTCTTGTTGAATGGGATTGGACAGCTTATTTTCTAGAGACTGTTTAGAGATTTCTGGTTCCACCAGAACTAGTCATTGGTCTCCCACTTTCTGATGGACTGTACTGACTGCCTCCTCTTATCTATTCCCGTCGTTACACCTCATTTGTAGAATTTAAGATCATTTTAATGTTGGGGTGAGCATATGTGACACCCTAAAGTGTGTCCCTCCTCCAAGTACAGCATCCTCTGGTTTTCTCATTCTGCTGAGATTCTCCTGCCTCTACTGTCAGCAACAGCTCCTTGCTTTAAGACTCAGAGGTTGGAATGTAAAAGAAGTTTCTCAGCACTTCACTTTTCCCATTAGCAAGTTGGGTACCTGGCCTCCGCTACCCAGACCAGGAAAAGAGTGGGAGATAGAATGGGGTTGGGTAGAAATGCTAATGAATGATGTTATCTTTCCCCACTTTTGTTCTAAGGCAGACATGGGGGTAAGGAAGCTGGTGTGAAGCTAAACACCAGGAGAAGTTGGCTGTCTTAGAGAGAGATACAGGGCGGCAGGCAATAGATTAAGGGTTAAGGTATTATTGCCCCACCCTTCTTTGGTAGAGAATGGATGAGAGTTGATTTCTCGGCCAATCAGAGGAGTTGAATGCCCCCAGATGCCATGGGGGCATTTGTAGTCTGGAGACACAATAAGAACAAATGTATTTATCTTGTGGCATCCTTGTTTACACTGGAAAAGGGAAGACCTGCTTACCAATGAGGGGTCTCAGGTACAGGACTGGGAAGTGGAACAAGTCCATCCTCTGGGGAGTTTTAAACATGATAAAGTGAAGGATGAGAGATTCTTGGAGTTTTAAAGGATGTGGGAGATTGTGTCATCAAACCTTTTTTTCTAGTCCTCCAGCTTTTTGAGTTTGTGTTTTACTGAATACTAGAGATCATCCTTTTTCTGTAAAGAAAGAAGAGTTCTACCCTCAGGCACCTCACACACTATCAGTGGAGCTGAATTCAATTACACGCACATTTCACTCTTGATCTTTCTTCTGCTTATCATAAAAGTCCCAGTTAACCAAGAAAAAGAGAAGTTGGCTAAAAATGAGAAGTATCTCAAATTGATTGTTAAAGCCTATTGAGAAACACAAGAAGAAGTATATGTGTGTGTTTTTTAAATGTATTTTGTTTTGAAGTACTTTTGATATTAAAAGACCAATAGCTAATGAAATAAATGACCATTATATAGCTAGAAATATGAAAGAAACTTCTTGTATAAGATGGATCCTTATAACAAGCCTTTATCATATTTTCTTAGAATCAATTTATGGTGGAAGAATTGTATAGGAGAGCTATTAGAAATTTTTTTTAACATCTTTATTGGAGTATAATTGCTTTACAATGGTGTTAGTTTCTGCTGTTTAACACTTAATTTTTATTTATTTATTTATTTTTGGCTGCGTTGGGTCTCTGTTGCTGCGTGCAGGCTTTCCCTAGTTGCAGTGAGCAGGAGCTATACTCTTCATTGCGGTGTGCGGGCTTCTCATTGTGGTGGCTTCTCTTGTTGTGGAGCATGGGTTCTAGGCTCGCGGGCTCAGTAGTTGTGGCTCGCGGGCTCTAGAGTGCAGGCTCAGTAGTTGTGGCTCATGGGCTTAGTTGCTCCGCAGCATGTGGGATCTTCCTGGACCAGGGCTCAAACCCGTGTCCCCTGCATTAGCAGGCAGATTCTTAACCACTGTGCCACCAGGGCGGTCCGAGAGCTCTTAGAATTTTAACAGCACAAAGTTTTCACTAGACCAACCTGGCTGTTCCCTATTCCATCCCCTTCACCAAAAAATTAGATTCTCCTGAAGCTGTCAAACTAAGGATCACAGAATGGAAACACAAATGAGGAATTCTTTCAATGCTGTGATATGTGTGTTTCAAATAGCAGACTAGGAGTGGTGTTCTTTGTTTTGTTTTGTTTTCTGTAGAGAAGGGCAACCATGGACTTGAGCAGACTGTAAATCCAAGTTGCTGGAGAAAAAGCTCATGATATCATCCTGGGGCACCACCATGAGAATCTTAATGTATTCTTTCTTACCACCTTGTTCCTGACTTCATTCATTTGCTTCTGATTATTTTTAGTGTTGTCAATTATTTAGCTAACAGGCAGAAAACTAGGCTTTTATTGACATCCAGAGGGACTCTCCTGAGTGTAATAGTGAAAGCAGTTTATTGAATGCCTGTGGGGTTGCTTTCTAATTGTACGCATTAATCTGCCCAAGCAAGCTGGCTGAAAATACACAAGCAGATTGCATGTGCAGATGGAGCACACGGGATGGTTTTTATGAAAAGACCTCTGGAATGTACTTCTGCAGTACTGTCTTTTCCTTAAAAATCAAATGACTGTGACTATTTCAATTGGCGGCTGAGAACAGACCAGATTAATGGTGCATTAAGTCTGCTACTCTGGCTGGGGACAGACTCGAATTTCACAGTGTAGAGTTAGTTCTAGGATTCTTTTTTTTTTTTTTTTTTTTTGCGGTACGCGGGCTTCCCACTGCCGTGGCCTCTCCCGTTGCGGAGCACAGGCTCCGAGACCATGGCTCACAGGCCCAGCCGCTCTGCGGCACGTGGGATCTTCCCGGACTGGGGCACGAACCCATGTCCCCTGCATTGGCAGGCGGACTCTCAACCACTGCGCCACCAGGGAAGCCCAGTTCTAGGATTCTTGAGCATGAAGGTGAAGGGTAGAAATAGGCTTCTAACCTTGGCATAGTTTTCACCATTATTTTACTCTGTCATTCTTTACTACTTATAAAAATACAAATGTGATTTTTCAGGATGGCTTTTTTAATTAGTCAATATTGCTGGTAGATTTGAGGATTTGAAGTAACAGTTAATAAACCTTTGTGTGTGTGTGTGTGTTTTGTTATAATCAAAGAAAGGATGTTGTGATTTAGGTTATTTAAATTTCAGCATTTGAAATTTAAATGGTAATTTATTTTGAGTCATAGTCATCTTTCTCACCATGTGGTTTTTGGATGGATGTCGAGACAGATTTGAATTTTGAGCCCATGTAATGAGTTATGGGGGTTAGGGTAAGATGTGAATCAGATGCATTTTGGGTGCAGGTGTTAGGAAAAACAATGTTCTCTTAAGGATTTGCTGGAGAGGTGAGAATTGGGTATATTTTAAGCATTTACAATTTTAACTCATATCTAATAATCATTTAATCTAATAGATTGTACATTTGTATAGTTTTAAAAATATACAAAGTGCTTGGCTCTTTTAAATGTTATTTCAAAGTAATAAGCTGCTGTATTATTGAGAACCTATGGAGTGTCAGCAGTTAGGCATATATACATTTTTTCATTTAACGTTTAGATCAACCCTGTTAGGGATATATCATCTTCATTTTACAGGTGGAGGGTTGAGTAATTCAAAGTCACAGATATATTGAGCAATGCAGCCAAATCTTGGTCTTGAGATTTGGAGGACCAGGGATAATGAGTAATTCACAGGTGTGCTGTACTCACAAGGTCAGGATTATCAGGCTAGGGTGGGGGTGATAAGCCCTGTAGCTACACGGGGGGCCTGTGGAGAAGACTATAGAATAGGCCTGTGGAGAAGACTATAGAGTACGTCAGTTCAGAGATAAAGACTTGGGCAAAACTGACTTCTGATTCTTCCAAGGAAGATCTAAATTTTGCCTGCAAGAAGCAAAAGAAAAACTGAGGAAGTATGTCTGCTTTCTCTGATTTTCCTCACACCCGAAGGACATCCTTTCCCAGGTCCGACACTGGATTAATTCCACAGTTAAGCTTCCTGTAGGGTACATGGGCTTTTGTGAGCTCTCCTGGCTGGACTGTACTCCTAGGTACCAATATTTCCAGGGGAGAAGAGCTCAGTTCTTAAACCTTGGCTGAAAAAGCCCTTGGAACCAAGCTCATTCCAAAGTAGGACCTTCTTATTTCTAAATTGCCAAGCACGACCATGAGCTCAGCCTGCCGATGGTAATGTTGGGAAGTTTTCTTCATTTCCGCCATTGGAACCACGCATCTCTTTAATTTCCATTTGAATGATAGTGTGATTAGTTCCTAGGAGGCACATCTTCATCTGTTTTAATTTCCTAGAGCGGAGGATCCAGGCAGGTCTGCTGAATATGCATGCTTAGGTTCCAAGTTTGTCTTCTAATATGCTCACTAAACTTCTAATGCCCTTCGTGGGAGCTTCCAAAAGACACTTAAGGGCTAAACTGATCCCTTATCCATATGGTAGGCTTAAATCCAACCTCACATTTTATAATCTCAGTAAGGTGAACTGAAAGTCATCCTATTCGTAACTTTCTATCTTATGCTAATGAAGTGAACTTACAGGTACAAAAATCCTCTATTTGTTCAGAATGAGACTGAACAGTTTATCAGGAATCTGAGAGAATCCCTGTCTACTGAATGTTAAATCATGTTGATGGTTAAAATTTCTAGCCACTATCAATTCTTCCTGCAGATGTCCTGTGAATGTTAACTCATTTTCATTCCCACTGCCACTACCTTCATATAGGTATTTATCACATGCCACTTGCATTATGGCTTCTGTCTCCTAGTCATCCTCTGAGTTACTGGAATGGCTTTCTTACTCTCTTTGCCAACAGTCACTTTTCTCGATTGTCTTATATGTTTGTCAGATTTCATTTTCTACAGCACAGCTTTTGTCATGTCACTATCCTATTCCAAAAGCCTTGATTACTTCCCATTGCTTATGAAGTAAATTCCAAATTCTCTAGCCGCACGATGGGGGAATTGTGAGCCGCCTTAGTAAGATGTCAGAAAGGACTGATTGGGTTTGGGCCTCTGTCGGGTTGATTTCGGGAGAGGGTTTGAGGAAGCAGGGTTTTGTTCTGGGTTGGTTGTTATCAGGAAGCAGGGGTAATAGTGATTATGTATCAGGTATCTTTTTTTTTTGCGGTACGCGGCCTCTCACTGCCGTGGCCTCTCCCGTTGCGGAGCACAGGCTCCGGACGCGCAGGCTCAGCGGCCACGGCTCACGGGCCCAGCCACTCCACGGCATGTGGGATCTTCCCAGACCGGGGCACGAACCCATGTCCCCTGCAAAGGCAGGCGGACTTTCAACCACTGCGCCACCAGGGAAGCCCTCTTTTTTTTTTTAACTTTTTTTTATATTGGAGTACAGTTGATTAACAATGTTGTGTTAGTTTCCGATGTACAGCAAAGTAGGTATCAGGTATCTTAATCTTATTTAAAAGGAGGGAAGATACTTTTAATTAATTAATACTGTACTTGATAAATAAGCAGTAGTCACTCCTATTAGCCAAAATGTTGGGGTGTTTGGTCACTTTTGTGGTTTAGACAAGATTCATGTATCTTTCTTTGTTCAGATATATCATGGAGTGGTCTTTTTTTTCATGATTCATCACCATCATAAAGTGACCTCCTCTCATATTGATATTGTGTGAAATTACTTTCAATAGGAGAACACCAAGGCTTAGCTGTGAATGCCAGGGCAGCTCCTGGATGTCAGGAACAGCTTCTGTCTTTTTCAGGATGTAGTTAATAGTTGGTTAAAGATAAAAGTTGACTGGTGCTTTACAAAATAGTTTCACTTAAGTATCTCATCACTGGAACCTGGTACCATCAGTGCTCCTCTTGGGAGGGTAGATCTAGGATCAGACTGCCTGCCTGGTCTCAAACTTTAACCTCTCTCCTAACATTGAGCCTAGGTTTCCTCATATATAGCATGGGATGGGGCTAATATTTGCTAACTCGAAGATTAATCAATATAACCCATGTAAGAAATCTAGCATAGTGCTTGGAGGGAGAAGGTAGAGTATAAAGGAACTCCAAACAAGGATAGCAGAGGAAGAAGTAAGAGAGAGGGACCAGCTGACTCCGGCCTTTATCTCCAAGGGTAGAGCCTAAGAACTTTTGGACACACGAAAAGACCCTGGGGCCTGGAAAGTGCTCCTGGTAAATGTACTATACCTGGGGGAATATGTGCCCCCCCCTCCCCCCCGCCATCCTGGAGACAAGCTGCCTGCACAGCCAGCCAACTTTATCACTTTTGTGTGAGTTCTAAGATCTTTACTGAAAAAAACTGCCACAAAATAAACTCCGGTCAAAGAAATAAGGAATCCAAGAAAGAGGAAGATGTAAGATATCAGAACAATTATGAATAAAGAAGACAATGACGTTTATAGCCAAATATATGATTAGCTTTTTTCTTTTTCTTTTTTATTATTAAGAATCAACATGATGAAATTAAAATCATGGAGGATTTCAGTGCTATGGAAGAGGCACAAGGGAGAGAGAAGGATAGGAAGTAAAACAATTATTATTTCTTTTGCACGAGTGAATGCTAGTGAATTCCAGATATTGATAGAAAAAAATAAGTAATTATGTGTTTATTATATGTTTAATTGTATTGTATGTACAAATAGGATATATAACAAAAACGTAAGAAGAAAAAAATCAAATGAAAAATTGATAATTACAACAAAAGGCAGAAAAGAGGGTGGAAGTTTTATAAGCAACAAGACAGCAATCACAAAAAAGGTATATAGGCTAAATTTCCTTATTTAAAAAAAAGTTCCTGGATTGCAGAAAAAAAAAAAAAAGCAAAAATCTAGCTATATGCTACTCTAAGAGATATCTATAAAACAAAAGAGTTGGAAAACAAACGCATGGAACATATATCCATAAATGCTAGTAAAAGAAGGCAGATGTAGCAATATTAATATGAGACAAAATTGAATGCAAGATGAAAAGCATTCAACAGGATAAAGAATATTTTATGCACATAAAATATGTAATCCCAAAGATAATGTGAACTGTAAATATCAATATAGATTTGAAATATATGAAACAAAAACTGCTGAAGTCTGTAATATAGATTATGGATTTGTCAAATTTTCCCTTTATTCTCCGTAGAAATTAATAGGTCATCATGTGAACCAAAAAACTTCATAAGGAATAGAGGATATGAATAACAATGACTTGGCACGATAACATAGACATAGTTACAAAGTGTTGTACCTAGTTTATGAAAATACCTATTCTTTACAAATATGACTTAACTACCATTGGCCATGACTAAGGCCTCAAAGACTCTCAGTAAGTTCCAAAAATACCCCCAAATCCTATAAAGCCACTATTCCTAAGAAAAATGTAATAAAATTAGAAATTAAGCAATAAGAAATTTTAAAGTCTATCCACTTAAAAATTTTTTTCTAATTACCTTTTTAAAGGATTGTTAGGTTACCATCTGTCACCACACTAGACTTAATGCAGTGATCATTTCATAATGTATAAAAATATCAGGTCACTATGTTTTATATCTGAAACTAATATAATATTGTGTGTTAATTATTCAATTAAGAAATAAAAAAATTAAAGATTCAGGTTCCCTGGGAGGATGGGGGGAGACTATTAGGATAAAAAATTTTGAAACCAAAACTGAAATTACAAATTACTTTGGGATAAGAGAATATAAATTTTCAAGTATTCCACGTTAAAATCCATGGGATGTGACTACAAAATTATTTAGAAGATGCAGAAGTTTAAAAGCTTTTAGAAAAAATGGAAATAAAATAACTAAGCATTTTACTAAGATAAGATTATAGCCATAAAATAAATACAAATAGAAGGGAGGAAGAAATAAAGGGGAAAAAGTGATGAAGTTGAATAGAAAAATTTATCATCACTAAATTAAACCAAAAACTAGGTTTATTTGGAAAATTCTGGTAAAATAGATAAACTTTTGACTTGTCTGAGTAAGGAATAAGGAAGAACTCCAAGGATAAGAAAGGAAGTATAACCAAAATTCGAGAAGAGAAATACTATGTCCTACTTCTGTTAATTTTTTTTAACCCAGATTTCCTCATTTATTTCCTAGGAAAATATATGCTATTAGACTAGAAACCTGAATAGAATAAAAACTCTAAATGGAAGGGAAAATGTAGTTTGATCTCACCTAAAAAAGACAATAGGCCCAGTTGTTTTGAAAACAGAAGAAGGTAACTTTCTCAGTAAAGTCTGGAACAGGATAAGAAGGGCATTTGCTATTTATCACTGATACTGATTTTTAGATAGAAAATTAGAGAGAGTTTCTATTTCTAACAAAGAAAGAATTTAAATATTGGAAAGGAAGAGATATAAGTGCCTCTGATTGCTCACCTAAAACCTCTCAAGGAAATCAACTAAAAAATTATTAGAACTAATACAAATAGTTTGACTATCATGAATGAATCTAAAATCAATATGCAAACACTTCTGTCTTTGCACCATCAGACACACCATCAAAAGCTCATTATAAAATATAATTGAAAGAAAAATTTCATTTACAATAATCATCCACACTGTAAAAGAGATGAGTGTAAGCCTAATAGACCTATACATAAAATAAAATACCTAAAATAAAATGAAAATATTAAATGTAGATCATCTATTTACTATAGAAGGGGAAAAAATCAACATTGTAAAGATAATTCCACTCTTATTTATATATAAATTAAACAGGACCTTTTGTGAAATTTGCTAAAACATTTTTAAAGAGAAAATATGAAAAAAAAATAGACAAACCTGAAAAACTGAAGGGACGGGGAGAAGCTTGTACCAGGTATCGTATACAACATAGGTATGGTAGTAATAACAAAGTGTTATTGGCATTGTAATAAATAAACTTAGTGAATGGGAGAGAGTCTACAAATAGACCCATGGGTATATGGGAATTTAGTATTTAGGACTTTAGCTATTGATAAAGGTATTTGTTCAATCAGTGTTCAATCAGTGTCAAAAGGACAGATAATTTGACAAATTGTACTAATTCAGCACAATTAGAATGTAATGAAGAATGCTTTTATAATTTTGTGGTAAAACTCCTTTCTACGCTATATACACAACTTAGAAGCCATAAGAAAAAAAATACAGATTTGACTACAGAAAAAAACCTATGATAGATGACGTAATGAACTACGTTACAAGTAAGTGATAGTCTAGGAGAAACTATTTGCCTCAAAAATAATGGGCAAAGGCTTAATTTCACAAAGAAGCCTTACAAATTAATAAGAAAAAGGCAACTCTAGAAAAATTGGCAAAGGGCTTGAAACAAATAGTTAAAAGAGAAGAAATATAAATAAATGAAATATTCAGCTTCACTAATCAGAGAAACAATATTTTAATTTATTACACTGGTAAAAATATAAATGTATTGATAATACCTCACATTAGGAAATGTGCTTTCATTTATTCAACAATATGTACCTGGTATGTGTCAAGCACTATACTAGGTTAGTAAGTTCCTGGTACGTACTATGAATATCACTGAGTCGTGCTCCTGTTGCCCTCCCTCCATCTAGGCCCACTTCACTCATTTATATCACTGTCTGCACCATGCAGTCATTGGCATTTGTGCGTCAGCTGACAGGAGGTGAGAAAAGAAAAAACTGCCCCATTCACTCCCAGCAAGATAAAAGGAACCAGGGAGATATTTGTCACTGGTATTTTTTCAGTGAGGGTACCTTTTAAATTATGACTAGCTTTAAAATCGGTAGTTTAACATTTTTATTAGTATGTTCTTTTTTTTTTTGATGTGGACTATTTTTTAAAAAAATCTTTATTGAATTTGTTACAATATTCCTTCTGTTTTATGTTTTGGTTTTTTTGGCCGCAAGGCATGTGGGATCTTAGCTCCCCGACTAAGGATTGAACCCATACCCCCTGCATTGGAAGGCAAAGTCTTAACCACTGGACCGCCAGGGAAAGTCCCTATTAGTGTGTTCTTATGTGTCTTGTCATGGTGCAAAGTTGGCGGTTACCTGGTGGGTAACCAGGTAGAGGAAGGTGCGTAGCACCTTGTAGCCCTGGGGTGTGATTAGTGACAGGAACCTGATTCACAAGCTCCTACAGATCTAAGTGAATGTTTTTAAGCGTATTCTTTTTTAAAATCCTTGCTGTTTATCTATTTTATATATGGTACTGTGCATCTGTTAGTCCCATACTCCCAATTTATCCCTCTCCCCGCTTCCCCTTTGGTAACCAAAAGTTTGTTTTTCATGTAAACTGATTCTTCCATGAACGTTAGAAACCCTAGTTGTCTTTTCTAACTATTTTTTTAAAAAGCCTTGTAGGAATTATCTTTGCATTTCTGTCTCCTATTTAAATGAGCCAACAGACACGCATTTCACTCTCTGTGGCCTTTCCCGTATATTTTATCCTTTCAAAAAAGTCAAAAACTTTTTGATTGATGAATCTCCATTAACATTAATATTCCATCATATTGCAATATAACCAGCCATATCCCTTTCCTTCCCTGACTTTCTCACCCTCAGTTTCTCCTTCCAAACCCCTACCTGTCCTCAAACTACTGGGATAAATGAGTACACGTTTTTATACTCTGGGCCTAGGCAGCTCCTAGGCCTGATACCAAGACAGCTTAAGGATGGGTGGGTTCCTCCCCTTTCCCACATTCTCCTCCCCTGACTAAGGTTCTGAAATAACTAAGATGCCTAGCTTAATCCTTGAGAATTCTATTCTTCTACTCTTCCTCAGCTCTTCTTGGCCTCTTCTTATGTACTACTTGTGGAACTGATGACCTAAATGGAGAGCTAATTCTCTTGTATATATAAATTTATGTTGTATTACTAGGGTTGGCTAATTGCTGTGATCAACAGACCTCAAAATAAATAGTTGCTTGAGCATTATTATTATTTTTTTCTCATGTAAGACATGGGTGAACAGGTTTGAGAGGAGACCCCCTCCACTCAGATATTCAGGCACCGAAAACTGTTAGCAGTGCTACCACCTTCAATACACAAACGACTTCCAACTTTGTGCTGGGGTTTGCCTCTATCCAGACAGCCAGAAGGAGGAGGAAAATGTGTGGAGGTGCATGCGTAGGAAACTTATTATGAGTTCATCCTGGAAGTGGTGTGTATCACTTCCTCATTCCATTGGTCAAAACTCAACCACATGGCCAGCCTTAGCAGTAAGGGAGGCTAGGAAATGTAGTCAGGTTGTGTGACTAGAAGAGGAGAACTTCCATTCTGATGGATATTTAGCAGTCTCTGCTACAATGGGATTATGTCCAGGTGATGCTACGCTGAAGAGACATTTTAGGATAAGCCATAGGCATCACCCTAAGAACAAGTGTCATAAGGTGGAGATGAGTTAAGTAGATCTTCAAAACCAGTCTGTTATTGGTGGTCCATCCTCAGTTGTTCTATGGAGAATAAAGGAAGGGATCCTGTATTTATGCCTGGGTCAAAGTGATAAAGTGGGAGAGGATCACCCCCCTCAGTAGGTGGCAGAGTCACAGTGGTGACAAAGAAAGAACCCCCATGAAAAGGTGACTCAGTGCTAGAGTCCAGGGTTCTTAGTTTTGTTGGATTTCCCGTCCAGTAGATCTTCCTCCTTTTGCCCCTCAAGGAGGTTCATATATTTTGTTTTTATTAAATACGACCATAATTACGTACAGGAATTCCAGTCCAGTTCAGCCAATGTGTGGAATTTACAGTATTGATAGTAGAAAAATGCCATTTAGCCTGGTAGCTTGGAACTTGTCTTGTTTGTATAGTTAATCACTTGGGAGTTATCCACCATTCTTCACAGGCCCCTACTTGTATGTCTCTGACAGTCCTGTGGCCCTGTCATTATGATTGTGGCATGAGTGGGGCAGTGATCGTTGGCACAAAGGCCATGCCTGGTGGTTAGCAACCCAGCCAGCTTAGTGCTTGGCATTGGCAGGTAAGAAGCAACTGTTGGAACACAATGCAGGGCTGCCAGCCTACTTGGTCTGAAGCTCCTTATCTGCTTATTATCATGGTGCTTCTTTTTCACTGCTTTCTCCCGTGGTCTGCTCTCAGCTAAGGATATTCAGAAATCTTAACCAAACTTCTGGCAATACTCTTCTTTTTGCACTTTTGACTGATGGCTTCATAAAGCCCCAGACAACGGGGCAGCTTCCAGCCTCTGCGACTTCATTAGTCTCCTTGTCTATTCTGGGCAAGATAAGCAATCCTAGACAAATGGAAAACCTGCTTGTCTCAGCTGCCGAAGCCTTGTGTTTCTCAGGGTTATGTTTGTCACTTAACTTTCAGCTCTTCCTTTCCCAGCTCAAGCTTCTGACCTTGTTCAAGTGCCGTGTTCTACCTAAGTAATTATTTGAAGTGATGTTGGCATCTCTTTAACTTCTAATTCCTTTCTGATTCCCCCCCCGCTTACTGGATACCATTTATTTTTACCAGACCATTTGTGTCTCCTTTGATGCCCATGCCCTAAATGCTTGATAAATTGGATCTTAGCATCAGCCTAAAGTATTAGCGGGAAGCAGAGGGATGACAAAGAAGGAAGCAGAAGGGGAGCAGGGTGCAAGGGTCTGGTGCAGTGTAAGTCTGGCCTTGCTGAGCTATTTGATTGTGAATATGGAGTAAGGGGATCAAAATCCCACAAATTACATGGGGAAAGGACAAAGGAACAGAAATTCATCACTGGTAAGCAGAATGGGGAAGTTGTTACAGTAAGGACTGGGAAACAATTCCAATATTCATGCTTGACATACATGAGGGGAGGAACTGGGATGATGGGGTGGATTTTTAAGGAAAAAGCAACTTATTAAGACAGAGGATTCGTCTAGGTCCATCTATCACAGTCTCTTAGAGCTAAAAAGAGATGCCAGAAATACAGACCAGAACTGGCAGCACTTCTTACCTTCCGTGGAAGGTACAAACCAAGTATAAAGGGGTGTGTGTGTGTGTGTGTGTGTGTGTGTGTGTGTGTGTGTATGTGTGTGTAGGCAGAGGGTCCGTTTCTGCTTTCAGAATTCCAAAGGGGTCCATGACTCATAAATGGTTAAGAGTTATGGATTAGCAGCTCTGTGTATGCTGAGAGTAGTCAAAGCACGAGGGCAGTGAGATGACTAGGAGAGAGACCCCTGGAGGGTGAAGGGCCTAATATGACACCAGTGTGGAGTGAGGTGTTGTAGGGGAGGGATATTCCACAGCCCTACAGTGAAGTCTGAGTGTCACGCTTTAAATGTTCAGATAGGAAATTAGGGCCCCATACTGTGGAATCTGAGAGGACATTTATCTCCATGTCAAAGTACACGAAGCAGAAAAAAATGAAATCATAGGTTCATATTCCACAAACCTAGTTTTACATTTTTCAAACTATGAATGCAGCCTTGCAATAGCATTTTGTTTTGATTTTCTACTCTACCGTGTCCGCAAACTCACCTTTTGTTCTACCTAGGACACTTTTAGTCATCCCCCAATAAAAGTCTAGGCTAGTACCCAAAGGCACAATGAATAATGATAGTTCTACTTTGATGAAGGCACTAACACCTATTTGGGTTGCGCTAGCAAAACTGCTGAGTTCTTGAGAAGATTCGACACACAGTCGCCACACAGAGGTACCCGTCCAGTGGCTGTTTGTGACCCACAATCTTCAGCTTGGGTAAGTGGAACGTCATTCAGGGTGTCATCTGGCACTTTGTAAAGTGGATGAAGATTAAGGCCAGAGAGTGACCTGTACAGCATAGAATTTTGGAAGTAAAGGCAGGTGATCTGAGCTGAAACTTTGACCTCAACTATTGTCTCAGCTGTAAGACAATGCTTGTACTTGTTGCCAACATTATGGACTGAGCATCAGCCTCTGAAAAACCTTTGATCTCACCCAGTCATCCGTCCATCTATCCATCCCTCAAATTTTTATGTTTATATAAGGTCTACCAAGCACATACAATTTCTGCCTGGAAGGACCTTAGTCAAGTGGAGGAGAGAACCAGGTATAAAGCAGAGTGGTGAGTGTAGAGCATGTAGCAGTTGGAAAGCTGAAGCTTAAAAGGTGAGTCAGAAGAGAGTCATTCCAGGTGTCAGAAATTAGAAGCGAGAATTAAGGTATAATGGCAAGAAAAAGCATGGCTGTGTTGGGGATGAGTTTTGTGTAGCCACAGTCTAGAAGGGCAAGCCAGAAGGCTGGAGAAGAAATCAGTAGCCATGAGGAGAGTTTCTCATTTGTGGCAGTCTGGGATGGTTCATTGTGTGGGCTGTCTTGGGTAGTGCAGGATTTGTAGCATCCCTGACCCCGGGTACAAGATGCTATCAGCAACTCCCGGACACTGAGGTTCCAGAGATGCCCCACACAGGAAGCTCATGGTGCTTCTGGTAGAACACCACTGCAGACATGTATATGCCACATTGGAAAACTTGAACCTCATTCTGTCAGTACTGAAGGTACTGAACAGTTTTGAACAGGAAAGCCTCAAGGTCAGATTTGCATTTTTGCTGGATCACTGGTAACCAGGTGAAGGATGGGTCTGAAGTAATAGAGAGGTCTCTGAGGCTTCTATATTAGCCTCGGCAAGCAATGATGAAGACTTGAAGTAAGGTGGTGGGTGAGAGGATGGAGATGAGAGTGCAGGTCAGAGAACCACTTAGGAGGTGAACGAGGCAGGGCTTGGTTACTGACTGACCAACTGGGGGCAAGGAAGTAGTGTCATTAAGGATGACCATTGGAAAGCCTTGTAGTTGAAAGAAAAGATTGGTTTAAGTTTTAAAAAGTCTTAGCTTTTCAGGGTTTGGGCAGGTAAATGAGAGGTTGTTAGAGACATCTGATCTTCCTCTCCACCCAGCGCCTTTTCTCTTTAGTGACCACATTTTAAGATGTCAGGAAGACATTAGGACAGTCCTTGGGAAAAAGTCATTCTCCTCTTACCTACAAACCTCTAAATGCTGCTTCTTTTTTCCATGCTTCTAAGGCGGTGTTCCAAAGTCCAAATTTACTAGTGTGGGCTCCACAAGTCACATCAAATCCATCATCCCTCTCCCCTCATTGCAGGGCGCTGGAGGAAGGAGTTGAGAAGCTGTAGGTAGTAGAATTAAACCCCGTGTAGAGACGCTCCATGACATCTGTCTGGATAGCCTTTTCATGATGGGGGAGGGGAGGGAAAGCAGGAGTTGGCTAGCTTTACCACCTGGGTGTTTGGCTGGCAGGATGGTCTTGATTTCTGTTTGAGGGCTTCTTGAATTCTGTGGTCGAAACACCTGTGTGCTTGCTCGAGTGATTTTGGCTCGTTTCTTCAATTTAACAAGATCATCCTGGAATTTTAATAGTGTCTTCCAAGGCATTAGTAATCTTTCCCAGAGCTGCATTTTCTGTGGATTGATTAGTGCCTTAGTCATAAGATCCTCAGAGCTATTAATAGGAAATATGGAGCAGTGTTGGCTCCTTACCAGCAGCATTCAATAGCTGCTCCTGTTTTGACACCAAACTATTAATAATTTGTGGGTGTTCAATATATTTAACTGACTTTTTTACCCATATCGTATTCTTCTCATACTGTCTAATCCATATGCATAGAAGTCCTCAGAGAATGCACTGCAGAACCATTTCTTAATGCTTTAGGAAAATCAAGTATGTACACGACACTTCTGCGAAGTTAAAAGAAGTCACCTGCAGTTTGCCTTAACTGTGGTCAGTGCACAGAAGGTGAGCACTGCATGGTCTCCATCTAGGTGGGGCGTGAGGAGCCGCACTGTCTCAAGTGTTTTTAAACACAATTTAAATTTTACTATATAATGCAACTTTCCTGAGAAAATTGTTCTTCTTACACTTATTTAAATGTGGGGCTGCCATGGCAGATGGGAATTTAATAAATGCCATATGGCGATGTCAGTGAAAAAGACAAGAAGAAGATTCCTGTGGGTGTCACACAGGAGAACTTCAGACAAGAAGAACTTACAGTGTCCACTCACACATGGATGGATATAGCTCTCTGTACTGGGGGTGGGTGTGGAAGCAGAAGTACCAGCATCACCATACCCTCCCCAGTTCTGATCACTGAATGTTTCCAGTTGTACAATTAATGTACAACCCGTCTCTGGTTTGCTTCCCCCTGCCTCTTCTACAGGGACTAGTAATTTTTAAAAAACCTCATCCTGTTGTTCCACTGCCCAGTGGCTCCCTATATCTTCAGGGATCAAGTCAAAATGCCTTAGGTTAAGCACAAAGCCCCCTCTGCCCTCTGTCCTCCTGTGCCTCCATTCTCCCCGACCTCCCACAACTCCCCTCTCTGCGGTCCTGCAGTCTAGGTCTCTGCTGCTCCAAGTGTGCTCCAGGGACCAGCAGTGTAAGCATCACCTGGGAGCTCCAGACCTGAATCAGCCTGCATTGTTTTTTTCAAAAATTCACCAATTTTTTTTAAAATCAATTTTTATTTATTTTTGCTGTGTTGGGTCTTCGTTTCTGTGCTAGGGCTTTCTCTAGTTGTGGCAAGCGGGGGCCACTCTTCATCGCGGGCCTGTCACTATCGCGGCCTCTCTTGTTGCGGAGCACAGTCTCCAGACGCGCAGGCTCAGTAGTTGTGGCTCACGGGCCTAGTCGCTCCGCAGCATGTGGGATCTTCCCAGACCAGGGCTCGAACCCATTCCCCTGCATTGGCAGGCAGATTCCCAACACTGCGCCACCAGGGAAGCCCTAGCCTGCATTTTAACACGGTCCACGGGTATTTGCGTGCACCTTAATGTTTGAGGAGCACTGCTCTCTAATTCCCGCCTGTCTGGCCATATCCTCTCACTTCCACTACTCTGAACACTCAGTGCAGTTTGCTTTAATTTTTTACCCATGTGTCACGTGACCTTTAAAAAGTCAACACTGAAAGGCATACGTCCCTTGCATCCCTTCAATCCTACCTCCATTTCAATTCTTTAAACTCCTTGTATTTTCCATTGCTGCTGTAATGATTTTTTGCCAATTTAGTGGCTTAAAACAACACACATGTATTCTCTCATAGTTCTGGAGGTCAGAAGTCAGACATGAGGATGAAGGGACTGAGGTCAGGGTGTCAGTAGGGCTGGTTCCTTCTGGAGGCTCGAGGGGAAATCACTTCCTTGCCTCTTCCAGCGTCTCTGGGCTGCCACCATTCTTTGGCTCCTTGGCACGTGGATCACTTTAATCTTGACGTTTCATCCTCACCTCACCTTCTCTCCACACTTTGACCTTCTCGCCTTCCTCTCATAATGACCACTGCGATTATATTGGTTCCACCTGGATCACAGAGGCCCATATCCCGGTCTCCAGAGCCTCAATTTCTGCAGAGTCCCTTTTGCCATATAAAGTATAACATTGACAGCTTCCAGGGACTGGGACGCGGACATCTTTGGGGGGCCACTATTCATCCCGCCACATTCCCTTAGCTGTGTCTTTTGTTATTTGGCTCTAAATATCTGTTAACGTGTATATTGCTATCCCTTGATTAATCAGTGTTAGATCTTATTCATTTCTTTCCCCCATTCTCCCAATATAATCATTCAGTATTTCAAGGCTTTCCTTTATTATGACTCTGAAAATATTTTCTCACTGCCAAGCCAGTTATAATACTCTATATTTTTTTCCTTTCAAAACTTTGAAAAAATTTCATTTTATTTTTGCATTTTCTTAGTTTCCTTTGAACATCTGACGGCCTTCCTTTAGCTTTTGTGACTGTTCTACAAAGTGCCTCTTGATGAAAATTTCCACACAATTTTCCACTTTGTGCCTGTCAGATAACTTGTCAATTTTGGGTTTCTTTCCCTTCTGGAAATGTCCATCCTCTCTTCCTCCTCCCTCCTGACTTAACCTGTGCTGGTTGTTCTTTTAAGCCTCCTACACAGCTGTGGTTCTGCGACTCTCCTTTCACGGAATGATTCCCAACCTCATCTACACATTGGAATCACCGGGGGCGGGGGGGGGGCTTTAAAGTTCCCTGATGCCTGGGTCAGAACCCCCTGAGCTCCTGCCGTATTGTGGCCTGGGCTTCAGGCTTTTAAAGCTCCCCAGGTAACTCTACCCTGCAGCCAAGGATGAGAGTCACGGCTGTAACATCATCTGGGGAGTTGCTCGTGTTGCTGTTCTGTGTTGGGTTCCCTGATTCCTGGTTCTCTATTTTTTAAATTTATTTCTCTGTTTTGGTGGAGCATGTTATTTAGTAGCTTGCCAAGAGAAGATGTCTGTTCAAGCCCTTGCATGTCTGAAACTGTCTTTATTCAGCCCTCACACTTAGCTTGCAATTTTCTGTTAAGTATTTCAAATTGCAAATAATTTTCCTTTAGCGTTTTGAAGGCATTGCTGGTCTAACTTTGAGTTATTTGTTCCTGAGAAACCCAAGGCCATCTGAATTTCAGTTCTTATATGAGGCCTTTTCTGTGCTTCCCCTGGAAATAATTTAATACCTCCTTTTTTTCTGATATTCTGTAATTTCATATTGTGCCTTAGTGGGATGGTCATTTTTATTCATTTTAAGTCTGGAAACTTATCTCTAGTTTTAGATGATTTTCTTGTGTTATTTCTTTGATTTATTTCCCTTCATTTTCTCTTTATGGGATTCTTATTATTCAAATCTTAGGCCTCCTTGATTTATCTTCTTTTTGTAAAAATTTTTTCTCCTCTAATTTACCTTTGGCTACTTTTTTCCCCTTACTTCCTGGCATATTGAGCTAGAAGAAACCCCAGTCCTTTCTCTCCTGAGTGTCTCCTTTACTCCTGCCCCACTGACACACACACAACACTTCTGAGGCCAGGTGTGTGTGGTGTTTTCCCCACCAAGCAGTCCTGCAACACCAGCTGGGTGTCCTACCGTTCAACTCAGTTCTGACACTCTCTGCCTGGTGATAGCGTCAGATTCCACAGGGTAAGGACTCAGTCCCACGAGACTGCTCCCCACTTCAGTTGCCAGTTGCAAGTGGTAGGTCCCCAGGGTACCCACAACTTCTGTCCAACTTGGCCACAAATCACAAGTTCCCACAACCTGCACCTGGGGTTTACTTAATTTACTAGAGCCACTCACAGAACTCAAACTACTATATACTTACTTATGTTTACCAGTTTATTAAGGGGTGGATACAGATGAACAGGCAGATGAAGAGATACATAGAGTGAGGTCAGGGAGGGTCCCGAGTGCAGGAACTTCTGTCCCTGTGGAGTTGGGGTCTAGTCACCCTCCTGGTATATGGATATGTTCACCTACCTGACAGTACCCTGAACCCCCATGCCTCTGGGACTTTTGTGGAGGCTTCCTCATGTAGGCATGATCAATTATTAATTCCATTTCCAGCTCCTTTTTCCTCTCTGGAGGATGGGGGTTTGAGACTGAAAATTACAAACATCTAATCATGGCTCAGTCTTTCTGGTGACCAGCCCCCGTGCAGGAGTCATCCAGGAGCCCACATGGAGTTGCCTCAGTAGAACAAAAGATGCTCATTATGCTTTAACCACTTAGGAAATTAGGATTTTAAGGAGCCCTGAGTCAGGGATGGGGTCAGAGACGAAATATTAGAACAAGAGATGCTCCTAAAGCTCTTACCGTTTAGGAAATTACAAAGGTTTTAGGACCTCTATGCCAGGAACTTGGGGCAGATATATGTGTGTATATATATATAATCATTCGTCTCATTAATCTTTTTGTCTGGCTTCCACACTAGGCTATAAGCACTTGAGGTCTGGGGTCATGTCTGACCACAGTGCTTGTGCATAGGAGGCTGAAATATTGCTTATTGAATTAATATATTAGAAGCATAGCTTGTGGGGGAGGATGGCTAAAAGTGTATATTTTAGCTGAATAACAAAAAATTTATTATTAATATGTTAAATCAATATTTTATGATAGAAAAATAATGTGAATATGACATAGAAATTTCTGGGACTTAGAACTAAGCAAAATAGTGATCAAAAGTTTTTTTCCCCCTATTTTTGAACAGAAACTTCCTGTCCTGCCCAGGGATCACAGCAAGCATTAGGACTGCAAGTAACTTTGAACTCTTTGTAGTTGAGATGCCATGTGACTTCCTAGTTTCTGTGGCCTTTTCATTGACACTTTATGTGTCTAACCATTTTCTTTTCTGACTCAAAAACTAGGACCCATATTTTGATAAAAGAACAGCAAAGTGGTTTACTTTAAAAGAAAGGTGTACAAATAGGTTCCTCAATAAAGTCATCATATCTGCTTTAACTATCTTACTCCTCCTTTTAGTCCCTTGAATATAAGATGTGCCCCCGGCCCCCTTCCCACCTTTCAGATCTTGTGTGGGATATTTGTGATAAAAACTAGCCTTCTCTAATACGAAAAGAAGGGGTCATTGGAGAATGACTCCCCCTCCTTTATATCTTATCACAGTCCCCTTGTTTTCAGAATATGGATACAACAAAGTCCTAGGATATGTGTGCCTGTCTAATGTAGCAGGGTTTGGATATATGTGGGCTTTCTGAACACATCTGGAGCTCCACCTTCCTAATGGGTAGTGCTATAGCTGATACAATTCAGAGAGCCTCTCTCCCTTTCTGGCAAGTGCTTCTTATTATTTGATGGAATATGGGTTTTATAGTGACAGAAATGGGGGAATGAGTTAAGAAGTGCTTGAGAAAAATTATGGCAAGAGAAAAGGGGGGATCAGGCTACATAAACTTTATGGATTATTAGTCCAAAGAACTAGGCCTGAAATATGTCACCTGCTGCCGTGATGCTGCTGGTAGTTTTATGAGAACAATGGATTTCCTGCGCATTAGCTTATCAGGCTGGCCTCTCTGCCTTACAGAGGGTGGGCTACAAATCAATGTGAGGGAGAGAAAGTGACATGAACAGATAGGATACTTGAAATCTCATAAATTCCAGCACACGTGGTCTCTGCGCCCATGGGGGGAACACTGACGTGGAGGGTCACTGGGACTGAAGGACATCTTACCGTGTGTGCTGGCTCTTCCGAGGTTCCCCCTTGAGGTCCTAATTCAGCCAGAAATGATGGCTCCTGTGCTCCTGAACAGGCTTTGCTACCCCTCTCAGGAAGAGAAGTGAACTTCAGGTACAGATTAGGGACGCAAAGACCTACAGAGAAAGGCATCTCTGGGATTACATGGTATCAATCAGCAGTTGACACGCTCTTTAACGGGATAGCGTTAATGAGCAGTAGACACGTCAGTGCTTCTGTAGTCAGTGTCACCATTGCTTGCCTCTGATATTTAACAGCTAGTTGGAATATTCTTGAAAAATATATTTAGCTTTCCTCTGATTCAAATCCTTCTCATTAGAAAGAATAAACTATGTCGATTATCTCTGAGGGGATATTTTTAAAGCTTAATGAAACAAACATTTAGATCATCCTTTAAAATGTGCTGATGACTGTGCTTATACTCACCTTCTTTTTGTATATCCCAAGGGGCATCTGCAGACATATGCATAAATCACTCAGTAAGCAACTGTATGTGGAGAGCTTACTACATGCTTAGTATGAGGTTAATTTGTTAGAACCAGACCCATGATAGGCAGACCAGTACACTGTTGTGATGCTTTTTTCCCATGATTTTTTTTTCCTATACCATTACAGGCCAGAAGACAGGCTTCTATGGATTCTATAAGGGAAGGAACTAAAAAATTGCAAAAGATGAAGGACGAACATAGCCAGAAGGTATTCAAAGACCCAATTAGCCACTGCTAATTATTTGCTTGGGGTACTAGATAATTTTGAAGGGTTTCGGAACAGAAATTCTTACATACATGAAAATTCCGAAAAAAAAAACCCCACAGGTGTTAAAAATGGTGAGATGTGAATGTGTTTTAAGAGTATGGTGGTGCGGTGGCTCCTTCTGGTCAAAACTCTCGTGATACTTAGCCTCATAGGGGCTACAGTGTGTCTGCTGTAGTTGGAGCCAGCATCTCATGGAGAGGATGATAGAACACTTGGGAACTTACGATCTACAAAACATAACCAATGCCACTGCCATTTTTTAAACCAAAGATATATGATATTGCAAATAGTGTCCAGAGACCACTGTAATGCATAACAAACAAAGCAGGCATACAAAATCATGAAACTGGCTTAAATGTTCATCTAAAAATATACATAGAATGAAAAGTAAGGATACTCTACACGTATACACATATGTGAGGCATTCCAAACAAAACATAAAATTCCAAATAAAGCGAGCAAGAGAAATCAGTGAAATGAATACAGAACCTCCTAAGAAAAGTACTTCAAGGGTAATCCTTATTAGAATATGAAATTTCTGGCATGTAACTAAAAACAGTGTTGTGACTTGATGGTCATACCTGCCTTGATACGTAGGCTCAGTGGTGCCAGAGGCTCCTCAACAAGGGCTGGGAGTGATGGGGAAGATGGGAGTCAGCTCCAAGGGGCCACTTCATTCCAGGTCCTTTAAAAGAGCAAAATAAATTATTCAGCCAGTTGAAGACCATTATATTCCCCATCATTTTTATTTTCCAGCTTTTTTCTTGCTGTGTTTATGGTGATATCCTGTCATTTCTTCCAGAATATCTTTTTTTAAAAAATAAATTTATTTATTTTTTTATTTTTGGCTGTGCTGGGTCTTTGTTGCTGTGCACGGGCTTTCTCTAGTTGTGGTGAGCGGGGGCTACTCTTCGTTGCGGTGCGCGGGCTTCTCATTGTGGTGGCTTCTCTTGTTGTGGAGCACAGGCTTTAGGTGCGCGGGCTTCAGTAGTTGTGGCACATGGGCTCAGTAATTGTGGCTTGCGGGCTCCAGAGCACAGGCTCAGTAGTTGTGGCACACGAGCTTAGCTGCTCCATGGCATGTGGGATCTTCCCGGGCCAGGGATCGAACCCGTGTCCCCTATATTGGCAGGCGGATTCTTAACCATGGTGGCACCAGGGAAGCCCTCTTCCAGAATGTCTCTTAAATCTGTTTCTTCAATTATACAATTAACAGAATTCTAACTCCCATTCTGAGTTCCTCGATTTCGTTTAATTTGTTTTTTTTCCATTATGTCTTTGTTGCACAAGGTAACTTATTATAGCAATTGTGGGTGGAAATCATATTACAAAATATGTACTAATTGTCGTTGCTCTAATTTGACCCTTTTTTTTTTTTTTTGCCGTACGCGGGCCTCTCACTCTTGCGGCCTCTCCCATTGCGGAGCATAGGCTCCGGACGCGCAGGCTCAGCGGCCATGGCTCACGGGCCCAGCTGCTCCGCGGCATGTGGGATCTTCCCAGACCGGGGCACGATCCCGTGTCCCCTGCATCAGCAGGCGGACTCTCAACCACTGCGCCACCAGGGAAGCCCAATTTGACCCTTTTGAGTGCTACCCTCCTCCCAAAAGTGGCCAACTTCTTACTCTTTCATAATTTCATCCAGCATATGATATAAATGACTGTGTCGCTGAGCTGTATTGTGCATAGTACGTAGTAATTAAATTGTTGAAAGAAATAATGTAAGTTGCCAATTTAGTTATTAAGCTACTATATAAACAATAAAGAAACCATGAAACATTTTTATCCCTTGGTGTTTAACAATTTTTTTTTCTTCTGACAAAGGCCTCATATTGAAATCCACAATTAAAGAAGCAATGTTATAGTAAGATTCTAGTAATTAGCATGTGGAAACTAAATCTGGTATACACTCATGTTGTATTTTCAGTAATGTCTTAAATCACATGAAGTGTTTCTGTGATCTTTTAATTTATTCCTAGGTCCTGAGGGACTTAGATACCGAGGGGAGTGTTGTGAAATCATTGTAGATACGATTTACTTTAAAATAACTTTTAGTGAGTTTTAAATAGTATTTTATAAAGTTTGGTGTATATATTCAGAATGTGAAAACCATTAAAAGTAGAACATTTTATAAAGAGAATGCTCAACAGATTAGAAAATCAGATCTGGGATTTAATTTTCAGGTATATAAAATATAAACAGCTCATGCAGCTCAATATTAAAAAAAAAAAAAAAACTCAATCCAAAAATGGGCAGAAGACCTAAATAGACATTTCTCCAAAGAAGACATACAGATGGCCAAGAAGCACATGAAAAGCTGCTCAACATCACTAATTATTAGAGAAATGCAAATCAAAACTACAGTGAGGTATCACACCAGTTAGAATGGGCATCATCAGAAAATCTACAAACAACAAATGCTGGAGAGGGTGTGGAGGAAAGGGAACCCTCTTGCACTGTTGGTGGGCATGTAAATTGATACAGCCACTATGGAGAACAGTACGGAGGTTCCTTAAAAAAGTAAAAACAGAATTACCATATGATCCAGCAATCCTACTACTGGGCGTATACCCAGAGA
This sequence comes from Globicephala melas, assembly GCF_963455315.2. Classification (NCBI taxonomy): domain Eukaryota; kingdom Metazoa; phylum Chordata; class Mammalia; order Artiodactyla; family Delphinidae; genus Globicephala; species Globicephala melas. The sequence goes on from NC_083331.1 coordinate 23,414,528, forward strand.
AAACAATAATTCAAAAAGACACATGCACCCCAGTGTTCACTGCAGCACTATGTACAACAGCCAGGTCATGGAAGCAACCTAAATGCCCATCGACAGATGAATGGATAAAGAAGTTGTGGTACATATATACAATGGAATATTATGCAGCCATAAAAAGGAATGAAATTAGGTCATTTGTTGAGACGTGGATGGATCTAGAGACTGTCATACAGAGTGAAGTAAGTTAGAAAGAGAAAAGCAAATATCGTATATTAACGCATATATGTGGAACCTAGAAAAATGGTACAGATGAACCGGTTTGCAGGGCAGAAATAGAGACACAGATGTAGAGAACCAACGTATGGACACCAAGTGGGGAAAGCCGTGGGGGGGGGTGGGCATGGTGGTGTGATGAATTGTGCAATTGGGATTGACATGTATACACAGATGTGTATAAAATTGATGACTAATAAGAACCTGCTGTATAAAAAGTAAATAAAACAAAATTCAAAAAAAAAGAATCACGTTTATGGTAGGAAGATACAGAAAATAACACATTTGTATCATTGCACCTATTCATGTGTTTGTTCATTCCATTCATTCAACAAGTATTTATTGAACACCTACTGTGGAGTTGGAGAGTAGATTCTCTAGGTTAAGTTGAGGTGACAGCACATTGATCCTGCCCTGTATGTCCCTGACTTTCACATTCTTACATTACTCTGGTCTCTGGTGACAGTAGGTTCTTCCTTAAGTTTAACTTCTCAGTATTTTACATTTGATTCAATTCCCTCTTCTAGAAATTTAGTTACAATTCCTTTTCCAAACTATACCTTCAGTATATTCTTCTCCACTGACTACTACATTTTTTGTCAACCAACATGCTGACTCTTGCCATTGTAAATAAAGCAGCCAACCAACTCCTTCCTTGATTCTGCTATCCTCAGAGCTAACACCTTTTCTGCTTCTACCAAAACAAACAAACAAAAAGGACAAAGGTAATATTACTGTAATCATACCTTTATTGCCCACTTTGTCCTTAATGCTTTATGTTCTGGTTTATATTCATAAATGTTCTTACTGAAACTGCTCTCTAAAGGTAAAATCCCTTCAGAACATTCAATGCAGTGGTCTTTTTGCAATCCCTCTATCCCTGTAACTCTGACATTATTTAACACCATATAAAGCTTTCCTTTTCTGGCTTTTTTTTTTTTTTTTTTGGTACGCGGGCCTCTCACTGCTGTGGTCTCTCCCATTGCGGAGTACAGGCTCCGGATGCGCAAGATCAGCGGCCATGGCTCATGGGCCCAGCCGCTCCGTGGCACGTGGGATCTTCCCAGACCGGGGCACGAACCTGTGTCCCCTGCATCGGCAGGCAGACTCTCAACCACTGCGCCACCAGGGAAGCCCTTTTTTTTTTTTCACTTTATTATTCTGGTTGATCTATCTCAGAGTAATCCATCCCAGTATTCATCCATCCATCCATCCTGTCAACAAACATGTATTGAGCTCCTATTATGTACTGAGCCTTCTGCAAGATGCTGGAGCTCCAATTAGAAACAGGATAGACAAGGTCCCTGCTCTCCTGAATTTTACTTTTTCATGGAGAAGATGGACAAAAGGAGACAAAAAACATTGCACTTTTGTTTTATAGTGATTAATCATTTGGTAGTAATTAATGCTATACAAGAAAAAATTGTGTGTTGTGATAACTTGAGTGGTGTATAAAATACTGTCGATTGCCTAATTCTCTCCTAAAACCTTGTTTTTTTCCTTCATGTATTCATCCTACTTACCATGGCCTGTGTTTCCAAGAAGTCAGAAGAAATCAGTCAAGGGATCCATTTGCAAATGGTCTAACTGATCATGGAAATTCTAGTCTCCTTAACTATGATTGGTTCAGCCATTGATATGGGAAGTAGTTCCAACCAATGAGACTTATGAGAAGCCTACCTTTTAGTACAGATTTTGATTAATATGTAATATACTACTCTTCCCATTTAGTGATTTTTAGCTTTATGTTTTTGGTCTTTTAATTTTGTCTGATTCTAATATATTTTTCTGCCATCCTTCTTGTTAGAATTTATGGGGCAATTTCTTTTTCCATCACTTAACCCCTGTGTGTCACTTGGCTTAAATTAGATTTCTAGTGACAAAAATGGCTGATTTTCATTTTACCCAATTTCGTGGTCTCTTTTAATATATTCTCATTTATTGTGATTGCTAGTGTATTTGCACATATTCTTGCTACATAATTTACTTTTTTTCCCTAATATCTGTATCGGAGTATAATTACTTTACAGTGTTAGTTTCTGCTGTATAACAAAGTGAATCAGCTGTATGCATACGTATATCCCCATATCCCCTCCCTCTTGCGTCTCCCTCCCACCCTCCTTATCCCACCTCTCTAGGTGGTCGCAAAGCACTGAGCTGATCTCCCTGTGCTATGCAGCTCCTTCCCACTAGCTATTTTACGTTTGGTAGTGTACATATGTCCATGCCACTCTCTCACTTCGTCTCAGCTTACCCTTCCCCCTCCCTGTGTCCTCAAGTCCATTCTCTATGTCTGTGTCTTATTCCTGTCCTGCCCCTAGGTTCATCAGAACCATTTTTTTTTTTTTTAGAATCCATATATATGTGTTAGCATACGGTATTTGTTTTTCTCTTTCTGACTTACTTCACTCTGTATGACAAACTCTATGACTTCTTTATATGGCTGAGTAATATTCCATTATATATATGTGTGCCACACTTCTTTATCCATTCATCTGTCGATGGACTCTTAGGTTGCTTCCATGTCCTGGCTATTGTAAATAGTGATGCAGTGAACATTGTGGTACATGACTGTTTTTGAATTATGGTTTTCTCAGTGTATATGCCCAGTAGTGGGACTGCTGGGTCATATGGTAGTTCTATCTTTAGTTTATTAAGAAACCTTCATAATTTTCTCCATAGTGGCTGTATCAGTTTCCACGAAAGGTGCAAGAGGGTTCCCTTTCCTCCACACGCTCTCCAGCATTTATAGTTTGTAGATTTTTTGATGATGGCCATTCTCACCGGTGTGAGGTGATACGTCATTGTAGTTTTGATTTGCATTTCTCTAATGATTAGTGATGTTGAGCATTCTTTCATGTGTTTGTTGGCAATCTGTATATCTTCTGTGGAGAAATGTCTGTTTAGGTCTTCTGCCCATTTTTGGATTGGGTTGTTTGTTTTTTTGATACTGAGCTGCATGAGCTGTGTGTGTATTTTGGAGATTAATTCTTTGTCAGTTGCTTCGTTTGCAAATATTTTCTCCCATTCCGGGGATTGTCTTTTTGTCTTTTTTATGGTTTCCTTTGCCATGCAAAAGCTTTGAAGTTTCGTTAGGTCCCATTTGTTTATATTTGTTTTTATTTCTATTTCTCTAGGAGGTGGGTCAAAAAGGATCTTGCTGTGATTTATGTCATACAGTGTTTTTCCTATGTTTTCCTCTAAGAGTTTTATAGTGCCTGGCCTTACATTTATAGTGTTATAGTTTTATATATTTATAGTGTTATAGTGTTATAGTTTTATAGTGCCTGGCCTTACATTTATAGTTTTATAGTGCCTGGCCTTGCATCCCATAGGGTTTGGATCATCGTGTTTTCATTGTCATTTGTTTCTAGGTATTTTTGATTTCCTCTTTGATTTCTTCAGTGATCTCTTGGTTATTTAGTAGCGTATTGCTTGGCCTCCATGTGTTTGTACTTTTTACAATTCTTTTCCTGTAATTGATATCTAGTCTTATAGAGTTGTGGTCGGAAAAGTTACTTGACACGATTTCAATTTTCTTAAATTTAACAAGGCTTGATTTGTGACCCAAGATATGGTCTATCCTGGAGAATGTTCCATGAGCACTTGAGAAGAAAGTGTATTCTGTTGTTTTTGGATGGAATGTCCTATAAATATCAATTAAGTGCATCTTGTTTAATGTGTCATTTGAAGCTTGTGTTTCCTGTGTTTTTTTCATTTTGGATGATATGTCCATTGGCGAAAGTCGGGTGTTAAAGTCCCTTACTACGCTTGTGTTACTATCGATTTCCCCTTCTATGGCTGTTAGCATCTGCCTTATGTATTGAGGTGGTCCCATGTTGGGTACATAAATATTTACAATTGTTATATCTTCTTCTTGGATTGATCCGTTGTTCATTATGTAATGTCCCTGTTTGTCTCTTGTAATAGTCTTTATTTTAAAGTCTATTTTGTCTGATATGAGAATTGCTACTCCAGCTTTCTTTTGATTTCCATTTGTATGGAATATCTTTTTCCATCCCCTCACTTTCAGTCTGTATGTGTCCCTGGGTCTGAAGTGGGTAGACAGCATATGTATGGGTCTTGTTTATGTATCCATTCAGCCAGTCTATGTCTTTTGGTTGGTGCTTTTAATCCATTTACATTTAAGGTCATTATCCATATGTATGTTCCTATTACCATTTTCTTAATTGCTTTGGGTTTGTTTTTGTACGTCTTTTCCTTCTCTTGTGTTTCTTGCCTAGAGAAGTTCCTTTAGCATTTGTTGTAAAGCTGGTTTGGTGGTGCTGAATTCTCTTAGCTTTTGCTTGTCTGTAAAGGTTTTAATATCTCTGTATAATCTGGATGAGATCCTTTCTGGGTAAGGTAATCTTGGTTGTTGGTTCTTCCCTTTCATCACTTTAAATATGTCCTGCCAGTCCCTTCTGGCTTGCAGAGTTTCTGCTGAAAGTTCAGCTGTTAAGCTTATGGGGATTCCCGTGTATGTTATTTGTTGCTTTTCCCTTGCTGCTTTTAACATTTTTTCTTTGTATTTAATTTTTGATAGTTTGATTAATATGTGTCTCAGTGTGTGTCTCTTTGGGTTTATCCTTATGGAACTCTCTGCGCTTCCTGAAATTGAGTATTTACTTTTCCACGTTGGGGAAGTTTTTGACTATAACTCTTCAAATATATTCTCAGACCCTTTCTTTTTGTCTTCTTCTTCTGGGACCCCTATAATTTGAATGTTGGTGTGTTTAATGTTGTCCCAGAGGTCTCTGAGACTGTCCTCAATTCTTTTCATTCTTTTTTTTTTTTTAATTCTGCTGGAATTTATTTCCACCCTTTTATCTTCCAGGTCACTTATCCATTCTTCTGCCTCAGTTATTCTGTTATTGATTCCTTCTAGGGTATTTTTAATTTCAGTTATTGTGTTGTTCATCACTGTTTGTTTGCTTTTTAGTTCTTCTAGATCCTCATTAAATGTTTCTTATATTTTCTCCATTATGTTTCCGAGATTTGGATCATCTTTACTATCATTACTCTGAATTCTTTTTCAGGTAGCTTGTCTATTCGTCTTCATTTATTTGGTCTTGTAGGTTTTTACCTTGCTTCTTCTTCTGTAATGTATCATTTTGTCATTTCATTTTTTTTTCTTTTGATCGTTGATGCAGTATGCCTGTCTTTCTGGTTGTTTGTCCTGAGACGTCCAGCATTGGAGTCTGCAGGCAGTTGGATAGAGCTGGGTCTTGGTGCTGAGATGAGGACCTCCAGGAAGCCTCACTCTGGTGGATATTCCATGATTTCTGAGGTTCTCTGTTAGTCCAGCAATTTGGACTTGGAGCTCCCACCACAGGATCTTGGGCCCGACCTCAGGCCTGGGAACCAAGATCCTGCAAGCTTCATGGCATGGTAAAAAAAATAATAATAATAAGGAAGGAAGAAAGAAAAAAGGAGCAGTACAATATCAAAGAATTAAAATACAAAATAAAATTAGAAAGATAAAAAATATGTTAGGAAAAATAAAACTATAATTGAAACAACTGCAACAAGGTAAAATAAAACCACAACAGAAAAAAGAAAAAAAAAAAACGGGGGAGGAAAAACACGCCAAAAGGAGAGCACAATAACAAAGTATCAAGAATTAAATAAAATTAGAGAAGTAAAAGATTAGGAAAAATAAAAATATAAAAGAATCAACAACAATGAATCAACAAGGTAAAACAGAACCCCAATGTAAAAGAGGGAATAAAATAAAAGAAGCCTTGGCTATTGGTGTGGAGTTTAGCGGGGGTGGAACTTAGGCAGGGGTGCGGTTTAGGGTGGGGTGGGACCTAGGTAGGTGGGGCGTGACGTTTTAGCGGGGGGCAGGGCCTAGTTGGGGTGATGTTGAAGCATGGGGCAGGGCCTCTGCTTAGGACCTGCACGTAAGGGGAAAGGCCAGATGTCGAAAGGAGGGCCTCTGGAGTGTGGAGTTCCGGAGTTTGGAGGTAGGGCGCTGAGTGAGGTTGTGTGGGTGGGGTTTAGCCCCAGCGCATTGGAGGGGGTCTCAGAGGGGGTCTCCAGTTGTAGAGGTGGGGCCCTGGGTGGGGGTGTAGGGGTGGGGCTTGGGCTCTGCGGGGCAGGAGGGAGGCTCTGAGGGCAGAGGATTAGGCCTGGGAGCCCAACAGTCTTCCCGGTGACTAATGGATAGGGAAAGCACTGCCCCCATTCCCTTCTGTTCCTTCACGCCCCTCCCCTACCATGTCCCCCAGGGTCTCCCCGTCACTGCTGGATCCCTAACCATGGGTGGGTCCCGCTGGGTGCAGGAACTCCTCCTCTCCCCCTAACCACCCCTCAGGGGTGTTGGTCCTGGAGGTCCGGCCTTTACTTTTGCTCCCCCTTCCTTCCCTCAGGATCCATGCAGCTGGAGGAGGCATAGGTGGGCAGAGGATCAGGCCCAGGATCTCAGCAGGTTCCTGGGGGCCCAAATGGGCAGTGGAAACCTGGCCACACTCCCTTTTGATCCTCTGCCCTCCCAATGGTTCCCCAATTTGCCCCTTTGGGTGTGGGATGCCTTTCCCTCCCCCAGCCGCCCCTCAGGGCCACCAGTCCCATCCCACCTCCACTTCTCCTCCCCCTTCACTCCCCCCATGCCCCACATCCTACTCGGTTGCTGGGGGTTCCTCCCGTCCCCTTAGATGTCCGTGGTCCCCCACTGGTGCCTGGTAGGTGCCCTAGTTGTGAGGAGATGCGAATACTGCATCCTCCTAGTACGCCATCTTGACTCTGCCCCTCCTACATAATTTACTTTTTAACTACATTTTCTTTCATGCTTTCTGTTTTTTATTTTCTTGACTCAGAATTTTCTGTTCCATTTATTTATTTTTCCTCTTTTCTCTCCTCTCCTTTACTCCCCATCATAAGAAATTTCACAGTGTTTTTGTTTTAAATTTTGTATGACCTTTGGTTGGCCTATTTAAGCTCAAAATATAAATCTCACTCCAGTTCAGGGAAATTTCTATTTTCCTTTCACATTTCTTCCCCTGTATTGTCTCTTCTGTCCATTTCTGGGTTATGTATCAAGTGGCTTTCGGAAATTCTGTATCTGTTCTCTATCTCTCTTAGTTGTTTTTCTTATACTTCCTGTCTCTTTGGCCTTTTCCGTTGCATTCTGAAGGAAACCTTGAGCTAGGTCATCCTGTTCACTGCGTTACTTCATGAGTGTCCATTCTGCTTACTTGGCACATGCATCAAATCTGTTTATTTACCAAGGTTGCTGACTTACTTTTTCATAGCCACGTTCTGTTTTATAAGTGCAGTAGTCTTTCTGATCTCTTCATTGATGGTAATTATACAACCATTAAAATTTTCTATTTACTATTTTAGCAGTACTTTTTTTCCTTTCCATTTTAAGTTTTATCTCGTGTAGTTTTCTTTCTCGAATGTTTGGTGATTCTTGGTTATCTCCTCATGTTTCTTTGGGCACATGACCAAGTGAGATATACAGGAGCCTGTCTTCTGTGTGTGGCAGCCTCTTGTTCTCCTGAAGTCAGCAGGTACTGGGACATTGTCCTGTTTCTCTGAGCTCAGACACCCTTCCTCCATTCACTGTTACCCAAGGGGCCGTGTCAGTGCTTGCTGCTATGCACACAGGCATGGCAGGGGAAGAGCCCACTGCCAAGCTCATCTCAGTGTAATTCTCCAACTGGTCATCTTCATGAATGCCTCCCAGATCTCCTTCAGAAACACAGCTAACTCAACCCCGGTTTATCCTGCATGCTTGTTTCTCCATATAGCTTATTTTGTCTCCTTTCTACCTTCTAGGAATTCAAAATTTTTTTTTGATAGGCTGAGTGCACTTACTGATTTTGCATGGTTATTGATTTTATATAGTCATTTGGAAAGTAAAAACAAACCAAAAAATGAGAACATACTTAAATTATTCAATGACAGAGAAAATTATCATAGAATACACTAGAAAAAGTGGTGAGAGCACTTTATGGGGAATGCATTCAAAGCTGTACCCTGAGATGCTCTACTCAGAGAAAGAAAAATCATAACTTTAAATCCAATCAGTACTCAAAACAGAAATGAATTAAGTATCCAGCCTAAGAATTTAGAACAAGAACAATAAACTATACTGAAGGAAGTAATTAAGAACAGAGATTAATAACAAAACATCAAGAAACAGCTGTTATAAAAATCCAACAGCTTGTTCTTTGATAAGGTCAACAAAATGAACAGATCTCTGGTAAGTCTAATGAAGAAAAGATTACACAACTGCATTTCTACTGTTTCTACACAACAGTAGAAATGAGTGGCTAGAACCACAGTTTTAGAAAAGATTAAGTTTATATTACTATATAATACTATGCTAATGAATATGTGGATTAAGTGAATGGTTTTATGAGAAAATGTAAAACTCTAAAATGATTGAAAGAATTAAAATAAAGACAAATGAAGATGTGAGTGATTTCTAAAATTTTCTGAGAATTACTTCTCCCTAACAAGCTAAACGTGGATAATTTTCCAGGCAAGTTCATCAGAATTTTCAAGGAACAGATTGTTTTTCTATGTTCTACGAATTGTTTCAGAGAAAGGAAAAAGATGAAATAATTTAGAATTAATATTATTTAACTGTCATCCCCATGATGTCACAACCTGGTAAGGGGAGAAGACACACAAACACACACACACACATACACACCCAGAGATTTATACATATTAACATCTGAAAGAAAATTCTAACCTAATGGGATTTTTTTTCTCTTAAATAATTTACCAAGACATAGTAAGGTTTTTTCTTCGAATGCAAAGATGACTAGCTATATATTACAACTTTTTATATCATATCACTGCAGATATGATAGGTCGTGAGAGAAAAAGAATTTGACTACCTCTGTAGTTGTAAAAAATGGGCATTGGTAAGTTAAAATCTATCAATTAAAAAAAACAGTGAGCTAGAAATAAATTTTTTTCTCTTAAGATACATATAGTCTTCCAAAGCAATAACCAACATTAATGTCAGTGGTAAAATATTAGAACAGTGAACAACATAAGGGTATTTGCAACCCCTACCACTAACCAGTGTTGTTCTGCAAATTCTAACGTAGTGCTTCTCAATGTTATTTGAAGAAAAACTCTTTTTAGTGAAGGGGAAAAAACCTTCAGTTTTGCATGGAACAAGGTTTGGGACTTGTTTTAGTCAACTTGATAAGACAAAAATAAAAAAAGGAGTTTGTCTAATTATTGGAAATAAGTAATTTATAGATGACAGCAATCTGCCCGTACAACCCAAGAGAATCAACTGAAAAATACTTAGAACAAATGGAGTTAGAGTTGGTTATAAAACATTTATATAAGAATCAACAACTTCCTCAAATATTAGCAAAAAATTAATTAGAAAATAGGGGATAAAAAGATCTCATCAAAAAGCAACTATGGGGACTTCCCTGGTGTCACAGAGGTTAAGAATCCACCTGCCAATGCAGGGGACACGGCTTCGAGCCCTGGTTTGGGAAGATCCCACATGCCATGGAGCAACTAAGCCCGCGCGCCACATCTGCTGAAGCCTGCGTGCTTAGAGCCTGTGCTCCGCAACAAGGGAAACCACTGCAATGAGAAACCCACGCACCACAACGAAGAGTAGCCCCCGCTCGCCACAACTAGAGAAAGCCCGTACACAGCAACGAAGACCCAATGCAGCCAAAAGTAAAATAAATAAATAAATACAATTAAATAAAAAAAGATTTAAAAAGCAACCATGTAAAAAATTGCTCAATCCCTAAAAAAAAAGAACCCCCCAAAACCCCCCAAACCTAACCTCCCCCCCAGAAAACCTGAGAACTTTCCTGTGATCCATTAAAGTCAATTTGAATAAAGTAGAGATGGCTGATACCCCTTAGTGGTAAAATCAATACTGTAATAACTACAGTTCTATCCAAATTAATTAGTGAGTTAAATGGAATTCCAATAAATATCTCAATGGAATTTGATGTAGGTTGAAAAACTATATCTACACTTCAACTGGGAGAATAAGCACAATATTAAACAAGAAGTTTTATAAAAATACGGATAATAATTTGTGTGTTTGCTGGGGCAAGGAGGGCTTACACTATTAGCTATTAAAAAACATTACAGACTCCCTTGTACTGCTGCTGGTAAAAGGGGAACTGAAGGGCTATCCGACGATACCAAATTCTAAAGAGTTTCCTAAATATAAAAGTATTAGATCTAAAAGGTATACATCTATTCTGAGGAAATAATCAGAGATGCACACAAGTTGTTTATATAAAAGTGTTTATTTTTAAAATCATCTTAATGGAAAATTTGAAACAATTTATTCAGCAGTAGAGGATTTGAAGATTTTGAAGTTTGGAATACAGTGCATCAATTACTGTGTTTTAATGACGTAGGAATATGCTCACCTACGTGAAACTGAAAAAAGGCAAGATTATAAAATAGAGTCTGGGTGAGTTTAGAAGCCTACCTCTTCTTCTTATGGTACTTTGTGAGTGGATTACGTCATCTCTCTAAACCTTATCTGTTATAGATGATAGTGATGTTATTTACCTAATGACATTGTTTCTAAGATTACGTGAGAGGGAGCACGTGGAGAGTTTATCCTATTGCCTGGCATGTGGAAGCCTGTAAATGTGACTCGAGGTGTTGATAAGCAGTTATAATTTCTGTATGTATGTAAATCAAGAAATGAGGGAAATATACTGACATGTTAAAGGAGCTTATCTCTAGGTAGAGGGTTTTAATGAGTGATTATTATGTTTTCCTTCATAGTTTTTGTATTTTCTACATTTTCGACAATATATAAGTAAATTTTATGAGAAAGAAATTTTTTTAAGTTAGAAAGAAATTTAATTTCTTAAAAAATTTCTTAAGTTAGAAGAAATTTAATAGGAAGTATTTATGGGTGGGAGATAGAGAGCTGTGTGATTCAATGACTATTGTAGCTGAAAGTCTACAATAGTAGACTTTTCAGAAAGCTGAAAGTTTCTTTATATTAAAATGATAGAATTAACAATAACTAGTAAGAAAGGAGTACACATTATTAATGCTATATTTTCACTCTCCTACTTTACCCATGAGTATTTACTTCCTTGGATTTGGTTGGTCTCCTCTCGATATTTTGAGGTCATTTCCACTTTTTCTCATAGCCAAGGACATCTTTGTTCTTCTGGGCAAAGTTACTACTGTGGGGGGCCACAGAACCAAGACTCCTCTAAGCTGTCCCCGGCCCCAAACTCTTCTCCTGTTTTAAAAATCATTCAAAGTAGGGGTTCTTGAACTTCATGGCATTAACTCTCCTGCTTCTACTATGCTTTCCCTCTCGTTGAGTTGAGAGAACACTCTCTCCCGGGAGAAGTATGTCCTGCCCGTGTGATGGCACTTTCATGTTTACATAAAGCAGTCGAGCTGAACCATGTCAGAACACGTCCCACCGGAATTCAAACATGATTTCAAAATGACCCTATCCTAGTCTCCAGTTACTACAGCCTTGCTTTGGAACATGCCTTTAAACTCATCAGCTTTCTCAAGCGTCCAGCCTTGAACACACCTGTTTGTTGTATAGTTGAGCCTTTGGTAAACTGCAACACGGAGAAGTGATTTCTATAACCTCTAGCAGGAGATGGTGACCCTTTTCCTTCTTGCTGTTAGCTTGGGCCCCCAGCACTGATCCCTGGCAGCCCTTCCTCCAGTGAGAGCAATCCTGGCAGGGTGGGCACAGAAAGTGGCACCGTTTGCAGTGTTGTCCTCATTGACCAGTGTTTACAGGAGGTTCTGCTCTTGGCATCTCCAAGATGATATTTTGTTTTTCCTAGTACTTAAGTACCTTCTCTGTATGGAGCTCTGTCTGAATGCAGGGAGATGAGCAGAGCAGTGAGAAGACACACACTCTTTCCCCTGGGAGCCTTCATGGATGCACTTAAAACGTCGAACATTCAGGAACATTTATTCCTTGTCTCTCATTTTCATCCCTTCCTTCGTATTCCTGTGTCATGTTGCTTGAACTTGTATTCAGTAATGTATCTTTTTGTTTTGTATCACAGTTGTTTCTGGGTCTGTCTCTCTCATTATACTGTGATTTCCTTCAGGTTGGAGCTGGGTCTTCCTTGCATCTGTACCTTCAGCCTGAATCCAGGTGTCTGGAAAACGGTTGGTGCTTCACAAATTTGTGTTGAGTGAGATAAGATTTGACAGTGTCTCAGATGCTGTGCGTCATGTCCCTCTGGCTTAGAGTGTTTTGATTTTCTTAATGTCCAAAGCTCAGTCCTTGGAACAGGAATGACTTATTTTGTATCTATCCAACGAGGTATTGCACTTATGTGTGAGAACCGCATCAATGAACCAGGAATACGCTTATAAAGCATGCAGATGCATCTGCAGTGGCTGTCAGTTCAGCAGAACAAATTAATTAGTTGAAATAATCCTTTGTGGCACCAAAGGAAAACCAGCCTCTCCCTAGTAAATATGGTTTGCTGCTTATAGAATAATAATCCTGAGTGCAGTGGAGCTAGAGCCCCCCCTTCTGCCACCTGGAGCAGTGGTCTTGCATGATGATGCCTCATCAGTTCCCTTACCCTTCCCTCCTGCTCTGTTTTCTCCTCTCCCCTGTCCTTGCCTCTGTAACAGGATGCTGCGTGCTATTCTCTTCCCATCCTCTTTACTTCTTCCCTGAGAGTCCTTGGCTTCATGATGTAGTATTTTGCTCTTTTACATTTTTACATATTAAAAACTGTATATCCACTGGGATTTTTAAATAAAGGAAAGCATAAAGAAACAGAAATGGTCTCCCACACAGATAAACCTTCTTGATGGTTTGAGGAAGTAATATATTCACATGGTTCAAAAATTTTAAAAAAAACACTACTTATGATATTAAAGTTTCCTTCCTCTGCCTATCTACTCGCTAGGCTTTTATCTCAGTGATAGTTATAGTTAGCATTTTAGTATGTGGTTTACCATAAAAATGTCTAAAATATGATGTACACCAGCATATGAGTTAAAATGGATGTATGTGTATCTTTTCTATTTACATGGAAGAGTCCCCCACGAAATTGCTCTAAACCTAACTTTTATTATTTAATGTGTCCTAGAGATCTCACCATAGGCGCCCCCCTCAGTCTATCTGATTCTTTGTAACGGCTGCATAGTATTCTGTTGTGTGGATGGTCTACCTTACTGTGCCAGGTCCTTGTTAACGTGCATTAAGACTTTCTCCTGAACTTTTACTGTTTCAATAATACAAGTATGCCTCTCCTTTTTTTTTTTGCCTCTCCTTTTATACATATCTTTGAACACTTCTGTAAAGGATGTGTACATTTTACATATCAATGTTTATTGCTCTCCAAAAACTAAATTAGTTTTTATTAACTTAGACACTCCACCAAAGTGCTAGGATGTACCTGATTCTCTATCAAACTTTTCTAGTTTCTCTCACTGTGACAGAAGAAAAATTTTATCTCATTGTTTTGATTTATATTTCTTTGACTTTGTGTGAAGATGATGACTATTTTTAATTTACAGGCAGTCTGTAGTTTATCTGCCAACTTCCTCCTCCTATCCTTGGCCTTTTTCTGTTTGGCGGTTGTGTTTTCCTTGTTGGTTTATATAAGGTCTTTGACTACCTCCTCAGGCCTTCCCTGAGACTCCATCTAAAATAGGAACTGAGCCACTGAGCCTCACAACAGTGTGTTTAATCCTCTGCATAGGATTACAGGCGGATATTTTTCTCACTTATTCATGGGCTTCGTTTTTTCCAGAATATAAACTCTTAAGGAGCAAGGATCTCGTCTATCTTGTTCATTATCATTTCTCCGTCATGTAGATCCAAGCCTGCCTCATAATAAGCACTCAGATATTGTTGAATGACTGAATAAAAGAATAATTGAATTAGCCTATGTATGTCATAAACATTTTTTAAAGTTTTTTTTCCCCCAATTGAAGCTTTGAATTTTCATACAGCCAAATTTATTAATCCTTTTCCTTTATGATTTCTGGACCTTCCTCATTCCAAGTTTATAAATAAACTTACCCATGCCTCCTTTGGAAACTTCTGTGGTTCCATCTTTTAGATTCAAATCCTAGGGCTCTATAAAATTTATTTTGATATAAAAATAAAGGATCTTGTCCTAATTTTCTCACAGTAGTTGGCTAGTCCATCATCATTCATTGAACTCTCTCTCCTGCAAGGGTTTAGCACAACAACTTATGGTAAACTGTGTTTCCATGTAGTAAGTCTTTACCTGGACTCAATCAGATTGTTTTAATTACTGTAGTTTCATGATATGTTTTAATATTTGGGGAAGCTGGTTCTCCCTCATTTCTTTTTTTTTTTTTTTTGCGGTACGCGGGCCTCTCACTGTTGTGGCCTCTCCCGTTGCGGAGCACAGGCTCCGGACGCGCAGGCTCAGCGGCCATGGCTCATGGGCCCAGCCGCTCCGCGGCATGTGGGATCTTCCCGGACCCGGGCACGAACCCGTGTCCCCTGCATCGGCAGGCGGACTCGCAACCACTGCACCACCAGGGAAGCCCACGAAATGTTTTTTAAAAAGGCACAATAAGCCAGTATGTAGAACAAAAGAACAGGCCAGGAGGCTGGAGCAAAAAAAACAAACCAGGATATCAGCACAATTTCAAGCTGGAAAGTAGAGCAGGAAAAGGCAGAACTCATTTTCAAGAAGTGGTAACACTGAAGTTGAAGCAGTCCCGATACAAGTGTGGAATTGGAGGCAGCTGGTATTTCTGAGGGCTAGGGTTGAAAGAAGGATGACTTGGAAATCTAACTCAGGAATGGTAAGACCCCTAGGACCCTTCCCCCACCTCACTGAAAGTTTAAAAAAAAAAAAGTTGTAAGGATGAGGGATGAGGATGGTGGTGTACCAGGAAGGGAAGTTGGAATTGGGATGGAGGTAGTAATAGAGATATAAATCTTCTCCATGGTAGGAAGCCAAAAAAATACTATTTTTTTTAAAATTAAGAAATAGAATATTCATGCTTTGAAGGAGATAAATGACAGATGAAACCCACACAAAAATTGAACATGATTGTGTGGGTGAGGGAGAGGACTGGAGCGTCTTTTATTTTAATATAAGCCTAGTATAAGTAGTACTGTTGCCTGGTAGACTTTTAAACTATGTTCATATAGCGACAAAAATTAAAATGAAAGACTTTATGCCATTGTAGAGAATGAGTCTCTAGCACAAGGCTTGGCATCGAGGTATTTAATAAGTACTTGTGAAGTGGCTGAATGAATATTATTCAGTTATTTAGAAAAGTCTCCAATTTCACCCTTGTCATTGGTGCTAGGTAGAAATTAGAATTAAATAATGTGCTTTAGGGATTAATGAGTAGCATATTTGGATTATCACAGTATAAGAAACCAGTCTTTTTATTCTGGAGACTATAGAATGTTGGAAGGCCTTTGAATATAGTTAAAAGAATAAAATGTCAATCTGAACTTTGAATTTATTTTATACTTTTCATCATGGAAGTTTGGGGGTTAAAAAAATACATGTGTTCGTATGTGTTTATCAAGAGGTGACAATATTTTCTCTCTCAGAAAACCTCTTTGACTTAGGCACTAACTTATGACGTGGGCCTGATAACTTCCCTCTGCCTTTTTCTGTCTTTGACATGAGGTTATAACTTGGTCTGCCTCAAGATGTATGCAGTTGAGTATTGAGATTCTCTGGCACCTAGTTCTTTGGTTTAATACTGTAAACACAGTAACTGAGTGTGGAAGTTGTTGCCTCTTCCAAGAATATAATCAGAATGTCAGAAACTAGAGATTTAGTTTTAGTAACATGATCTCCTATTTGAAGCAAAGTATCCTCTCCAGGGAGTCCAAAGTTCTGCTAGTATATGAAGTAACCAGTCAATGATAGGTGAGTATTATTCTCCAGAATGGAAAGTGTTTTTGGAATTGCTCTACAGAATCAAGTCCAATATATATTTGTAAGTAGCCATGAATTTGTTGGGAAAAAGAAGCTTTTTTTAGAGAAATTACCAAGAAATAGTATTGTGTAACATTCGTTAAGGAACTAATTTGTTTTTTCTTTGTAAGACACAGGTGAGCTTGGCTCACATTGTGTTTTCCTCTGTGTTACGTTGTACCGAATGGTCTAATATCTTGAACGTGCACATTGGCTTTTTAATCTCACAATTTTACACTCACAGAGTTATTATTTGACTAAGGCACAATTATTTTTGCTACCTGGTTATGTAAGAAAATAATTTTACATGGAAATGGTACTCAAGTAAAAGTTTCAAAAATGAAATATTGTACCAGCTAAGGTCAAATACTTAATTGATTTGGGTGTCTTCTGTACAACCATGTTAATTGAAAACCATATTTTAAAATTTCATTGTTCCTAGAGTGAATTACTGGAATTTAAACGAGAGCAAGAGGAGGAAGAAAGAGCCAAAATCCAGCAGGCTGAACACAGGAGGTATAAATGGCAATAAAATGAGCATCCTTGGTTAAAACACTACCTATAAAGTTTTTTCAATGTTTTGGGGAAACACTTAAGTAATATTGAATACAGTTTTGGAATCTATATTACCTTTGAATCTTTATATTATTGGGGTGTGGTATTTGTGAGGATGCCAGCTGCTTTGCGTGCACACACACACATACATGTACAATATCCAATTCTTCTGAACTGGTGGCATAAATTGACACTAGAAAGTGAAATCAGCTCTCAAGCTATATGTTTATTTAGGTCATACTTAATTTTCCCCCCATGGAACAAAGCATACTAATCCTTTGATATGATGCTTTACCATTTGTAGACTACTTTAGAATGATTGAACTAGTATAGATGGTAAGATACTCATACTTGAGTATAAAAGCTCAGACAAGAACTACCATTAAAATTGTTTTATGTTGACTAACATATTAGGGAAAAAATCTTAAAATAGAACTAGTAAGTAATTTTTAATAGTGGAAATAGTCTCTATCTTATTTCTAATGTCAGGCAGTAAGAGTACCCAGAATATCATGTTGATGTTGGACCAGTGCTCGTAACTACCATAGATATCATTATTCTAGATTTTCCTAGGGAGCAGCTGGGTTATTTGAGTTTACTGCAGTGTGATTGTCTCAGGAGAAGAATTTAATGTAAAGGCTTTCATGACTTAAAGGAGCAAATTCTTTTGAAACTGACTGGCTTCACTTATGTGTTTAACCCTCCCACTATCACTAAGGTGTATTTTTAAATTGTGGTGGTTTCATTTTGTAAATGAGACTTTAAAAAGTGTTAATGGAAGCTCCCAGTTCTGCTGCAGCTGCCAACCGTGGATGTGTACTCATGTTATTTTGACTGGATTTTTCTGCTTCCATAGCCCAGTCAGAACAGTTTTAAAATATCAAATGTGAATTTATGTGTTCTTCTCTGGTTATAAGGAAACATAAAAACTCTGATACACTGGTTAGACTATTTTGTTGGGTAAAGGGGAACTGTTACTGCTACCTATTTTATAATAAAGTAGGTCATGAATTAGTTTAGTCTTTTACTTTTCTTTCTCTTTAAAAGTCTTCCTATTAAAAAACCTGATATTGTATTTCTATAACACTGGTTAGTAGTAGCCAGTTACTTCTCTGAATTTCTGAGAATTGGATTATAAAGCTTTAAGCATTTTAAAGATAGTGGTATGTCACATTAATAGGTCCCATTGCTAAGAAATTAATCTTCAATGGGCACCCAATAAAAATGCATTATTTGATTAGAGGTGGAAAAAGATTACTTTTTTGTTACAGGAACCTTGACCCTTATTCTTTATTTCCTTATTGCTGAACACCTAAATATTGGTGGCACTATTTATTTCCTACATCTCCTATTCTTTCTATTGATTCTAGTTAAATGTAGATCCAAATTTAATCCAATAGGAAATCTCTCTGGATAATAAACTCAGTAATCAGTTTTGAAGCAACTGATCAAGTCTTTAAACATATTTTATGCTCTCTATCAGCTTTTGATAAAACTTATGTTTGTATTGTCCTTTGGAGTTTATAGTGAGCTTTTCTATGTTATATGAAAATACTCGTTCAGTTGTCTCTTAATGAATAAAATAGCTGTGTCCATTCCTGCTGAGGGCAACAATACAGACTATGTAGTTTGAGCATATGGGACAAAAGTTAGGTTTTCTCCAGGGACATAATTTTATTGGAGACAAAAAGACAATGTGTTTCCTACTGTTTGGAAGTTCACATAGCAGAAAGTGCAGCCCTGAGTTTTATAACAGAAAGCTTGTAGATTCCTAATAAGCTTTACAATGAATCCCATAATGATTGAACCTGATTGCACCTGAACCTGACCCAGTGTAACTTTTTGAGTAAGAGAAGAAAGTTGAAGCTCCAGTGGGAAAAGACAGAGCACTGTGGTCAAGGACTTGAAAGGATCTGGGCCACAAGCTGGAAATTGGAATGAACTGAACTGATTTATTGAAACTTGGACCATCCTTGAACAATAGATTTTATCCTTAGAAGAAAATTCAGAGCACTAGCTTGACAGCAATGAAATGTATGTATTTTGTAACACTAGTAAACAAAAATATAAACTGGTACTTTTTTCCCCTATTTGAATTTGTTACTGAGTCCAGGCTCGTACTTCTCGTCCCATGACAGGCCAATAAATCAGAGACGAGGTGCTGGGGCAAGGAATAGCGACTTTATTCGGAAACCGGCAAACTGAGAAGATGGTGGACTCGTGTCCCAGAGAACCATCTTGCCTGAGTTAGAATTCAGGCTTCTTTTATACTAAAAAGGGAGGGAGTAAAGTCAAACATTTCCTGGTTCCCATCAGCCTCCAGAGGGGAATGTGTTAATTTCTTCCTCCCTGCAGTCATTCACAGGTGGGCCTGGTCAGGATGCTTTCTGTGAGCTAAACAGGTATTTTACCTCATTATCTGAGAGGAAGGGTTCTCAAAAATGGGCCATTCTGTATAATTTAAGCTTATTGGCAACATCCCTTTAGTGATTAACTTGTAGTAGAATACAAAAGATTCTTCCCTATTACAAATTCTTGATAGAAATTGAAAAAGGTAATCTGTTTACCACCCATGATCTCTAGTTGACCCACTCTGCTGTCCTCTTAGTAACATGCTTAAAAGTGAATCACATCACCTTGTGTGCATCACAAGTTATCCATCTTCAAAGTGTTTGAGTGAATTGAGTGCAGTGGACAGTGAACTACATTCACTACCATGGGAAATTTCACAATGCAGCTGCAGTCACAGAAGCAGGCCGAGGTGGGGACCATGCACCTGGACAATTCATTCATTCACCTCTTACATATCAGGGCACACTCTGTGAAGCCTTTGTTCTAGGCACTGGGAATAGGCGTAAACAAGGCAGAGAAGGTCCCTGACTGCATGGAATTTACAATCTGGAGGAAAGAAACAGAAGTCAACAATTTAACGGCGAGATTATTTCAGACAGTGATACACACCAGGAGGACCACGTCACAGAGCGATGTTAAGAGAGAGATTAGAGACGATAGTTCCTCAATGAAGAGGTGACATCCAAAAACAAGAGCTGGTCACATAGAGATGGGGGGGCGCAAATCATACAATGGAATGCCCCCTCTTATCAAGCATAGGAACAAAAGCAAAGGCCCTAAGTCAGGAATGAGCTTGGTCTTTCTGAGTCCCAAATGATTTGATTATAGATGGTGAGGAAGAGAATAATACAACATGAGGTAAGAAAGGTAGGCAGGAAATAGAAGATTCTGTAAGCCAATGATTTTATTCTAAGACTAATAGGAGTCATGGGAGGGTTTTAAACAAAATTCCGGAAGGCATGATCCCTTTTATAATTTAGTAGGGTGGTTGTATGGAGAACAGATTGCAGAGGGCAGGAGTGGAGGCAGAAGCAAGATGAGAGACGACACGGATTTGTACTAGAATGGTTGTCATCAAAAGAAATGGGTGATTTAGGATGTGTCTAGTGGGTGAAGCCAACAAGAATTCTAGTGGATTGGATGTGGGGTGGGATGGGGGATACTGAGGGAAAGCCCATCTTTGTTACTGACAAAAAGACTGGATAAAAACAGCCCCAGGCGTATGGACCATCCAGCATACCATTGGTTGTGTAGTTTTAGGGGGATCAAGGTCAGTTCTGTCTTCCTTAATATTCAAGTCTCCAGCTCAAGTATCTTATTTCGACCTGCATGCTGAGAGGTCTAGAAAAGGTGACTTAAACATTCAGTTCTGCAGTGAACCAGGCTGACCAGAATATGGCACCTGGGTAGATTTTATGGTGAGAGATTAAAAAAAGCCTTCTGATAACTAAGATGTGACCACTGCCAGACGCGGCTTGGAGTTGAGAAAACAGCAACCCCATAAGCCAGAGACTAACCTGGGTCAACATGCAGTTGGCATTTTAGCTGGCACACTGAGCAAGACCGCTAGGCAAACCCCCAGGCTCTGATTTTGCCACTCAGCAGTCATTATCCTCAAAGTTCCCAAATCTCCCACAGTCGCAGACTTACAGCCACCCACCATGACCACATTCGCTAAACTTCATGACTAAAAAGGAGGCTAACTTGACTGGGTCCTGCCTAGCCTCCCTTCCACAAGCATGGATTGAGTGGTTGCTGTGTTCCAGGCACTCTGTTTCTGCTGAGAAGCCTATGGTCTTCATGACACTGTTCCTCAATAACCCGTTCACATCATAGGGTACCTGTTACAATGCTATTTCTCCAGCCACCATGTCCCTGACTCTACTCAGCCATACATGGGCAACTCAGAGCGTGGTGTGGCCTTTTTCTTTTTTAACTTCAAAAAGTGTAAGATATAACACACAGAAAGTCCATGAAATGAATATTTAGGATGATTAATTATAAAATGGACATCCAGGTAACCAGCTCCAGGAATAGAATGCAACCATCATCCTATAGGTAGCCTTATCCTGACCTTTATGATAATCACTTCCTGCCTTTCTTTATCGTTTTACCTCCTATATGTTAATTTCTGAAATTGGTTGCTGCAAGTATGACCGAACATCGGGGAAAATGTACCCCTCCCTTCTTTCGAAAGCTTGGGCTCCCTTCTTCTGATATTTCCCTTTTCCCACACTCTCTTCCTATTTTCCTTCTACTTTTCACTAATGGGATTTACCTTAGCAAGACTGGCAATGGGGTACAGGATATATGGGAGGGACATCTGTCTTGTAAAAACAACACCACAGAGCTATGTTTGGTTTCTCTTTATGTTTTAGCTCTTGCTGAAGCTTCCATCTTTCCTCAGCTTCTGGGGTTCACTCCTGGCATGGCCCTGAGGGGTGTGGTTGCTTGGGTGACCAAGGCTCTTGTGGAACTGGTAGAGGTGGGTAAGTGAAACTCTGAAGTTAAGAATTTATGCCCCTTTTGGTCTGAGCCAAGACTGGCACCGGCTCCACCAAAGGACTGTTCACAGCGTGTCATATGGTTAATGTGAAAAGAAGTGTCTGTAGATTTCTTCTGAGCTGAATGGGGGCAGCAGTCCCCACAGTCAGTTCAGACAGCACATTAGGTTCTCAGAAATCTCTCAGCCCTGCAGCGAGCTTTCCACTTACACACATTTTTCATTGTTTTAAAGGGTAAATAATGCTTTTCTGGACCGACTCCAAGGTGAAAGTCAACCAGGTGGCCTCCAGCACTTTGGAGGCTATTGGAATATGAATAGTGGTAACAGCTGGGTGAGTTTTATTTTTATTTTTTCTAAAAAAAATCTTTCAAAGTTGAAGAATAAAAACAATGAGAGCTTTAAAAATATGTTGTGGCCTTCTTCCCAGATACTATTTTTTTTTGGCGTGCTATTCAGCTGTGTGATGGGCAGTCAGCCAGGGTGATTACTGTAAATTCCACAATAGCTTCTGAGAGATGGAGAAGGTCCTGATTTCAGCTCCAGTCAATGCCAATCACAATAAAAAATGACACCTGCCCTTTGTTTGCTGTGTGATTGCCTGGACTGCAAGGCTTTTTAAAAAATCACCCTTTGCCCAGACCTAAAACAAAAACAAATGAACATTTTTTTTCAGGAAGATTTTCAGTGACATATGGTTATAAAAATAGTAAGCATTCTCTTGTAATATATTCTTTCAGTGAAACTAGCACGTCAAAGAAACCAGCATTTAATTTTTCACTACAAAATGATTTTTAGAAACCCCTACAGCAAAATGCACTTTTTGAAAATGAAATGTTCTTACAGATTTCCGTGAAGAAAACCTTGCAACTGTGTTGTAATATGTGTGTAATGTGTTTTGTGTGCACAATATATTATTGAAACAGCACCAAAGCTTTGGAATGTATGGGATTGTGGGGTTTGCAGTGTGTACAGAATCAAAACTAACTACAGTGGGTTTTACAATTTAATTGAAGCCCAAGTGTATATGTACCTACTCAAAAAAACCAGAATGGATAGAAACCTTTAAACTGGTAAAATACAACAAAGTAATCAAATGCTTGCTGACCTGGAAACTCTAGAGGAGATCACCCCTTAACAAATACTTGATGGACAAAAGATCATTTTTGAGAAGACAATCTGTTAGAAATCTTATATGCATGTTTCCTTGGAATGCATCTAGTGGTTAAAATTTATGGATAGATTTCAAAAATGTATCTATATATTGAAGATAATTAAGTGTAGACAAATTTGTAGAGAATGCACAGTGGATGTGTCTATTTATAAGGTATGCTCATGTGTATCACTATGGCGCTCAGAATAGGGACAATGTACAAGAGAGAAAAAAGAATCAAAACACAGTATCTTTGCATCTTGTGTGAAATTGACATATTACTGACATAAGAATACACGAGTAAGAGTCATGTGGAAAATAGGGCATTGTGAATTTAAGACTATCCAAGTTTATAGAATTTATAAGTTGTGAAATGTGATTGAAACTCAGATTTTGGACAGGACTTGGAAACTTGCTGTACATTTTCTCCTCTACTTAATAATTCCTCCACCACCACCACCACCAATTTAGAAGGTACATATACATAGAAAAATACCTGGGATTGAAGGGAAGATGATGGGAGAGAGTAAATGAAGACTGCATGGGCTGCTGTTAGGAGAATGAGGATATGGGAGTCTGGCTCACCACTGACTATTGGTAGGTCTTAGGTAAGTGAGCTGTGAATCTCCACGTAGGTTCCTCACAGATAAAAAGAGAGGAACGTTGCTTTCTCACGATGTGATGTGAGTGAGGATGATTGAAGATTCCTTAGTAAGATAGGCATATCCAAGTCCAAAGTGTATACTGGCTTCTCCCTTGCGTGAAAGAAGCAGTGACACAAAGGTAAGAACTTGCTCAGTCTCCCATCTCCACCTCACTTACCTACACACATCTCTTCCTCTATGTCTGCTTTTCCTTATGGACCAGATTCTATCTCCTCCACCTACTGGGGAACTTTGTTCTAACAATGTTCTTCTCTCTCTCCTGAACTGTCAGCTGTCATCTTGACTAGAAAATTCCCATGAGCAGAAAACTTAAATAAATATACATTATATATTGAAGCCCCTTTCCCTCTTGCTACTGTCCTGTTTCTTTGTTCCCCTTTAGAGAAAAACTTTGGGGTATCTATCCTGTCTCCAATTTCTTTCCTCCCTTTTCTCTTAAACCCAGTCTAATCGGAATTTAGACCATATCTGTCTAACCACAGTGTTCTTCTCATGGCTCCTGACATTGTCTACATTACAAAATCAAATGGTTATTTCTCAATTTTCATCTTTTGACCGATCAGCATCATTTGTCATGGTGCATCACTGCCTCCTCTTTGAACCTCTTTTTTACTTGGCTTCTGGGACACTGTACTCTCCTGGGTTTCCACCTATTTCAGTGGCCACTCCTTTCTGTTCTCCTTTGCTGAATCCCCTGTATCTTTCTGTCCTCTTAACACTGGAGTGCCTCAGGGATCCACCTTGGACCATCTTCTTTACATTCATTTAATACCTTCATGGCCTCATTCATTCTCATGAAATTAAATACCAATATGCTCTGTACTCCCAAATTGCAATTTCCAGCCTAGACCTCTTCCTCTAGACTTGCAGATCCATTTGTCTACCCAACATCCCTACTTGCATGTCTAATAGACATTTCAACCTTAATATGTCTAAAACTTCACCTTTGATCCTCTTTACCCCAATGCTCTATCTGCACTTTTTCCTGTTTGCGTAACAGTACAACCCATCTCTCACATCCTCACAGCTGACCCATCATCAAATCTTCTTGACTCTTCCTTCAAAATAGATCCCAACCTCTATCACTGCTCATCTCAATTCTTGAAATAGTCTCCTCGATGGTTTCCTTGCTTCCACACTTACCCACCTAGAGTCTGTTCTCAATATGAGACTGAAAAATAAGTCAGACCCTGTCACTCCTCTGCTCAAAGCCCTCCAATGGCTCTGATAACTCTCCAAATGTTTGGAGTAAAAGCCAAAGTCCTTAGAGTAAAAGCCAAAGGATTTCTATTTACTAACCCTTACAGGGGCTCCATGATCTAGACCCCACTCTACTCCTCTGGCACTCTCCTCCTACTGCCCTTCTTCCTCATTCCTCCCAGCCATGCCAGCTTTCTGGCTGTTCTTTGAAAACTTAAGAACTGGCTGCTCCCTCTGTACTCTTCTCCAAAGTGTCCAAATGATTTGTTCTCTTTCAAGTATTTTCTTGAGTTCCAAGGATTCCTTGGCCATTCATTTAATGCTGCCACCTGTGCCCTTACCCCAGGCTCTTGTCATTCTCTTTGCAGTCTCCATTTCTTTATTCAGTAGCACTCTGCAACTTCTAACCTAATTTTCTAACATCATTTTCTTAGATGTTTTGTTGACTAATTACTCTTATTCTCTCCCTGTGGTAATTTATGTTCCATCTTCCATCAGAGCAGGGCCCTTTGACTGTTTTGTTCACTGATATATCCCAAGCATAACACAGTGACTGGAACTTACCACAAGCACAGGGAAACATGTGGTTGTGGCTGAGGTCACCAAAATGACAGAGATTTAGAACCAAATGATGTGTAATAATAAAATGATTAGATACTGAATTTAAAATAACTATGTATAAAACATTTGATGGAATAAATATTGGATTTGAAACGATGAGCAAAAACAAGAGATACAGACAACCAGGAAGATTTCAAAGAGAGCAAAACAGAACTTCCAGGAATAAAAAAATACAATCTTTGAAATTAAAGCACCCAATGAATTTATAACAAAAAGAATACAAATTAAGAATTAAACCAAAATATCATTTTTCATCTATTATTTGGCAAAGCACAAGAGACTGACAACACACTCTGTTGGCAAGATGGGGGAAACAGTCTCTTTCACACTTTGGCGGTGGGAATTCAAAATGATTTAAACCATATCTAGATTAGTTACTGTCTTCCCATAAAATAAAAACCAGGCCTACACATATTACAGAAAAGTTTTACTAAATGTTCAAGAAACAGATTATTCCAAATGTCTAGAATGTTTTCCAGATAAATGAAAAGGAGGGAGTATTCTTCCAAAGGATTAAGCAGGTGAATGTAACTATGAATCAAAATCAAAGACTATATAGAAAATAAGTTATAGCCAGTCTCACTCATAAACATAGATTAAAATATCACAACAAAATTGTGACAGATTCAATAATGAATTTCTTAAAAAAAGCATAGTATATCCTTATCAAATTATATTCATCCCAGAAATACAAGCTTGGCTATCACAAATAAACAAAAAAACCCCAAAAAATCTCCAAGATAATTTACCTCATAAATTATAGGAGAAACACCATATGATCATCTCAATAGATACAGAGAAAGCACTTGATAAGTTTCAATACTCATTTGCAGTAAAAACTTCTAGCAAACTAGGAATAGAAAAGAAATTTCTTTAGCTAATACAGGGATCAAAGTTCTATAATAAAAACATATCAAAAGCTTTTCTTTTGAATCAGATATAAGCATTGAAAAGGAAAATATTTATAAATCACAGATGATACAATTATCTACTGAGAAAATCCAAAAGAATTTATATTAAAATTATTAGAATAAACAAGGGCCTAGCCATGTTGGTAGATAGAGGATCAATATATAAGAACTAAGTTTGTCTCTACGCGTAGAGAATCAACAAAAAAACCTAATAAAAAGGTAAAACCAAAGATGTATATTACCTTTAAAATACATATACAATTTTATAGAAAGACATTAAGGAATAAATAAATGGTGTTTTACCTTGTTAATGGATATGAATGAGCTCTCAAATAATCCGTTGATTTAGTTAAATTCTAATCAGAGCAAAGAACCAAGAATAGCCAATTCACTCCGAAAAATATAGAAGTACATATGGGACTTAATAAAATATTTAATATGGTATAGAATTGGCACATGCAGACCCAACTATTTCTAGAATTTTGTTGTATGACAAAAGGTAGAGCCCATCATAAGGGGAAAATGGACTCTCTTCAACAAATGCTGTTGGGACAATTGAGTACCCACATGAAATCATTAAAAAAATCAATTCCAGGTAGAGTAAAGCTTATAAATAGAAAGGAAGACTTTTTAAATTCTAGAAGAAAATAGACTATTTATAAAATTGAGCTAGGGAGGATTTCATAAGACCCAAGGTATAAACTAAAAAGAAATGATAAATATACATTAAAATAAAACATCTGTTCATCAAAGGACACCATACAAAAATAAGAAAAGTTATAAACTAAACTTTTAGTGTGGATATGTTTTATAAATAACAAGTGGACAAGAGGTTAGTATACAGAATATATTTAGAAAGTGGCATTTGTTTAGAAGTTGGTAGATGACAATTAAGCTCCTACAAGGAATCAGAGAGGAGAGCTCACAGATGGGGCTTGGAGGATATGCTGGAATCAGTAAAAAGCCAAAGACAGAGAAAGAAAGGAGGAAGGCAGAAAATATGATAAAACTATGATGAAAGCCAAAGAAAGAAAAACTTGTTTCTTGAAACATCATATGGACACTTAAGTAGTAGGCCTTTGATCAGCATATTTTGGGTAGAAAAATTAGACCGATCTTTATTTTTAAAGCTTTTTCTAATTTAAATCACATTCTTCTCAGGTTACTTAATACATATTTGTTATTTGATTACTTATAATTTTTATTTTTTAAAAATTTTATTGGAGTATAGTTGATTTACAACGTTGTGTTAGTTTCAGGTGTACGGCAAAATGATTCAGTTATACTCATACATGTATTCATTCTTATTCAGATTCTTTTCTCATATAGATTATCACAGAATATTGAGTAGAGTTCCCTGTGTTATACAGTAGGTCCTTGTTGGTTATCTATCTTATATATAGTAGTGTGTGTTAATCCCATGCTCCTGATTTATCCCTTTCCCTCCCTCTGGTAACCATAAATTTGTTTTAGATATCTGTAAGTCAGCTTCTGTCTTGTAAGTAAGTTCATTTGTATCATTTTTAAAAAATTAGATTCCATATATGAGTGATATCATATGATATTTGTCTTTGTCTGATTTACTTCACTTAGCATGATAATCTCTAGGTCCATCCATGTTGCTGCAAATGGCATTATTTCATTCTTTTTTATGGCTGAGTAATATTCCATTGTATATATGTACCACATCTTATTTATCCATTTCTCTGTCGATGGACATTTATGTTGCTTCCATGTCTTGGCTATTGTAAATAGTGCTGCAGTGAACACTGGGGTGCATGTATCTTTTCAAATTATAGTTTTCTCCGGATATATGCCCAGGAGTGGGATTGCTGGATCATATGTAATTATATTTTTAGTTTTTTAAAGATGCTCTATACTGTTCTCCATAGTACCATATTCTTTGATAATTTAAAATTGCTTTTATATTAAAAATTTTTTTTTGGTCTTCTAGAGTCCTTTATTACTTTTCATGATGCATCTAGGGTAGGATGTTTAAAGAATCACTTCAAACGATCCCTTCTCTGATACCAGTAGGTGAGACCCTTTGAGATGCTGTGGCAACACTGAATCCAGTGTCTTCAAAGGCAGTTAAGCATTTGCCATGACCCATGAGGCAACCTAAAATTTTAGTTTCCCAGAATGTTAGAGCACCAATAGTCTGAATCCCAGGTGTACCTTGGCCTAGCAGTCTGGGAGGCCTGATGGAGATGTCATGACTGTTTGCACATAGTGGGGGGAGGGGACTCATTTAAGTCTATCTCCTTTCCTCAACGTCCCCTTAGAAGTCACCTTCCTGCTGTATAATACAGTGCACCTCTACTCCATACAGTTCCATTTAAATTGCTCTGCTCCATACTATATTTGCCCTGTCCTTGCTGTAACTATGGAGGCGGGTGACAATATTTGTGAACACTATTAGTTGTGACCCGTGTTAGCCTATCTCTCAGAACACAGCTGATGAGCTGTCGTTCAATAAGCCATTACATTGTTGACAGAGACCATTTTGTGACTCAAAATGGAACTTGAAAATTAAATCACTTCACTGGGACTTGAAATCATTAAAAAAATAGGTAGAGTGTTTTTTTGGAGGAACTTCATTTTGGATTTACAAAGGCTTTGAATTTTGTTGCTGGTACTAATTTTTGTTTTCTTTTTCTTCCAGGATATATGAGAAATATTTGCTTACAACTGGCCTTTGTCAACTGACCTTGAAAAACCACACGAGATGTTTTTCCTTCTTGCAGTTTTGTTTAGCCTAACTGTTTTTACCTTGCCTTCAACTGCCCACCCACTCAGCTGAGCATCTGGGGATGACTGGTTTCTCCCTGTCATTATTTATGCATGTTTGTAGGAGCTGATTACTGAACTCATATTTAGTCTCTACTGCCAGTGAAATGCTGCATTATTTTTCTAATTGGTTTCACCTCGTATTGGAAGTATAATTATAGACGTGTTAGTAAGATAGAAAAGGAGGGAATCATTTGATGCTTTCAGGTTAGTGAGAGCTGTGGGTGCTGCATGCCTGTCTCTCTAAACAGCTAATTCTTATCTAATTCTCAGATCAGGTTTGGGGAAGCTTTGGCAGCTTTAGATTTGAATCCCTGCTTTCTTAATTCAGGGCACAAATGTGAGCAAAAGAAAAAAATAAATCTTTTATATGCTTTTAAACAAATTTATAAATAAAATTTGAACTGCTTCTGTATAAATGGCTTTTGGTTTTTAATGAAAAGCTCTTGAGGGGTCTCATTTTTATATTCTCCTCTACAGTCCATAGAGATCAAATGTAGTACTATAATCACGATGGATTTGGCTTTGGTCTTGACTGACTTACTAATACTGTTCTTCTGGTTTTTCAGAGTGGGATAGGTCATTTCCTGAAAGGCCATGAAAAAAATCGGCTAGACACAGATACCACGTGTGGTTTGTGGGTATTTTGGAAACTTGTCTTTGCTCATGCAACCTATTTCCTATTACTAATTCAGTAGGTTTACCTGTTCTACTTTTATGACCTTGAACCAGTTTATAGACACAAGTGTGAGAATATTCGTTTTCCACACTGTATGGTCTGGCCACCCCCATCCCCCCACGTTATGTAGGTGAAGCACTGTAGCATTGCATTTAATCTTAGAAGGAAGGTTGGAAGAGTAGATAATTTTTGCAGCTGGACACGAGTAGACAACACTTTGCAGCATTTACGAGATCTTCTGTGTTACCAACTGCTCTGTTGTAAGTAACTTTCTAAACGTATATTTAGGGCAACACTGGGATTTCAGGTCCTTGGGCCGAGATTGAGGGAGCTCACAGAAGTGGGGTGAGGGTGTGGTACAGAAAGAGCTGCACTGGGTGGTGGTGATGGTGGTGGTGGCTGACAGCAGATGGTGCTCAGCTCGTTTCTTTGGAGTAAATAATGCAGACACTCTTGGTTTCCCTCTCTTCTGCCAGCTGAACCTAAGTTAGTGCTGTTGACAGTAATATAAAATATTTGGTCCATCTAAATCTTTGTCACTGCCTAATATAGGGAAAATGAAATCCCTCAGCCTGGGTTGGAAACACCGCCAAACTGATTGTAGGTGTGTGGATGTCATAGGCATTTTACTGCTGTGGCATGCAGCCATTTCAGTCCTACACCTGCCAGCCTGGCTACCTCACAGTCCATGGTCATGTTCTGGTTTTTGTGTCTACGCTTGGCCTTCCTCACTTGCCGCTATTTTCCAGTGTGTAACCTGGAGTCAATACAGGGGAAAGAGATGCTTTCTTACTTTGGGGAATCTTAGGAAAGTTGGTGTCAATTTCCTTTCTACTGCCTGCCATATCCTGCATTCCCAAAGATTTTGTTCAGGTGTCTGGTCTCATAAAAAAAATCATTGTGCGGGTATGGAAAATTGTGACTTTATGGCCCAAATTATCTCGACTACATATGGGATGGTAAATATCTTCCTTGAACAATTCTCTGTGTAGGTAGAAGTAACCAGAAATGAAGCAAGAGTTGCTGTGTAAGGGAGCCTACCATTTTGCTTTTCATATTTAATCTGCTCTTGATTGGAATACAGTTTGACTTTTGGGTAACCCTGGATAGGAATCCCAAAGTTCCAATCACCTTTTCTATGCTTTTAAAGTACATTTTCTGAAAAAGAGAATAAAAATGAGACAAACTGTTACAAAAGTAGTGAGTTTTTGTTACAGACACTTGAGACATACAGATGAGTAATAAAAAGGAAAAAAATTGGTGATTTTTTTTTTCAGGTTTTATTTGTTGATCTTCACACCTTAGTATTTTGGTATGCATCCTTCCAGATATTTTTATCTGTATGTTTATCAAAATCCCTGCAATAAAATCCTTACAGATACTTGTCTAATGATTGGATGAGGACAAATACCTTGAATTAGAACTTTTTTTTTTTTTTTTTGGTACGCGGGTCTCTCACTGTTGTGGCCTCTCCCATTGCGGAGCACAGGCTCTGGACGCGCAGGCTCAGCGGCCATGGCTCATGGGCCCAGCCACTCCGCGGCATGTGGGATCCTCCCGGACTGGGGCACAAACCCGTGTCCCCTGCATCGGCAGGTGGACTCTCAACCACTGCGCCACCAGGGAAGCCCAGAACTGGTGGTTTTAAGGAAATCCACATTTATAGGGGTTTTAATATATGTAGTTAAATTACTTTCCCAAAAGTTGACATCAGTATTTACTGCCACCAGAAGTATGCTCTATACCCTCCCTCATCCTGCTACTATTTTTAAAAAATCTCCCCTTATAGACGTAGAGAATGGACTTGAGGACACGGGGAGGGGGAAGGTTAAGCTGGGATGAAGTGAGAGAGTGGCATGGACTTACATATACTACCAAATGTAAAATAGATAGCTAGTGGGAAGCAGCCGCATAGCACAGGGAGATCAGCTCGGTGGTTTGTGATCACCTAGAGGGGTGGGATAAGGAGGGTGGGAGGGAGGGAGACGCAAGAGGGAGAGATATGGGGATATATGCATATGTATAGCTGATTCACTTTGTTATAAAGCAGAAACTAACACACCATTGTAAAGCAATTATACTCCAATAAAGATGTAAAAAAAAAAATCTTCCCTTATATGTTGAGTGAAAAATGTCATTTGGAGAGCTTAATCCCTCTTTTCTTTTTCCTTAGGTCTACTCGTCATTTTTTATCTTCTTTTGTGTGCGTGCGTGCGTGCGTGTGTGTGTGTGTGTGTGTGTATAGTTGATTTGTAAAAGATTTCTCTGTTGAGATATTACGTTGTAAATATTCTAATTTTTATAAATCTTTTAATTTAGTATTTAATTTAGTATTGGGTTTTAAATATTTGTGTACGGGGATGTATCATTCTTTTTCCTTTGTGGTTTCTTCTTGGTGTTATGTTGATAGATTTTAAAATGTGCAGCAGGGCAGCAACCCACCCGATGAGAAAATTAAGGACTTCTCCTGGGTGCAGTTATGGGTGATATGGGGCAGAAGATCTTACTCCGTTCATAGCATAGATCTGAGCTCACAGGTTTGTTTTATGTATTTTTACACTGAAGAAATATTTCCTGTGGTCCCTAAACACTTTGTTTAGGTTGAAAAAAATTAGATTCCTTCCATAGATTGATTTTGTTAAACATTTAAAAAATTCTCTAAGCTGATTTTTAACTTGAAGATTTGTTTGTCTTTTAGAAAGTATCTTTAGGAAGTTACATTATAGTTATAGTAAACATAGAAATATTTCCTTCCAAAATAAAGCACTTGGCATTTATAAAAATGAAAACTTCAAGTTAAAATTCAAAGTTTTGATAACTCTAGCTAAAAATTTTTAATTGATTTTAGGAAACATAAATCATAGAGACAGTGCCTGCAGGCTGAATTTTAACTTCCAGAATGTGAAACAGATGGGCTGCCATTAGCTGGACCTTCTCCTGTGAAAGGGCGTGTTTGGAGCTGTGGCTGCCAGAGGAGGAAACAGACATTGTGTTTGAACTATTAATAGGTAGAAGAAAATAGTAAGAAGGCTGTGGGCTTTTTGTTTTTAATTCTATGAACCAATGTACATAGTAGGTAGCTCTGGGCCAATGTCCATGAAATAAGATTGGAGTGATGAATAATATACTTACATGAGGAAGAAAAAATATGCCTTTCAAGTTACTGTAAGGATTACAGAGAGAATTAGTACACGTTCGGAATTTCAGGTAGAGGCTCTGTGTTGCACCCCTTTTTCTTTTTGAATAGTCCATTGTTTAACAGTGGCATTTAAAAAGGATCATAGAAAGAGGATTTTTTTTTTCTCACAGAATCATATGCTCAAAACGGAGGGTTTTTAAGGCATATGAAGGCAAATGGCAGAAAAATTTTATTACGTGTTATTGTGCCATCTGCTGGGGCAGAGGATACAGGGAGACCTGCGCTGTAACACTCACTTCCCCTAGTAAGCTGATTATTATAATCCCTTTGCCCTACCACTCAGAGCTTCATACCCATGCTCCAGCCTCCCTTACTTCCCCGAAGAGCACTGCTACAGCTGAGCTGGAGGAATTGTTCACTCAGTCATCAGAGGGTAGACCTCTCATTCTCCACAAAATGTTACGTGAGTGATCAACCCTGGACTATGAACTGGTTAGAAATTTTAATTTTTATATTTTAGAAACCAGAATTGTGCCAAAATGGAGCAGAAAGTGTGCTTTAGTAATGAGACAGCAGAAACAGATGAGAGAGAAATATCTGAAATTGCACATTGTGAATTATTTAAATACAATGTTTATAGTCTTTTTTTTTTTAAGATTTTTTTTTGGATGTGGACCAGTTTTAAAGTCTTCATTGAATTTGTTACAATACTGCTTCTGTTTTATGTTTTGGTTTTTTGGCCGCGAGGCATGTGGGATCTTAGCTCCCCGACCAGGGATCGAACCTGCAACCCCTGCACTGGAAGGCGGATTCTTAACCACTGGACCGCCAGGGAAGTCCCTCTAGTCTGTTTTGAATATGGCACCATGGAGACACAAAGATAAATGGTACTGTTCCTGTCCTGAGGGAATGGAGTGGTCAGGATAGACAAGGTTATGCGACCGTAGTCAATCCCCATATCTCAGTGGACTGGTAGTATTTGTTTCTTGATTATGCTACACTTCAAGTATAGGTGAGCAAGAGGCTCTGCTCACCTTTGTCCCTCAAGGGCCCAAGCTGATGAAGCCTCCATTTCCCTGTGTGCTTCCCCTACAGCAAGGGGAAGAGATAGTAGCAGTATCTTGTATTGGGTAATTAAATGCTTTCCCAGGAAATGGTGCACGCTATTATTGTTCATATTTTATTGGCCAGAACAAATCACATGGCTATATCCAACTTTAAAGGGAGTGGGAAATACAATTCTACAATGTTCCCAGAAGGAAGAAGAGAACAGAAACATTTGTAAATAGTTCTAATGACTACCCCCAAAAATGCACTGTAAGGTTGAAGAAGAAACACCCATGAAAACTTAAGACATACATATAGATGCAAAACAACAGTAGAAACCCAGTCCAGTTAAAAATTTATTAAGGGGCTACTATATGCCAGGTACTGTGCTAGGCATCAAGACTACAAAGATGTCCAAACCAGCCATGAAAAAACTCTGAGTTAGGGACACAGACACACACAGAGAACTTAGGAAAAAAATGAGATAGGAACTATGTAAAGCAACGAGGCAAGAAGTGTAAGACATGATGGAAGACGGAGGGCTTTGTGTACCATATCAAGTAGCTTGGGCTTTTGAAGGGTTATGAGCAGAGAATGGACCTGATTAGATTTTTGTTTTAAATAAATCATGAGAGATCTCATGGAAGGCAGATTTCAGGGAGGCAAACCAGAGGCAGAGCAACTAGTAAGAGGTGACTGCTTCAGTCCAAATGACCCATGATGAGAGTCCTAAGCTAGAGCACTGAGTAGAGATGGGGAGAACGGAATAGGCATGTGGAATTCTTAGGATATAAAAAACCAGGACTTTGTTAGTGACTGAATATAGATGGAGAGTGACAAGTGAGAGATGAGTTTCATATTTCTAGCCTGGGTCTCTAGTTAAGGGGAGAGAGACCAAGATGGCAGAGTAAGAGGACATGGAGCTCACCTCCCACCCATGAACATATTTCTAGCCTGGGTGAATGTGTTGATGGTGATGTGACCACAAAGACAAAATCTGTGGTATTTCAGAGGACAGGGAGCCCTGATGTGATCAATAAAGAGTTTTAAAGACTATAGGTTTAAACCTGGTGAGCTCAAGGACTTTGTCTTGTTCAATGCTGTATTCCCAGTGCCTTGAATGGTGCCTAGCACATAATAGGGATTCAGTGAATATTTGGGAAGTGAATAGGTTTGATGGAGGAGTTAAGATTTTCAAAGATTAAGAGAAATAAGTATGATGGTGGTTGGCGGAGGATTGGGTGCAGGGACATTTAGGGCAAGTAACCCACAGCAAGGCAGTGGTTGTGGTTAAGTGTGTGGGAGGGGAGGACAGGAGGGAGAAGGAGAAGTGGGGGAAGGGGGGCAAGAGAGAGAGAAAAAGAGAGAGTGAGGGGAAAGCTATGTTAGGGGACTAATACAGTTGTTGCTCAGTGTGAAAGGAAGTGGGAAGATCAGAATTATGAGAGGAGAAGCACTCTGAAAGAGCTTCTCTTGATGCTTTGGGATTTCTCATAGATAACTGACCAACCCCAAGTGTGGCAGCCAAGGTTGGAAAGATTCTTGGGACGAGGCTACCAGACTAAGCTAGTCCGTTCAGCCCCTGCCACTGACAGCTGCTGGCACAAACCAGTGCTGGCTTTGCCTATTTGTAATTCAGAAAGGATGCTGGTGATGCCTGTCCTTTAATGCCTACAGATCATTAACAATGCCATGAGCCATAGCATCTGGGAAAAAAAAAGGAGAACCACTCAGGAGACGTGAGAGTCTAGCTCTGTCAGCCACTAATGTTGAAACCCTGGACTACTCTCTTACTTCCATGTCTACTTCACAGGATAGTTTTTGGACTGGATGGGCTAAGTGTTCTTAAAAGGTAAAGAAGTGTACAAGGTAAGGGAATGGCAAATGCTAAATTAGCATTAAATAGAAAGAGGCTCTCTCAACCCTTGCTCTTCAATATTAAAAGTGTTCACTCTTGGGCTTCCCTGGTGGCGCAGTGGGTGAGAGTCCACCTGCCGATGCAGGGGACATGGGTTCGTGCCCCAGTCCGAGAAGATCCCACATGCAGCGGAGCAGCTGGACCCATGAGCCATGGCCGCTGAGCCTGCGCGTCCGGAGCCTGTGCTCCGCAACGGGAGAGGCCACAACAGTGAGAGGCCCGCTTACCGCAAAAAAAAAAAAAAAAGTGTTTGCTCTTCTTCCTCCCTACTTTATCACCATTCTACAGAACACCATCGACTCTTGCAGGACTCAGCCATCTTTTTTCCCCTCTCATCCATGCATAACTTACTACCAAGGCTTATCAGTTCGACTTCCACAATATCTCTAGCAGTTGTCCCCTTTCTTTCAATTTACTGCCATCCACTTGACTTGGTCCCTCAGTATGTCTTGCGGTACGCGGGCCTCTCACTGTTGTGGCCTCGCCCCTTGCGGAGCACAGGCCTCGGACACGCAGGCGCAGCGGCCATGGCTCACGGGCCTAGCAGCTCTGCGGCATGTGGGATCTTCCCGGACCGGGGCACGAACCCGTGTCCCCTAGCATCGGCAGGCGGACTCTAAACCATTGCGCCACCAGGGAAGCCCCCTCGGCATGTCTTAAAGAGGCCACTGTCAGAAAGAACTACCTGGTCCTCCTGCCTCCCGCACCTCACTTCCATGGTATTACGGAAGCGGTGGGAATCTTGTAAGGAAGCGACTGTGGCATTTTAGTATCTCTGCTAGCCCAGCAGAGGCTGTAAGTGCGCGGATGTCTCCGGTTCTGAATGAATTACAGTGCAGGGCTGTGCGCAACGTGCGCATTTGTTGACTCACCTAACTCCCCTAAGCAGGGAGACCTTTTGACAGTCTCCCCCCCCCGCTCCGCCCCCTGGCACGCAGTGAGGACTACCGCGACGAGGCGGCACCCAGCCCCACGAGGGGGACAGCCGTGCCTCCCTTACCGTCTCAATCTCCCATGAGAGCTGCTCACCGGAAGCACGGCCGCAGTGGGGACCCGAAGCGCTCACAGGGAACAGGATACGACGCCACCGCTTGGTCTCCGGCACCTGAACGCCGACCTGGAACGCTCCAGGCACACCGCCAAGGGCCAGGCGGGACGCACTCCGGCACCAAGGGACGCATCCCGCCGCCGCGGCCCCAGCCAAACCTCACCTCGGCGAGTGGTTCTCGCGAGACGTGCTGAGGCGGCGCAGCGAGAGTGGCAGAGGACGCCGGCCTGCCCAGGCTCTGAGGCTGGCGTCGGGAGACCGGGCTTCGGGAGGGACGCCGCACCCCTGCCTTACCACACCACCGACCGGTGCGGAGGAGAGACGAGGGGCACCGGGCAGAACGAGAAGGGCGGCCCAGTTTGCCATGAACGTCCGTCCATCGTCTGGCGCGGCCTAGGCCCGGCCCCGGTGAGCGGGACGGCACCACATCCATCGATCGACCTCAAAGTAAACTTTTAAAACTTTTTTTTTTCATAGTGAAAAGTAAATATTAAAAAGGAATCAGAATAGTTATCCACCCCCTTTAACGAGTTTCTTAAAACACATGTATCTCAAATACCATGCTACTTTATTTTTCTGAAGAATGTGTTTTTCTTTCCCCCATTGGTCTTGCCGTGTTAAATTTTTAAAGAAAATTACCTGAAATTTTCTTTGAAGTTGCATTTTGTGGCTAAGAAATTTGAAACGCACCCTCACTGGACCACTGTAGACCATATTATGTTGGAGAATATACTCTCTCTAGTCTACTTCATAGGATCAGAACAAATTCTAAGTGGATGATATTCTCAATTCTAATGTATTTTCAAGGGTAGTTTTTACCTCCATTCAGAATACCTTCCTTCAGAAAGTATTTTTGCAAGGCAAAGCTTGTCAAATGAGTTTTCTCTATTTTGCGAAGTTTATATTTTGCAAAATTTAGTTCTCAACTTTCCCCTAGTCTGGTACAGGAAAGATAGGAGCTGTATTTTAAAAAAAAACAAAAACATTCTTTCTACAATGTGAGATATTCCAAAGTGCAGTTATAGAATTTCAGAATTAAATCTTGCACATCATTTGAGCTGTCACCATTTTTTTTTATTTTTGGAAACTTAAAAATATTTATTAATTCATTTATAATAACAAGAATCAACCTATTACGTGTCAGCATAAATCACGTTTTTAACAGAAAATATCTATATTTGCCAAAACAAGAGAAAATATGTGAGAAGAGTGGCATTGTTTTACATTAAGTTCTTTTTACATAAATTTACATCACATTTTTTTCATACAAACAGAAAGTCACAAAAATTATAATCATCCTCATCAGTTCTTTCAGTCCCATGTAATTGATTTTTTTTTACATCTTGATCTTTTGTTAACACTTTTATGAATTCATCAGTTTTCCATTAGAGTTCTGAAAATGCTTATTCATTCAGTTCAGCTGTATAGTCAGTTACCAGAAACCTGTACTTGTCAGAGTCTTTTCCATGAATTCCTTGAAGATGAAACCCTTTTATAGGAACATTTTTGCAAAAACATCAGAGTACACCCAGAACTGTCTGTAAATGACAAAAGACTTAAAAATGACCGCGGTTAAATATTTGATGAAAGTTCATAATAATGCAATTGACAAGGAAATTTAGTTATTTCTGAGATATACATTTTAAATAACTGGAATTATAACTTTATACCAGAACATATAAGATTTTTAGGAATTTCATGGAATGTCTGAAACATTTATATTAACATATTTCCATACAAATAACCCAAAAAAAGTTTAGTATTAGGTTTTCTAAAAAAATTTTTGAATTGTATTTTATTATTTTATACAGCAGGTTCTTATTAGTCATCAATTTTATACACACCAGAGTATACATGTCAATCCCAATCGCCCAATTCATCCCCCCCTGCCCGCCCCCACCCTGTGGCTTTCCACCCTTGGTGTCCATACGTTTGTTCTCTACATCTGTGTCTCAACTTCTGCCCTGCAAACTGGTTCAGAGAAAACCATAATTCCAGTAACGGGATTTCTGGATCATATGGTAATTCTATTTTTAGTTTTTTAAGGAACCTCCATACTGTTCTCCATAGTGGCTGTATCAATTTACATTCCCACCAACAGTGCAAGAGGATTCCCTTTTCTTCACACCCTCTCCAGCATTTGTTGTTTGTAGATTTTCTGATAATGCCCATTCTAACTGGTGTGAGATGATACCTCATTGTAGTTTTGATTTGCATTTCTCTAATAATTAGTAATGTTGAGCAGCTTTTCATGTGCTTCTTAACCATCTGTTTGTCATCTTTGGAGAAATGTCTATTTAGGTATTCTGCCCATTTTTGGATTGGGTTGTTTGGTTTTTTTTTTTAGATGTTGGGGGTAGGAGTTTATTAATTAATTTATTTATTTTTGCTGTGTTGGGTCTTCATTTCTGTGCGAGGGCTCTCTCCAGCTGTGGCAAGCGAGGGCCACTCTTCATCGCAGTGTGCGGGCCTCTCACTGTCGTGGCCTCTCTTGTTGCAGAGCACAGGCTCCAGACACGCACGCTCAGCAGTTGTGGCTCATGGGCCTAGTTGCTCCGTGGCATGTGGGATCCTCCCAGACCAGGGCTCGAACCCGTGTCCCCTGCATTAGCAGGCAGACTCTCAACCACTGCGCCACCATGGAAGCCCTGTTTGTTTTTTTAATATTGAGCTGCATGAGCTGTTTATATATATTGGAGATTAATCCTTTGTCTGTTGATTTGTTTGCAAATATTTTCTCCCTATCTGAGGGTTGTCTTTTCGTGTTGTTTATGGTTTCCTTTGCTGTGAAAAAGCTTTTAAGTTTCATTAGGTCCCATTTGTTTATTTTTGTTTTTATTTCCATTACTCTAGGAGGTGGATCAGAAAAGATCTTGCTGCGATTGATGTCAAAGAGTGTTCTTCCTATGTTTTCCTCTAAGGGTTTTATAGTGTCTGGTCTTACATTTAGGTCTCGAATCCATTTTGAGTTTATTTTTGTGTATGGTGTTAGGGAGTGTTCTAATTTCGTTCTTTTACATGTAGCTGTCCAGTTTTCCCAGCACCACTTATTGAAGAGACTGTCTTTTCTCCATTGTGTATCCTTGCCTTCTTTGTCATAGATTAGTTGACCATAGGTGCGTGGGTTTATCTCTGGGCTTTCTATCTTGTTCCATTGATCTATGTTCCTGTTTTTGTGCCAGTATCATATTGTCTTGATTACTGCAGCTCTGTAGTATAGTCTGAAGTCCAGGAGCCTGATTCCTCCAACTCCTTTTTTTTCCCTTAAGACTGCTTTGGCTATTTGGGGTCTTTTGTGTCTCCATACAAATTTTAAGATTTTTTGTTCTAGTTCTGTGAAAAATGCCATTGGTAATTTGATAGGGATTGCATTGAATCTGTAGATTGCTTTGGGTAGTGTAGTCATTTTCACAATATTGATTCTTCCAATCC
The DNA here is from genome assembly GCF_963455315.2 of Globicephala melas. NCBI lineage: Eukaryota > Metazoa > Chordata > Mammalia > Artiodactyla > Delphinidae > Globicephala > Globicephala melas. The sequence goes on from NC_083331.1 coordinate 23,454,704, forward strand.
AAGAACATGGTGTATCTCTCCATCTGCTGGTATCATCTTTAATTTCTTTCATCAGTGTCTTATAGTTTTCTGCATACAGGTCTTTTGTCTCCCTAGGTAGGTTAATTCCTAGGTATTTTATTCTTTTTGTTGCAGTGGTAAATGGGAGTGTTTCCTTAATTTCTCTTTAAGATTTTTGGTCATTAATATATAGAAATGCAAGAGATTTCTGTGCATTAATTTTGTATCCTGTGACTTTACCACATTCATTGATTAGCTCTAGTAGTTTTCTGGTGGCATCTTTAGGATTCTCTATGTATAGTATCATGTCATCTGCAAACTGTGAGAGTTTTACTTCTTCTTTCCAATTTGTATTCCTTTTATTTCTTTTTCTTCTCTGAATGCCGTGGCTAGGACTTCCAAAACTATGTTGAATAATAGTGGTGAGAGTGGACATCCTTGTCTTGTTCCTGATCTTAAAGGAAATGCTTTCACTTTTTCACCATTGAGAATGATGTTTGCTGTGGGCTTGTTGTACATGGCCTTTATTATGTTGAGGTAGGTTCCCTCTGTGTCCACTTTCTGGAGAGTTTTTGTCATAAATGGGTGTTGAATTTTGTGAAAAGCTTTTTCTGCATCTATTGAGATGATCATATGGTTTTTATTCTTCAGTTTGTTATTATGGTATATCACATTGATTGATTTGCATATATTGAAGAATCCTTGAATCCCTGGATAAATCCCACTTGATCCTGGTGTATGATCCTTTTAATGTGTTGTTGGATTCCGTTTGGTAGTATTTTCTTGAGGATTTTTGCATCTATATTCATCAGTGATATTGGTCTGTAATTTTCTTTTTTTGTACTGTCTTCGTCTGGGTTGGTATCAGGGTGATGGTGGCCTCATAGAATGAGTTTGGGAGTGTTCCTTCCTCCGCAAATTTTTGGAAGAGTTTGAGAAGGATGGGTGTTAGCTCTTCTCTGAATGTTTGATAGAATTCACCTGTGAAGCCATCTGGTCCTGGACTCTTGTTTGTTGGAAGATTTTTAATCACAGTTTCAATTTCGTTACTTGTGATTGGTCTGTTCATATTTTCTATTTCTTCCTGGTTCAGTCTTGGAAGGTTATACCTTTCTAAGAATTTGTCCATTTCTTCCAGGTTGTCCATTTTATTGGCATAGAGTTGCTTGTAGTAGTCACTTAGGATGCTTTGTATTTCTGCGGTGTCTGTTGTAACTTCTCGTATTTCATTTCTAATTTTATTGATTTGTGTCCTCTCCCTCATTTTCTTGGTGAGTCTGGCTAATGGTTTATCAATTTTGTTTATCTTCTCAAAGAACCAACTTTTAGTTTTATTGATCTTTGCTATTGTTTTCTTTGTTTCTGTTTCACTTATTTCTGCTCTGATCTTTATGATTTCTTTCCTTCTGCTAACTCTGGGTTTTGTTTGTTCTTCTTTCTCTAGTTCCTTTAGGCATAAGGTTAGATTGTTTATTTGAAATTTTTCTTATTTCTTGACGTAGGCTTGTATAGCTATAAACTTCCCTTAGAACTGCTTTTGCTGCATCCCATAGGTTTTGGATCGTCGTGTTTTCATTGTCATTTGTCTCTAGGTATTTTTTGATTTCCTCTTTGATTTCCTCAGTGATCTCTTGGTTATTTAGTAACGTGTTGCTTAGCCTCCATGTGTTTGTGTGTTTTACTTTTTTTCCCTATAATTAATTTCTAATCTCATAACGTTGTGGTCAGAAAAGATGCTTGATATGATTTCAGTTTTCTTAAATTTACTGAGGCTTGATTTGTGGCCCAAGATGTGATCTATCCTAGAGAATGTTCCGTGCACACTTGAGAAGAAACTGTAATCTGCTCTTTTTGGATGGAATGTCCTATAATTATCAATTACATCTGTCTGGTCTATTGTGTCATTTAAAGCTTCTGTTTCCTTATTTATTTTTATTTTGGATGAGCTGTCCATTGGTGTAAGTGAGTTGTTAACGTCCCCCACTATTATTGTGCTACTGTCAGTTTCCTCTTTTATAGCTGTTAGCAGGTGCCTTATGTATTGAGGTGCTCATATGTTGGGTGCATATATATTTATAATTGTTATATCTTCTCCTTGGATTGATCCCTTGATCATTATGTAGTGTCCTTCCTTGTCTCTTGTAACATTCTTTATTTTAAAGTCTATTTTATCTGATACGAGTGTTGCTTTCTTTTGATTTGCATGTGCATGGAATATCTTTTTCCATCCCCTCACTTTCAGTCTGTATGTGTCCCTAGGTCTCAAGTGGGTCTCTTGTAGACAGCATATATATGGGTCTTGTTTTTGTATCCATTCAGCAAGCCTGTGTCTTTTGGTTGGAGCATTTAATCCAATCACGTTTAGGGTAATTATCGATATGTGTGTTCCTGTGACCATTTTCTTAATCCTTTTGGGTTTCTTTTTGTAGGTCCTTTTCTTCTCTTGTGTTTCCCACTTAGAGAAGTTCCTTTAGCATTTGTTGTAGAGCTGGTTTGGTAGTGCTGAATTCTCTTAGCTTTTGCTTGTGTGTAAAGCTTTTGATTTCTCCATTGAATCTGAATGAGATCCTTGCTGGGTAGATTAATCTTGGTTGTAGGTTCTTCCCTTTCATCACTCTAAGTATATCGTGCCACTCCCTTCTGGCTTGTAGAGTTTCTGCTGAGAAATCAGCTGTTAACCTTATGGGAGTTCCCTTGTATGTTATTTGTCGTTTTTCACTTGCTGCTTTCAATAATTTTTCTTTTTCTTTATTTTTGCCAATTTGATTACTATGTGTCTTGGCATGTTTCTCCTTGGGTTTATCCTGTATGGGACTCTCTGTGCTTCCTGGACTTGGGTGGCTATTTCCTTTCCCATGTTAGGGTAGTTTTTGACTATAATCTCTTCAAATATTTTCACTGGTCCTTTCTCTCTCTCTTCTCCTTCTGTGACCGCTATAATTCGAATGTTGTTGTGTTTAATGTTGTCCCAGAGGTCTCTTAGGCTGTCTTCATTTCTTTTCATTGTTTTTTCTTTATTCTGTTCTGCAGCAGTGAATTCCACCAGTCTGTCTTCCAGGTCACGTATCTGTTCTTCTGCCTCAGTTATTCTGCTATCGATTCCTTCTAATGTAGTTTTCATTTCAGTTATTGTATTGGTCATCTCTGTTTGTTTGTTCTTTAATTCTTCTAAGTCTTTGTTAAACATTTCTTGCATCTTCTCGATCTTGCCTCCATTCTTTTTCTGAGGTCCTGGATCATCTTCACTATCATTATTCTGAATTCTTTTTCTGGAAGGTTGCCTATCTCCACATCATGTAGTTGTTTTTCTGGGGTTTCTTCTTGTTCCTTCATCTGGTACATAGCCCTCTGCCTTTTCATCTTGTCTGTCTTTCTGTGAATGTGGTTTTTGTTCCTCAGGCTGCAGGATTATAGTTCTTCTTGCTTCTGCTGTCTGCCCTCTGGTGGATGAGGCTATCTAACAGGCTTGATGGGAGGGACTGGTGGTGGGTAGAGCTGAGTGTTGCTCTGGTGGGCAGAGCTCAGTAAAACTTTAATCCAGTTGACTGTTGATGGGTGGGGCTGGGTTCCCTCCCTGTTGGTTGTTTGGCCTGAGGCAACCCAACACTGGAGCCTACCTGGGCTCTTTGGTCGGGCTAATGACAGACTCTGGGAGGGCTCATGCCAAGGAGTACTTCCCAGAACTTCTTTTTTTTTTTTTTATTTTTTTATTTTTTTATTTTTTAACATCTTTATTGGAGTATAATTGCTTTACAATGGTATGTTAGTTTCAGCTTCACAACAAAATGAATCAGTTATATATATACATATATTCCCATATCTCTTCCCGCTTGCGTCTCCCTCCCTCCCACCCTCCCTATCCCACCCCTCCAGGCGGTCACAAAGCACCGAGCTGATCTCCCTGTGCTATGCGGCTGCTTCCCACTAGCTATCTACCTTACGTTTGGTAGTGTATATATGTCCATGCCTCTTTATCACTTTGTCACCGTTTACCCTTCCCCCTCCCCATAGCCTCAAGCCCATTCCCAGAACTTCTGCTGCCAGTGTCCTTGTCCCCACCGTGAGCCATAGCCGCCTCCCGCCTCTGCAGGAGACCCTCCAACACTAGCAGATAGGTCTGGTTCAGTCTACCCTGGGGTCACTGCTCCTTCCCCTGGGTCCCGATGCACACACTACTTTGTGTGTGCCCTCCAAGAGTGGAGTCTCTGTTTTCCCCAGTCCTGTCGAAGTCCTGCAATCAAATCCCACTAGGCTTCAAAGTCTGGTTGTGTAGGAATTCCTCCTCCCGTTGCCGGACCCCCAGGTTGGGAAGCCTGACGTGCGGCTCAGAACGTTCACTCCAGTGGGTGGACTTCTGTGGTATAAGTGTTCTCCAGTTTGTGAGTCTCCCACCCAGCAGTTATGGGATTTGATTTTCCTGTGATTGCACCCCTCCTACCATCTCATTGTGGCTTCTCCTTTGTCTTTGGATGTGGGGTATTTTTTTGGTGAGTTCCAGTGTCCTCCTGTCAATGATTGTCCAGCAGCTAGTTGTGATTCTGGTGTTCTCACAAAAGGGAGTGAGAGCACGTCCTTCTACTGCACCATCTTGGTTCCTCTACCGAGCTGTCACCATTTAATTTGTTCAGTTCCTTTCTTTATGGGGAGCAATTTTAGCGTCTTGCTGTTTTTAATACCTTGTTACCAATAATCCCCATTTTCTGAAAGTCTGGAAAACTGGAGCTTTTTGATCTTTCATTCATTGAAAATGTGGATAAGAAATTTTCCAAAACTATTTTGGAAAAATATAGCCCAAATTTAGAAGGCTCATTTATAAAGAGTTCAATACCATTATAGGGCACTTAGATTCATTTACAAATTATTTCTTCAAAGGCTCAAATATCTCTAATCCTACTATGGCAGCCAGCAAGGAGAAAAACACATACTGCTTTGTATTCAAAATCAGGTTGTTTCACAAAAAATGTGTAGTTCAGTTATTCTAACTATGTATATGTTATAATATTTATAAATTTTTATAGCTACTGCTACTGTTTGACAACTTGAGTACAAAGATAAATTATGTTGCAGCACACCCAATGCCAAGCACATTTCTACTCCATAAATTTCTTTAGAAAGAACATGGTTTTACCATGGCACTATGCTCCATCAAAATTTGTATTTATATTGTTATGCAAGGATAACTTTAGTTGGAACATTTTAAACACTGAATTTACAGTAACACTGATTCATTTAACTGAGTTTATAATGGCATCTCGCTCTAGGAATGTCAAATGTTTTACTTTCAACAGGATGAAATTCCAAATACTTTACTTTGGTACCATGACATTTAAAAAATTGAATCATTATTGAAAAATAATCATTTTCCAATATGCAGTGTCTGATTACACTGATGTAAAAGTGGCATCATTTAATTGTGTTTCTGCATTGGAGCCAGTGCATTAACAGCTACAATTTTGGTATGTGCACAAGAAAAATGGAATAAAGTTAATGTTATAAATTAATTAATATTTAGAATAAAATGAATTTAGAGAAACAGTTATTTGATCTAAATGCAAAGTCTTGCTTTGCCGCATGCTTTCCAAAACTGTATGTGTTAGGTCATTGTCTTCAGGCACAATCTTTGGAAGCTGGCGTTGATGCTTCAGCATTTCTGTGTCTTCTGAATTTTGTGGAATCAGTGGTATTATATGGTCCCCATGGTAGGTCATCAGTGTTGATAAACATTTTGAAATTTATAGGTTTGTCATCAACTTTCTCATGAATGGAGTATTTGTTGATTAAACAGCCCCTTTCATTTTTTTGAGCCCATTAATGTGAAAATATTTGTTGCCAATTTTAAAATTGTTACCAAATAAATACAGAATAGTTGTAGATTTATGCAGCATACCACTGTAGCAGGAGCAGTTATATTACTTTCTATTTTCTATGGGACAGAGGACTACTCAGTCTTTATTTTCCATAAATATTTCACATATACCTAACTTGTTTTCCACACACTGCACGAATGGTGGCCTGCTGATAGCAGGCATCTCTCAAATTAAGACAGTGTTCTCCCCACAACTGGCTAGTATCCCAGGGGCCAGCAGAGGCAGCAACACCAACTCTTCTTTCTCCATTTCCCAGATGGGAAGGAGCTGTTCCTAGCTGCTAGTTTCCTAACACACTTTCTTTGTTAAGTGAACACCCCATAAGCTGTCTTGAAAAGAGAGGTGTTGTGTTGCAGATTGAATTATCCAGAAGCAGCTGCTGAGAGGAAGTTTGGGGTTCAAGATGTTTATTTGGGAACAACACCCACGAAAAGAAGAGGGAAAAGCAAGACTGGGCAGAGGGAGCTGTCCAACTTCAATGCAGGCTTGACGATGCCTTGGCTAACCTGACTGAGAGTTCTGGAATGAGTGTGGCCCATCAGAGGTGTCCCATGTAGGGCCCAAGTGGCTGGATCTTTATACGCACACCTCACCTGGTCACCAAGTATGGGCTGTCCTGGAAGGGGATGACATTTGGTGGGGCCACTCTCTGCAGCTGAGGCACACCCTGAAGAAGCTGACAGCTAGAGGCTGTCCTGCTCACTGCACTGCCCACAGCTAGGCAGCACATCCTTCTTTGAAGAGCCATCTGGGCATCACTTTGTCCATCATGTGTTGTGGCTGAATAAGATTGGGAAAAGTGAGATAGGTTATCTCAGCATCCTTGGATTTAACCAGAGTGAGAACACACTATCTGTGTCTCACATACTACTAGGCAAGTCCATGGTAGGAAGTAAAAGCACCAAATGGTGATTGCCAGAGGCTGTGGCCTGCTGAGATGGAAATTGGGGTACAGGAGTTTGTTAGGGAGTGCTCTTGGGACCATAGGCTCGGAAAAGACAGGAGGATTGGGCAGAAGGAGAAGCTGGCTTATGAGGCAGCCTCAACATGGGCCAACCCCATAGGGAGCTCTGAAGTTGGGTGAGGGGGCTGGACATTTGTACTTTCACATAAACCAGTCATTGGGCGTGGGTACCCTGGGAAGGGGGTGTGGCCTCGTGGGGCTTTCTGCCAGAAGCCCCTCCTGGCAGTTAGGGAATAGTCTTTCAGTTCTGATGGGAGCTCTGAGAGTCACGTCACAGCATCGCACTGGAAGTCTACTGAGCCCATCCTGGCTAACTTTAATGCAAATAATAATAATAGTGCTAATCATAATACTTTGTTTAAAAAATCCGGAACTGGTGCTGAAAAAGATAAACCTGACACACAGATATAAACTAAGACTGTCTCTAAGCAAATTTTTAAAAAAATCACCCTATGTCTAATGAAGTTAAAGGAATGATTTCTAGGAAGAAAGAGCAACTTACATTTAGCCGCCTTGAAGGTAAGCTGCTGATCCAGATATCTTTTGAGCTGACTTACTTGAATTTTCACTCAAGTGCAAAAGGATTTAAGTTGATTCTTTAATCCATTTTGTTTAGAGTGTAGTACGGCAGTGCTTTTTTATTTTTCAGTGTCTTCCTTCATTTTCAACAGTCCCTATTTAATCGTTGTGTCTGCTGCCCCGTCCTGATCACTCAGCAGACCCCACTGCCATCCAGGGTCATCTGGCTACAGGTTCCAGCGTGCCCAGTGCCTGATGATTTGGCCCCCACTCTATGCATGGCCTTGCTCTCTCTTAGGCTGTGAGCAGAGGATTTTTCACAACAATCGTAAAACATCAAAACTCATCCCCACCAATCCTTAGTTACAAAGAGCCCGGGGAGCCCAAGCTGTTTCAAATGAGATGCTTCTGCCAAAAGAGCACGGGGAGAGCGACCCTGGCTACCAGAGGGAGCCTGGCGCATTTCATTTCATTATGAACTCAAACCAGGGTCTAGAGGAGGTTAAAATACCTTTATTTAGCTCTCAGTCATTGTCATGCCTGGCACACGGTGCTCTAGAATTGTGAGGGAGGAAGACAGAGCAGAGGAGCTCTGAATGTGACACCAGGAGGCTGCCTTCGGTCCCTTTCAGCCCCTGATGTTCTGATTCTCTGTGGATCAGGTCTTAACTCATCTTATTCCCATTGCCTAGAAAAGTGTTGGGTTCACAGTGCATGCTCAGAAGTGTGTGCTTTTGTTTTTTGGGTTCCCCCTGGATGTAACTTGTGGAAAGAAAGAATAAAATAGGTATGGAACAAAGTTAAGGAATTATAAAAGTTTCCATCTCATGCTGCACGTGTCTCTACCCCCCACCACCCAAAGCACAATACCCTGATTCTGAAATTGTACCTTGCAATCCAGTGAAAAGTTCTTAAATCTCCCAACATCATATATCTACCCTAAGGAGATACTCTATTTAGACATGTTTCAACATATCCTCACCCTCGGGCCAAACTTTGTGTCCAGGAGAATAGAGTCCTGTGAGTAGTCAGACCTAAATATTGCTTTTTCACCATTCTCTCTTATTATCCTACTAGATATATGTTAAACCTTTTTTTCTAGTCTTTGTTTCTTACTCCCTCCTGCAGATTGTATATTCCTTTCTATTTGTGCTGTATTTTGTATAATTTCCTCAAATGTATTTGGAGTTAACTAATTTTGTCTTGAGCTGATTCTTCTATAACGTATTCAGTGAATTTAAAAAATTTAATGAATAATTTCTTGGTTATAAAATCATTTATTAAGATGTAGATGTGTCCCTAAAATTTTTTACTGTGCTAAAAAAACACATAACATGAAATCTACCCTCTTAGGAAATTTTTAAGTGTACAGCACAGTACTCCTAGTTTTATGTGCAATGTTATACAGTAGATCTCTAGAACTTTTTCATCTTTTATCAACTTTTTCACAGACTGAAACTCTATACCCATTGAACAATAACTCCTCATTTCTTCTCCTGCCCCCAACCACTGGCAACCACCATTCTACTTTCTGCTTCCATGAGTTTGACTACTTTAGATACCTCATATGATTGGAATCATGCAGTATTTGCCCTTCTTGTTGACTTGCTTATTGCACTTAGCATTGTGTCCTCAAAGTTCATTCATGCTGTAGTAAATGATGATAGGATTTCTTTCTTTTTAAAGGCCGAATAGTACTCTACTGCATGTATATACCATATTTTCTTTATTCTTTCATTTGTCCATGGACATGTAGGTTGTTTCCACCTCTTGGCTATTGTGAATAATGCTGCTGTGAACATGGGAGTGCAGATGCTTCTTTGAGATCCCAGTTTCATTTTTTTTTTGATGAATATCCTGAAGTGCGATCGCTTGATCATATGATAGTTCTATTTTTAATTTTTTGAGGAACTTCCACTCTGTTTTCCGTAGTGGCTGCACCAATTTACATTTCCTCCAACAGTGTACAAGTTTCCAGTTTCTCCACATCCTCCCCAATGCTTGTTAACTTTTTGTTGTTTTGTTTTGTTTTTTGAGAATGGCCATCCAAACAGGTGTGAGGTGATATTGCATTGTTCTTTTGATTTGCATTTCCCTGATGATTAATGATGAGAATCTTTTCATGTACCTATTGGGTACATGTATGTCTTCTTTGGAGAAATGTCTATTCAAGTCCTTTGCCCATTAAAAAAAAGACATTTTTTTTTGCTCTTGAGTTGTAGGAGTTCTTATATATTTTGGATATTAACTCCTTATTAGATATATAGTGTACAAATATTTTCTCTCATTCTGTGGATTGTTTTTTTGCTCTGTTGATAGTTTCCTTTGCTGCACAGAAGCTTTTTAGTTATGTAGTCCCACTTGTCTGTTTTTTCTTTTGTTATCATGTCCAAGAAATCATTGCTGACCCCAATATTATGAAGCTTTCCCTGTGTTTTATTCTAGGAGTTTTATAGTTTCATCTCTTGCATTTAAATATTTCATCTATTTTGAATTTATTTTTTGTATATGGTGTAGAATAAGGGTCCAATATCATTCTTTTGTCTGTGGATATCCAGTTTTCCAGGCATATTTGTTGAAGAGACTATCCTTTCCCCATTGCGTAGTCTTGACACCCTTATCAAAGATCATTTGACCATAGATGTGTAGGTCTACTTCTAAGCTGTTTTGTTCCATAGGTTTATATGTCTGTCTTTATGCCAGAACCATACTGCTTTAATTACTGCAGCTTTGTAATATGTTTTTAAAAATGTATTTATTTTTAATTTTTTTATACAGCAGGTTCTTATTAGTTATCCATTTTATACATATTAGTGTATGTATGTTAATCCTAATCTCCCAGTTCATCACACCACCACCACCCTTCCCTGGCCACTTTCCCCCCTTGCTGTCCATACGTTTGTTCTCTACATCTGGGTCTCTATTTCTGCCCTGCAAACCGGTTCATCTGTATCATTTTTCTAGGTTCCACATATATGCATTAATATATGATATTTGTTTTTCTCTTTCTGACTTACTTCACTCTGTATGACAGTCTCTAGAATCATCCACGTCTCTACAAATGACCCAATTTCATTCCTTTTTATGACTGAGTAATATTCCAGTATATATATGTACCACATCCTCTTTTTTTTTTTTTGCGGTATGTGGGCCTTTTTTTTTTTTGCCGTACGCGGGCCTCTCACTGCCATGGCCTCTCCTGTTGCGGAGCACAGGCTCAGATGCGCAATGCCAGCATCCATGGCTGACGGACCCAGCCACTCCGTGGCATGTGGGATCTTCCTAGACCGGGGCACAAACCCATGTCCCCTGCATTGGCAGGCGGACTCTCAACCACTGTGCCACCAGGGAAGCCCCCACATCTTCTTTATCCATTCGTCTGTTGATGGGCATTTAGGTTGCTTCCATGTCCTGGCTATTGTAAATAGTGCTGCAGTGAACATTGGGGTGCATGTGTCTTTTGAATTATGGTTTTCTGTGGGTATATGCCCAGTAGTGGGATTGCTGGGTCATATGGTAATTCTATTTTTAGTTTTTTAAGGAACCTCCATACTGTTCTCCAGAGTGGTTGTATCAATTTACATTTCCACCAACAGTGCAAGAGGGTTAACTTTTCTCCACACCCTCTCCAGCATTTGTTGTTTGTAGATTTTCTGATGATGCCTATTCTGACTGGTGTGAGGTGATACCTCATTGTAGTTTTGATTGGCATTTCTCTAATAATTAGTGATGTGGAGCAGCTTTTCATGTGCTTCTTGGCCATCTGTATGTCTTCTTTGGAGAAATGTCTATTTACGTCTTCTGCCCATTTTGGGATTGGGTTTTTTTTTTTTTTGATATTGAGCTGCATGAGCCGTTTATATATTTTGGAGATTAATCCTTTGTCCACTAATTTGTTTGCAAATATTTTCTCCCATTCTGAGGGTTGTCTTTTCGTCTTGATTGTAGTTTCCTTTGCTTTGCAAAAGCTTTTAAGTTTCATTAGGTCCCATTTGTTTATTTTTGTTTTTATTTCCATGACTCTAGGAGGCGGATCAAAAAAGATCTTGCTGTGATTTATGTCAAAGAGTGTTCTTCCTATGTTTTCCTCTAAGAGTTTTATAGTATCCAATCTTACATTTAGGTCTCTAATCTATTTTGTGTTTATTTTTGTTTATGGTGTTAGGGAGTGTTCTAATTTCATTCTTTTACATGTAGCTGTCCAGTTTTCCCAGCACCACTTATTGAAGAGACTGTCTTTTCTCCATTGTATATCCTTGCCTCCTTTGTCATACATTAGTTGATCGTAGGTGCGTGGATTTATCTCTGGGCTTTCTATCCTCTTCCATTGATCTATATTTCTGTTTTTGTGCCAGTACCATACTGTCTTGATTACTGTAGCTTTGTAGTATAGTCTGAGGTCTGGGAGCCTGATTCCTCCAGCTCCGTTTTTTTCCCTCAAGACTGCTTTGGTTATTCGGGGTCTTTGTGTGTTTCCATACAAATTGTGAAATTTTTTGTTCTAGGTCTGTGAAAAATGCCATTGGTAATTTGATAGGGATTGCATTGAATCTGTAGATTGTTTTGGGTAGTATAGTCATTTTCACAATATTGATTCTTCCAATCCAAGAACATGGTATATCTCTCCATCTGTTGGTATCATCTTTAATTTCTTTCATCAGTGTCTTATAGTTTTCTGCATACAGGTCTTTTGTCTCCCTAGGTAGGTTAATTCCTAGGTATTTTATTCTTTTTGTTGCAGTGGTAAATGGGAGTGTTTCCTAATTTCTCTTTCAGATTTTTCATCATTAGTGTATAGGATGCAAGAGATTTCTGTACATTCATTTTGTATCCTGCAACTTTACCAAATTCATTGATTAGCCCTAGTAGTTTTCTGGTGGCATCTTTAGGATTCTCTATGTATAGTATCATGTTATCTGCAAACAGTGACAATTTTACTTCTTCTATTCTAATTTGTATTCCTTTTATTTCTTTTTCTTCTCTGATTGCCATGGCCAGGATTTCCAAAACTATGTTGAATAATAGTGGTGAGAGTGGACATCCTTATCTTGTTCCTGATCTTAGAGGAAATGCTTTCAGTTTTTCACCATTGAGAATGATGTTTGCTGTGGGTTTGTCTTATATGGCCTATATTATGTTGAGGTAGGATCCCTCTATGTCCACCTCTGTAGAGTTTTTATCATAAATGGGTTTTCAATTTTGTCAAAAGCTTTTTCTGAATCTGTTGAGATGATCATTTGGTTTTTATTCTTCAATTTGTTAATATGGTATATCACATTGATTGATTTGCATATATTGAAGAATCCTTGTATCCCTGGATAAATCCCACTTGAACATGGTGTATGATCCTTTTAATGTGTTGTTGAATTCTGTTTGCTAATATTTGGTTGAATGTTTTTGCATCTATATTCATCAGTGATATTGGTCTGTAATTTTTTTGTTTGGTGGTATCTTGGTCTGGTTTTGGTATCAGGATGATGGTGGCCTCATAGAATGAGTTTGGGAGTGTTCCTTCCTCTGCAGTTTTTTGGAAGAGTTTGAGAAGGATGAGTGTTAACTCTTCTCCAAATGTTTGATAGAATTCACCTGTGAAGCCATCTGGTCCTGGACTTTTGTTTGTTAGAAGATTTTTAATCATAATTTCAATTTCATTACTTGTGATTGTTCTGTTCATATTTTCTATTTCTTCCTGGTTCAGTCTTGGAAGGTTATACCTTTCTAAGAATTTGTCCATTTCTTCCAGGTTGTCCATTTTATTGGCATAAAGTTGTTTCTAGTAGTCTTTTAGGATGCTTTGTATTTCTGTGGTGTCTGTTGTAACTTCTTTTTCATTTCTAATTTTATTGATTTGAGTCCTCTCCCTGTTTTCCTTGATGAGTCTGGGTAATCGTTTATCAATTTTGTTTATCTTCTCAAAGAACCAGCTTTTAGTTTTATTTATCTTTGCTATTGTTTTCTTTGCTTCTGTTTCATTTATTTGTGCTCTGATCTTTATGATTTCTTTCCTTCTGCTAACTTTGGGTTTTGTTTGTTCTTCTTTCTCTAGTTCCTTTAGCTGTAAGGTTAGATTGTTTATTTGAAATTTTTCTTGTTTCTTGAGGTAGGCTTGTATTGCTATAAACTTCCCTCTTAGAACTGCTTTTGCTGCATCCCATAGGTTTTGGATCGTCGTGTTTTCATTGTCATTTGTCTCTAGGTAATTTTTGATTTCCTCTTTGATTTCCTCAGTGATATCTTGGTTATTTAGTAATGTATTGTTTAGCCTCCATGTGTTTGTATTTTTTACAGATTTTTTCCTGTAATTGATATCTAGTCTCATAGTGTTGTGGTCGGAAAAGATACTTGATACGATTTCAGTTTTCTTAAATTTCCTAAGGCTTGTTTTGTGACCGAAGATATGATCTGTCCTGGAACATGTTCCATGAGCACTTGAGAAGAAAGTGTAGTGTGCTGTTTGTGGATGGAATGTCTTATAAACATCAATTAAATCTCTCTGGTCTATTGTGTCATTTAAAGCTTGTGTTTCCTTGTAAATTGTTTGGATGATCTGTCCACTGGTGTGAGGTGTTAAAATCCCCCACTATTATTGTGTTACTGTCAATTTCTTCTTTTATAGCTGTTAGCAGTTGCCTTATGTACTGAGGTGCTCTATGTTGGGTACATATATATTCATAAATGTTGTATCTTCTTCTTGGATTGATCCCTTGATCATTATGTAGTGTCTGTCCTTGTCTCTTGTAACATTCTTTATATTAAAGTCTACTTTATCTCATATGAGTATTGCTATTCCAGCTTTCTTTCGATTTCCATTTGCATGGAATATCTTTTTCCATCTCCCCACCTCACTTGCAGTCTGTATGTGTCCCTAGGTCTCAAGTGGGTCTGTTGTAGATAGCATATATATGGGTCTTGTTTTTGTATCCATTCAGGGAGCCTGTGTCTTTTGGTTGGAGCATTTAATCCATTCACATTTAAGGTAATTATCGATATGTATGTTCCTGTTACCATTTTCCTAATTGTTTTAGGTTTGTTTTTGTAGGTCCTTTTCTTCTGTTGTGTTTCCCACTTAGAGAAGTTCCTTTAGCATTTGTTGTACATCTGGTTTGGTGGTCCTGAATTCTCTTAGCTTTTGCTTGTCTGTAAAGCTTTTGATTTCTCTGTCGAATCTGAATGAGATCCTTGCTGGGTAGAGTAATCTTGGTTGTAGGTGCTTCCCTTTCATCACTTTAAATGTATCATGCCACTCCCTTCTGGCTTGTAGAGTTTCTGCTGAGAAATCAGCTTTTAACCTTATGGGAGTTCCCTTGTATGTTATTTGTCGTTTTTCCCTTGTTGCTTTCAATAATTTTTCTTTGTCTTTAATTTTTGTCAATTTGATTACTGTGTGTCTCCGCATGTTTCTCTTTGGGTTTATCCTGCCTGGGACTCTCTGCACTTCCTGGAGTTGGGTGCCTGTTTCCTTTCCCATGTTAGGGAAGTTTTCAACTATAATCTCTTTAAATGTTTTCTCGGGTCCTTTCTCTCTCTCTTTTCCTTCTGGCACCCCTATAATGTGAATGTTGTCACGTTTAATGTTGTCCCAAAGGTCTCTTAGGCTGTCTTCATTTCTTTTCATTCTTTTTTCTTTACTCAGTTCTGTGGCGGTGAATTCCACCATTCTGTCTTCCAGTTCACTTATCCATTCTTCTGCCTCAATTATTCTGCTATTGATTCCTTCAAGTGTTTTTTTTTTTTTTTTTTTTTTGCGGTACGCGGGCCTCTCACTGCTGTGGCCTCTCCCGTTGTGGAGCACAGGCTCCGGATGCGCAGGTTCAGTGGCCATGGCTCACGGGCCCAGTCACTCCGCGGCATGTGGGATCTTCCTGCACTGGGGCATGAACCCGTGTCCCCTGCATCGGCAGACGGACTCCCAAGCACTGCGCCACCAGGGAAGCCCTGCTTCAAGTGTATTTTTCATTTCAGTTATTGTATTGTTCATTTCTGTTTGTTTGTTCTTTAATTCTTCTAGGTGTTTGTTCTTTAATTCTTCTATGTCTTTGTTAAACATTTCTTGCATCTTCTTGATCTTTGCCTCCATTCTTTTCCCAAGGTCCTGGATCTTCCTCACTATCATTATTCTGATTTCTTTTTCTGGAAGGTTGCCTATCTCCACTTCATTTAGTTGTTTTTCTGGGGTTTTATCTCGTTCCTTCATCTGGTACATAGCTCTCAGCCTTTTCATCTTGTCTGTCTTTCTGTGAATGTTGAGATTAGTCTCTGATTTGAGGAAGATCAGTCTGGCTGGTTGCTGTGAGGAAGATGAGAGAAGAGTAAGAGTTGAAGCAGGAGGTCACGGAGGAAATGCAGAAGGTGATGGGCTGTGGGTGGGTGGACCTGTTAGTGTTGGAGGGTCACCTGTGAAGGCAGGGGGGTCGCTGTGGCTCACTGTGAGGTCTGAGACACTGGCGGTGGCGGCTCTGGCAACTGATCATTGTCGTGGGCCCTCTAGGATGTTGCTGTCTTCTCGCTAAGGCCTAGAAAAACATGGAACGCTTCACAAATTTGTGTGTCATCCTTGCACAGGGGCCATGCTAATCTTCTCTGTATCATTCCAATTTTAGTATATGTGCTGCCATAGCGAGCACTGTAATATGTTTTGAAAACAGGAAGTGTGAGACCTCTGTCTTTGTGCTTCTTTCTTAAGATTGTTATGGAATAAGTAATTTTTTTAATGTTTAAAGCAGTATGTGTTTGGTTTTTGTTTTCAACGTGTCTCTTCTTTTTCCTAGTGCCAGCTCTTTGATTTTAGTTTCCATTCTTATTTTATAATCTCTTTTAGATTTTGTCAACTACTCTACAATGTGTGGTATTAAGTTTATTAATGGTTGTGTCTGCTCTTCTCCTTCAAATGGTTTTATTTCTTGTGTGGTTTGTAATTTTTTATTGTGAACGCTTGTTAAACTGGGGTTGTTTTCCCCATGTAAGTCAGGCACTCCCTTGTGGCTCAATTTTGCATTCACTTTTGCTTGGGCTTCAGGGGTTCAGCAGTAGTGGAGAAATTTTTATAATATCCTCTTGGCTTGAGTTTATTACACTCCCTATGCATTGTAACTTCTGATGCCGTTTCTCGTGTGGGGTTTCAATTTCACGAAAGATTTTATTTGTTTTCCATTTAAATTCCCAGCAATTTGTAAGCTTCCTTTTCTCTTCCCTGAGCTGATGGGTAGAGCTCTTCTAGTCCTCTTTATCCAGACAGGGAAATTCTTTCAGGAACTTTGCTCTGTGCAGGAATTTTTTCCTACCTCACACTGCCCCTGGGCCATATCTCCTTTTCCTACCTTCAGGGTAGAACACACCCCTCCTACGACCCCACTCCCACCGCCATCTGACTCTGTTCCCAGCCCTAGCATCCAGGGCTGATATCCATACCCATGCCGCCTTGGGCTTCTCTCTCAACAGTTATTAGAATTACCACTCAGTGTTTGAGTTCTTTTTTCATCTTGGTTTCTTTAGGCTTTTCTCTTCCTTGCTCTCCTTTTCTTTCCTTCCTTCTTCTGAGTTGATTATGTGTTCTCTATTATTGCTCTGTGCTTTTACACAGCATTTCTGTGTGTTTTCAGTTGGATCAATAGTATCTGTGTGTGGAAGTGATGGTAATGGAAGGAAGCAACTGAATTCAGCTCATGTTGTCTGAGGATCTTGAGTGATCTTCTAAAAATAAAATATATCTTGTCATCCCCAGGTTAAAGCCTGCTGATGACTTGCTATTGCACTTGGGTAGGTAAACTCCAAAGTCCTTATTTTGGCTTAAAGTGTCCCATATGAGTTGACTCCTATCTCCCTTTGCAACCAGAGGTTATGGTACTTCCCCCCTCATTCAAAGCAGCCTTCTTTCTTTCCTTAGAGTTGTTGCTTCTGCCTGGAATGGACATCTCCGTCCAGATGTCCAGATGACAGAATTTTCACCTTCCTAAAGAGGCTTTCCCTGGGACTTCCCTGGTGGTCCAGTGGTTAAGAATCCACCCTCCAGTGCAAGGGACACGGGTTCAATCCCTGGTTGGGGAACTAAGATCCCACATGCCATGGGGCAACTAAGCCTGTGCGCCGCAACTAGAGAGCCTGTGAGCCACAACTAGATAGCCCACACACCACAACTACAGAGCCCATGCGCTCTGCAGCCCACACGCTACAACTAGACAGAAGCCTGTGCACCGCAACAAAGAGCCCGCACGCTGCGATGAAGATCCCGTGTGCCACAACTAAGACCCGATGCAGCCAAAAATAAATAAATATTTTCTAAAAAGGCTTTCCCTGACTACCCTACCAAAAGTACAACCCCACTCCTTCCTCTAATATCACCCCGATTCATAGTCTTCATGACACTTATCACTATGTTAATTAATATTAATTTAAGTTTTTACTTGTTCATTATTCATTTTGGAGGCCAGTTGGACAGCAGTTGCTGATGGAGAAGCAAAGAAATAATCAAGGATGAATCCTAGATCTGGGGCTTGAGCAAGTGAGCAGATGCTTCTGAGAGAAATAGGTATAGGATGGAAATCAAGAGTTGTTTTTAAAAGGCTCATGTTTGAGATTTCTATTCCTCATCCTAATGGATACATCAAGTGGGAAGTTGCATATAAAAGTCTGGAAGTCAAGCGAAAATCAGGGATGGAGATTTGAGATTTGGGCATCATCAGCATACAGATAATATTTAAAATCATATGACAGTAGTACCCAGGGAAAGAGTGAAGAGTCATTAGAAAAGAGAAGGTAATACATCTTTTAAAGCAATCACCAGTGTGGCATAGCTAGAGCTGCAAGGTAATTCCATTGAACAAATATGCACAAAACAAGGGAGGGCCTTTTGATGAAGAAATTAAGCAGCATGTTCCAAACTTTATTTAATTAGCTTACCTCTTACTCTTGTCAGTGGGAAGTTTGGTGCATGGAAACTCCAGTGATGGTCACTGTAGATTTCCAAAGGAGGAGAAATAAACTTTCTGACTCTGTCTCCAACAGAACTTGACCAAATGTAACAAGGATTTCATGAACATTGATTCGTTCCTTCTTTTCCATGGGAATTGGTGTGGGATATTCTGACAGAGATGACACATTGTTTTTGTCCAACACAAACAGTTATGTTAGAAATCTCTGGGAAGCTTTATCTTGGCAGTATCCCTGAAGGCTAGAGAATGGACCAGAAGAGAATTTTCTTCTCTCCTTGTTTTGGGGAGACTAAATTATACAGTTAAGCAAGTTATTTGGACTTCAGAGGAGCAGAGTAGTACTAAATTTCTTCAGACAATTTAGTTCAAGGTGGGAATTATGCTCTGTTGTTTTGAGATATGTGATAAGGCTGAAAAATTGTCAACTGTGGTCCTGGTAATAGAATGAACAGGCTCTCTTTCTGCTCTGAATTCCTTGAGCTACAGATCAAATCTTGCTTTTAAATCTAACTTACTTACTGCTCTCATTGTCTTCTAGACTTATTTAGGCTATAAAAGGTTTGCTTAGAGATATGGATTGTTTATGCTTATGGTGTGGCTGCAACTTGCAGTATATCCATGCCTTTGCTTTATGATTTCAGTCAAAACAAAATTAAAGAATCATAATCACCCATGTTCAGGAAGTAATGAGGAATATTTTAAAGTTCATGTTTTCATAGATCTTTTGTCAAGAATAGGACTGAAGTTCCAAATGAGATGCATTTTCTATAATGCATGTGGTGGCCTGTCCTGAAATAGCTATTGTTTTTGTCATTCTGATTTGTTGGGAAGACAGTTGAATATTAAACAATAAAAAAATAAGTTTTTGTACATGACATTTCATTTTTGGATAACCAGCAACCAAAATTCTCAGGCATTGATTGGGGTTAGTATATTCATCTCCACAGGTGTCCAGAAATGAAATGAAATGTCACCTAAAGCAGTAGACACACTTCATTACTATTATACCCCAAATTTCCTCCAGTAAAACATTTTATTAAAATTAAATGAAAAACCAAAAGCTGCACAATGATTGTTCCAGCAGCTTTAATGGGTTTTAGGATGGAGCACACCCCCTGCAATTCTACAGTGGATATTTTATTATGCACAAGACAGTTATTCAGAGAATATTATACTATTCTTTCCTCATGTTTTTGGCTGTGTATTGAATCAACTAAATTGCCACTTATAAATTTCTGCTTAAAATCTCTGAGAAAATAGCTTTTGTTTCTATTTATAGGTGCGATATATACTTCCTGAAAATGTTTTCCCTCCTAATCATTCTCTCCTTTCTCATCATCTAGTTGTTCATTTAGCAAATATTTATTTGTGTGCTGTGTTCATTCTTAGGGATAATCAAAGTTCCTAGGCCCTTATGGAGCTTATAATTTAGCCAAGTAGTCACATGACAACAAAACAACAGCGACAGAAACAGCTTGTTATACTTATTAAATGTTTACTATTTGCCAGATATTATTCTAGGTGAGGTCATGTATTAAATCACATAATCATTACTTTAAGATGTGGGAAAGTCCTATGAGATAGGTTCCATTTTTATCCCCATTTTATGGAAAAGGAAACACAGCTGCAGGGAAGTTTTAAGTAACTTACCCAATGTCACATGGCTAGAAGTGGCACTAACGATACAAGGTAATGAGATATAGGATGTTACGGATATTGTGAAGATCTGATATAGAGGCTCCTGACCTGGTGTCTTAGTCTGCTCAGGCTGCCATAACAAAATACCATAGGCTGGGTGTGGGTGTGAAACAACAGAGATTTATTTTCTCACAGTTCTGGAAGCTGGAAAGTCCAAGATCAAGCTTTGGCAGGGCTCAGTTTCTGATAAGGGCTTTCTTCTCTGGCTTGTAGATGGCTACCTTCTTCTTGTGTCCTCACATAGGAGAAAGAGAGCAAGCTTTCCAATACTCTTCTTTTAAGGGCACTAATCCCATCCTGAGGGCCCCCTCCTCATAACCTCATCTAAACCTAATTACCTCCCAAAGGCTCCAGCTCCAGATACTATCACATTGGAGGTTAGGGCTTCAACACATGAATTTTTGGGGGACATAATTCAGCCATAGCACCAGGTTTTAGAAGTTTTCCAGGTCAAGGATTACAGACCCCTCTCCAGATGAGAAATAATGTTTAACAGCTATGAATAAGACTATTTAAAAAATATCTATCTTTGCTAGATCCCAAAAGAATTATAATGGGTTACTGTGTGGATTAGCTTTTTAAGGCCTTTAAGCTTTGGTTTTTTCATCTATAATTTGGGAGGAGAGTTGTATACTTACATATCTACAGCATTTCTATATGTTAACAGTATATATTTCCATATATGAATATATATGTGAATGGTAAGGTGTGCATGTATGTGTGTGGGGTAGTCAGCGATCTTTTTTGGTATTTTCATATGTGAAGCACTTTTTTTTAAAATAAATTTATTTATTCATTTATTTACTTTTGGCTGTGTTGGGTTTTTGTTGCTACACCCAAGCTTTTTCTAGTTGTGGTGAGTAGGGGCTATGCTTTGTTGCAGTGTGCGGGCTTCTCATTGCGGTGGCTTCTCTTGTTGCAGAGCATGGGCTCTAGGTGTACAGGCTTCAGTAGTTGTGGCACGTGGGCTCAGTAGTTGTGGCTTGCGGGCTCTAGAGAGCAGGCTCAGTAGTTGTGGTGCACCGGCTTAGTTGCTCCACTGCATGTGGGATCTTCCCGGACCAGGGCTTGAACCCATGTCCCCAGCATTGGCAGGTAGATTCCTAACCCCTGCGCCACCAGGGAAGTCCTCATGTGTGCAGCACTTTTTAAAGTGCTTTTTAAAGCACTTGGTAAAGTAAATATGTTTTATCTCACCTGATCATCACAAGTGAGGTGTTATTTTTATTGTCATTTTTACATGTGTAGAAATCTAAGCTAAGAGATCAAGTTTCTTTCCTTTTCAAGGTCTTGCATGCAGTTGGTACGTGGCCAAGCCAAGGTAAGGTACAAGCTGCAGACTTCTGATTCTGGGTGAGCACTTTTCGTCTGCTCCACGGCTGCCTGGTGCTGGAGTACATTTTGCCTGACACCTGGGCTCTGAAAAAGATATTTATTCTCTCGTATGCTCAGCTGACATTTCATTTTGCTTCCTTGCCATCCATGACTACACCACAGTGTTCAGCGTTTCAGTACATTTTTGAAGTATTGATTTTCAGCTGGCCCCCATCTCAAAGACCCTACCACACACCCATTTCTATTTGCCTCACTTGAGCTCACCATATATTGTTACTAAGAGTTCCTGGTTTACTCTTGCTCAGTTTACATGCAGACTTGCAGAGTTTTACCACAGCTCCAGTACTAGAAAAATAGCCGAGTTTCAGAAATGGGAGCAGGTTTTGCTGATTTTTAAGGTTAAAATAATCCTCTTTATACATGTAGAAATATATGCATTTGAATTGTTTCATAAAATCTATATATTGGGTAATATAATACCTTTTTTTAAGTGAAATATTTCTTCTTTATTTGCCCTTACCTACTTTCCTGACCCATGTCAGCCTCCACCCCCAGCTAGTCCATGTGTGTAATCTAGCATGTGCCCTTCTAAATAATTCTCAGTGCTCAGCTTGTAAAGTCACATGTTTATATATGTGTGTGTTTTACAAAAACAGATCATTGTTCTACAAAAATGGGTTCATATTATTATTCTTACATGCACTTTACATCTTCTTGCTTTTTTCTTTCAACATGAGATCATGGAAAATGCTCCAGGTCAACTGTCAGAACTCTAGTTATTCTTTCAGTATTTTAAAATTCAAACTGGAAAATTTAAGACATATACAAAGATAGAGAAAATAATATGTTGAATCCCCATTGCCCATCAGCTGGCTTCAACAACTATTGGCATTTTGTTAATCTTATTTCATCTATTCTGCCTGACTTAATTTTTTTTTTCATTTATTTTTTGCTGGAATATTTTTTTAAGCAAACCTAGACTTTGTTATTTTTATGCAGTAAACACTTCAGTATTTTTCACTAACAGAGATGTTTAAAAAAACATAACCATATACCATTATCAGTTAAAATATATAATGGTTCTTTAAAATCATCTATTATCCAGTTCATGTTCAAATCCCCCCAATTGCCTCAAAAATGTCCTCTTTCAATAGTTGGTTTGCTTGAGGATTTGAATGCCAAACATTGCATTTTCCTGATAAGTCTTATGAATTGCTTTTAAATTTATGACAGTTTTCCCTTCCCCTCCCCCTTTAATGCCCCAATTATTGAAGAAACCAGGTTATTTTCTTTGTAGAACTTCCCACCTTCTAGATTTGGCTTATTGTATCCTTATGGTGTCAATAACACATTCTTCTACCACGTTTTTCCTTTACATACTTACTTGAATATAGAGGATTGACTAGATTCAGGTTCAGTTCTTTATTTTTTTATTAATTTATTTTTATTTTTGGCTCTTTTGGGTCTGTTGCTGTGCGCAGGCTTTCTCTAGTTGCAGTGAGCAGGGGCTACTCTTTGTTGCGGTGCAGGGGCTTCTCATTGTGGTTGCTTCTCTTGTTGCAGAGCACAGGCTCTAGGCGTGCAGGCTTCAGTAGTTGTGGCACATGGGTTCAGTAGTTGTGGCTCGTGGGCTCTAGAGCGCAGACTCAGTAGTTGTGGCGCACGGGCTTAGTTGCTCTGCAGCATGTGGGGTCTTCCTGGACCAGGGCTCGAACCCGTGTTTCGTGCATCGGCAGGCGGATTCTTAACCACTGCACCACCAGGGAAGTCCAAGTTTAGTTCTTTCAGCAACAACACTTAATAGCTGGTGCTGTGTGCTTCCTCTTGCATCAGCGTTGGGAAGAATAGGACATTGGCTGGCCTGCTTTAAGTGACATTGAAATACATCAGTGGGTTCAAGTGTGGTTAGCTTCCTCTCCCGTATAAACTTCCTCATTAACCTTTCCTAATGGTTTTAGCATTCAGAATTGAACATTAGTTACATCCATTATTTCACTCAGAGTTGAAAAATGATTTTCTAAATCTATTAATATTTTTCTGCATTTATTCTCTGGAATTATTCTATGAAGACCTCTCCCTTGTCAATCGTTGGTAATCCCAAAGAGCAATTGTATAGGAAGGGCAGAATAAAGGCTTGATCCTTTCCTTTTATTTGTCAATTTTATGAAAAATGAGTTGGTGCTTTAACAACCCCCAGTGACAGCCAGTTACATTTTTGGACTTGCAGATTTTCATATCTATATGTTTTATTTGAAGCTATTATTTTATTTGATGTCCAAATGGTTCCATCCTTGGCCAATGGAAAGCCCTCAGATTTTCCATGCTTTCTGCTTTCTTTCCATCTGCTTTCACCAGATCTAGACTGAGTCATTTCTACAAGGAGGAATGTTCCCTTTTAGTGGAAAATAATATTTAGAGACCACAATCTTGGTTCTAGAAGTAAATTTATTATCTTTTTAATGGGCCTGTGATACTCTGTGACATACCGTGATATATTTAACCATTCTCTATTGCTGGCATTCACCTTTACCCCAGTTTTGTTAGATTCTGCCATTCAACTGCAAAGCCATATAGAAGATACAAGAAAACTGTTTAAGAAACTTGCTATGGTCCTTGTATCATTAACAGAAGTTGAAAAATTGAAAACCAATGCTAGGAGAGTTGAAATTCTTAATAGAAATCTGGTAACCAAGCAGTTCTTGGGCATTATGTGAGGACTAAAGGAAAATAACACTTCTTCAGGTAGATAAAGAATTTCTTCTCTACTTCCTGGAGCTGATCTTTAACAAGATGAGAAGCTGATACTCTTTTCTCCTTTCCTCTCTTGGAGAAGAATTTTCCTTCCTTCCCTCAGGGATCTTAGTGGAAACATATTTTCTGTTTGCTTTTTCTAACTGTGCTTCTGGCAAAGGGATGCACACTAGCTCTCCAAGCCACGAAGCAGCTTGGACCCCTCATCAGCCCCATACAACTTTGGATGGAGGTGCAGCTGTGTGCCATATTGGCAGTACATTTTATTCTTGCAGAGGGCATTATAGCTTTTTTGATTCTATGTTTTATTTCTTTGCCAATCATCAGATGGTGTGCAGTGGAGGAAACAAAATTTATTGAGAGCTTTAGGCTCTGTGACTAGGAATAACCATTCAGCTGGTTACAGAGTTCCCCAGATGCACCATGGTATATAACCCTGACTTTCTAGTTCATCGTAAAATCACAACACTATAATAACTCTGCCAACTGGCCTTCTTTTCAGTATCTACATAAAAAAGAAAGGTATTGGTAACACTCTTCTGATAATAAAGCTTTTGATAATACTGATTGACTACAAAAAAACTTTTATGGTACTATAATATACATTACAGAAAATTACACATAAAGTACAGCTTCTTCAAACTGAACACACTCATATAATCAGCATTTGGATCAATAAATAGTTCATTATAAGCACCCCCAAAGCCTTGTTATGTTCCTTTCAGTATCTCCCCTTCTACTTCCAAGGACAGCTATCATCCTGATCCCTAAAAGCATAGATTACTTTTTGCTGGCATTGTACTTATGTAAATAGAATAGTATAGTATATACTCTTTTGCATCTGGCTTATTTCTCTAAACATTTGTAAGATTCAACCATATGAATATGTGTAATTGTAGATCGTTCATTTTAACTGTCATATGGGATTCTGTTGTGTGTCTCTACTACAATTCATGTATCCATCTTCTGTTTATGAGCATTTGGGTAGTTTCCAACTTGGGGCTATTAAAATAGTGTTGCTGTCAGCATTCTAGTATGTGCCTTTGCTGAACATACATGTGCATTTCTGTTGGATCTACACCTAGAAGGGAAAGTTATGGTCACAGTGTATGCAGTATGTTCTGCTTTATTAGATAATGCCAAATAGTTTTCCAAAGTGGTTGAACCAAATCAAACACCCATCAGCAGTGTGTGAGACCTCACTGAGACTTGGTATTTTCCATCATTTTCATTTATATGTGTATGTTTTTTTCCTTTTTTAAATTTTATTTTTTATTGAATGGAAGATTCTTTAAATTCTACAGTGCTTTAGAATTTTCAAAGGTTTCTCACACATGATTTCATATGATCCCATAATAACCCCCTTTTTTTCCCCTACTCCTACTGTAACCACTGGTTTATTCTCTATATCTGTGAGTCTGCTTCTTTTTTGTTTCGTTCACTAGTTTTTTGTATTTTTTAGATTCCACCCATAAGTGGTATCACACAGTATTTGTCTTTCCCTCTCTGACTTATTTCACTTAGCATAGTGCCCTCCATGTCTATTCATGTTGCTGCAAATGGCAAAATTTCATTCTTTTTATGGCTGAATAATATTCCATTGTATATATGTATATATATGTATATATACATATATATATATACATATATATATATATGCCACATCTTCTTTATCCATTGATCTGTTGATGGACACTTAGGTTGCTTCCATACCATGGCAATTGCAAATAATGCTGCTATGAACATTGGGGTGCATGTATGTTTTCAAATTAGTGTTTTTATTTTTTTCAGGTATATACCCAGGAGTGGAATTGTTGGGTCATATGGTAGCTCTATTTTTAGTTTTTTGAGAAACCTTAATTTATATATTTTTATATATATATATATATATATATATATATATATATGTATGTATGTATATACTTTTGAGTGGAAAGAAGATTCCCAGAGTAGAGAAGACTTTCTAATACCAACCTCCCGGTTCTGTCTGAAGTGTAGCAATAGTTATGGAGTAGTCTAGGCTGGGTCTCTGACAACACCATAATTTATCTCATTGATGATGAAGGATGGGCCAGATGGATACAAACAGCTTTTGAATACCATCAAGGAGAAGAAGCCTATGAATTTACTGACTTTAGAGAGCAGTCAACTGTTGCCTTCTGATGTTTATTATTATATAAATTTTATGACAAAAATAAAGATGGTAAAAAAAAATCACAATTCCATAACTGTAACACAATAATAATACTTGAGTTCACTCATCCACAAACATACCTGAATTATATATGGTTGTAATCATAATCTAGACATAATTTCATATGATGTGTTTTTGAACTGAACGTTGTATCTAAAGACTCTCTCATGTTGTTTCAGTATTTCTTTATTATAAATTTAGATTGCTTCCAAAGTTTTACTATTCTAGGGAGGTCTGTAGAAAATATCTTCATCAGCTTACCTTTCCTTTTTTTAAAAAAAATTCTTGAGGCTAAATTCTTAAGAGTGGGATTACTGAATGGAAAATTATCTTCTTTTTGGCTCTGGATTTATCATACATCTTGTTTCCAAATGGCTCTCCATAATTTATGCAAGTGGAATCCAGCCTTCTTGGAAACCAAAATAGCTTAGTTTTACTTATAGCAACACACACTTTGTTAGGTTCATGAACAAATAAAATGTACAACATATTGTAAAAGTAAATTCCTTGCATATGGAAGATTAAAAGTTCTTTCTTTATTTGTAATATCCAAATCTGGGAACAATCCAAATTTCCACTAGTAGATCAATAGATATCTAAATTGTGGTACATCCATACAATGGAATACTGTTTAGCAATTAAAAGGAAGGAATCATTGTTACATGTGGCAACATGGATGAATTACAAAATAATTATGCTCAGTGAAAGAAGCCAGACCAAAAAAGAGTGCATATTGTCTGATTCCATTGTACTATCTTTAAAAAATGGAAACTAATCATAGTGACAGAAAGCAGATCAGTGATTGCCTGGGGACACTGAGGTGGGGGTGGAGAGGGGCAAGAAGGACAGATTACAAAGGAGCATGGAAAATTTGGGGGTTGATGGATATGTTTACAGTAAGTCCCCTACATATGAACGAGTTTGTTCCAAGAGCATGTTCATAAGTCCAATTTGTTCATAAGTCCAACAAAGTTAGCCTAGGTACCCAGCTAACACAAGCGGCTATATACTGCTGCTTTTATGCTTGCTTCTGGACATCCTGGGCTTGAAATAAAGATACTGCACTACTGTACTCTATACAGTACTGTACAGTAAAGTACACAAAAGCACAGCCACTTGTAGAGGAAGCACACATATGACAGTGTCCTCCAGATTTGTGAACTAATTTTTATGTGA
This sequence comes from Globicephala melas, assembly GCF_963455315.2. Lineage (NCBI taxonomy): Eukaryota > Metazoa > Chordata > Mammalia > Artiodactyla > Delphinidae > Globicephala > Globicephala melas. The sequence goes on from NC_083331.1 coordinate 23,482,136, forward strand.
TTGGACATGCTAACCCACGTTCGCATCTTTGAAAGTTTGCAACTTGAAGGTTTGTATGTGGGGCACTTACTGTACATGATTGTGATGATAGTTTCCTGAACATACAGTCGGTCCTCCATATCTGCAGGTTCTGTATCAGCAGATTCAACCAACAGAGGATCAAAAATGTTGGGAAAAAATTCCAGAAACTACCAAACACCAAAACTAGAATTTGTGATGCTTTAGCACCTATTTACATAGCATTTACATTGTATTTACAATTATTTATATAGCATTTACATTGTATTAGGTATTATAAGTAATCTAGAGATGATTTAAAGTATACGAGAGGGGAGACCTCAAGATGGTGGAGGAGTAAGATGTAGAGATCACCTTCCTCCCCACACATACATCAGAAATACATCTACGTGTGGAACAACTCCTACAGAACACCAACTGAATGCTGGCAGAAGACCTCAGACTTCCCAAAAGGCAAGACATTCCCCACATACCTGGGTAAGGAAAAAGAGAAAAGGAAAAACAGAGACAAAAGAATAGGGACGGGACCTGCACCTCTGGGAGGGAGCTGTGAAGCAGGAAAAGTTTCCACACACTCGGAAGCCCATTCGCTGGTGGAGACGGGGTTGGGTGGTGGGAAACTTTGGAGCCACGGAGGAGAGCGCAGCAACAGGGGTGCAGAGGGCAAAGTGGAGAGATTCCCACACAGAGGATAAGTGCCGACCAGTACTAACCAGCCTGAGAGGCTTGTCTGCTCACCCACCGGAGTGGGTGGGGGCTGGGAGCCAAGGCTCAGGCTTTGGAGGTCAGATCCCAGGGAGAGGACTGGGGTTGGATGTGTGAACACAGCCTAAAGGGGGCTAGTGCACCACAGCTAGCCGGGAGGGAGTTGGGGGAAAAGTCTGGACCTGCCAAAGAGGCAAGAGGACATTGTTTCGGGGTGCGTGAAGAGAGGGATTCAGAGCACTGCCTAAGGGAGCTCCAGAGACAGGCATGAGCTGTGGCTATCAGCGTGGACCCCAGAGACGGGCATGAAACACTAAGGCTGCTGCTGTAGCCACCAAGAAGCCTGTGTGCAAGCACAGGTCGCTCTCCACACCTCCCCTCCTGGGACCCTGTGCAGCCCACCACTGCCAGGGTCCCGTGTTCCAGGGACAACTTCCCTGGGAGAACACGAGGTGTGCCTCAGGCTGTTGCAACGTCATGCTGGCCTCTGCCGCCGCAGGCTCACCCTGCATTCCGTACCCCTCCCGTCCCCCGGCCTGAGTGAGCCAGAGCCCCCTAATCAGCTGCTACTTTAACCCCGTCCTGTCTGGATGGGGAACAGGTGCCCTCAGGCGACCTACACACAGAGGCAGGGCCAAATCCAAAGCTGAACCCCAGGAGCTGTCTGAACAAAGAAGAGAAAGGGAAATTTCTCCCAGCAGCCTCAGGACCAGTGGATTAAGTCTCCACAATCAACTTGATGTACCCTGCATCTCTGGAATACCCGAATAGAAAATGAATCATCCCAAAATCGAGGTGGTGGACTTTGGGAGGAACTGTAGACTTGGGGGTTTGCTTTCTGCATCTCATTTGTTTCTGGTTTTATGTTTATCTTAGTTTAGTATTTAGAGTTTATTATCATTGGTAGATCTATTTATTGATTTGGTTGCTGTCTTCCTTTTTCTTTAATATATACATATATATATATGTTTTTCCTTTTTCTCTTTTTGTGAGTGTGTATGTGTATGCTTCTTTGTGTGATTTTGTCTGTATAGCTTTGCTTTTACATTTGTCCTAGGGTTCTGTCTGTCCATTTTTTTTGTTCGTTTGTTTTTAGTATAGTTTTAAGAGCTTGTTATAATTGGTGGATTTGTTTTTTGGTTTGATTGCTCTCTTCTTTTTTTAGTTACTTTAAATTTTTTAAATTTTTAAAAATTAAAAAAAATTTATTTTAATAACTTTCCTTCCTTCCTTCCTTCCATCCTTCCTTCCTTCCTTCCTTCTTTCCTTCTCCCCTCCCTCCCTCCCTCCCTCCCTTCCTTCTTTTCTTTTCTTTTCTTTCTTTCTCCCTATTCTTCTGAGCTGGCTGGCTGACAGGGTCTCTGTGCTCTGGCTAGGTGTCAGGCCTGTGCCTCTGAGGTGGGAGAGCTGAATTCAGGACATTGGTACACCAGAGACCTCCCGGCTCTATGTAATATCAAACGGCAGAGATCTCCAACTCAACGCTAAGACCCAGGTCCACTCAATGACCAGCAAGCTACAGTACTGAACACCCTATGCCAAACAACTAGCAAGACAGGAACACAACCCCACCCATTAGCAGAGAGGCTGCCTAATATCAAAATAAGGTCACAGACACCCCAAACCACACCACTGGATGTGGTCCTGCCCACCAGAAAGACAAGATTGAGCCTCATCCACTAGAACACAGGCACCAGTCCCCTCCACCAGGAAGCCTACACAATCCACTGAACCAGCCATAGCCACTGGGGGCACACACCCAAAACAAAGGAAACTATGAACCTGCAGCCTGTGAAAAGGAGACCCCAAACACAGTAAGTTAAGCAAAATGAGAAGACAGAGAAACACACAGCAAATGAAGGAGCAAGGTAAAAACCCACCAGACAAAACAAATGAAGAGGGAATAGGCAGTCTACCTGAAAAAGAATTCAGAGTAATGATAGTAAAGATATCCAAAATCTTGGAAATAGAATGGAGAAAATATAAGAAACTTTTAACAGTGACCTAGAAGAACTAAAGAGCAAACAGACAATGATGAACAACACAATAAATGAAATTAAAAATTCTCTAGAAGGATTCAATAGAATAACTGAAGCAGAAGAACAGGTAAGTGACCGGGAAGATAAAATAGTGGAAATAACTACCGCAGAGCAGAAAAGAATTGAGGACAGTCGCAGAGACCTCTGGGACAACATTAAATGCACCAACCTTCGAATTATAGGGGTCCCAGAAGAAGAGAAAAGAAAGGGACTGAGAAAATACTTGAAGAGAGTATAGTTGAAAACATCCCTAATATGGGAAAGGAAATAGTCAATCAAGTCCAGGAAGCACAGAGAGTCCCATACAGAATAAATCCAAGGAGAAACACACCAAGACACATACTAAAAAAAAACTATCAAAAATTAAATACAAAGAAAGAATATTAAAAGCAGCAAGGGAAAAACAACAAATAATATACAATGGAATCCCTATAAGGTTAACAGCTGATCTTCCAGCAGGAACTCTGCAACCCAGAAGGGACTGGCAGGACATATGTAAAGTGATGAAAGGGAAGAACCAACAACCAATATTACCCAGCAAGGATCTCATTCAGATTTGATGGAGAAATTAAAACCTTTACAGACAAGCAAAAGCTAAGAGAATTCAGCACCACCAAACCAGCTTTACAACACATGCTAAAGGAACTTCTCTAGGCAGGAAACACAAGAGAAGGGAAAGACCTACAATAACACACCCAAAACAATTTAAAAAAATGGTACTAGGAACATACATATCGATAACTACCTTAAATGTAAATGGATTAACCGCTCCAGCCAAAAGACATAGACTGGCTGAATGGATACAAAAACAGGACCCATATATATGCTGTCTACAAGAGACCCACTTCAGACCTAGGGACCCATACAGACTGAAAGTGAGGGGATGGAAAAAGATATTCTATGCAAATGGAAATCAGAAGAAAGCTGGAGTAGCAATTCTCATACCAGACAAAATAGACTTTAAAATAAAGACTATTACAAGAGCCAAAGAAAGACACTACATAATGATCAAGGAATCAATCCAAGAAGAAGATATAACAATTGTAAATATTTAGGCAGCCAACATAGGAGCACCTCAATACATAATGCAAATGATAGCAGCCATAGAAAGGGAAATTGACAGTAACACAATCATAGTAGGGGACTTTTAACACCCCACTTTCACCAATGGACAGATCATCCAAAATGAAAATAAATAAGGAAACACAAGCTTTAAATGATACATTAAACAAGATGGACTTAATTGATATTTATAGGACATTCCATCCGAAAACAACAGAATACACATTCTTCTCAAGTGCTCATGGAACATTCTCCAGGATATATCATATCTTGGGTCACAGATCAAGCCTTGGTAAATTTAAGAAAATTGAAATCGTATCAAGTATCTTTTCTGACCACAATGCCATGAGACTAGATATCAATTACCGGAAAAAATCTGTAAAAAATACAAACACATGGAGGCTAAACAATACATTAGTAAGTAACCAAGAGATCACTGAATAAATCAAAGAGGAAATCAAGAAATAACTAGAAACAAATGACAATGAAAACTCGATGACCCAAAACCCATGGGATGTAGCAAAAGCAGCTCTAAGAGGGAAGTTTATAGCAATACAGTCCTACCTCAAGAAACAAGAAACATCTCAAATAAACAACCTAAACTTACACCTAAAGCAATTAGAGAAGAACAAAAAAACCCCAAAGTTAGCAGAAGGAAAGAACTAAAGATCATATCAGAAATAAATGAAAAAGAAATGAAGGAAACAATAGCAAAGATCAGTAAAACTGAAAGCTGGTTCTTTGAGAAGATAAAAAAAATTGATAAACCATTAGCCAAACTCATCAAGAATAAAAGGGAGAAGGCTCAAATCAACAAAATTAGTAATGAAAAAGGAGAAGTAACAACTGACACTCCAGAAATACAAAGGCTTATGAGAGATTACAACAAACAACTGTATGCCAATAAAATGGACAACTTGGAAGAAATGGACAAATTCTTAGAAAAGCACAGGCATCTCAGACTGAACCAGGAAGAAATAGAAAATATAAAGAGACCAATCACAAGCACTGAAATTGAGACTGTGATTAAAAATCTTCCATCAAGCAAAAGCGCAGGACTAGATGGCTTCACAGGCGAATTCTATCAAACATTTACAGAAGAGCTAAAACCTATCCTTCTCAAACTCTTCCAAAATGTAGCAGAGGGTGGAACTCTCCCAAACTCATTCTACAAGGCCACCGTCATCCTGATACCAAAACCAGACAAAGATGTCACAAAGAAAGAAAACTACAGGCCAATATCACTGATGAACATAGATTCAAAAATCCTCAACCAAATACTAGCAAACAGAATCCAACAGCACATTAAAAGGATCATTCACCATGATCAAGTGGGGGTCATCCTAGGAATGCAAGGATTTTTCAATATACGCAAATCAATCAATATGATAAACCATATTAACAAATTGAAGGTGAAAACCATATGATCATCTCAATAGATGCAGAAAAAGCTTTCGACAAAATTCAACACTGATTTATGATAAAAACCCTCCAGAAAGTAGGCATAGAGGGAACTTACTTCAACATAATAAAGGTCATATTTGACAAAGCCACAGCCAACATTGTTCTCAATGGTGAAAAACTGAAACCATTTCCTCTAACATCAGGAACAAGGCAAGATTTTCCACTCTCACCACTATTATTCAACATAGTTTTGGAAGTTTTAGGCACCATAATCAGAGAAGAAAAATAAATAAAAGCAATCCAAATCGGAAAAGAAGAAGTAAATCTGTCACTGTTTGCAGATGACATGATACTATACATAGAGAATCCTAAATATGCTACCAGAATATTAGAGCTAATCAGTGAATTTGGTAAAGTAGCAGGATACAAAATTAATGCACAGAAATCTCTTGCATTCCTATACACTAATGACGAAATATCTGAAAGAGAAATGAAGGAAACACTCCCATTTACCACTGCAACAAAAAAGAATGAAATACCTAGGGATCAACCAACCTAAGGAGACAAAAGACCTGTATGCAGAAAACTATAAAACACTGATGAAAGAAATTAAAGATGATTCAAACAGATGGAGAGATATACCATGTTCTTGGATTGGAAGAATCAACATTGTGAAAATGACTCTACTACCCAAAGCAATCTACAGATTCAATGCAATCCCTATCAAACTACCACTGGCATTTTTCACAGAAGTAGAACAAAAAATTTCCAATTTGTATGGAAACACAAAAGACCCCGAATAGCCAAAGCAATGTTGAGAAAGGAAGTTGGAGCTGGAGGAATCAGGCTCCCTGACTTCAGACTATGCTACAAAGCTACGGTAATCAAGTCGGTATGGTACTGGCACAAAAACAGGTATATAGATCAACGGAACAGGATAGGATGCCCAGAGATAAACCCATGCACTTATGGTCACCTTATTTTTGATAAAGGAAGCAAGAATATACAATGGAGAAAAGACAGCCTCTTCAATAAGTGGTGCTGGGAAAACTAGACAGCTACATGTAAAAGAATGAAATTAGAATACTTCCTAGCACCATACACAAAAATAAACTCCAAATGGATTAAAGACCTAAATGTGAGGCCAGACACTATAAAACTCTTAGAGGAAAATGTAGGCAAAACACTCTATGACCTAAATCACAGCAAGATCCTTCTTGACCCACCTCCTAGAGAAATGGAAATAAAAACAAAAATAAACAAATGGGACCTAATGAAACTTAAAATCTTTCTTTTTGCACAGCAAAGGAAACCATAAACAAGACAAAAAGACAACTCTCAGAATGGGAGAAAATGTTTGCAACTGAAGCAACTGACCAATGACTAATCTCCAAAATTTACAAGAATCTCATGCAGCTCAATATCAAAAAAACAACCGAATCCAAAAATGGGCAGAAGACCTCAATAGACATTTCTCCAAAGAAGATATACAGATTGCCAACAAACACATGAAAGGATGCTCAACATCAGTAATCATAAGAGAAATGCAAATCAAGATTACAATGAGATACCACCTCACACCAGTCAGAATGGCCATCATCAAAAAAATTTACAAACAAATGCTGGAGAGGGTGTGGAGAAAAGGGAGCCCTCTTGCACTGTTGGTGGGAATGTAAATTGATACAGCCACTATGGAGAACCGTATGGAGGTTCCTTAAAATAAAAATAGAACTACCGTATGACCCAGCAATCCCACTACTGGGCATATATCCTGAGAAAACCATAATTCAAAAAGAGTCATGTAGCACAGTGTTCATTTCAGGTCTATTTACAATAGCCAGCACGTGGAAGCAACCTAAGTGTCCATCAACAGACGAATGGATAAAGAAGGTGTGGCACATATATACAATGGAACATTACTCAGCCATAAAAAGAAACGAAATTGAGTTATTTCTAGTGATGTGGATGGGCCTAGAGTCTGTCATACAGAGTGAAGTAAGTCAGAAAGAGAAAAAGGAATACTGTATGCTAACACATATATATGGAATCAAAAAAAAAAAGGGTTCTGAAGAACCTAGGGGCAGGGCAGGAATAAAGATGCAGACATAGAGAATGGACTTGAGGACATGGGTAGTGGGAAGCTTAAGCTGGGACAAAGTGAGAGTGGCATGGACATATACACTACCAGATGCACAATAGATAGATGGTGGGAAGCAGCGCATAGCACAGGGAGATCAGCTCCGTGTTTTGCGACCACCTAGAGGGGTGGGATAGGAAGGATGGGAGGGAGATTCAAGAGGGAGGAGATATGGGGATATATGTATATGTTTAGCTGATTTACTTTGTTATAAAGCAGAAACTAACACACCATTGTAAAGCGATTATACTCCAATAAAGATGTTTAAAAATAAGAAGTTAAAACAGAAAAATTTAAAACATTAATTCATTTAAAAATAAGTTAATTACGTTTTAACATAAATTTTTGTTAATGAAAACTAAGTAAACTTTCCAAAACAAAGAAAAATAAATGAAGTATTCTAGAGAATGTGCTTAGGTTATATACAAATACTACACCATTTTATATAAGGGAATTGAGCATCTTCGGAGTTTGGTATCCACAGAGGTCCTGGAACCAATCTCCTGCAGATACAGAGGGACAACTGAATGCATATGTCCAAACGTATCAAGTTGTACAGTGTAAATACATGCACTTTACTCCATATTAATTTTACCTCAATCAAGCTGTCTCAAAAAATAAAATTTATTGCTCAATATTTCCAGCTCTTTGAAGATCACATGCAAATGAGGAACATGAGTTGTTGTTAATTCATTATTATTAGGTAGTAATAATGGGTTTAAGGGACACAATATTGTACTTCCCCCTAAAATATATTCAAGTCCTAACCCCCACTACCTAGGAATATGATCTTATTTGGAAAGAGGGACTTTGCAAGCACAGTCAAGTTAAGATGAGGTCATACTGGATCAGGGTGGGCCTCGAATCTAATGCTTGGTATCCCCTAAGAGGAGAGGATGCATGGACAGACACACAGAGAGAATAATGCCATGTGTAGATAGAGGCAGAGACTGGAGTGATGTAGCTGTTCTGATCCCAGTAACACCAAGGATTGTTGACAGCTACTAGAAGCTGGCAAGAGGCAAGGAAGGATTCTTCTCTAGAACTTTCAGAGGGTACATGGCCCTGCTGACACCTTGATTTCAGACTTCTAGCCTGTAGAACTGTGGGAGAATACATTTTTGTTGTTTTGAAATTTTCAGAAGTTATAATTTGTTACATCAGCCCTTGGAAACTAATACATATAGCAACATGCTTTTATTAGCTAGTCTACTCTAATTTTAAACAGAGTTGATTATAATACCATAGGAAATATACATGATATCTGTATTATAGAACCAGATGTCTGATTATTTCATGTCTGATGAAACTTTGTATTTTTTAAAGTGAATCCCCCTTTGTTCTGTCCTTGTTTCTCTCCTCTCTCCAGCAGCCACATGTGTTACCATCATGTCTTTATATTAATATGAACACAGTGATTATCAAAAAATTGTCTGTGGATGCTTGGTGATCCTTGAGACACTTCCAGGGAGTCTGTGAGGTCAAAACTGTTCTCAGTTTTGATTTTTTCACTGTGTTGACATTTGCAGTGATAGTACAAAAGCAATGGTAGATAAAACGGCTGACATCTTAGCACAAATCAAGATAGTACCACCAACTGCACTAGTAGACATTTTATTCTTCATCTGCATGTACTGGCAGAAAACAAAACAAAAAGAGTTTCACTTAGGAATCACCTTGATGAAGCAGCAGTATTATTAATTTTATTAAATCTTTATCCTTGGGTGTACATGTCTTTTTAACAGTCTGTGTGATGATATGGGGAGTACAAATAATGTCTTTCTGTTACATAGAAAAGTCCAAAAAAAAAAAAAAAGCACTTGTGTGGTTGAGTTTTGAACTGAACTAGCAGCTTTTTTTCATGAACACCATTTTTATTTGATAGACAGACTCTGGTTATTCAAATTATTCAGACTTTGGTACTTAGCAGACATTCCCCTCTATGCCCAGAGATTTTCCTTTGGAGACAGCAATCTTAAGAGATTGTGTTTCCTTGACTGAGAATGATATTTCCTGTAAAATCTTAAACACAGGTAAAGCTCAGGGAGTTACAGGGATTTGCTGAAGGACACGTACCATAAAGTAGCAGACGTGGGCTTAGAAATCAGGCCCCCTTACTTCCAGCCTGCTACTCTTCCCATTTCACTAAATGAGACAGGTGGTTTTTCGTATTTCATTCATCCTCTCCTTGAGACAGAATTAATGCTGCAAGAGAAAGAAACGCCAGGTGGAAAAACTGACAAGTCAGGTATTACACAGGCACTTAATTTTTATTTTGTAATTTTCACAGTCTGAGCAACCAAGTAGAATACATAAAGAAGACACTAAAATGTGGCCTAATAAAATTCATTTGACCAGAAATACGAGCTTCCATGTTTTTGTCTCCAGCTCAGGTTTTTTTTTTTTTTTTCATTTTTAATGTCAACTGTTCTCTGAGTCCAGTGCTCACTTTGGCAAAAACTACATTTAGTTGCAAATTGAGACACGGTGCATAGCTGCTATGATTAAGGAATTCAGAATCTTATCCAATATAAGGCCTTGAGGGCAGAAAGAAATGCTGAGGGAAAAACATTTCAATGTTGCCCTGTCTAGATGAGTGCCTGAAATAAATATTAACTGTTATTTCTGAAAACTTTCCCTCTGTTTTATATACTTCATTTCCCCCACTTTTGAGTCTACAGTTTATTTCAGCAACATTATGGGTTTCTACTCATGATGAGTCTTCTCAGCGTGGGCTGGGTCAGTGTTTGTAGCTCAGCTGGCTGGTGCCAGAGTGGAGGGCACGTCTGATTTGATTCCACCCCAGGAACTGAAGGATTTTGAAGATTTTCCTCCTAATATTTGGCTTTACTTGATAATCCCAGAGCATGCTGGGAAATCTCAGCAAGAGGAAAAATTTAGTAACCACAGGGAGGCCTGCTTGCAGGGTTGTGGGTAAGTGTGAAAGCTTATGAGTATGACTGTTAATGATTTGTATGTTCTGCTTTTCACGAGATTTTCTCTCAACAAAAAGTGTGTAGGCTTGTGAGGACAGACAGCTTTTAGAAAACTCAGCCGTCCCCAGAAAGACAAATGCATGATTGAGTCATTTCCCAAGAGAGAAGCCACTAGTCAGCCAGGTATGTGGAGCCATGTGGTTCAAAAGCAGGAGCTGGCAAAGGGTTGCATGGGATTTTAGCCTCACGTTTTCATCATCATTTTTCTTTCTTATTTTTGAGTACTGAAATTGCCCTTGGCGTATGCAGAATAAGAGACATGCTATCTACCTCTAGTCAACGTTGGAGAAAGTGTTCAGTTCAGAAATAGGCTTTGTAGCCAAGAAGGTGATCAAATCTCAGAGGCTTGAAGAGTTTTTCTGTATGTGTGCAAACCAGTTTCTCATGTATCTTCTTTTCGATTCTGCTTTTCCCCTTTTTGTTGTTGTTTGTTTATATATAGTAACTAAAACTCTCTGTCTTGGAAATGTCTAACAATAGGCTAGATTTTTATTTGGTCTGGGTGCTCCAGATGTGAGCTGGCCCAGAGGAGGTGGTGGTGGAGATGGAGCCCTTGCACTGTGCTCTGGGAGTGGGCAGATTTCACTGATTTGGTTACAAGGCTCTGGAATATTCTGTACTTAGAACTAGCTTTTCCGAGCATGCAGAGGCATGTGACAGTTGTTGATCTTGACATAGAGGGAATCTAGCCAGAGGTGTCTGTGTACAGCATGTCCCAAAGTACAAGGAAGCTTGCCTCCTGACCCTGTACCTATAGGGCTAACCTAACATGACAGCTAGGATGACTCTGGTCTTCTATATGCTGGAGACAACTTCACCTTCATTTAATTGAATACAGCTCACTTTATTAGGTTCCTACTAAGAAAAATGCATGAGATTTGAATGTAACTAATTCTTGTGACTTACTACCCTCACTTTATTTATTTATTTTAAAAATCTATTTATTTATTTATTTATTTATGGCTGTGTTGGGTCTTCGTTGCTGCGTGCGGGCTTACTCTAGTTACAGCGATTGGGGGCTACTCTTCGTTGCAGTGCGTGGGCTTCTCATTGCGGTGGCTTCTCTTGTTGCGGAGCACAGGCTCTAGGTGTGCAGACTTCAGTAGTTGTAGCACACAGGTTCTAGAGCACAGGCTCAGTAGTTGTGGCACATGGGCTTAGTTGCTCCGTGGCATGTGGAATCTTCCCAGACCAGGGCTCGAACCTGTGTCCCCTGCATTGGCAGGCGGATTCTCAACCACTGCGCCACCAGGGAAGCCCTACCCTCACTTTAAATTGTAGGAAACAGGATTAGAGAGGATAAGTGGCTTATCCAAGTTCATACAACTGGTTCTTCTCACCACATGTCTTCATTGTGATAAGAGAGACAATTTTCTTTTCTGTGACAAAAATACAGTCTCCTGCTCTCATTAATGAGTCTATGATTTTTTTTTAAAGACTTTATTTTTCTAGATTGCTTTTAAATTCACAGAAAAATTGAGAAAAGGTTACAAAGGTTGCCCATATATTACCTGCCTCCCTGACCCCCACCCATTGTCAACATCCCTCTCCAGATTGGTATATTTGTTAAAGTCAATAAACCTACATTGACACATCATTATCACTCAAAGTCCATAGTTGACAGTAGGGTTCACTCTTGGTGTTGTACATTCTATGGGTTTGGGCAAATGTATAATAATATGTGTCCATTATTATGGTATCATATATAGCATTTTCACTGCCCTAAAAATCCTCTGTAATCTGCCTATTCATCTCTCCACACTGCCCTTCCTGCAACCCCTGGCAATGACTGATCTTTTTACTGTCTCCATAGTTTTGCCTTTGTCAGAATGCCATATAGTTGGAATCAAATGGTATATAGCCTTTTCAGATTGGCTACATCCACTTAGTAATATGCATTTAAGACTCCTCCATGCCTTTTAATGGCTTGATAGCTCATTTCTGTTTAGCACCAAAAAATATTCTACTGTCTGGATGTACCACAGTTTATTTACCAGTTTACCTACTGAAGAATATCTTGGTTGCTTCCAAGTTTTGGCAACTATGAATAAAGCTGCCATAAAAACCTAACTGCATTCCTCAAATTTTGCTATGTAGTGTTTTTATTATTGTTCTAAATTTTTAGAATGATTTCTCCGTTCATCCATGAATTATTTAGAAGCATATTTTTAACTTTCTAAATACATGGGCTTTAAAAAAATCTTTCTATCATTGATTTCTAATTTAATATTATTAGATTAAATTAGAATTTAATGCAGAGAATGCAGATTATGATAGGATTCTTCAGAATTTATTGAGATTTTCCTTATATGGTCAGTTTTTATAGATAGTCCATGCATACTTCAATAGAATGTTTATTCTCTATGTTCCGTAAATATGTATTAATATAGGGATTATTTGTTCTTCAAATATTCTATTACTCTTTCTTTGCTTTCTTGATCTCTAAATTGCTGAGAGTTGTGTTAAAATCTTTTACTATGTTGGTTGATATGTCAGTTTCTCCTTTTCACTCTGTAACTTTTCGTTGTGCATATTTGAAGGTATTTTATTGTGTGCATACAGGTTTAGAATTTTTATATCTTTCTGGAAAATTAACTTTTATTAATACGTAAAAGCCCTCTTTATTAACAATGATTTTTACCATTTAAGCTTATTTTTTGTCTGATATTATTTTAATTATACCATATTTCTTTTGGTTAGTACATACTTAATATGTAATTTTTCTATACTTTTAATTCTTTGTGTTTTTTTTGCTTTAGATGTTCCTTTTGTAAATTTTGTTTTTTGATGTGACTATTTAAAAAAAATATGGTTTGACATTCTTTGTCTTAGTTGGACAGTTGAGTCTATTTACATATATTTGGATCTTCTTCTTCCACCTTCTTTTTAAATTTTGTTTGACCAGACTCCTTTTGTGCAGTAAGTAGGTTGAGCTTTCCCCGCTAAGGTAATGAAATTATCAAGGTGTTTATTGAACACAGTTTAATACACATACACAGATACATACCCCTCTAAGAAGCAGGTTATTTTTACCTTCATTTTACATCCAAGGAAACTGAGGCAGAATGGTTAATTACCTGTCTCTAGGTCACAAAGCATTTGTGTGGCAAAGATTAGATTTGAACTAAGATCTTCTGGAATTGGAGTCCAAGTCTCTTATCTCTTCATGCTTCCATCTTGTCTTCAGGATAGAGTCATCTCCGGTGGAACTGAAGATAAGAAAGAAGATCAAAGGAAGAAGAGGACTTCAGGAAAAGCCAGTAAAGAGTGCTGAGGTCAGAACTTTTATTGTCTTTAAAAAAGGATTGATTAGAGTTTTGAAAGTAAACAACTTTTTGCTTTGTTCTTGTTTCTTTGATGGAATTTACTCATCAGAAAGTGATGATGTTTGCTACAATATAAGCAGCATTTAAACACATAGTCATTTTTTTATTAGTCATGGTATTTCACCCATGATGAAATGAAAGTTTCATAAAACCATAATTTGGAACAGAAATGGATGGTGATTTTGTCAGTTTTCTTGATAAGTAGAGAGATATGAAGAATATTATTGAACAAGCCTGACAATGAGAAGACCTAAGCCCATGTTCATTTCAGTGATTCACAAAAGAGATCAAAGTAAAATTTCTCTCTGTTTAAAGTATTCTGTTTTATTGTTTAAAAATTCACTTGGCAAGAATTTCTTGAGAATTTTTCTCAGGGTCACTGAAGCTAGTTTTGTTAATAAGTTTAGGATTTGAAGGCAAACAGTGATCTGGTTGAATGAAAATTTGATCATTAATTGTCTAAAAGTATGGAGATTGTGTGATTAAGGGGTAGGGAGGCAACTGCAACTATTTTGGGGGATAAATGTAAACAGTCTGATTTTGTTTATGGATTCTATGAAATTTCAAGGTAATCATTTCTTCTGCCTTAGATCACAGCAGCAGCTTTGTAGATCTAGTGCTATGTCCCCTTGTCTAAATTGTAACCCCTTTGTGGTGATGTAGAGCTTCTGATAAGAGCTCTAAGTAGCTTGAACATACAGTGAGAATCACATTGAAGCTGGCTTCAGAACCCTAGTTTTGTAGGTCTAGGTGACTAACATCTTTGATAAAGTAAGCTGAAAAATCCATTTTCAAATGAAATATACTTATTTTAAAAGTAAAATACCTCTTAAGTGAGCAGAATCTGCAGTTCTAGATCTTTTTAAAAAATTTTATTATTTATTTAATTGAAGTCTAGTTGATTTACAATGTTGTGTTAGTTTCAGGTATACAACAAAATGATTCAGTTATACGTACATATATATCTATTTTTTCAGATTCTTTTCCCTTATAGGTTATTATAAAATATTGAGTATAGTTCCCTGTGCCATATAATAGGTCCTCATTGGTTATTTATTTTATATATAGTAGTGTGTATATTGCAGTTCTAGATCTTAAATGAAATTTGGGCATAAACAAAGGCTGAGTGTCACTTTGATTCACTGATAATCTGCGTTACCAAAACAGGATGCTGATTGTTGATGTTCCTTTTCTTCAATTGTAGGATCACCTCTACTTTGTATTAGTGTGAGAAGAGTTTGTGAGATGTATCAATAGTTAAAAGATATTGCAGTAGGCTTTTAACTGTCTCCTCTCTTTTATTCTTGTTCTGTACAATTTTATACACATATTGCCATTGGCATAATTTTTTTAAGCTGGTTGAATCTTACGGATAAAGTGCTAACTCTATAGCTTGGACTAAAAGCTATTCCGAGTCCAGTCCAATCCCAACCTGCGTTCTGTTCTCAACTCCAATCCTCCGTCACCACCTCCACACACACACACACAGACACACACAGACACACACACACACACACACACACACACACACGGAGTTCTAACCACTTGGTATTTGTTCTTACTTTCTTTGCACATGCTATTCACACTGCTTAAAATGCTCTTGACTCTCTCCTCTACCTCTATAATCTCAAGACCCTGATTAAATATCACTTCCTCTTTGAAGCCATACAGAACCTACTTCCTATAGTTGTTTCTTTCTCTGTACTTTCAAAGCACATTATAAATTCATCATTTTATGGAATTTACCAATCATATTCTAGTAAGCCATAAACTATAAGATGTTGCAATACAGTGAAAGCCGCAAAGAGTAGCTGCATAAAGATTAACTTTCCTCTTCTAGTTTACTACCATGCTTTTGTCATTTCCCACCTTGCTCCTAATTAGTTCTGGGGTGGAAAAAGAATAAAATTGCTGCTGGTGGGACTTAGACTTATGTAAGTAATGGAGAAGATAAAGAGGACTAGTAGTAAGAAGTGACAGCAAGGAGACAGGGAGATTCTGTGACCCTAAGGTGGTCTATATGGGCCTGCTGTTCTCGAGTAGCCATCTGTATCTAGGGGATGCACAGAAAACAGGCGTATGCGAATCCAAGATTACCTGTATAAAAAGCCTAAGAAAAACCGGGATTAGATTAAACACGTGAAAAAAAGAATAACCTTCTACAAGTGTTAACATTTCTGTAAAACTCACGTTAATCATATATCCTATTTTAATGTAACAGAAACACGAGTAAATGTTTATGCTGAAGTAATGTAAAAAATAGTTCAGTTTTTACTTAAAATTTGGAAAAGCGTAATAATCTGCTAGCCACAGTTTTAGAAAGATGAGCTATTCAAGGCTATAGACTAGTCTGGTAATAATAGTAACGGTTGCCATTTATTCAGTGCCTATTAAGCACTGTGAGGAATGCCTCATAACTTATTTTATTTTGTATATTTTATTTTATTTAATGCATGCAAAGCTAGGTACAAGCATCCCCATTTTGTAGAACAGACAACTGTTGCCCCAAGAGGTCAGATAACTTGCTCAGTGTCACCCAGTATGTGGAGAGAGTCTGAATTAGAATTCCAGACTTTCTGCCTCCAAAGCACATGCTCTTTCTGTCATACCAGGTTGCCTCACAAACTAACTTCTGAGGACGAACATCTATGAAGAAGTAAAGAGCTTCTCAAAAATCAGATCTGCAAACTAATACCTACAACTCAACAGCAAATGAGTCTACTAGTTAAGAGAAATGTATTTAAGAAATCAATTTGGTGTCCCTAAAAACATGCCTACAACATGCCACACAATGACTACAAAAACACTCAAAATAACTGATCAGATCTAGTTATCTCTTGAAGGTTTTCCACCACTGTCTAGCCCAACATGAGGCCCTCTGACATTGGCCCAGGGGCACCACGTAAAAGTTGTGACCTACAACCCTGTCTGTCCATGGCCCTGTTCCACACTTCAGTCTTCTCTATGCTTCTCTTAGCTTCCTGTTTTCTGACCCTGTGTCTGGTCACAGCATTCCATGCTGTCTTCTTTACTTTACTCTCTGCCTTACACAGCGTTCTATCCCTTCTGGGTACAGTCTTGGTGATTCCGTTGACATTGGCCTACCTCTAGGTTCACAATACAGACTATGGCCTTAACAGATACTCCTGTCATGATGTTTATCCAAGAGTAGTTTGAAGACCACTTCTGTCAAGGTTCTATTGGGAGGGAAGCTTGTGAAATATCTGAGTTGACTGAATCAGGACCTCTGGGGAGTGGTGCCCTGCAATCTGAACTTTAACAAGCTTTCTCTGTGATTTCTTTTGTGACCAATGTTTTATAGGTACTGTTCTAGGTTTGATGCGATCCCTTGGCATCCCTATCCTTTCCGTCATCCTCTGCAATGACTCCCCTATATGTGAGGGCTCCCTGGCCTGACCTGACTCTGTGCCATGAGTGTGGTTAACTGTGGGTTGTTTATATTGCTTGGGCCTTTTAGAAAATCCTATCCTTAGAGTGACTGCCTGCCCTTTGCAATCACAAATGTAATTTTCCCTTTACTTCATTACATAACCTAAGTTTCCCCAAAGACTCATCTGTTTATGGGTACAAATAAAGCCACTTCATGTTTATAACCCAAATTTCACTGACTCATGCCCATACAGACATAATACAAGACCTTAATTTCCTGCAGAATTTTCCCTCAGTGTTTCTGGGAGGTTGTGGGATGGGCCTCCCAGGTGTCCTCAACACTGTTTCTTTGCGCCGTGCTACTGGTTGATGTGTGTCACTTTTGGAGTCATTAGGCTATGCCTCTCCATGAATCCAAGGCTGGTGGCCTCCTGCAGGTGTTGATCTCCATGACCAGGACTAGATGCTCTCTCTCTGTACTTTCAGAGCTGCAAACCCTTGAGGAGCCGGCGGTGATGCTGTGTTCCCAGGCATCCTGACTGGGTTGGAGCCAGTCTGTGCTTGGTATAGAAGTGAGAGGATGCTGTTTGCTCTGACTCTGTGTTGTATTTTTTCCACCCAAGCAACGCTATTACTCTCCTGGTTCTCCAAAGTCCTTCTCATTCAATTTCCGTGTGCAGCTCCTCTCTCCAGCACCCCAAACACTAGTCTGTATTTCCAGTCCGATCACTTCCTTGGATGCCCACAAATAAGCCGTATTCCCCAAAGAAAACCACTGTGAAAAATCTACTCCTTATAGACCTGTTCACCAGTTCATCGCAAATGCTCAGCCATATCTAATTCTCTGAACCTCATTTTAAACTTAGGTGGGGACTCTTCCCCTACCCAACACACATCTTAACATCTGTTAAGTTCCTGACTCCAATGATCTCAGTTTTAGAGCTACTACAGAGAGACCCTTGAGAAGAGGTTGAAACAAACTTTAGAACATAGGATAAGCTGTCAGAGTGAGAGAATGCAACAGTACAGATACTGGAAAATTATTTTTTGTTTCAAAGAGGACGTCTGATAAATTTAAGTTGTAGAATATGAAAGAAAAGAGAGAAGCAGAGAATGGAGCTGCATGCGGGATTCAGCATCTAAATGAAACACAGTCTCCCCTACTTTCCTCTTCCTTTACCACACAGAGCCAGCTGTCACCGAAAGCTGTTTCCAAACCAATTACAATTTCTTTACCAGAAAGGAGGATAAAATCTTAACAAAGGAACAGATGATTGGGTGCTGTTCGTTCTTCTGACTCTGGAACTGCTTTAGAAAGGAAGTTGAATCTTTGCAGAATTATTATTATCAGTCATTCTTTATTGCTTCAGCTTTCTTTATTGCACTCTAACACACAAAGTAATGAAAACATATAATAAAGAGAATAAAACACGTAATGCATCGCTATGCAGATATTGCAATCATAACAAATCCAATGTAAATGCCGTATAGGGAATACTTGAGCCTTCCAGTACATTGCTAACAGTTTGCATGATACTACATCACGTTATTTATCTACTAAACTTGTGATGCTTTGCTCTGCTAAATATCATGCCAGCATCAACCCCAAATAGCACTAGTACTCTTTTCCATTTTCCACATGGAAGCATATTTCTTTGCTGTCACTGGTTTTAATGTTTGCAAAGAGTAGCTCCAGCTCCTGAATAATTAATGCATAATGATTACTAAGCTACGGGTAGTAGTTTACTATTCTAGCCCCTCTGGTCTTTGCAAAGTTGCTTGCTTTAATATGCACTTCGAATTAGAACCAAGAGGTAGTAAAAGTCATTAAGACGGCATGGAGCTCAGTCAATAATGATTTACAGAGTTTGGACGCATCCTGGGTTTTTCATTCATGGCTCTCAAGCCCCATCTGCTGCTTGTGTTCTTACTTGGTATCCTGTTTGCAAATGCTTCTCTGATGGAGGGTTTCTGTTCCGTTTACACTTAAAAGAATTGACACTCAAGAGTTCAGGTCAAGTACACATTTCCTCTGTGGTGTTGCCAACACTGGGAGATCATTGGCAATGACTAAATACACTAGGAATATTTCTGCCAAATATATACATGTCAAGCAACTTCATGATCTGATATGGTAGGGACACTTAGTAAATATTAAACAATGGTAATAAGAATTACAAGAGTGATTCATCCAAAGCACTGTAGAAGAGACTTTTTAAAAGCTAGCTGGGAGAGTTTTAAAGAGGAGCAAGAATGTTCCCATGGTGAGAGTGGGAGAGTACAAACCTTAAGACTGACACTGCTAGTTGCTGCTTGTAGTTTCTTCTCAAGGACATTCCTACAGAGTAACTCAGACTTTAGTGATTCCCATGCGCTGTAAGCTGTGTTGTCCCAAAGGACAGAGATGGTCGTTTTAGGGGCCTTGCCTGTGAGCTGGAATGATCAAATGTGCCAGGGATATCTAAGGAGAAGATGTGAGTGACTATGGCAGGGCAAATTCCCCTTGGGTGGGCATTAGAATGAGAACTAGTTGCCTCTAGAAAGTCAGTGACTCAAATTTTATTCTCCCTAGTACCTGGTCTGGGGCTGAACATATAATATACAATAGAAAATTGGTCAAGATATTTGTGGGATGGTGGTAAATAGAAGAATATATTGTAAACACCATTCCACACTAACCAAATTGAGGTTTCAGTTTTATATATATATATATATATATATATATATATGTAAAAATATAAATATCTTTCTATCAATCGATCAATAGATATCTTGGTTGCTCAATGTTTTCCTCCCATGGAATATTATGCCATTTACCTTTTTTTTGGAGTCCCTCAAATATCTCCATTAAATACAATTTTTTAAAAACATTTTAGAAGTAAATATATAAATGCTTTGAGTCTGGTTTTGTAGATTGAAAAAAGTATCCGAGTTTGCTTATGGCAGGAGATGTTAATTCTTTGAGATGGTTCAGAAAAGGTCTTTGACTAAGTGAACGCTGGTGACCTCCATGTTAGCATAAGCCTAAAAGTCAAACTTGCTGTTCGTCCTCCCCCAGCAGACCAAGCCTTACGTACTGTAGTTGGTGCTTTGCCCTTTCCAGCTCTTAGATTGCTGCTAGGCCTGGCACTGGGTTAAATGGAAGGGACCCTTGTCGTTGGTGGAGTGAATGGAAGGGAGGCTAAAGGTGTGCATTGCTCCATGCCTGCGATTGGTTTGCTAATGAATCATTTGTCAAAGGGGAATGAGGGAGAAGAGAAATAGCTGCAAAATGACCCGAGAAGCCCCACAATATGTTGTATGATTAAATAACGGACCGAGTATCACAATCTCTGAGTACTTTAGAGAAATAGAAGGCATTGACCACAAGTCAGTATCACATTCTGTGACAGATTCCCCACAGAGGACTCCCACTGAGTCAGGTTCTTCCACAGTTTATGGTGTGCAGTGAGTCCATTGGACGTATTCTTAGTTTAATGGATTGGTTGCTGATTGCCATAATGGAGGGAGTGGGGGTGAGAGGAGGCAGGGAGTTTCAGGGGAGACCACAAAAATACTTCGGTTCAGTCCTCGGGGCTCTCCTTACCCCATTGCCCTCTCCCTCCAGGTGTCAGGGCCCTATCTTCCTTTCCAGGTGTTTATGGTTACTTGTGTGAGTGACCCAAGCCATCGAAGGGGAGGGGAGGTGACTGTCCACATGAAATGGGTTTAAGGGAATGGAGAAGCGAGTTGAACTCCTGCTTGTCAGTCAGCCAGTGGGGAGCACCCAGACTGTTGTGGCCTGAGTGCTGTTGCTGCCGTCATGAAGCTCCCGGGGGCAAACCTGGGCAGCCTCTCAATGGTCCTCCATTCCCACCCATGAGATCTCGCCTCACTCCTTCCCAGCCATGAAATTGTTTTCTGGACTGAATGACATAGCGGACCAAAGATCCTCTATTCTTCCTAATTTGTACCATCTGGTACCTGCATTTCAACTTGTCAAACAGGAGAAAAATATTTGACTTCATTCTCCTCTCTCCTCTGCTTTAATACTCCTAAGGTGATTCATAATGCCTTGCTTGAGTCAGGAGAGACACCCTGTGGAACCTTTGAAGAAATTCTGGGGAGGGGGAGAGTTGATGTGGGAACGGGATTGAACACAGTTAAAACTTTAAAAATATCCTGCCATATTTATTATTAGATATGCAGATAACCTCCTAAAGTGTGTGTGACCTTGGGTAAATAATTTACCCTCCTCTCTGTACCTTCATGTTTTCATTTATAATGGGTATAACAATTGCATCTAATTCCTAAGGTTGTCAGTATATACATATATACTTCAATATAGTACTGGGCATGTCACATAAAGATATGCTCCATGTGAAGGAGTCAGCCACCCTTTCTACTTTGGAAGGCTGGAAAGCTACTATCACGTCCCAAAGCTCCTAGTCATAGTCTGGGATTGGGTCACGTTACGAGCATCCCTGGCATGAGATACAGGGAAACAGGTTTGGGCTTTAAAGTCAGAGAACCTCGATTTGAATCCTGGCTGAACCTTTTATTTGACTCTGAGCCAAGTATGCAATGTATTAGTTTCCTGTGCTATAACAAATTACCATAAGCTCTGTGGCTGAAAACAACAGAGGTTTATTCTTCTACAGTTCTGTGGGCTAGAAGTCCAAAATCAGTTCTACTGTCTCCAAATCAAGGTGTCACCAGGGCTGCACTTCCCTGGGAGCTCTAGGGAATTCGGTTCCTTGCCTCTTCTGTTTCCAGCGGCTGCTGGTATTTCTTGGTTTGTGGCTACATCACTCCAATTTCTGCCTCTGTAGTCACATTGCTTCCTCGTGTGTGTGTGTGTGTGAAATCTCCCTCTGCTTCCTTCTTATGAGGACCCTTGTGATTACATTTAGGGGCCACTGGATAATCTCTTCATCTCAAAATCCTTAATTTAGTGGTATCTGCAAAGATCCTTTTTCCTTATAAGGTAATGTTTATAGATTCCAGGGATTAGGAATTAATATCTTTGGAAGGTTATTATTCTGCCTACTACTCCAGACTTCCCTTAGTCCGTTATTTCACTTGTAAAATGGGAATAATAGTACCAAATTCACAGGTTACTGTGAGGATTAATTCAATGTCTTATACAATAGGTAGTAAGAAAGATCTTCAAAATTCCATTTAGACCAGTATAGCTGCAGTGTGCACCCTGCTGTCCTGTGGCAAGATGCCACATGCAGCCTCTGTTTTCTGAAATGGGGTTAGGATAGTCGGAAGTGGAAAATCATAAGAAGTCATTAGTTTTTGTTCAGGTCAAACATTGCAGGTCTACTCTCTGCTGGACACTCTTCTGAGGACTGAAATTACAAGGATAAAGCCCGGATCTTGAGGAATTCCATTCCTGATCTGTTCTCTTTGGGGTGCACAGGCATATGCAGTGTGAATCCACTGCATTAGGTGTCCTGCTAGGATGAGCCGAGAGCACTGTGATACAGAGTGGCCGTGGAGTTGGCCAGGGAGGGCTTCACATCTGCATGGGTGGTGACGTTGCAAAAACTCAATTTGTCTGTGAATCCGGCCCTTCTCAATTTCTTCGTAGTTACAAGTTAAACAGGTCATTTCTATGCCCTGTGGCTCCTGAATTTTGGAGTGGAGTAGATGATGATGCTGTGGAATGAGAATAAAAATGTGAATAAAAACATGGATTTCACTGCTTGATTCTTCTCCAAAGCTTGCAGGTCACAGAGAGTTGTATCAGGGAGATGCTTTTCAATTTAGCGCAGAGCCCAGGAGGGCTCTTAGTCCTTTTCTCCCACTTCCCAATTTAAGCATGACTGAATCTTTAATAATCAAACCAAATAAATGATGAAATGCCCAGTGACAGCTTGTGGGTTTGATGGAGCTGTCCCTGGAAATAGATTTGTAATTCTGTCGTGTCGATGGGAAAGAAGACGTTGATCAGTATGTTCCCAGTTCATTATCATGTTCCTGAGGGCTGCTGCCTCATGATTTCCTGTCAGATCCCTTGTTCAGTCTGCAATGGAGGTAGACCTGGGAATGTGTCATTCTCATCTATTGTGAATAAATGTTGTTTTCTCCCAAATTGTTTCAGCCTTCTAAACAATTTTGTGAGAGCTAACAATTATAGTTCCAGTTTTAGAGAAACTGATAAATTATGGGGATCCTATTTGGAGAGACAGGGCATATTTATCAAAAGATACCAATTCCCAGTAGCATATTCCAAAGCAGCAAATGAGTGGCTCAAACAAGGAGTTTTGGAAGAGGGTGGTGTTTGGGGAAGACTCCACTGAAGAGGTGGGTCCAGAGCTGAGCTTGCGCATGTTGGCAGTTAGGAGGAACTTGGAAAGGGCTTCCCAGGGACACAGAAAGAGTGGAACTAGTGAGAGACAGAGGCAGGAATGTGCTAATGTGCCTTTAGGACAAGAGTTGTATCCATGTGGATAAAGTAGTATGATTAGAGCCATATGATTGTAAAATAAAAGTCTTAATAGGGAGGTTCAGTCCAGATTCACTCATCCAACATTCATTTATTCATTCATCAGCTACTTATTGAGAGTATACTGTGTACTAGCCTTGACCCCGAAGTAATGTATTTTTGTATGTTGCAGTATTGGTAATGAGAAACTAAGAAGATTTTTGAGCATTGGAGAAAAGTAAAATCATGTAAAATCATGGAGTAAACTAAAAATGATGATCTGAGAAGATTCATTGAGCTGCCTTGTATAGAATGGATTAGAATGGGAGATACTGAAAATAGAGAGATGAGTTAGGGAACCATCACAGGTGAAAGACTTTGATAAGCAAGGCAGCAGAAGGAATGAATACAAGAGATGTTATCGAGGGAAAGTGTTTCCATAACACTTTGTAGAATGTGTTGTTTGCTTACATGTCTATCTCCCCACTAGACTGTGAGCACCTCAAAGACAAAGGCCATTTACTCTTGTGTCTCTACAACCCCAAGGAATGTGCCTGGCACACAGTAAGTTCTCAAAAAACATTTGTTGACTTTCTGGTGACTAAAAATGGATTGAATGTGAGAAATGAGAGAAAAGAAGAGTCAGAAAAGACTCAAGTTCTTTGAACAAGGGAGGGTTATTCATTATCAACAGGAAAGAAGATGGTCACAGCAGAGCTGCTACTTCGAGAAGATGTTCTGCTCTCATTGATCAGGCATTTGTGATGTTGAGGTGAAAATGAGACATTAAGACTGATTTACGTTTCTAGGTTACAATTTAGGAAGAGAAACAAAGGGGCATGGCATCTAAGAGAGTGATTCAGAATCTTGGAGAGGAGGGAGACAGTGAGTATAGTTTGAAAAACCTATTCTTTACTCTCACACAAATCTGATTTTATACTTGGGGAAAATACAAATCGTAGAAAGGGACTTAAATATTTTCTTATCAACAGGGGAATGAATTTTAAAAGATTAATATACTTTGATAAAAAGTCTAACCAGAGATCTTTTCTAACACCCTTAAAACCATACCTTACAGATCTGGACAATTGTCTCAGAAGGCAGGCTCAGTGGGCAGGCAAAGAAGGAATCCTTCATCCCATTTTTAAAGTCTTATATACCAGAAAATCGGAATAAATTTGTGCCCATTGTAAATAATTCAATCACACAATTCAAACAGTGCAGAAATGTTTGCCCCGGAGAGCAGGAAGTTAAAGTCCCATTCACAGACATCCATATCATTTTCATTATAGGCAACCATTGATAGAAGTCTGGTTTGATTTCTTTTGTATATTTTAATCTATGCACATATAACACATACAGGGATTTTTTAAAAACACATAAGTGAGATCATACTATACATATTTGTTTTGGGGTACCTTTTTTTCTTTAACATCTATGATCTTGCCATGTCCGTATATGTAAATCAGCCTCATGCTTTTAATGGTTGCATGGTATTCCATTGTAGTAATAAGAGTCAACATTATTTAACTATTTGCTGTATGTCAAGAGCTGTGCTAAGCATTTAATACGATTATCTCATTAATAGTTATGCCAATCCTAAGGGATGGGTAATTTTATAATCCCCATTTTGGTGATGAGAAAACTGAGGCACTAAGAGATTAGGTAAGTTTCCCAATAACACAAAGATAGCAAGTGTCAGAGACAAAATTTTATTCCAGGTAATCTGACTTTAGAGTCCTTATTCTATACTGCCCTCCTATGGATCTACTATAATTTATTTTTTTAAAAAAATCACCATTAATGGACTCTTACTATGTTTTCAGTTCTTCAATTCATTCATTTATTTATTGAGCAAGTATGCCTACCATCTACCACACACTGTTCTAGGTACTGGGGATTCAACAGTGAACAAACTAGGCAAAAATTCCTGCCCTTATGGAGTTTACTGGTGAAGATAGACAAGATAAATAAGTAAAGTATGTAATATTATAGATAAATAAAAAAGATAGCAGTGAAAAGAGATAGGACCTGTTGGGAGTTGAGAATTTTAGATACAGTGTTCAGATGAGGCCTTTTTGAGAAAGTAACATTGGAGCAAACCCCTGAATGAGGCAGAAGCACCAGCTTGTCAATATCTGGGAGAAGGCTATTGCACAGCTAACTCTCCTAGGTACTTGTAGATATTGAATTTTCAAATGTCTCCTCCGTAGTAATTGCAGAGATCAGAGAATTATTGCTTTGTGGTTCTGGTTACTCCTCAGGAGATGTAGCTGAATTATAAATATCAGAGAGCAATAGAAGAAGGAGCCAAGTTGTTTTGCTTTTACATCAAACCGCTCTGGGAGGGATGTCTTCACTCCTAGGTCCTATGGTGACACCACTTTGACAAATATATTCTCTCCACCAACCATTTCTTTCTGACTCTTGGGAGCCTGGATGGTTATCTGTTTTGACAGAGATGATGTTGGCCAAAAATCTTTCTGAAATAGAAGAGTCTCTTCTAGGTAGGATTTAAAAATTTTAAATGGAGGTGGAGGAAAGAGCTCTGTGTTGGATAGCCACTGGGAGGAAGTCAAAAATTTTTTTTTCATTTTTGTAGTCTTTAAACAGCCTGGGCTGCTTTTTTTTTTTTTTTTTGCGGTACGCGGGCCTCTCACTGTTGTGGCCTCTCCCGTTGCAGAGCACAGGCTCCGGACGCGCAGGCTCAGTGGCCACGGCTCACGGGCCCAGCCGCTCCGCGGCATGTGGGATCTTTCCGTACCGGGGCACGAACCCGTGTCCCCTGCATCGGCAGGCGGACTCTCAACCACTGCGCCACCAGGGAAGCCCTGGGCCGCTTTTATTCATCCTTCTTTATAGTGTCCTAGGCAGGTGTAACTGCCACATAGCAAAAGTTGGACTTAACAGGGTGCAGTCATAAAATAACTTTGTTTCCTCCTGTGGCCCTTCAGAACAACTCATTGTGCTTGCTTAAGTCTCATAGGTTTTTCTAGTAACTCTTAGATTATCAAAAGTCCTCAGTCACTTCAAGTCATAAGAATAATCTCATTTCAGCAATTTAAAGGTGCAGCCCAGTTTAATAATAAAAACTCTGAACTTCATTTGAAGTTTGAGATTTTCCTCTCCCCCAACTTAATACTGCTGCTTTGGAATAGGAAGCTAAGGAGAGGAGAAGAGAGCATATCAACTTCTATATTTTCCACTTTGTGCTTAATCTTCACACATCCCCTTCGTTCTATCCCATTTAGTCTCCTCCAGAATTGAAGTTGGGGGCAGAAAAAAGAAGCAAGGGATAGGAAAGTTCTTCCTTCATAGAAAAAGATGTTATATGGTGTTGAAGATAATTCCTATGCAATTTCAACTTTGTAGGACATAGAAAAATAAATTCTCCAAAGGATTTTTTTTATGAAGCGAATATAACATTGTCACCAAATACTGAAAAAGATTGCATAAAAACAAAGTCACAAATTTTCATTTTAATAGTGAGACAATTATCCTAAATAAAAGGAAAATTAAACAGAATCCAGTAGCACCTTAGAAGATAAAACGCCATGGCCATGTGACTGTATTTGGGTGATATATAGTTGATTTGTTATAGAAATACATCATAATGTATTTCATCATATTAATAGTTGTACATTGGAAAAATGCTATGATAATTTTTATGGGTACTAAAAAAGCATTTGATAAAGTTTGACATCTATTAAAATTAATTAAATAGGCATATATAGATTCTTCTTTAACATGGTAAAAAAATTCCTTTCTCAGTCCACAAAACAGCATCATACTTAGTGGACAAACACCAGAAATAACATTTCCATTAAAGTTAGAAACAAGAGAATGACCACAAACACCGCTATTATTTAACATTGTTTAGACTGATGTACTCAGGTAATGCAAGTAGGCAAGGGAAATACACATGGAAAAAGAGGAAGTAAAATCTTTGCATACGGGGGCTTCCCTGGTGGCACAGTGGTTGAGAATCTGCCTGCCAATGCAGGGGACACGAGTTCGGGCCCTGGTCTGGGAAGATCCCACATGCCATGGAGCAGCTAAGCCCGTGAGCCACAACTACTGAGCCTGCGTGTCTGTAGCCTGTGCTCCGCAACAAGAGAGGTCGTGACAGTGAGAGGCATGCGCACCACGATGAAGAGTGGCCCCCGCTTGCCGCAACTAGAGAAAGCCCTCACACAGAAACGAAGACCCAACACAGCCAAAAAATAAATAAATTAATTAATTAAAAAAGAAATCTTTGCATACAATGTGATTTTTAAACTTGTGAAACCAATGATCAGTGGAAAAGTTACTATAAACAGTAAGATAATTCAGGAAGATGACTACTACAAAATTATTATACATAAATAATTAACTTTGATATATACAGACAAAAACCAATTAGATAATAATGGAAGATCTCATTTATAAAGCAATAACAAGATAAATTTCCAAGAATGAACTTAAGAAATGTACAATTTCTATACAAAGAAAACTTTATAAGACACTTGAGGGACATAAAAATGGTGACTTGAACAACTGAAAAGGTATACAGTATTCTTAGGAAAATGATGTATCATAAAGAAGTTAGTAGTTGCCAGGTTACACTATCTGTATAGTGCAAGCCCAGTGAAATAAAATAGGGAATCATCAGAGATAGTCAAGCTGGTGTTTCTCTACTTAAAAGTTGTCGCTGTCCAGTATTTAATTTAAATTTTTAATCCTTTGTTAGCCGTTTCCTTATCATTTTACATAATTAATGATTGTTTAGATTCATTCATACGCTTACTGATATTTTGCCAACATTTCTTTTGCATAGCAGACCTTTCATCTAGGAACATGTTCCTTCTTCCTAAGTATAATCTTCAGTATAACCCTCCTTTATTGAGGGCTTGGTAACAGTAAGTTCTCTCTCTCTCTCAATTTTTTGGGGGGCCTGGAAATTATTTATTTTGGTTTAAAAAAAAAGTTTGCTTAGCTAGGTACCATATTTGTCTGACAGATTTTTTTTCTTGGTACTTTGATGGTATTATTGTTTTGTCTTCTGGTTTCCATTCTTGCTGTTGAGAAGACAGCTGTCAGATTAATTGTTGCTCTTATATAGATGATTTGTCTTCTCTTTGGCTACTTAAAAAATCTTTCCCTTTGTCTTTGATAATCTGCAGTTAACTCTGATAAGTCAAGGTGTAGATTTCTTTTCTTCTGTCCTGTATAGGATTGTAATATTTCCTGAATTTAAGAATTTATATCTTTCATTAATTCTAGAAAGTTCTCATCCATTATTTCTTCACCTATTGCCTATTTCAAATTCTTTTTTGCTTCTTTTGAACGTAGATGTTTTTTCAGTCTGCCCTCCATGCCTCTTATCCACACTCTTCTCCCTATTTCTGTCTCCTATTCTTGCTATGCTACATTCTTAAAAAAAAAAATCTTCAGTTCTGTCTTCAAGCACCCTAGTTAGAGGAGCAGCCCATTTAACTCAATACTTTTTTACCTATTTTCCAGGCACTGTATGAAGAAAGGGAACACACGGTAAAAATACCTTTAACTACAAATGTGTTGGTGAGCCCTCAGCTCCAGGCTGACTTAGAGATACCTGCCATGTCCACAGACTTGCCCACGGAATTCTTGGTCCCTGGTCTCCTGACCAAGGGGCAGAGTCCCAGGTTCGGTGTACTTCAGTCTCCCATCTGGGCACTACCTGGTCTCCCCTCTCCAATGGAAACCTGCACTTGGTCTCAGAACTCTTACCCTTCTCTGGGGTCCAGAAACTTCTACGTTGTCCAATTCAAATTGTTCCTGCAGCTCCTCCCTTTAAAGAAGAGACCCAACTTAATTCTTAGGATAATAAGGAACTCTTTTGTGCTATAGAAGTCATACAGATGAGGAAACAGAGGCATAGAGGCCAGGGCTCAAGTCACCCAGCTGGTAAGTAGCAGAGGCAGAATTTGGGTATGGATGGCCTGACTTCAGTCCCTGTCCCTAACCACTGTATTGTGTTGCTCTTTGCCTGCAACACAGAGGCTTCTCACTTCCGCTCAACCCTGGGTATGAGTGAACATGTCCCAGCCTTTAAAAATACAGTGCTGGGCTTCCCTGGTGGCGCAGTGGTTGAGAGTCTGCCTGCCGATGCAGGGGACATGGGTTCGTGCCCCGGTCCGGGAGGGTCCCACATGCCGCGGAGCGGCTGGGTACGTGAGCCATGGCCGCTGAGCCTGCGTGTCCAGAGCCTGTGCTCCGTGACGGGAGAGGCCCCAATAGTGAGAGGCCCGTGTACCGCAAAAAAAAAAAAAAAATACAGTGCTGCTCTCCTTTTCCTGGGTACAATGAAGGAAGAGGTATTAATTCTCAAAAAGATTTTTAATAACTCACTCTGTTATATACCTAGTAAAAAAGAATATATTGCTTTGAAAACTGTACTAACTTAAGGTCCCCATATCTTAGTTTTCTCATATTAAATTGGGGATAGTCATTCAACTATGATTTTGCCTCTATATGTTACTTCATCAATATTTGGTGATAGGAGAAAGAAGATATTATCTAAGAAGGTGTTTGAAATCTTCAGAAAAAAAAAACATGTGATATTATAAGAAGAAAATTGATACACAGCAGATACCATAAGTGGTAAAATGAATTTTAACTTTGGTGTCCCTAGATGGTCCCTATTCAGTTCTAAGTAAAATATATTTCAATCTAGAAGAAAATAGGGACCCTGCCAACTGTTATTAATGCTTGCTTGTCTTTTAATTGAAGTGCACTCTTGGAAAATGTCATATGTATCTGGGGAAATATAATGCATTCAGCATAAGAATAAATCTTTTTTAAGTGAGTTAGACCCAGGGATTTTTTTCACTTTTCAGCCAATCCACAGTCTTTCTGGTTTATCAGTTCCTTTTTCTTTGCTAAGCAGTGATGGTAATGCATACATTTGCCTTTTCCAGTAAATCATCCTTTTATAATTTGGCTTTCTTTCAATCTCAGATTCCCATCAGAAGGGTTTTACTTCAAGGCATACTGCAACCAATTTCCCCCATAATTAATGCCATATCTGCCTCAGAGTCCATTTCAATTCCCAAATGAAAATTGATGAGGCAGCCAACCACAAATAAGGATCACGTACCACTGATTAAACTATCAGTCTAGTTTCCCAGCTATCACGTTACAGTGCTGAATCATAACCAGAGGGTGAGTTTTCTAGTCTTTTGCAATGTATATTGCTCATAGTAAGTGCCCATAAATTACTATTAGCAGATGAGGAGAGGGATTTTATATGACCGCTATCAAATTACACCAGAAAGATTAAAGAGGTTTATGTTACAGGGACTGAGACTCCACAGAACAAGGAGAAACAAATGTGTCTAGACTTGATAAAATGTGCCACAAATGGTGCTGAAAACCTCCAGGAAAAGAAAAACTACCCAGCAAGGTGTTTTTTTCTCATCCAGGTGGACTGTGGATGGATGGTTAAGTCAAACAGCTTCATGTTGTCTAGGGAACATGGAGACCAAATTCTCCACCCACCAGCCTTCAATTCAATTCCAGACTTCAGGGTGGGAGTGGGATTGGAGGTAGCGTATGAAGTAACTATTCACCAAATGGTCAGAGTAAGAATTCATTCACTCATTCATTCCATTCATTCACTCGTTCACTCAGTATTTATTTACCTATTTTCTAGGCACTGTGTGAAGAATGGAAACACACAGTGAAAAAGGCACCAGCTCTGTCCTGGTTGAGCTGATACTCTAAGGTGGGAGTGGTGTTACCAAACCAAACTTGTGTCTGCTTGACCGTGTGCAGTAAAGCCAATGTAGTGACACCGCGCTGTGGTGAAGGAAAGTGGAGCATTTATTGCTGGTGCCAAGCAAGGAGTCTAGGCAGCTGGTGTTCAAAAGATCCGAACTCCCTGATGGCTTTCAGAGAAAGGTTTTTAAAGACAGGGTGAAGGAGAGGGTTGTGGGGTGCTTGATCAGCTCGTGGACATTCTTCTGATTGGTTGGTGATGAGGTAACCGGGAGGCAACATCATCAACCTTCTGGTCCCAGCCAGTCTGGGGTCTATGTGCCTGTGGTCAGGATATAGTTAACTTCTTCCACCTGGTTGGGGTTTCACTATCTGCAAAACAGTTCAAAGGACATGGCTCAGAATATTGTCTGTAGCCCTTGAGGAGGAACTAAAAGTCCTTGACTTTGTTTAATAGCTAAACTATTATTATTTTGTCTTGCTTGACTGTTTTCCTTTGTTTCTGCATTTTCTCACTTCTCTGACTAAATTTATTCTTTGGAACTCTGGGAAGGCCAAGGAGGCTAAAGTTTTTCTATAGACAAGAGGCAGGCGGAGGACAGGATGGTGAGGGGGAGGGGGGTGAGGTCCGTCCTGAGAAGGCCTATAGGGTCCTGGTTGTTTACAGTGGTGGTGGGGGACAGATAAGTAACCAGATCATTCAATAATGGGTATTAAATGCTGTGGGAGAAGTAAGCATGAGGTACTAGTCAAGTATGTAGATTGTGTGTGTGTGTGTGTGTGTGTGTGTGTGAGAGAGAGAGAGAGAGAGAGAGAGAGAGAGAGAGAGAGGTTGGGGGAGGGAGAAGCCTTCCTGGAAGAGGTCACTAGAGCCCTCAACACATGGGGAGAGTTAGCTAGGTTAAGAAGGAGTCAGGACAGGACAGGCATTCCAGGTAGTGGAAGCAATTTGAGCCAAGTTTGGGATGGAAAGAGAGCATGACCTCTCTGGTAAATGAAAAATTAGTCATAGCTGGAACAAAGGTTTGGGAAGAGTTTTGTGGAGAAAAAGATGACTAGGGGGAGGCTGCCAGATGTTCTCCCCTGAAATGTTCGACCATCAGTGAGAGCAGGGCTGATGTGAGTGCGATTATGAAAACATACCTGTGTGTGAGTGTATATATATAAATTTACCTCTAAATGCATTGCGTATTTCAATCAGTAATGCATCCTTGTTGTTTGGGTATCCTTTTGACATATTTTTAAGGAAGTCATTTTAAAAATTAAATTCAGGACTACTGTAGATATGAACCCTGCCCCCAAGGGACTGTCTGTGACACTCTCCAGCACATTCTTTATGTCCCAAATTGTAAGAACTGACTTTGGTTTATCTCACTAATAGTTGTAGCTACCCCCAAATTAGTGGCAGAGCTGAGGCAAGAAATTCCAGGGCTTTTTCCCCATTATAGAACTAGCTGTACTCAGAGGGGACCTAAATTGCATTGACTTACTAAATTAAAAAGGTTGGCCCATGCACCTTGCAAAGACTCAGCCACCCTGTCCAATTTTTCAGCTGCCCACAACCACTGAGTAGCACAGCATGTAGACAGCAGTCGTAGCAGTCCAGGTGAGGGACCACATGGTCTGCTTGTCAGATATGCCCTGTAGAATCAGTGGATGCTCAAAAAAGGACTGTGGCTCAAAAAAAAAAAAACCTGTTGAGCAGTTGGTTTAGTATTATTAGCTATGCTTGTACTTTTTGATAATCTGATTTCTTTTAAGAATTTACTTTAGATAACAAAACTTCTTGTCTCTAAAAATGATACGTTAATTTACAGCTATTATAATTCTTAAAACTGAGGAGATGATGATGATGATGATGATAGTTATTTGTATAGTAACATGCCCAAGACAAATCCTAAGAGAGGAACACAATCAGAATCAAATGGGGAGATTTGGCTTTGCCCACATTCCTCCAAACTAGAAAATTTTTAAAGGTATTTTGTGTGGCATGCTGTACTGTAGTGCAGTTTTTAGCTTTTTAACTTCAAGGACATCAAAGTATTGGAAGAGGTTCAAAGAATGATAATAAAACGCTTATGGGACTGCCTTAGAGAAGTGGGCCAGTCACGTAAGACAACAGCACTGTCGAATGGGCCCTTGCTGAGGAAGCCACCACACGGGGCGCTGAGACCTCCTCCATCCCAGCCATGGGAAAGGGCTTAGACCAGTATTCATCCGGGCTGGCCTGCCTTTGAAGAAGAGCAGTGCAGGGCATGTTCAGAGCACAGATCCTTGCTGTGTGGTTTCTTCAAAGAGGGTTTAACTGCATGTTTGCCATGGACTCCTGCTCCTTCCTTCCAGTTTTTCCCTCAAACAATTATAATAGGAGGGAAGTCTCTGGATCTAGATCCCAACCCAAGAGTAGATTAATGAATGCCACAACTCTCCCTGGGCAGCGTGCACCCTCCCAGACACACTGGATGTCAGACTTGGCGCCAAGAAGGAGAGAGCTGAGCTCTTCACAATGCTGAGTCCATTGCTTGGTTGAAGAGGGTGACCAGGAGCACTAGAAGGTTGCAAAGCCCCAGGTGTTTTTTGTTTTTATGTGTAAACTGCCCTTGATGTATTTGTTCCTCTGCATCAGGCAGCCACCAAGTCCTGTTGGTTTGTTCCTGCGCCTAGCTTTCAGAAGCATTTAGGCCAGGGTTCGCCAAAGCTCCCCATTGTACACACATCACAGTGAAAGAAACTGCCCTGCAGTACAGCTCCAAACTCACCCTCTCTCTCTCTTTCACATGTGGGTGCCTTATCCTCACCTACCGAATTATAACAAATTTCTCTGCTTAGTGTTTCAAATCCTCCTCAGAATGACCTCCATCTGCATCTCAATCTGATGTCTCTTTATGTCCCCATGGGTACCCTGCAGTCTATCCTAATTAAATGCCTCTCTGCTCCCTCAGATCAGCACAGTCCTACTTTCTTCTGAAACTAACAGTAAGGGAAAGAACCTGTTAACAATGAAGTTTTCAAAAGAAGCCACCCTGAGAAGCTGGGCCTAATAGTCATCCCATAAAGTTGAGCTCTTAGAATTTGCTTCTTTCACTGGGCCATTATTTTCACGTTGTGAAGAAGTGTTTCCTTAGTTCCGTTCTTGAGAACAAGTGTTGGTACAGGATGGAGGTAAAGACCTTGACGCCAGGTTCTGGCCCCGGCGTAGATGATGTGAAAGTGAAGAGGAGGAATATGCGAGGGGAACCTATGTTTTCTGAGTTCCCACCATGTACCAGGCATTGAACTAAAGGTCCTGTGCACTTTCTCTTCTTCAATCCTCAAAGGCTTCCTTTGATGTGCACTTTAGGAACCCTTTGTTGGGCTTACTGTGTTAAGGTGACATGCCTAAGGCCACCCAGAAAATAAATGGTGGGGCTAAGGTCACATTGGATCTTTCTGGCTCCTAAGCCCTTGTTATTTCCATTATGTCACATTTCTTTTCAAGGACATAGAGAGTAGGGGTGGGGAATACTGTGGAAACAAACAAAAAGACTTATTTGTGTTCAGTGTCCAAGAAGTACTATACCTTCTTCGCTGGCCCTGGCTTTATTTATGTATTTTTTTAAGAGGATAATGACCAGAAAAATGAGCAATCAAAACCTTTCAGGTTTGGGGCTTCCCTGGTGGTGCAGTGGTTAAGAATCTGCCTGCCAGTGCAGGGGACACGGTTCGAGCCCTGGTCTGGGAAGATCCCACATGCCACGGAACAGCTAAGCCCATGTGTCACAACTACTGAGCCTGTGCTCTATAGCCTGTGAGCCACAACTACTGACTCTGCGTGCTACAACTACTGAAGCCTGCGGCCCTAGAGCCCATGCTCCGCAACAAGAGAAGCCACCGGGATGAGAAGCCTGCGCACTGCAACGAAGCGTAGCCCCAGCTCGCCGCAACTAGAGAAAGCCTGTGCACAGCAACGAAGACCCAATGCAGCCAAAAATAAATAAATAAAATAAATAAATTTATATAAAAAAAACTTTCAGGTTCTACTCCATGCCTATTTTTCTTCAGAATCTCAGTCATTAGGAAAGGATCTATTTAAAAATCTTGTTCTGACTAGTTTCTGTCTCAGTACAGATTGTTCAGGAGCTTTCCGGATTCTCAGTGTTTCTACACTTTGTTCATTAGTATGGCTGTTTTCTGTATTTTATAATTTCATTATTACAAGTAAACTCTTAGTAATAAAAATTACCTTGTCATCTGCTGGAGCCCTTTAATGCACCCCAAAATAGGGGGCAATTGGCATGCTGAGTAATCCCCTGCCTTCTCCTATTTTAACAAGGAAACAAAAGAACTTAGAGTGAATTTATTCAAACGTGGGTAAGATCCATTGACTCAATATTCCCTTCAGTAATCACACACTTTGGTTGCACATGTTAGTTTGCCATGTCTCTTTATCCTGCCCCACCTAAAAAATGTAGAATTGGAGTTCTCTGAAGAGCACAGAATAGAGGGACAGAGGTTGTCAAGCCTTTCAGAAGCTTGAGGTCAGAATTCTTTAACCTCTGCCCACGCTCCCCTCTGTGGAGAAATGCCACAGTAGAAATAGCTTGAGAGTTAACCCATGGATTACATAGCCCAATTATATAAATATTCAGCACCTCTCAACCAACCAGAACAATGGCAAACTCAGGAGTAAAAAGACATAAGAAGAGATAAAGATAAAAAGATTGAATAATAAAATGGATGAGTCAGTTAGCAGAGCAGAAGAGAAGAGTACAGTCATAGGCTGGCGAAGGTTATAATTACCAAGCTCCATGAGTGCCAATTCCAAGAAGTACTGGGAAAGCAGAATTAGTGGAAGACAATGGCAGAAAGCAAGGTTAAGGTGGGAGTGATGTGGACAAGGGAAATGGAATGAGGCCAAGTAATTAGGAATGAATCATAAGAAGCAGAACCAGTACTAGCAGAGAGCAGAGTACAGGAGGAGCAAGAAGACACTCAAAGTTGAAACTTGCAGCAAAATAAGGAAAAGAATGGATTATATATGAGCATTGAGTTTAGGGGCAAGATGACATAAATTTCAATGACTCCTGAGGCTGGCATCACTGGATTATAGCACAGTACCATAACTGGTGCTTAGAATGATGAGGCTGAGCCATTGAGAATATTTTAAATTATGAATATATTATACGGAAGACTGCAGGGACATATAATTTTAGAAGGATTTTAATAAAATATAGTTGAAATTTAAGTTTTATCAGTGAACACATAAACATCCAGCTATTTGCAAGTATAACAAGTTCTTAACTATCCTAGGTTAACTAAAGCATTGCCAAAAAGGTCACTTGCCACACTTCCAAAGGCACAGAAATGTGAAAGTAGGGAAAGGAAATGGATTCCTGTTGCTAAATCATAAGATTCATGGGGGAAGGATGGAGGTAGTGTGGAACTGGAAGGCTTGGGGAGCCACTGAAGGCATTTAAGCAAGTGTGTGCCATGAGTAGACCTGTGTTTTAGCAATATCATTCTGGCAGGACCATTTAGGAAGTTGTGTTGGGAGAAGACTTGGTAGCAGAGTAAGGCAAGTTAGGCACTTACCTTGGACCCAAAATTCAAGGGGCACCAAAACCTTCAATAATCAAGATAAATAATATTTTAGTGGAGTATTTAAAAAAATCAAAATTTGTGCCAAAAATCCATGATGAACAAGATATCAAACTTTTGAATAAAGACAGAATTAGCAGTAACATTAAAAACATCCAGGAGAGGCTGGATGAAACAGAGAGATGATAGGAGGAAGGATTAGGTGTCGGTGTAATGAGACGACAGAGGCAGTAGGGAAGTCAAGGACAAAGCCCAAGTTTATGACTCATGTAGCATTGTCAGTCTCCAACCTAGGGGATTCAGAGAAGAAGTAGGTATCAGGGAGGATGATGATGAGTTGTGCTGTGAGTTTGTCACATGTGAGGTGTTCATGGGTTATCAAATGGAGGAAATCCAACCAATGACTGGAAGGTATGGTCTAGCATTTGGCAGACAAGTCTAGACTGGCTGTGGAGAGAGGGGCTTTTTCACATGTAGATGCTACTGGAAGCAGAATGTATAGATGAGCCTGCCCAGGGAGCAGGTGTATAGACAGACGAGACAGACAATGGTACTGAACATAATAATAAAAAGCAATAGTAACATTTATTGAAGCTTACTAAGTGCTAGCCACTCTGCTGAGTTGTTTACAAGCATTATATAATCAAATCCTCACAACAGCTCTGAAAGTTCTATGCTGTTACCCTCATTTCACTGATGAGGAAATGGATGTTAGAGAGCTTAAAATAGGGGTGATTTGAGATCAGCAAGTAAATGGCAAAGCCAAGATTTAAAATCAGAAAGTCTGAAGAGAAGAGGGAGGCAACCTGGCTTTGGAGAGCAAGGACCAGAGTTTGAATTCCAGCTTCGAGGGCTATGGGATCTTGGCCACACTTATTCTTCTGGAGTCTCTGTTTCCTCATCTGTAAAATGGGGATAGCAAAGGCTGCCTCTTAGGACTGATGGGAAGATGAGATGGGAAATGTCAGGTGTGTGATGCATGGTAGGTGCTCAGTATGAACTGGTAAGTGTTGCAGTCATTAGGAATACCCCAGGGTCATGCAGACATTGAAAGGACCTTAGTGTAGAGGAGGCTGGGAGGCGAGTATGATGGAGAGGTAAAAGCAGAGTCAGGAGAAATGGAATCAAAGGGAGGAAGGGGTTGGGCCCACCAGTTTTTGGTTGATTTGTCCGCCATTGATGTCCTTATCAGAAGCAGTAGGTTTAGTGGAGTAGGTGGGGAAGGGGGAGCATTAAATGATGGTGAAGAAGGAGAGGTAATGAATGTGGACAATGCTTCCCCAAAGCTTTGCTCTGTAGGGAAGGAAAGGGAGGGATTTTGCTTAAGGGAGACACAGAGGTCAGGAAGAGTATTCTTCTCACCCCACAAACATCCTGCAATGTGGGAGCATTTTTCCCTTGACAAAGGTAGTCCGTGGAAAGTGAAAGAAAACACTAGGCCTAAAAATAATGATGACTTTCCACTTAAACTTGCACAGTAGTGGAACACATTCAAAAACAGTGTTTTGCATCCAGTGTGACATGGAGACTTCAGAACAGTCCTGTGGAGTAGATCAGACAGGTAGAATCCCCAATTTATAGATATTGAAATGAGGACTCAGGAGAGATTAGAAATAAATTCAACGATTGTCAGTGTGGAAAGATTAAGAGACTCCCTCCTCACCCCAGCTGGTGTACAGAGTGGAGGTCGTGGGCTGATTCTCTAGAATAGTGATGATGGGCTAGTTGTGGAAGGGGTGAGCTCCATGTAGGGGAGAATGCATGGGAGGGAGGAAGTGAATGAGACGGAGCAGGGGCTTTTTGCTACTTCCCACACAGCCACAAGAGAGATGTCTGAAAAGGATGGTAATGTTTAAATTTACATTAAGAATACACTAAGACTTTTAACATTTTCTTAAGACATTAAGTGAAAATTGGAATTGTTTGCAGTGTTTTGGCTTTTCTGCAGCCCTGAGCACATGGGACATGGTAATATTTGGATTATATATGGCTGGCAGATGGCAGCACCAGACTTAAGCCCAGGTCTTCTGATGTGGAGCCAGCACCCTATCCACCAATCCCCATTGCTTTTGTTTGTAAGTAAGACTCTCAGTTTGTAGAAGCAGAGTAAAAAAAATTTATTTTCTTTTTAAATTGTGAGGATTCTAATTTCAACCACACTGAATCACAAACAAAGCTTCCAGAGAGACAAAAGGTTAAGGATGATTCATACAATATTAGTTAGATGAGGAAAGGCTTTTATTTCATTAGATTGGTTTAATAATCATTGAGGGCCTGATATCATGGAGAATAACTTAGAGGGGATTGTAGAGAGAAACTAAAAGCAGGCTAAACTTAACCTATTCACTGAAGTGCCCCAAATCTGAAGCTATTCACGCTAGAACAGAATGTGATTCATCAGCGTGTACCTGATGTGCCCTTTGGAACGTGTGTTAACCATTTGATGTAAGACGTGACATTTCATCCGGGT
This sequence comes from Globicephala melas, assembly GCF_963455315.2. NCBI lineage: Eukaryota > Metazoa > Chordata > Mammalia > Artiodactyla > Delphinidae > Globicephala > Globicephala melas. The sequence continues at coordinate 23,521,412 of NC_083331.1, forward strand.
TCACTTATTTGCATACTTGTGATTTCATTTGCATGTATTTTACTGTGCTGCACTCTGGAAATACATTTACTTATTTCTATTCCCTCCTTTAAATTCCATATACCCTCTACAGTCCTTTGGTAATGTAGCAGACCCAATATTGAGGAAAACATTCTTGTTAGGAAGACGATTATAGAGCTTCTATATCCAGTCTGTCATCAAAACTTTTCTTCCTTTAAACATCTGGTGGAGGCTTAAGGATGTATTATACAACATGGGGAGTGTAGCCAATATTTTGTAATAACTGTAAGTGGAAAGTAACTTTAAAATTTTTTTTAATTTAAAAGTTTAAAAATATGTATTAAAAAAACATCTGGTGGATATGCTCCCCTACTTTCTATTTTCACTGCATCACCCTAGACTTGGGATTTCTCACCTCCTAAGTAGTCTCTTGCCCTTAAGTCAAAACCATGCAATTCAGTCAATTCCCTGCATCCTAACTCACCACTTACTCGATGCTCAGTGGCCCTTGGAGTAAACTAATAGCACTTTTATATTATTAGATTCATCATATTCCAAATTCTTAACTTCTGCCATTGTGAAACTGCTAGAAATTAATAGCTGTGTTTATGACCTTATCCAGTTTACCACTAAAGAGAAATAAGTCTTTTTAAACTCTGCTTCCCCCTTCTTCTGTCCCCTAAGAAATACTGTGTCCTCAACAGCTTAGTTCCTTGTTGGGGCAACAAGGAAAGAAAAGTAGAAAATGGAGAACAAGGAATGTATCAGAAAGGCTGGAAAAGTGTTTTTCTATTGTGGGAAAAGAAGAAAAAACAGAGATGGAAAGAAGGGGGAAGGGAATGGAAAGATGAGCGTCTTAAGAAAGGGTGAGGTTTCAGAGTAAGACTTAGAGTTTAGGGAAGGTAGTTGAAAGTGAATAGAGATGGGCTGAGGGCAGATTCTGGGAGAGGAAATCTAAGCTGAGTATTCAGGAAAAACAAGACATGGAGAGAAGCTGAGTGAAATTGTTCTGATGTTGGATTGACTGCTTTAACAGTGACCCAAATAATAGTAGTGTAAAAAAGATGCAAGGTTTTATTTCTCTCACAAAAAGTCTGAGTTGAAAGCAGTCCAGGAGGAGACGGGTGCTCTATGAGGTTGAAAGGCGGGCCAGGTTCCTTCTGTATTTTTGCTCCCACATACATTGTCCTTGTCTGTGAGATCAAAGTTGGCCCCTCCCTTCTACATCCATATTCCAGCCCAATGGAGGGAGGATAGACGAAGTGAGAGCACTGAGTTTTATTCCAAGAGCAGAAACTCTGAATTGCACATATCACTCTGCTTACATTCCATTTGCCAGAACATCATCAGTTGGCCATACTAGCTGCAAGAGAGGCTGGGCAATATTGTCTCTAAGCAGGCAGTCCTGTGCCCAGCCCAAACTCAGGGGAGTATGTTACTAAAAGGAAGAAGAGAAGCCTGTAAACTGAGGAACAGTCGGTCTCTGCACTCTTAGTTAGATAGGCAGAAGATCTTAAATAAGTGAGCTTGAATAGGTTATGCAGAATTTGAGGGCTAATCTGAATTCAGATTATAGAAGTGGGGTATGTTGGAATAGAAGAGGAAAGCTTGGAGGGTTAATCTGTATATTGAGTATGATTGACATTGTAGGACAGCAGGACACATTCTAAGGTCTCTGAATCTGGCCCATAGTACGTCTGTAGCTCAGGGATCTTCAAACATTTTCTGGAAAGGGACAGATAGTAAATATTTTAGCCTTTGTGGGCCACATGATCTCTGCCAGATCTACTCAACTCTGATGTTGGAGCATGAAAGCAGCCTAAACAATATGTAAGCAAACAGGTGTTTCCCAATGAAACATTATTTATAAAAACAGGCTGTGGGCCAGATTTGACCTTGGCTGTAGTTTGCTGATCCCTGCTCTAGTCTGTTGTTTTAAAAGTACAGTCTTCTGAAGTTAGCATCTGACCCCATTAATCATAACAATTCTATCTACCCTTCACTAATAAATTTATTTAACTGAGTGTGTTCTATGCTAGGTTCTGGGATACAAAGGAAAGTGAACCATAGTGACTGAACATATAGGGAAGTTATCGTCCAAGGAGATATATAAGGAAGTAGTTTCAAAATACCATGATAATTTCTATAATAGGTATATTGGTCAGATTCCATAGGAGCACAAGGGAAAGAGTACGAAAGAGAAGGTTTCTCAAAGGCAAGGCTTATGCTGGAGCTTGAGGATTAATAGAAGAATCCCTGGCTCACCAAAGAGGGAAGGGTATTTAAGAGAAGGCAATCCAAGGGAATTTAAGGACACAGTGTGTGCATAAAAATGGGAAATAAGAGAATTTGGCATGTTTGGAGCACACAAGCGTTTAAGGAGCAGAGAGGTCAAGGCTTAGAAGTTCAAACTGTAAAACGCCATTTACAAGTCATTCTAAAGAATTTTGTTTTATCTCGACGGGGGAACCATTGAGAAAAAATGGAGCCAGGGGGACTTCCCTGGTGGTCCAGTGGTTAAGACTTCACCTTCCAATGCAGGGGGTGCGGGTTCGATCCCTGGTCAGGGAGCAAAGATCCCACATGCCTCACGGCCAAAAACCAAAACATAAAATAGAAGCAATAGTGTAACAAATTCAATAAAGACTTTAAAAATGGTCCACATCAAAAAATCTTAAAAAAAAAGGAACCAGGCAGTGACATGACCAGATTTGAGTGTTAGAGAGATCCCTCTTGCAGGAGCGTGTGCCATTGACTGGAGGGGAGTGAGACAAGAGCAAGGAAGCTGGTAAGGATTATTATATGTTTAGGCAAGGGAGAAGGAGGGCCTGAAGTTAGTTACCAGCGTTGGGAAGGGAAAGAAAGGAATAGGCTCAGGAGCTTTTGGGGAGTCAATATGACAAGAATTAGAGGTTAATTGGAAGCAAATTGTGTGGGGAGAAAGAAGAATCCAGTATGGGACCCAGGATTCTGACTTGGGTTTCCAAGCATATAGGGGCGCTTATCAAGGCAGAGTATGGAATACAGAAGGACTAGGTTTGGGGAGTTTGATATGCCTACAGAAAATCTAGGTGAAGTCCACAATGCAGATGGATGTTTATGTCTGTTGCTTGGGAGAGAATCTGGAGTAGAACTACAGACCTATTCGATAAGATGCTTCAATTTTGGGGAGATAATTACACTCTGATACATCCTGAAAAACCAAGTTACAAAACCAAAGCAGGCAAATACAGAAATCAGGGGAAATTCAAAATATGGATCTGAGATATAAAATCAAACCAAAAACTGCCTATACTGACAGTAGACTTCAAACGTTGCACTGAAATTCCTTACGACCAGTACAAAGAATGAGGCAGTAGCTTGAGTCTATAGAATAAACAGTCAGTTATGTAGGGGAAGCCAGTTGGTCTTGGTACTGAAATTTGAGTTTCCCATGTTATGTGGTGAGCAATTTCTCCAACGATATCCCCATAACAAATAAAATGACTTTCATTGAGCTGTTTCTTCTTTGGCGCTCGAAAGGGTCGTACTAAAGCAAAGCTGTACCAGAGCAGTTTTATACAGGTCAGTCATTCTCAACTCATCTGTCATCTTCATAAAGTCCCTAGGTCAGTAACCCTTCTCTGGCTGTGACAGAGAAATTCTGAACCAGTAGAACCTATATGTCCTTCTGGTTCCTAGAGTGGGCAACATCAAGTAAACAATGGCCTTAGTGACGTCTTAAAAACACAATTTTCCTCTCTTATTTTATGGACTTTGTTAACTTCATTCTTCTAGATGTATACATTGAAGAGATTTCTGAGTTAGGTCAACATTATAGTGCAGGTATTTTCAATGTCAAACTAGGTTTAGGCCAGAAAAAGCTTTTCTTGTTCAAAATGTTACAAATAGATCAGCAGAATACTGTTGCTTTTAGCCATTATCTGGAATATGGGAATGAACTTGTCCTGAACCTTTATTATCCAGGACTTTTTCCTGTCTCTGTAAAAAGGTGAGCTAAGTACACTTAAGAGTCTGAAATAGAAGCGGAGCAGATTATCCAAATTAGAACATACATTTGTCAGTTTTCTTCTCAAAGAGAGCATCTCGCAAGAGTATGTTTCATCATCTTGATGATCCAGGTTTTATTCTTTATATCTGTCAATGAAAAAATTAATTAGTTGATCTAAGAAGGAAATGGAAAATTCTATTAGAGCCAAATTGAGGATTATAACCTGGGAATAGCTTATCAGACAGCTCCAAGAATTGTTCTGCCCGTTAGAGGTCAAAGCACAGTTATATGTTGTTTGTTCTTATTGAAGTATAGTTGATTTACAATATTGCATTAGTTTCAGGTGTACAGCAAAGTGATTCAGTTACAAATCTATCTATCTACCTATCTGTTCTTTTTCAGACTCTTTTCCCTTATAGGTTTATAAGGTTTTGAGACAGAGGGCTGTGTATTAAATGCTATATTATTGGCAGTTTACACAATCCAGATCTACATGAACAAAGGGAGTAGTGGGTCATGGGTTATCACCGCCCCTTACAAGATTAAGAAGGAAGGTTACCTCTTAAGGAGTTGTGACCCTTGATGAGATTAAGAAGGAGATGTACAATACATACAAAGGGCGAGGGAGGAGGCCCAAACAGGCAGACAACAATTTTATGTTTAAGTTTTTCTCATCTTGCCATAAAATATGTATTTTCTTTCCTTACATCTAAGAATCAGATCCCTTATGCATGCTGTGAGAATATCCTTAGGCATTGCAGTAAGCTGGATTTATTTATAATTATCCTTCAATCTTTTATGGTTGGAGGTGCTGGGAATTGAATTGGTGAAGGGAACAAAAGATTTGGAGAAGTAAGTGCAGAAAATGATGCTCAGGGTGGAGTATATGCATATAACAAAGAGACTTGCTTTGCTCACATCCAGCTTAGGTTCCTAATGTCTTTCCTCATAACATTTTTATTTCCATTTATTAAAAAATTCCAAACTTACATCTGGGATTTTAAAGTATTTTTTTGTAAACTATGGTGCATAGAAAGAAAAATGATCAAAACATAAATACATAGTATTACAAATTGTTATGAGCAAATAGTTAAGTAGTAACCAGCCCACAGACCAAGAAATAAGGTATTGACAGAATTCCAGAAACAAGCTCTACACACACACCTGCCCCTTCCCATCACCAACTCCTTCATCCTGTGGTAGTCATGGAGTATAAGTGCCTGGCATTAAGCTTTTGATTGCCAAGGCATCCCTTTCAAAGACATCCATCTCAAATAAACATACTGCCGGCTACACAACTAGATGTAGAGCGCGGCTGCCTTACTCATGGAGTCTCCTTTTAGAAAGCCCGGGGTAACGTAGATAACTGACCACTTGAGTGACTTCACCTTTCCCATCCTGTGACCTAACTGCCCCTCCTATGCTTTAAATTTGCCAATAAAGAGTGAACCAGTGAAACCGTAAGTATCCCACACTTGGATCCTTGGATCACTTGGGTACAGCAGAGCTCCGGGTCCTCACTCCCTCCTTCTCTCTCAACCCACAGTCTCACTGTGGCCCTTGGGCATGCTGTATACCCTTTAGGAGCTATGCATAATAAATCTTATTCTTCAAAGTTCCCTGATCGTTTTTTGGGTGAGGTGTGTTTTACAATTATAATAAGAACCATAAGGGCTGGTCCCTTGTGGGACATTATGGAAAAACCCAAACGAACTTTTTGGCCAACCTAATATGTCATATATCATATATATGTCATGTCATATCATATATATGTCATACCATTTTTTGTGTCTGATTTCTTTGACCCAATGTTATGTTTTTATAATTCATCATGGTTTTGTGTGCTGTAATTCATTCATTTTCATTGCTATGTAATATTCTACTGTCTGAATAAACCCCCATTACTTATCTCTTCTGTAATTGATGGACAGCTGGGTTGTTTCCAGTTTGGATCTTCCCCACACCCAATTTCTCAAGTCACTTCTATTGCTTTTCCTTTGTAATGTATTTTCCAAAATATAATAGTATTTGAAAGAGGAGATGATGAGAATTTACCTACAGAGAGACATTACAAACTTTTTCTGGAAAATTACAATATATTCAATAAACTCATTTACCCAAACTTACCTTTTAATTAAGTGTGACACATATAAATGTGACAAGTAAATGGTAAAACATTAAAAATATTGAGTATTAGTTGTTCTGTTACCACAATTAGTATACTTTTTAAACCAAGGTAATTAGTTAGCTAACATGAATGAACACATATAATGTCGAGGATTTTGTGTTAATCGGCCCAAAACTCTACAAAGTAGGGACTGTTACTTTCACCATTTTACAGAGGAGAAGACTGAGGCACGGAGGTGGAATCCTTCACCTGCAGTCACATAGCTGGTAAGTGATGTAACTAGAATTCAACCCAGATGATCGGACTCCATAGTTATGCTCTTCATTATTGTATTAAGTACCTTAACTAAAAACAAACATGGGGAGAAAAGGTAAAACATACTTCTGACCAGTTTATGTTTGCAAGATCATATGATACTTAGTTCTGATCAAAAACAACCCTGTCTATACAGCCACAATAACCTGTGTCAGGGCAGAAGGATTTGTAGGTAGACACGTCTGCAGCTTGTTTGGATTCTTCCCTTTGTTCTCTCGCTGGACTTAGTCCTGCACAGGTAGAGTGGCTACAGAAGATGACCTCACTGAGCCCTCACATGAGTGGAATTTGCAGTCTACAGCTGCCACTCCCCAGCACCTGTGGAGAAGGTCACCTTGGGCTTAGTCACAGCCCATGGTCTGAGAGTGGGGGCCACAAAGCTGCAAGGTAAACAGCAAAGACAAGCTAAGCAGAAGTATTTCATTCCATACACAATTTTCAGTGCCTTCCCTAGGACCTGCTTCCTCACCGACACTCAAGAAATGTTTGGTGGTGGATAAGCTAGAATAAAAAATATGAAGCTGCTTTCACTGGTGTTTATGAAACTGGATTCTTTTGCCGTTAATGAGCATAATCAGAATGTCATTCTGAGCAAAGCTCTGATTTCCATGCTTCCCTCCTCTTTGGAAACATTTTATTCTTTGGAACCTGCTGTGGGCATGCTCATAAACAGGGCTGCACACGGGGTTCTCTGCCAATGCATTTGTGGTGGTACAGGCACAGCCATGAAGGTGTGGCATTGTCTTTTTGCATCCAGGAATGAAGGCAGTCAGTTAAAACCCTGATTTATTTATATAAATAAATATAATTTCCTTCCATTGAATATCTTGTTCAGAAGAATTCTGTTAATACGATTTATCACAATGAACAGCACGGTTCCTGCTTTAATTGATTTATTTTTTTCTCCATATAAAATTTCCCCTGTATCTCTCTTCTGCACCAACTTTTATTGTCCTTTTCACCCCCTCCCCTGCCCATATCTGTGTTGGCTCTAGGGACTAGATTTTTTATACAGTCTGCATCCTAAATCATTCATTTTCTCATCCCTTACATTTACTGAAATTAGCATGGGTTTTAAACCATTAGTCAAAAAAGAAGGGGCTTCTTTTCTAAAGCTTCCTGCTGTTCTTTGTGGATGAAACAGTTGACATTTTGTTAAGAGATTTTTGTCTGACTTCAATTCTCTAGCTTTAATGTATTCTTAACAGTTATAAATGGAATGGTTTGTCCTAAATGGAAGTATATCTATGGTAGCATAGTTATATCCAGTCTTTAAAACGGATCATTGCATTTCACACATGCTATAGAATCTTGAATTTCACCTTTACTCATGTCAATTTCTTTACTAAAAATGACACTGTTGCTCCAAATTCCTACCTCAATGGATTGGGTATCTCACATTGTGGTAGTAATTGTTCATAAATACATATTTCATAACATGTACTAACAGAGTAATAAAATATGTTGCAATAACAATGTGCTCTGCCTGATAGAATTTCATCATGAGACTCCATTAACACATTCAGCTGGTATCAGCTTTTGAAAATGCCTTCCATTTTGGTGGAAGAGAGATACTCTGTGTAAATGAATGGAGAAAATGGGATTCAAATAGGAATTTCTAGGAAGGCTGAGTAGAATGAAAAAATACAGAAACTTGAATGGATGCTGACCAAGCATTTTTTGACATTGCTTAAAAATCTGAATTCATTCTGGCTCCCTGTACTCTCCTAACACCAGTCCAGCTGCCCGCCTCGTGCCTGAATGACACTGCCTTGCTAAGGTCACCAGCAGGCTCTTAACTGGACACCCCAGTGGTCATATCTCAATCTTTATCTTCCTCATGCAGGCATTAGCTCTTCTTTTTCCAGTTTCCCCCTTTTTTTGGCTACTTTCTGAAGGATCCCTTTCAAGCATACTTTTGTCCTCTAGGGTAACACACTGCACACTCCTGCCCCATTGCCAGGGTCTGTCCCTGGCTCTGTTCTTGCACATCTGCCCTCCATCCCTGGGAATCTCCCCTCTTTTCACGTCTTCACTGCCCCCAGGATTGACTTCTCACTCCATGGCAATACCCTTGAAATGCAGAGACCTCAAACTCAACTGGCCCAAAGCCAGACAATATTTCACTATCCCTCAAATCAGCTCTTCTTCTGAGGGCCATTTGCCCTCAGAAAAAATTTGGGTTTCCCCTGTGATACCCTCATTCTCTTCTGTTACACCAGACAAAGTCACTGATTCTTCAGTCACCACATCTTTTGCTTTTGTTCCCTGTATTTCATTCCTGAGTTTAGTCCTCCTCATTTCTGCTCCTGGAATATTGGGACAGATTCCTGAATTGTTTCTCTAATTCCTTCCTCTTCTTCTCTGTTCCAACCTGCTCAGTATTGGAAATCGGTCCTCCTAACGTGTACTCAGGCCAAGCTCCTACTAAAAACAACTCCAATGATTCCCTATTGTATGCTAATTAAAGTTTATTGAAATTTATCTACAACTGGGTTATAATTTCTTCCTAGACTTATTTCCCACTACTTGTGTTTATATATGCTCTGCACTTCAGCCAGAGCGTTGTGCTTGTAAACATAATCATTAATTGCTGGTAAACATAATCATTAATAAATACTATTCCCACTAGCTCTCAGGTACTGCAAATATGTGAACATATAAATGACTAAATAGCATAAGAACTGCCTGATATAGCCCATCTCACCATGAGATATTAATCATAAAATTATAATTTTGAAATAATATGCAAAGTTTTTTTTTAAAAAAATTCTTTACTTGTTCCAGTTATGTAGGTTATCTTAAGAATTGTGGTCAATTCTAAAATGACTTTCTCTTTCTGTGTATGCCTGTGATATTGTGATTTATAATAAGAAATGTACATTTGGTTTTCATCCTGTTTCTGGCACAGAGCTCCTAAAGCCCTTGGAATTTCCTGTGATGAGAGCAATAAAGGTATCTTTGGTTATATTAATGAGGTGATTTTTGGAAAGTACCCAAGGAGCCTTTGGAGTCAATCTTGTGATTAGAGGGTTGGAGCTTTCAGTTCCACCTGCCTGTCCTCCAGGAATGGAGAGAGTGGCTGGGGATTGAGTTCAATCACCAATGGCCAATGATTTAATCAATCATGCCTACTTAATGAAACCTCTATAAAAACCCCAAAGGACAGGGTTCAGAGAGCTTCCAGTTTGGTGAACATGTGGAGATGCAGGGACAGAAGTACCTGGAGAGGACATGGGAGCTCTGAGCCCCTTTCTGTATACCTGGCTCTATGCATCTCTTCCATCTGGCTGTTCCTGGATTATATCCTTTTATAATAAACCAGTAATCTAGTAAGTAAATATTTTCCTGAGTTCTGTGAGCTGCTGTAGCAAATTAATTGAACCTAGGGAGGGGTTCATGGGAACCTCTGATTTATAACCAGTCAGTCAAAAGGGCAGGTAACAACCTGGATGCCTTGGGATTGGCATCTGAAGTGGGGACAGTCTTGTAGGACTGAGTCCTCTACCTGTGGAATCTGATGCTAACTCCAGGTAGATAGTGTCAGAATTGAGTTGAATTTGTGGGACAAATTCCAGCTGGTGTCTGAGAAGTGCTTGGTTTGGGGGAAAGTCCCACACATTGGAACTGGGAGCTGAATGAGAATACCCTTCTCCTTCTTTTGGAAAAGTGCCTGACAGCTTGAACATTAACACCTGACTTTCTCTCCCAAAATGAAAGGCCGTTTAACTTACATAGATTATACACTTCTCAGCTTTTTCAGCTCTCAGACCCTTCAGTTAGGAAATGGAGCCACATTTTACACCTAGTCCCTGACTTTTACACACAATCTGGCCCATCAGCAGCCTCCCCCCTCCTCCCTACCTCCCCCTAACCCAATCTTAGATGTGCTTCAAACAGACCCCCTGACTTATGGGACTTTACCCTCTGATCTTTCCTTATTTACATAAATACACAATGCGACACATACTGTAATAGCTGATTGAGTTTAAATAAGGAAGATATTTACAATGGTGTGATATTGTTCCTTATACAGAGCTGGGCTTCTGAAACATCACTGACTTTCTATGATACCTTATCAAGTCATTTTGATCATTCTTCTGGAGTCATTAGATTTTTTTTAAAGTAGGAAATTTCTTTCTCTAGAATCTTCTGTTTATAAACAGGTCCTCATTTCCCCTCAGGTCTGTGCTGTTCCATGAGCCAGAGGGGTGCTTGGGAATTCATACCATGTAGCATCTCATTGTTTGGCTTGGTTACAGTTGGGTAATTGCCTCTGACACTGCACCTAAGCTTTGATTTTCAAAGCAACAGGGATTTCCTCTCCTTCTGACCTGATGGAATCCATTGTGTAACTGGCACAGTATGAAAGCCCTAATATGAGAAAAATGAAGGACAGTTCTCTGGAGGCAGACAAGGGATTGATTTCTAACATAGGGATTGATTACATTTCAGACAATGGACTATAAGGGTCTGAATGCTGATATAATGGTTTCTTCTACAAGCACTGATGCAATTAACAACTCATTTTAATTGAGAAGGTGCAAAAACTCTTGGACAGGTTCCTATAGCCTTCGTCACAAAATAGGAAATGGGAGAGAAAATCAAGTCAGGATTCATTTTGGTGGAATTGTAAGGCATATACAGTAATACCAGGTGTAGGAAAACTAAATCATTTTTGTTGATTCAAGTACTGTTATACCATTGGTTTGACCTAGCTTTGAGTAAAAATAATAAGCAGTTTATTTACAGGAGTTACTGAAGGTTACTAAGGGGCTACTTCCCTAACTCCAAAAGTCTCTCTCATCATGGAGTCTTGCCCCTAAATTTTTGCTGAATTTGCCAAACAAAAATTCAGTTTATTAAGGTTAAAGCATTATGTCTACTGAGGTCACTCCATAAGTGCAAAGGGTTGTTACACTTTAGTAATCGTAAGTATCACCTGGGATGCTATTGTTCAGATTCTGATTCACTGGGTCTAGGATGGGACCCAAGAATTTGCATTTTCCTTAAGCACCCTCAGTGAGTTTGGTATATGGATTGTATTTTGATTAATACTGCTCCAAATGTATAGATTATATATGAATTACATATTAATTATTAAATCTCTTAGGCTTATCTGAAATTACTTTTTCCTCAACAGCATGTTGGAGGATTTGGACAAAAAACAGCCAAGTTTTGTCACGAAACCAAACTTGGGTCCGCTCACCCATGTGCACTAAATTCCATCTACTGCCACCGGGTTGTGGTGAAGGAAAGTGCAGCATTTATTGCAGGGTGCCAAGCAAGGAGTGCTCAAAAGACCTGAACTCCCTGATGGCTTTCAGGGAAAGGTTTTTAAAGACAGGGTGAGGGAAGGGGGTTGTGGAGTAGACATTCTTCTGATTGGTTGGTGATACAGTAACTGGGAGTCAGCATCATCAATCTTATGGTTCCAACTAGTCTGGAGTCTACATGCTTGTGGGCAGCATACAGGAGGCTAGAGATTTTCTACAGCATGGGACAGTTGTCTGAGAAGACAGGCTCAGACCAGATGTCTAGGCAAGGAGCCCTGACTGGGTGTTCAGAAGTCAACATAAAGGTATTGGGTGCGTGTGGCAGACAGCAGAGCCAAGACTAAAGTACAGCAATGAGGTGTCTAGGTAGGGACTACATGGGATTCACACGCAGGATCATGCAAGAACAAGTGTTTCTTTCAGTTTTGCACCCCAGGCACCTCACTCAACTTACCCTAGTCTTGGCTTCGGTAGATAGCTTCTTAAATGGTTCCCAGTGATTTCCCGCCCCCCCAACCCCAATTGTGGTATGCCTGCCATTGTGTAATCCCCTACCCTTGTGTGTGGGCTGGACCTACTGACTTGTTTCTAAGTAGTAGAACATAGCAAAGGTGTTGGCATGACACTTCCAAGATCAGTTATAGATGACTGTGACTTCCACCTTACACACCACTCACTCTTGCTCTCTTTTGTTTTTTAACTCAGATGAAACAAGTTGCTGTTTGTGACTTATTGAGGTGTATTGATATTTCTACCCTATTGAGGGACCTTTATGGCAGGAAACTGAGGGTGGCCTTCAGACAACCCCCAGTAAGTAATTGAATCACTGAGTCCAACAGCACCCAAGAAACTAAGTTCTGCCAACACCCACAAGTGTGAGCTTGGAAGTAGATCCTTCCCTGGTTGAACCTTCAGATGAGACCAGAGCCTCAACTGACACCTTGATTGCAATCTATTAGAGACCCTGAGTCAGAAGCCCCAGCTAAGCCATTCCCAGATTCCTGACTACAGAAACTGTGAGATAGTAAATATTATTGTTTTAACTCACTAAGTTTTGGAGTAATGTTTTCTGCAGGAGTAGGTAACTAATACAGTGCTTAAAAGATTTTGGTGGTGGTGGTGGGGTGCTGGTTGCTGAACCTGAAGAAAAATGTAAACAAGGAAAATGAAAAGGTACTAAGGACACACTGAACCACATCATGGCTTTGACCAGGGGTGGTCCTTTCTGCAGGGGTTGCTTCTTTTTCTTCTTCCTCATCTCCTCCAAACCCTTCCTCCTTTAAAATAAGCTGGAAAGATTGGTTCTTAAACTTTGAAATTTCTGCTATTAAATCTTCATGATTATTGCCATCACCACCCTCATGTCTATCATGACTTCTTTCCCTGAAATTTGCCATGATTCCCAGTAGGATTGTGACCATAACTGATAGTGACGGTATGTCCCACTTATCCAAGTTCTCTTCTGCCCAGCAGCTACAGTCACTAAAATACAAAAATTAAAATGTCTGACATCGCAAGGGTATAGAGCAATGAGAACTCATACGTTGCTAGTGGGAATGCAAAACGGTGCCACCACTTTGGAAAACACTATGGCAGCATCTTATAAAGTGAAACCTAAATCTACCATAAGACCCAGTAATCATATTTTTAAGTATCTACTCAAGAGAAATAAAAACTTATGTTCACATAAAAGCTTACATTAAACTGTTTATAGCAGCCTTATTTGTAATAGTCCAAAGCTAGGAACAATCCAAATGTTCATAAACTAGTGAATGGATAAGCAAAGTGTGATGTGTCTATACAACGGAATGCTACCTATGCAACACAATGAACCTCAAGAGCATCATGCTAAGTGAGAGAAGTTGTATACAAAAGACTGTCTACTCTGATTCCAATTATGAAAGTTCTAGAAAAGGCAACTCCAGTGATAGAAAGCAGATCAGTGATTATCATGGGCCAGAGTTTGAGGGAGGAGATTGTCTACAAAAGGACACAAGGAAACTTTTAGGGTAATGGAAATGTACTATATCATGATTGTGGGGGTGGTTTCATGACTGTATGCATTTGTCAAGACTCACTGAACTTTAATTGACTGCATTTACTGCATCTAATTTGTACCTCAATAAAATTGTTTAAAAGAAGAAAAATGCTAAGTGGCCACATAGAGTAAAGAATGAAGTAATTCAAGTTCTTTTTCTTGTCTTTACGGTGATGGTGTAACCATTGTTCATTCAAGAATACGTAGTACCACAGTGGTTGGAGATATGTGAGCTGATATGGTTTTGAAGTTCTCTGAATTACTTTCCATGAGGAATAAAATGATTATTAAAGGAAAAGCAATAAGAATGTGTTACTTTGAAGCTTACATATATATTATTAAAACTCAACGGTAACTTCAGCAATTATTTAGACCCTAGGCCAACAAAAGATTTTTGGTAGAGGAATATTTCATCACTCATATTGTTTAGAATTGCTGGCTTATGGTGATAATAGAAAGCAGACCAATTTTTTTTTTTATTTTTTATTTTTTGCGGTACGCGGGCCTCTCACTGTTGTGGCCTCTCCTGTTGCAGAGCACAGGCTCCGGACGCGCAGGCTCAACGGCCATGGCTCACGGGCCCAGCCGCTCCGCGGCATGTGGGATCTTCCCGGACCGGGGCACGAACCCGTGTCCCTTGCATCGGCAGGCGGACTCTCAACCACTGCACCACCAGGGAAGCCCAAAAGCAGACCAATTTTTAATGAGCTTTATTATTGTTTTAAAATCCTTTCCAGACAATTCACCCCTGTTGCTGGCACCTGGATGAGCTGCTCCTGTGCACTTAATAAACTGCTTGTACTCCTCACTAGTAGTTGCAGCATCCTGGGACCCTAGAATAATAGCACAAATTCACAGGCCAGTCTGATTTGCAAAATCTTTCAACATTTTATAATTATTCAACAAGTATTATTGATTACCTACCACAGACCAGGTGCTGTTCTAGGTACTAGTAATTACACTGAAAATAGTCAGTGATCTCAAGGACTTTAAATACTGATGGTGTCCACTGACATTGTGAAGGCAAGCAATAGAGTCTCCAACAGGTCAAAGTAGTAGAGTTTCCTAAGAGTCACAGTTTGTCCTTTGTTTCCCTTTGATCATCTTTCTTAGCATCCTTCCAGGTGAGCACCTTTCTTCCAGCACCACAACCAATCATATTCCTCATAAGCTTTGGGTGTGGGGCTCAAGAGGTAGGCCATTATCTTCTCAGAAGGGAGATCCAACAAGTGGGACCTTCTGCACCAACTTAGACTTATTTGTTCTTTTGTGCCTTGTAATATTCACCTGACAATTAGCTTTCAAAATCCTCTATCGGAAACAAGGTACTTCTGAAATTTTTGTTATAGGGATGCAGCTCAGAATTATAAGTGGCCTCCTTGATATTCTGCATCAGTAGCTAAGGTTTACACAGCAAATATCTGTGCCCATCAAGAAAAACGTCTAAGATAAAAGCGATGCAAGAAGTTCAAAAGGATAAAAGCTCCATTGTGGGAACAATGGGAAGGTTAATACAGGCCAAGTTAGGTCGACCACAAACCTCTATTCCTTAAGAGGGCTATGCTATCGCCCACCCCAGTTTCATTTGATTTTTTCTTCTTTTAAGCCTACCTAACAATTCTTAACTTAGAACCATAGGGCTGCTTAGAGTACATGAATTGGGGCCCGGATTTACAGAGGTCAAGAAGCTTCTTTATGATTAAGTGAATGAACCCAGCAACATCAGCATTGGCTTACCCAAGTCTTCCTGCCAACCATGCACCCTTGTCCCTCCCAAAGAAAAGTAGATCAGATATCACAGCCAGTACTGGGAGTTTTCAGAATCTCATAAGAACTTCTACATCTTCTATGTTAATAGTTGCAGAGAGAAGATGATAATAATCATCAATGAGGTTTTTTTTTCTTCTCGTAATATTGCAGCATCTTCCTTTCAGATCAGTGTTAGCATATTCCTTGTCAAGCAAGTTAATATTCCATCTCAACCAACTCCTTTTTAAAGTCTCGACAGTCATTGTATGATTTGAATGAGAGAAGAGGTTGAATGTTTAGAAATTAGATGAAGAAAGGCATTTTTAAATTTTGACTTTCTGTGAGCTCTGGTTACTTATTTTTAACACAAAAAAATCACTAGTGATGTAACTAACGTAATTTGTATGATGATCTGACTCACTGTTAATTGCGGTTTTTGCATATTTGTGTAGTCTTAAAACCATTAAGGCCAAAGAAAGGTTGGACTTGAGATCCGTTCTTTGGGGCTATTTCTTCTTCTGCTGAGAATGTATCTTCAGCTGCCAGGGGGAAGATGTGTGCATGAATCCTCTTACCTGTGTCAAGGTCAATTACAGCTGTTCCACTGTTCTTGGGATTTCTCTGGGATGTTCTAATTCAAAGGAAACTTTTACTTTGAAAGCTTCAAAAGTCATTTTACTCTACAGATTCTGTATAGAATGAGAGGCTTGCTGACTCTCAGCTCCCATTGCTCTTAAGCCACTCAACTTGTTCTTGCTAGTAAAATGTATGTGAATTGGAGAGATTATTTCTAGGTATGGTGTTTGTATTAGATGTTATTCTTTTATTCATTCCTATTCAAAAAATATGCACTAAATACTCACTAGATGCCAGGGGTATATGGGTGAACCCCCTGTTCAGAGCTTGTGCAAAACCTTGGTCCTGAGGGATCGGAGCCCTGTGCTTTGGGTCCTGAGTGGAACCACAAACACAGGTAGTGCTGAGGGCCGTGTTCTTGTCCTGCCTGAGGCTCTCTGGGAGATGGTTCTATGACAACCTGCCCTGGCTGAGGCTCTTTTGGTTGAATCTCTAAGTAAGGCAGCACAAGCCAAGGCCTCCTGTTGAGTAATATAGCCTGGAGGGAAGAAATGAGATAAACCTCAAAGTCAACCGTTTTACAAAACAAACAATTCTGCAAATATCCACATCTGCACAAAATTCCTTCTACCTTGTAGGGCAGAAGCAATTATGTTTAGCACACTCAGATTGTATACTTTTTCAGGATATGAAGTATATTTTTCTTCTATTGCATTTCTCATTTAATAATTTAATAAATAGTCATTGATTAACACAACAAATTATTTGGAGAGAGACTTGAGCCATGTGGAATCTTCACATGAACTGCTTATCTTCAATATCAAAACTTTCTTCAAATAGAAACAGATATATTCAGTCTCTCTCTGTTTTTAAAGTGTAGTCTGCAGACCACGCACTACAGAATCGTTTGGCTGAGGCCACATTAATAATGCTTTTTAAAAATGCAGATTTCTGACTCTATTCCAAAGAACTTCTGAGTCAGAAACAGAGAGTTAGGCCTGGAAGTCTGTATTTTAATAACATAGACAGGTGGGTTTTACGTGCTCTAAATGTTGCATATCTCTGTTTACGGTTTCATTGGCCTCTATGCAATTTTACTCTACAAACAAAGCTACCAGATGATGCCTGTGTAACCCTTCAGTTCAAGCATGGGGACCAGGCTAAACCCTGGCTCTGCCACTTACTAGTTGCATGACCCTGGTCAAGTTATTTAACTTACTCATGTCTCAATTTCCATTTCTGTAAAATGTGAGTGATAAAGGCACCATGTAGAGGTGTTTGAGTTTTAAATAAGACAATACATGTAGAGCACTTTGAACTATGCCTGGCACATAGGAAGCCCTAATAAAAGGTAGCTATTGTTGTTATTGTTCTTGATATTAAATCATTTGCAAAAACCATGTTTTCCTTTTGTGCAAATACAGGAGCAATACTAATAAGGTTGATGTGCTAATGCCAAGTGAGTGTTTACAGAAGAAAGGACCTGTTGGAGTTAGAAGAGTGTAATAAGGGGGAACCGGAGACTGAAAACATCTCCTGGAAGAAAAGAGATTTAATAATAACTACACCTTTCTGTAGGTTGTTGCTTATGGTCTGTGAAAGTTTTTCACAACCATTCTTTCATCTGTGGTTCATAAAATCCCATGAGGTTGGTGGAAGAAGAGAGATGGTAGAGTATGGGGTGAAGGTGCATGGACTTTGGGGGTGATGGTCCTAACTGACATTTACTATCTGTATGATCTTCTTCAAGTCACATAACCTGTCTGAGCTGCAGTTTCCCACAACAGTAAAGTGGGGGAGAAAATGAAATATTCTATGTAGGGCTCGTAGCACAATGTTGGAAACATGGTAAATACTCAATAAATATAAATATTATTGCTGTGAGTCAAACAAGCCTTTGAACCTGCATAACCAGCAATGGGCTGAGCTGTGGTTTGAGCCCGGACCATCTGCCTAAGCCCATTGCCAGTTCTACTAGATCAAGTTCTTGCAAATCTCAGAGAGTTGTTGACATTTTATAACAAACCATACTCCAGTTTCTTTAAGTCCTCTTAATTTCCCCATAAAACCTTGCTTTTTATTGTCAGAGATAATCATTTTTAAATTGACCTGCCAACCATGCTGATGAAATATCAGGCTGACAGAGGTCATTCTACTTGAACTATTTACCTGGAAACTTGACTGCCAGCTGCAACATACGAGTCCCTTCCTGAGATGCCTGGTTCAGGTCAGGTAGTTAAACTCACCAAGCAGCTGCTGTTGCTGGAGGCCGTGAACATAGCAGGTCTGCAGGGCCACCCACTGGGCCCTGGGATTGTAAATCCTCATGCTGCTGTAAAAGTAGCGCTGCTGCCCTTGGGTTAGGTCCTGTCAGAGGAGAGCGGTTGATTTTGATGAGTCGGTGGAATTTGATAGGATTAGAGTGTATTCAAAGCTGACTTCCACAGAAATAAGAGGCTTCTCTCTCTCTGTCTCTCTCACACCCCTTAGTTTACTTAAACAGTCTTCCACTGACATGTGTAGTAGTGAAAATGAATTAAAAAAAGATTCTAGGTAAGTAGGTCAAAGTATTGGGCTGAGGGAGATCCAAGGATTTTCAATATCTGATAACTGTACTGATCTCTTATAATCCTTGTTGAGGAAGGTAGGCTATGAGAATCTACACAGGGCCTGAAGTGTGCCAGGCTCTGGAGGGTAAAAGAGAACTTTCCACTGAGAGTTCTCAGTGAGCGGGGGAGAGAGCTAGGTAGATAATAGATGGGTAATGTGATAAGGGTGCAAGGTCATTAGTGAAAAGGTGCTATGAAAACAGAGAAGGAAAACAAGCTCTGTGTTAGCAGTCAAGGAAGCTTCCTGAAAGAGATGACCAACACATCTGAGTCTTCCAGGTAAGGAGGGATTCCCTAAAGGGACTAGAATACTGGTTCTCAAAGGGCATCAGCATCACCTAGAAATCTTTTAGAAATGCAGATTCTCAGGTTTCACCCCAGACCTACAGAATCAGAAACTCTTGGGGGTGGGGCCCAGCCCTCTGGTGCCCTCCAGGTGCTTTTGATACACGCACAGTAAAATTTGAGGACCACTGGACCAGAAGGAAAAGAAAGGCTGATTAGAGGGAGAAAGTGGTACAGATTTTCTTATGGGACACAAAATATCTGAATATATTGGGAACTAGACTTTCGGCATTTTTTTTAACTTTAATCAGCATATAGAGTCTGAGCTGGAAAAGCCTCTAGAGTTAGTAAGGCAGGGGAAGATCATGGAAGCCTTTTCTGCTATACTAAGGGTTTAAAGATTTCCTTTTATATGAAGAACATTGGTCTTTATTTAAAGCAGTGGTTATCAACACGAGTGATTTTGACCCTGAAGGGACGTTTGGCAATGTCTGGAGAAATTTTTGGTTGTCACAAATGGTGGGAGGGACGATGGATGCCACTGGCATTCAGCTGGGGAGAGGCCAGGGAGGCTGCTGAATAGACTACGGAGCATGAGACAGCCTCCCAGGGTCCTGCAACCAAGAATTACTCAGCCCCAAGTGCCATTCTTTAAGCTGACCAGATCTGCATTTTACAAAGATCGCTCTGGCCCTGCTGTGGACAATGGCCTCAAGGGAAGACAAACCACTGGTAGGGAGACCATTTAGGAAGCTACCATCTAGTGCTAGGGAGGAACAAGAAGGGCTGGACTACAATTACTTTTATATACCTGATATACCATAAGTGCTCACTGTATTGAGATGGGGAAACAGAGGTAGTGGCATCAACATTTTAGAAAAATCAAGATAAAATAAGTTCCCCTTAGGCTAAAAAATTCAAAACAATGACAGAATTTCAAAACTAGTTGATAACCATGTAATACAAACTAAACTTAAGATAAATATATATAAGCTAAGTGAGTTTTATCTGCTAGAAATTTTGTGTGACGTTGACATCTGTGAGTCAGATTTTTTTGGTGTCTAGAGACCTGAAACTTGATATTAAAAATATGTTCAGAGGGAAAGTAGCTGAGCCAAGTACTTCACACTTTGAGACATCATTTCCGCTTTACAGTTTCTGAATTAGATGTTTTAAAAGATAATATATTTGGGCTTCCCTGATGGCGCAGTGGTTGAGAGTCTGCCTGCCAATGCAGGGGACACAGGTTCGTGCCCCGGTCTGGGAAGATCCCACATGCCGCGGAGCGGCTGGGCCCGTAAGCCATGGCCGCTGAGCCTGTGTGTCCGGAGCCTGTGCTCCGCAACGGGAGAGGCCACAGCAGTGAAAGGCCCGTGTACCGCAAAAAGAAAAAAGATATTTGAAGAAGAGAATAGATCCCTAAGTAAGACTTTTCAAATGATTGAGAACAATATAACAGGAAAATTGCAAGCCATTTCAAGAGCAAAGCTCCAAAGTGCAATGGGAGTTTCCATTATGTAAGATAAAGCTTTAAAATTTATAGTTTTATTTTACAAGGGAAAAGAAATGCCTAGTTCTCTTCCTTAGTAGAACTCTCAACTTCCTAAATGAGTAGTAACAGATAACATTTTTAATATTCTTACGCTGTTGCTTAGCCTTCCTTGAGGAGAAGGAAGAGCTCCTGACGGGGGATGGGTGTAGAATTAGATCATCCAAGTGCTCATTCATTCTCTCACACACATGGTCGACATGCACCGAGGGCCTCTGTTGGGCCCAGTGTTTTCCCAAATGCGGGTAAACGAAGAGCCAAGAAGTCCTCAACCCTTGAAGAAGAGACAGAAAAGGTCCCTCCATCTGTGAATAATATGCTTGTACCTTCAGCAGTGAAGTATCAGAGACAGAGTGAGGGACTCGAATGCAAGGAATCTGTGGAACATTCCATAGCTTTTGTTGTCTTTTCTGTTTTCCTCCCATCTTCATCCTGTACCTCCAAGGAACAACAAAGCATAACATAAAATTTCATTTTGTTCAACCAATTTTGGGGATGTACCTAAGTAAGTAAGCAGGCAAATAAGTAAATAAATAAATAGATAAATATTATTTATTTCAAGGGATAAGACATTTTCTCAAATGTTTCCATGGAATTAGACCTCACCAGACTTCTTAGTTCTCCACTTTTCCCAATTCTCACCCTTTACTTATCAAAGGAATAATTCAGAGCCCTTTGTCTTTCTGCTTCACTCTGCCTTTGGAACAGGTGGGTTGTAGAACCACACCAGGTCATAACAGTTATTTCTTGATAATTTTAAAGAATAATTATTGCTTCATCCGATTCTAAAAGTAATATATGTCATTTTTGAAAATTTGGAAAAATTTAAAAATTGAAGAGGAAATAAGATCATCCAGGGCTTCCCTGGTGGCGCAGTGGTTGAGAGTCCGCCTGCCGATGCAGGGGACACAGGTTCGTGCCCCTGTCTGGGAAGATTCCACATGCCGCGGAGCGGCTGGGTCCGTGAGCCATGGCCGCTGAGCCTGCGCGTCCGGAGCCTGTGCTCCACAATGGGAGAGGCCACAACAGTGAGAGGCCCGCATACCACAAAAAATAAAAAAAAAGATCATCCATAATTTAACAATGCATAGCTATTGTTGGCATTTGATTGATTCCATTTTATAATTTTTCCCCATGTACATTGTGTGTGATTTAAAATTTTTTTTTATTTTTATTTTTTTTTAAGAAGATGTTGGGGGTAGGAGTTTATTAATTAATTAATTTACTTTTGCTGTGTTGGGTCTTCATTTCTGTGCGAGGGTTTTCTCTAGTTGTGGCAAGCAGGGGCCACTCTTCATCGCGGTGCGCGGGCCTCTCACTATCGTGGCCTCTCTTGTTGCGGAGCACAGGCTCCAGACGCACAGGCTCAGTAGTTGTGGCTCACAGGCCTAGTTGCTCTGCGGAATGTGGGATCCTCCCAGACCAGGGCTTGAACCCATGTCCCCTGCATTAGCAGGCAGATTCTTAACCACTGCGCCACCAGGGAAGCCCAAAGAATGCTGTGCCTTTTTTTTTTTTTTTTCCCAGTACGCGGGCCTCTCACTGTTGTGGCCTCTCCCGCTGTGGAGCACAGGCTCCAGACGTGCAGGCTCAGCGGCCATGGCTCACGGGCCCAGCCGCTCCGCGGCATGTGGGATCTTCCCGGACCGGGCCACGAACCCGTGTCCCCTGCATCGGCAGGCGGACTCTCAACCACTGCACCACCAGGGAAGCCCTTGTGTGTGATTTTAGAACAGGGAGATCATTCTCTATGTGTTATGCACCTTCCCAGAACATTAAATATCCTTTGAAAATATGATTTATCTTGACAGTATAGTATATCTTTACATCACTCTCCATTTCTTGCACATTCAGATTTGCAATTTTCCAGCCTTGTACTATAAAAGAAGCTATTAAATCTAGCCATGCTTCTAACCTGACAAAGATACAGAATGAAGGAGCCACATCTGCTATAAGTCTCGTTTCCTTTCCATGTAATTTAGGGTTTAGAATCTGAGGTGTATAGCATAATTTAAAAATTAACAATCAAGAAAGAATGGACATATTGGAATAGGGTTGCTAAGGCAGAGTGGAAACCCCTAACATTTTCTCCTCTGCTCACTCCTTTGCCCTTGTCAACAACGCCTACCTCATCGGGTTGTTTGATTACCTGAGAGGTTTTTAAAAATTTATTTTATTGAAGTACAGTTGAGTTACAGTGTTGTGTTAATTTTTGAAGTGCAGCAAAGTGATTCAGTTATACATATATATACATTCTTTTACCTATTCTTTTCCATTATGGTTTATCCCAGGGTATTAAATATAGTTCCCTATGCTATACAGTAGGACCTTGTTGTTTATCCATTCTATATATAATATTATTAACTGAGATTTGAATACAGAATGCTCTCATTAGGCCAGTTCCTCTTCTCTCCTCTACCCTATTGAATGCGCTTAAGAAGGATTTTAATGCATGAGAAAACTCTGGTTCTGAGTTCACAGAGCTAATTGCTCAGATCTTCCAGAAGAGAAATTTATAGGAAAACATCAGTCAACATCTTTGTGTGTCTTGTTTCCACAATATAAACTTTAAATTAAACTATAAATACTGCTTTCCTTCAATGTGCACTCCAGAAACCATACCAACCAAGATATACTCTTTTAATATTGTCCATGATAGAAGCCTACACTCTATCCTGTAATCAAATCATCTCAGTATCCCTCTTCCCATTTTCCAGATCTGTAGAGCAGAACATAAATATTCTTCAAAGCTGGGAAGATTTCTTCTCTCCTCAGACAGCGTAAAGAAATGACTGATGATCTTTCTTGGGGTGGCAGTTCATGTGTGATTTTCTTGGACTGTTGCTGAGGAAATCCATCTTACCTATTCTAGTGGTCTGTACTTGATAAAATTTGATTAAAATGCTTGCAGAATTCAGGGAGGAAATATCTACCAAAAAAACTTATATCTGAAACAAAAAGACAGATTTGTTTAAAAGAAACTTAGCCTGTATTGTAATCTCCCCTTTTTTAAAGGCTGGTATTCATATTCAATGTAGTTTTCTTGCAAGGTCCCTTTCTTCATGCAGTGGTGGCGGTAAAATTCAGTTTGTTGATAAGCTGATATCCAAACAATGTCATGTGATGAAGCAAAGAGCTGGGGGAGTTTGGCTGCATGCCTTTCCCTGTTTCTGGACAGCATGGAACTGCACAGTTTAATCGTTTTTCTTCCAAACTTTGTATCTAATCAAGTGTCGACTTTTAAATCTACCATATCTGCGTTATATGCAGACATGGGGGAGAAAAGTGCATGGAGACAGACACTCTGGCCTCTGCCGCCGCAGGCTCGCCGTTCATGGAGACAGAGAGGCTGAATATTAAAGGTCAAGAAATCCATCAGGGCAACAGGCCATTACATGTGTTCTTCTCAGATTTGGAGTCAGTAACCGCCATCCCCGTTGCTCAGAATGATGAAGGAATAATTCCTAAATATAGAGGTACAGGCATACATTTGACTGTGGTAATCTATGGAGTTGTCCCATATATTAAGATATTGTTCCTTTCTTAATTTTTGGAGGAGTATGATATTCTCCATATTTGATCTTGAATAGAGGCCGCATGATAATGAACTTATGGCACAAGATTCTTGCTCACACTGATGTCATCAGCATAAGCCTCATTTTAACCTGACTCATGAGAGCAATCTTATCCCTTCCTCTGGGCTAGCATTATTATTACAGACTTCTTTCTTTCTTGAGAATCTGCTCTCTGAATGCTACGTTATCTGTAAAAATGAAGAGTTCCTAGGGAAAATGGAAGAAGTACCAAAAGAAAACCACAAATTGAAAATTCTTAGGAGACTAAGGGGAAGAAAAATATAGGGAGATAAAAGTGATGAACTGTATAGCTTAAAAAAGAAAGGACTCAACACACAAAAAAGTTTGCATTTTTTCCCAATAATTTAAATGCAGACCTTCTGGGGAATAAAAATGGCACAAGTAAGTGTCTGTAAATGCCAGTGAATACCACAAAACCTCTCAGATCTGGATCTCAGAGTTTGGTGATTCTCTACTGAGAGATAAAGAACAGTTGTCTGCAGAGTTGGCATTGTCAGTTGAGTCTCCCTTGCATGTTTTTCCAGGATATGATGAAATGCCTTCTAGAGCAAACCACATCTGCTGACTGTTACACACACATGCTGATTCATAACAGCATGCATTACTCCCTGCTCAGTCAGGAAAATAGAAACAGATCTAGGTGTTTGACAGAGAGGGAATTGAACATAAGGAATATAAAAGTTTTGGAATGGGCTGTACAGGAGCAAAACAAGAAAGGTTAGCTTATCCAAAGATTGGCAATTGCACTAAACTACTACCACACCGAGAGCTGGGAGACAAAAGCAAAAATGATTTCACCCAGAGTCCATGAACACTGTGCCATTGAGGCTGCTTCTGTTGGGACATTGCTGCCTGAGTAGCACCCCAGGACCTGGTACACACCTGCTATTCTTGCTTCTGTGTTCTTTCCAAAACTTTAAATATTACTGTTGCTATCACCACTGTTATTGCCTGGCTGCTACTATTGCTGATGCTGCCACTGTTACAGATGCAAGCAGAAACCATTCTCCTTCTCCTTTCCCCCAGCCTTCCATATTCTGCATCCCATTGGATGCCAGCTCGTGAGGAATTCTGCAAAATGTATTTTGCAGTCTTCCCACTACTGTGGTAAAGAGAAGGATATAGAAGGGTAAGCGTGAAGCTGAGTGATAATGGACACCACATACAGCCAATGTTTGCCTAATACCACTAAAGTTTGGAATTTTGTTAGAAAAGACAAAATAAAAGATAATTAACTAGCTCTATAGATGGTATCAAAGAATGAGGTATAAATTTTGGGACAATAACTTAAGACTTAGGAATGATGAAAAAAATGTATATCATCAATTTTGGACAAAGAAATTGTCTTCCCAATGACTAGCTAGACTTTTCAAAGAGAATCAAAACTGACTACAAAAAAAAAAAAAGTAGAAACACCCATCATATAATTACTATAGAAAATATAATTTTGACTAATGATGAAGGTGCATACTATTTCATAGATGAAACATTGGTACAACAATGGGACACAATGCTTAAGACATTGGTATGTCTACATTCCAGTGCTTAGAACATGGGTCATAAAGTGTTTTTATAGAATAGTAGGGTAGATATGACCTCATGGGCATTACCAAGTGAGAAAAAGGGACCCATGATTGGAATCCAAGATGAGATTAAACCCTAATTCAAAGAATCCAGTCTGCTAGAACAAGAGGCAAAGTATCACTGTATATTACAGAGATAAGTACTTCCCAGGAAAACCATGAACCCAAGAGGAAATTATCTGCTCATATCCTTCTGCTCCTGCTTCTTCTCCAGGATCCTTTTAGCTGCAGGGCTAATTCTGCCAGGGGATAATTCTGCCAGGCACAGATGTCCTCCCTTGGCTACCCCAAGCCCTCAGAGGGCATCAGTGAACCATAATAAAGTGAAAGAAGTATCCTTCCCCGCACTCGGTGCTGCTGTTTATCACTTGGACTCCTGAGTGTTTCCATTCAGAGCTTTCACAGTCTTTGTTGGACTTTCTTTCACAAAGAGCTGTGTAGTCCATTGGGCGCAATCCTGTTTGGTGGGGTTTTTCATGGAGGCTGATTATTCCTCTGTTATCTTTTGTTTTTTTCATGCCATCTCTTCGCAGAAAACTCCTATTTCTCCAAGATCCCCAAACCAAAGCTCTTACACATACCGACCACTTTGGGGTCACTGGCCTCAAGAGCAAGAAAACTAAGAATCCCGGTTTGAGCTGTAAGAGCCACTTTCAGTGAGTGAAAACTACTTTGGACACTTAGAAGCAGTGATTAGCAGCAAAGGAAAAGCTGGGTATGGTCATATATGTGCCAAGGACTTTGGGAAAACAGATTCGTAAAGTTCAGAAAATAATCTAAAATGGAATAGAACTCAAGGAACTACCCAGAGATTTAACTTTGACTCTATAATCCCAAATAACTCTATGGAATAAAAAGGTAAGAGGTCAAAAGGAACTAGAGTAGGTGCCCTGGGTACTTGTAGACAATTCTAGACTCAAGGGCATGTTATTTTAAAAAATTCTAAGAATTTACAAAAATGTCTTTTTCACTGGGGATTAGCGCTGGTCCTCTGAAGACAGATCCTATGGCATAGCTATTAAATAGTAGAGCCAGGACTCAAACCCATGGTTACCTGAAGTCTATGATTTCTCCCCTTGGACTCCGGAACTAAAAGGGAATTCAAGCAACGTATATGTTGCTGTAATAGAAAATTATTCCTCTTATCCAGCCATTACCCACAGACAAAATTCATGCATCTTGATTCTTTCTGTCCTTGGAGTATATTTCATTTCCATCTTGAATACTACTTGGTTGAACAAAGGGAGGCTTTAGTTTCACAAAGACTTATGGTCATAATTCTGGAGCAGGATATTAGTCTTATTATACTGCATCATTGACCTTCTAATAAGGCTCCTGGAAAGGCTTCATGGAAATAGGCGTCTAGCTGGCCAGTCCCATCAGCCCTAAAACCGGCCCAGTCATTTCCCAGTTCACAGAAGATGTGGGTGTAAAGCTTAGGTCCTTACCCAGGAAAACACTCTTTGCATTTATTCTGATTTTTTAAAAAGTGGACTGAATAAAAATACTATCTATCACTTGACAGTGAGTTAGTAGAGCAACTTTCATTGAGATATAATTAACATATAATATTAGTTTCAGGTGTACAACATAATGAGTCTATATTTGTATGTATTGCAAAATAATCACTACAATAAGTCTAGTTAATATCCATCTCTATAAACATTTAGAAGATCAATACTGACAGCTATGTTTTGAACAGTCATTTCCTTTTTTGTTGTTAGTAGGGATAGGATTCTGAGACTTTTAGATGTTGTAGACCTGGTATTTCTGCAGTTAACAAGGTGCCTTATGAAATCCTCATGGACAGATAAGTACAATTTGAAACTTGTTAAAAAGTAATACTAGAGGGGCCAATTAAAGGGTCAGTGACAACCTAGATAGGGTTTTGGTGACATGCCCTGATCTCTTCCACAGTTTTATCAAGGTCTTGAATGAAGACATAGTCGGCAATCTTACTAAGTTTTCAGATGACAAAGATCTAGTTTCCAAATGACAGAAATCTATTCAACAGGTGGGATAGAAAACATAGTGGATGGCAGAATCAGGACACAGAAAGATCTTGACAAGTTAAAGTGATGGATTGAATCTAATAGGATAAAATGTAATAACAATAACAACAAAAATTATATTCTGCATCAGAATTTGATTTCTAGTTGGAAAAACACAGAAATAGAATTTGGAGTTTAGTAGCAGTTTAGGCATAGGGAAGTAAATGCAGAATGAGGCTGCTAGAGGGATTCATGAGTGTGTAGGCTACATCAACAGAAGTATAGTTTCTAAAATAAGGGAGAAATTGGGATTTCCCTGGTGCGCTTTGTGCTGCAGTGTTGTGTCCACACAAGGGACATAGGCAAGGTGGAGTGTGTGGCTAAAACAGAGGTGCTGTGTCATAGGATGAGCTGGAACATGCATAAGAGCTATTGAATCTGGAAAAGATCTATGGCAGAAGGGGGTGGGGTGGGCAATAAAGCCTCACAAAATATTTGAAGGGCTCATGTGTTAAAAAAAACTTCTGGACAGCCATCCCCACCTCTGCAGGAGACCCTCCAACGCTAGCAGATTAAAAGTTAAAGAGAAGGGAGGGACCTTCAAGATGGCCGAAGAGTAAGACATGGAGATCACCATCCTCCCCACAAACACATCAAAAATACATCTACATGAGGAACAATTCCTGCAGAACACCTATTGAACTCTGGCAGAAGACCTCAGACTTCCCAAAAGTCAAGAAACTCCCCACGTACCTGGGTAGGGCAAAAGAAAAAACAAAAAAACAGAGACAAAAGAATAGGGACAGGACCTCCACCTCTGGGAGGGAGCTGTGAAGGAGGAAAGGTTTCCACACACTAGGAAGGCCCTTCACTGGCTGAGATAGGGGGTGGGCAGGAGGGAAGCTTCAGAGCCATGGAGGAGAGCACAGCAACAGGGGTGCGGGGGGCAAAGCAGAGAGATTCCCGCACAGAGGATCAGTGCCAACCAGCACTCACCGGCCCGAGCGGCTTGTCTGCTCACCTGCCAGGACGGGTGGGGGCTGGGAGCTAAGGCTCGGGCTTCGGAGGTCGGATCCCAGGGAGAGGACTGGGGTTGGCGGCGTCAACACAGCCTGAAGGGGGCTAGTGCACCACAGCTAGCCGGGAGGGAGTCCGAGAAAAAGAATGGAATTGCCTAGGCGGCAAGAGACCATTGTTTCGGGGTGTGCGAGGAGAGGGGATTCAGAGCACTGCCTAAACGAGCTCCAGAGACGGGCACGAGCTGTGGCTATCAGCGCAGACACCAGAGATGGGCATGAGATGCTAAGGCTGCTGCTGCAGCCACCAAGAAGCCTGTGTGCAGGCACAGGTCACTCTCCACACCTCTCCTCCCAGGAGCCTGTGCAGCCCGCCACTGCCAGGGTCCCGTTATCCAGGGACAACTTCCCCGGGAGAACGCACAGCGTGCCTGAGACTGTTGCAACATCACTCTGTCCTCTGCCGCCGCAGGCTCGCCCTGCATTCCGTACCCCTCCCTCCCCCTGGCCTGAGTGAGCCAGAGCCCCCGAATCAGCTGCTACTTTAACCCTGTTCTGCCCAGGTGGGGAATAGATGACCTCAGGCGACCTACATGCAGAGGCGGGGCAAAACCCAAAGCTGAACCCCAGGACCTGTGCGAACAAAGAAGAGAAAGGGAAATCTCTCCCAGCAGCCTCAGGAGCAGTGGATTAAATCTCTACAATCCACTTGATGTACCCTGCATCTCTGGAATAACTGAACAGAAAATGAGTCATCCCAAAATTGAGGTGGTGGACTTTGGGA
The DNA here is from genome assembly GCF_963455315.2 of Globicephala melas. NCBI lineage: Eukaryota > Metazoa > Chordata > Mammalia > Artiodactyla > Delphinidae > Globicephala > Globicephala melas. The sequence goes on from NC_083331.1 coordinate 23,550,898, forward strand.
GCAACTTGGGGTTTGCTTTCTGCATCTAATTTGTTTTTGGTTTTATGTTTGTCTTAGTTTAGTATTTAGAGCTTATCATCATTAGTAGATTTGTTTATTGATTTGGTTGCTCTTTTCCTTTTAAAAAAAATATTTTTTTCCTTTCTGTGAGTGTGTATGCATATGCTTCTTTGTGTGATTTTGTCTGTATAGCTTTGCTTTTACTATTTGTCCTACGGTTCTGTCTGTCTATTTTTAGTATACTTTTTAGCGCTTGTTCTCATTGGTGGATTTGTTTTTTGGTTTGGTTGCTCTCTTCTTTCTTTCTTTTTTTAATTACTTTTATTTTTAATAATTTTTAAAATTTTTAATTTTAATAACTATTTTATTTTCTTTCATTTTTTTCCTCCCTTTTCTTCTGAGCCGTGTGGCTGACAGGGTCTTGGTATTCTGGCCGAGTGTCAGACCTGTGCCTCTGAGGTGGGAGAGCTGAGTTCAGGACATTGGTCCACCAGAGACTTTCCAGCCCCACGTAATATAAAACGGTGAAAGCTCTCCTAGAGATCTCCATCTCAATGCTAAAACCCAGCTCCACTCAATGACCAGCAAGCTACAGTGCTGGACATCCTAAGCCAAACAACTAGCAAGACAGGAACACAACCCCATCCATTAGCAGAGAGGCTGCCTAAAATAATAAGGTCACAGACACCCCAAAACACACCACCGGACATGGTCCTGCCCACAAGAAAGATGAGATCCAGCCTCATCCACCAAAACACAGGCACCAGTCCTCTCCAACAGGAAGCCTACACAACCCACTGAACCAACCATAGCCACTGGGGGAAGACACCAAAAACAAAGGAAACTATGAATCTTCAGCCTGTGAAAAGGAGACCCCAAACACAGTAAGTTAAGCAAAATGAGAAGGCAGAGAAACACACAGCAGATGAAGGAGCAAGGAAAAAACCCACCAGACCAAACAAATGAAGAGGAAATAGGCAGTCTACCTGAAAAAGAATTCAGACTTATGATAGTAAAGATGATCCAAAGTCTTGGAAATAGAATGGAGAAAATACAAGAAACATTTAACAAGGACCTAGAAGAACGAAAGAGCAAACAAACAATGATGAACAACACAATAAATGAAATTAAAAATTCTCTAGAAGGAATCAATAGCAGAATAACTGAGGCAGAAGAACGTATAAGTGACCTGGAAGATAAAATAGTGGAAAGAACTACCACAGAGCAGAATAAAGAAAGAAGGATGAAAAGAATTGAGGACAGTCTCAGAGACCTCTGGGACAACATTAAACGCACCAACATTCGAATAATAGGGGTCCCAGAAGAAGAAGAGAAAAAGAAAGGGACTGAGAAAATATTTGCAGAGATTATAGTTGAAAATTTCCCTAATATGGGAAAGGAAATAGTCAACTCCAGGAAGCACAGAGAGTCCCATACAGGGTAAATCAAGGGAGAATCATGCCAAGACACATATAAATCAAACTATCAAAAATTAAATACAAAGAAAGAATATTAAAAGCAGCAAGGGAAAAACAACAAATAACATACAAGGGAATGCCCATAGGGTTAATAGCTGATCTTTCAGCAGAAACTCTGCAAGCCAGAAGGGAGTGGCAGGATGTATTTAAAGTGATGAAAGGGAAAAACCTACAACCAAGATTACCCTACCCAGCAAGGATCTCATTCAGATTCGACGGAGAAATTAAAACCTTTACAGACAAGCAAAAGCTAAGGGAATTAAGTACCACCAAACCAGCTTTACAACAAATGCTAAAGGAACTTCTCTAGGCAGGAAACACAAGAGAAGGGAAAGACCTACAATAACAAACCAAAAACATTTAAGAAAATGGTAATAGGAATATACATATCGATAACTGCCTTAAATGTAAATGGATTAAATGCTCCAACCAAAAGACATAGACTGGCTGAATGGATACAAAAAAAAGACCTGTATATATGCTGTCTACAAGAGACCCACTTCAGACCTAGGGACACATAGGACTGAAAGTGAGGGGATGGAAAAAGATATTCCATGCAAATGGAAATCAAAAGAAAGCTGGAGTAGCAATTCTCATATCAGACAAAATAGACTTTAAAATAAAGACTATTACAAGAGCCAAAGAAAGACACTACATAATGATCAAGGGATCAATCCAGGAAGAAGATATAACAATTGTAAATATTTATGCATCCAACATAGGAGCACCTCAATACATAAGGCAAATGCTATCAGCCATAGAAGGGGAAATCAACAGCAACGCAATCATAGTAGGGGACTTTATCACCCCGCTTTCACCAATGGACAGATCATCCAAAATGAAAATAAATAAGAAAACACAAGCTTCAAATGATACATTAAACAAGATGGACTTAATTGATATTTATAGGATGTTCCATCCAAAAACAACAGAATACACTTTCTTCTCAAGTGCTCATGGATCATTCTCCAGGATAGATCATATCTTGGGTCACAGATCAAGCCTTGGTAAATTTAAGAAGATTGAAATCGTATCAGGTATCTTTTTGGACCACAACACTGTGAAACTAGATATCAATTAAAGGAAAAAATCTGTAAAAAATACAAACACATGGAGGCTAAACAATACATTACTAAATAACCAAGAGCTCACTGAATAAATCAAAGAGGAAGTCAAAAAATAAGTAGAAATAAATGACAATGAAAACATGATGACCCAAAACCTATGGGATGCAGCAAAAGCAGTTCTAAGAGGGAAGTTTGTAGCAATACAGTCCTACCTCAAGAAACAAGAAACATCTCAAATAAACAACCTAACCTTACACCTAAAGCAGTTAGAGAAAGGAAAACAAAAGAAAACCCCAAAGTTATTAGAAGGAAAGAAATCATAAAGATCAGATCAGAAATGAAGGAAACAATAGCAAAGATCAATAAAACTAAAAGCTGGCTCTTTGAGAAGATAAACAAAATTGATAAACCATTAGCCAGACTCACCAAGAAAAAAGGGAGAAGACACAAATCAATAGAATTAGAAATGAAAAAGGAGAAGTAACAACTGACACTGCAGAAATACAAAGGATCATGAGAGATTACTACAAGCAACTCTATGCCAATAAAATGGACAACCTGGAAGAAATGGACACATTCTAAGAAAAGCACAACCTTCTGAGACTGAACCAGGAAGAAATAGAAAATATAAACAGACCAATCACAAGCACTGAAATTGAAACTGTGATTAAAAATCTTCCAAGAAACAAAAGCCCAGGACCCAATGGCTTCAGAGGTGAATTCTGTCAAACATTTAGAGAAGAGCTAACATCTATCTTAAATTCTTCCAAAATATAGCAGAGGGAGGAACACTCCCAAGCTCATTCTATGAGGCCACCGTCACCCTGATACCAAAGCCAGACAAACATGTCACAAAGAAAGAAAACTATAGGCCAATATCACTGATGAACACAGATGTATAGATGTAAAAATACTCAACAAAATACTAGCAAAAAGAATGCGAGGTTCCTTAAAAAACTAAAAATATCACTACCATATGACCCAGCAGTCCCACTACTGGGCATGTACCCTGAGAAAACCATAATTCAAAAAGAGTCATGTACTACAAGGTTCGTTGCGGCACTATTTACAATAGCCAGGATATGGAAGCAACCTAAGTGTCCATCAACAGATGAATGGGTAAAGAAGATGTGGCCCATATATACAATGGAATATTACTCAGCCATAAAAAGAAATGAAATTGATTTATTTGTAGTGAGGTGGATGGACCTAGAGACTGTCATACAGAGTGAAGTAAGTCAGAAGGAGAAGAACAAATACCGTATGCCAACATATATATATGAAATCTAAAAAAAGAAATGGTCCTGAAGAACATAGGGGCAGGGCAGGAATAAAGTTGCAGACATACAGAATGGACTTGAGGACACAGGGAGGGGGAAGGGTAAGCTGGGACGAAGTGAGAGAGTGACGTGGACATACATACACTACCAAATGGAAAATAAATAGCTAATAGGAAGCAGCCATATAGCACAGGGAGATCAGCTTGGTGCTTTGTGTCTGCCTAGAGGGGTAGGATAGGGAGGGTGGGAGGGAGAGGTAAGAGGGAGGAGATATGGGGATATATGTATATATATAGCTGATTCATTTTGTTATACAGCAGCAACTAACACAACATTGTAAAGCAATTATACTCCAATAAAGATGTTAAAATTTTTTCTGGTTTTATTGAGATACAATTGACATACATTACTGTAAAAATGTAAGGTTTAGGGCTTCCCTGGTGGTGCAGTGGTTGAGTCTGCCTGCCGATGCAGGGGACACAGGTTCGTGCCCCAGTCTGGGAGGATCCCACATGCCGCGGAGCGGCTAGGCCTGTGAGCCATGGCCACTGAGCCTGTGCGTCCGGAGCCTGTGCTCCGCAATGGGAGAGGCCACAGCGGTGAGAGGCCCTTGTACTGCAAAAAAAAAAAACAAAAAGAGTAAGTTTTACAGCATAATGGTTTGACTTACATGTTTTGTGAAATGGTTCTGCAGTAAGTTTAGTTAGCATCCATCATCTCACATAAATACAATAAAAAAAGAAAGCAAGAAAATTTTTTTTCTTGTGATGAGATCTTTTAGGATTTACTCTCTTAGCAACTTTCATATATGACAAATAGCAGTGTTAACAGTAGTCATCATGCTGTACATTACATCCCTAATACTTCTTTATCTTGTAACGGGAAGTTTGTACCTTTGAACCACCTTTCTCCAATCCCCCTATCCCTGCCCCCAGCCTCTGGTAACCACAAATCTGATCTCTTTTTCTATGCGTTTGGTTGGGATTTTTTGGTTACTGTGTTTATTTTTTGGTTGGTTTTCAGAGTCCACAGATAAGTGAGGTTGTACAGTATTTGTCTTTCTCTGTCTGACTTATTTCATTAAACATAATATCCTCGAGGTCCATTCATGTTGTCTCGAATGGCAAGATTTCCTTGTTTGTTTTTTTTTATGGCTGAATAATATTCCTGTGCATACATATATATACCACAACTTCTTTATCCATTCATCTGTCAGTGGACACTTAGGTTGTTTTCGTGTCTTGACTGTTGTACATAATGCTGCAGTGAACATGGGGTGCAGATAGCTTTTCAAGTTAGTGTTTTCATTTTCTTTGGATAAATACCTAGGAGTGGAATTGCTGGATTATATGGTAGCTCTATTTTTAATTTTTGAGGATCCCCCATACTGTTTTCCATAGTGGCTGGTAAGGAGACAGAGGAACATGAGAGACCTTGGAAGATGGCCAAATCAAAAATTAACTTCTACTACACATGGAATATTTCACTGTGGACAGTAGGTGCACACTGAAAGTGAAGGAAGATTCTCTGAGAGAAATTAAGCTTTGTACCCATCCGTGTGGTTACAGGGAATATAGTTCCCTAGGGGACATCCTAAATGCTCGTGTATCCGATGAATTAGCTGGTAATGCTGACTGTATCAGCCACTGAACTCACAAACAGCAACGTAATACATGACATCTATTCACAAACCAGAAATAATTCTGTGAATTGTTAAATATGTTAGCGTATGTTATAAAAACTAGAAATCTTAGCGTTAAGTGTCACTTAGGATACATTTCAGCTGTAGATAACAGAGATGCCCAGCAAATCCTGGTATAAACAAACAGGGATTTATTCTTGTCACTTTGCAAGAAGTGAAGCAAGATGGTTGGGGGTATTGGTTCAGGAATTCTGGGCTGGCGTCTCCAATTCTCTTGGTCTTCTCTTCGTTGTCATAACCTGGCTATGTCAATATGTGGCAATCAGTCAAAGTACAAATGTGGCACTGAGGAGAAAGTTTATCTTCCCACAGCTTTCTCTTATCAGAGACAAAAGCTATTTCTCAGAAGCTTCTCTGCTAATCTTGCCTAATATCACTAAGGCAGGTGTTATCAGTCAGTTGTTTTGATTATTGCTGAACAAACAACCACAGCATCATCTCAGGGACACACAGTAACACACATTTACTTCTCTCTCGTCAGCCAGGGCAGCTGTTCTATGGGTCTCTCCTTCTTATGAGACCTGGGCTACCCAGGGCATATCTCCTTATGGTAGAAGCTCCTGAGAGGCAAGCCTTGGCTTGGAATTGGCACGTTCTTCCTTCTGCCGTATTCTAAGTCCAAAATCAATGCGGCAGGAAAGGATACTTTTCTCAAGGAGGTCATGGGGAAGGAATGAATATGCTGAAAGGTAATGTAATCTGCCACAAAAAGTCTGGATTTAGGCCAGCTCCTAGACCAGGGGCTGGGTTGACCTTCCTGGAAGCCAAAGGATATTTATCCAATCTTAAATAAATACAGAGGGCTGCTATCCAGAAAGAAAAAATGTAAATGGCTTTTAGATAGGTTAGGAACGGTGTCAGCTGTGTCTGCCACAAAGCAAGGGTTTGATCCCGAGGGAATTTTTATAGTTCTATCCACACCTTAAACTATCAAAGTATTCAGAGGTAGTGTGTTTAAACAGATAATTGGCTTTTTCTGCTTCACACCTCCAGGGACAGGAAAGAAGATAAGGAGGGAAACTCATTTATTATGTGTCTAATATATGCCAAAAACAGTGCTAGGAATTTAAGATAGACTATTTTATTTATTCTTCATAATGCTTTGAGATAAATATTATTAAACTAGTTTATGGAAGAAAAAAACGAGGCTCTGAGAACTTGACAGTTTATATATATCATACAAGGTGGAGCCAGGATTTATGCCCAGGTTTGTCTGGCACTAAGGCTATAAAACCTTTCTGTTATACCGTGTTGTCTTTTCTACATTTTGTTCAATTTGTTTAGAGCTATTTCTAGAATATTCAATGTGGATTCTCATAGAGGAAGCTGAATTATCCTCAAACAATATAATTCTTTATATGTGTGAAATCAATAATTCTGTCCTCTAAGTCATTGCCTCTCCAGGTTAAAAAATAGTTCCTTCAATAATTCCTCTTATATATGTGTAAGCCCTGTAATGGTCCCATTTTTCAGAAGGTCCCTAGGCAGTCAGATGTAGAAGAAAAACTCTTAACCAAAACAATCATGACTCATGGCTGGCTGGCTAATCACAGAAAAGCAATCGAAATAAAAAATCATCTAAAAACGATACTTACATGTCTTAAACATATATATTCTTAAATTTAAAATATGTAAGTCCATTTTCTAACTTTTTGAGGTAGGGCAAAACCTTTTATTTTAATACAAGCAGAAATTCTTGGCGGGGGCACTAAAACTCTTATGTTTATTTTAAGGAGTACTTGGAACTGTGCAAAGAGGACCCTTCAATTGTCACAATGACTGGGGGCCACCATAGCATTTAGTGGATGTGGACCAGAGATGCTGAATGTCTCAATGCTGTGCAGTCCTGCAAAAGAAAACAGCTCACCTAAGATGTCAGTAAGACTCCTATTGAGAAGATTTGGGTCATTTAGCTGATGGAATTTCATGTTAACTCAAGTAAAACAAGCTCCTAATGAATTATCCATGATTTCCAATCTTGTTTCTTTAAAATTGAGGGACCTCTTGGAAGACACTTGTGAAGCAAATGGGATACAGAATCCTCCTAGCTTTTTCTTTTTAATTTATTTATTATTTTATATTTATTTTTGGTTGCATTGGGTCTTCGTTGCTGCGTGCAGGCTTTCTCTAGTTGCGGTGAGCGGGGGCGACTCTTCGTTGCAGCGTGTAAGCTTCTCATTGCAGTGGCTTCTCTTGCTGCAGAGCGTGGGCTCTAGGCACGCGGGCTTCAGTAGTTGTGGCACACAGGCTCAGTAGTTGTGGCTTGCAGGCTCTAGAGCACAGGCTCAGTAGTTGTGGCACACGAGCTCTGCAGCATGTGGGATCTTCCCAGACCAGGGCTCGAACCCGTGTCTCTTGCATTGGCAGGCGGATTCTTAACCATTGCACCACCAGGGAAGTCCCCCTCCTAGCTTTTAATTATTTTTTTCCTCTTACCTTTTGCAACTGTCTTACTCATATCTAACAGGGCAGCACATATTTTTCATTACTCTTTTTTTATTGCTTTCTAATCATTCAACTTAGTTTTTGTAGAAACTACTCTCGTAATCAGTCTATGTAATATTTAATAAAAGCATACAATTGCAATTAACACATGCAGTACCATCAACGGGTTTGGGAAGTATGCAGTAGACCTGAGAGCATCATTAGTTAACCAGGAGATTCCACAAAAATAAAATTGGTTCAGAGAACTTCCATTAAAATATGTTTCCTGGAATTGCTAACAAAGGCCTAAGGAAAGTCCCTTGCAGCCCAAATCGCAGATATAATAGACTGAAATAATCGCGGATATAATAGACTATTTTATGGTTAAATGTCCACTCAGGTCTGTTGCTTATTTTCCTTCTTTCTCACTCTAGCAGGTTCTTCTGCTTTTCTATCCTTTGTTTTGGTCTTTTAACCCTTTATCAGTTATGCAATATGTAACCCAAAGAAGAGTAACTTAATGAAATACAGATTTATTATTATTTTTTGAAGGTAATGATAAAGAGATTTCCCTCCTTGTTTATCCCCCTCATATTGCTGCATGTGGATCTAATGATCCAGTTCCCTCTGAACAGCTCAGCTTGGTGAAGCTGACTGAGCAACTGTTTATGATGTTGCCTTTTATAGTTGTCCCTCTGTCTTTTCCCCAGCACTCTGATCCTTAACTATCGGCACAATCATCAGAACTGTGGCCTCTCACTCCATCTAATGTTGGAGGTTACACCTACTGGGCGTGATCCTCAGCCCTTCCAAAACCCACAGGTGATGTTACCTTCTCTACTTTGGTGGTTTGTCCACAGTTGTGATTTGGGCTCTCTAGTTACTTTGAGATCAGGTTAAAAACAGTCAGGTCCAGAGATTAAAATCTCTGAATCTTGAATCAGAAAAACGTGTGTTTGCAGAATGGTTCCACAATATTCTACCTGTGTAACTTTGGGAAGGTTCCCTAACCTTTCAAAGTTTTAGCCTCCTTATTTGTTAAAAGGTTATTTCAATAGATTCTATATACTAGGGTTGTTCTGAGCATTAAATGAGGTAAAGAAGCTTGAGATACAGCAAGTATCCAATCCATGATCGACTTGCATAGTGCTTATCTGTCAAGCATGAGTCTAAGAACTTTACATATATCATCCTGTTTAATCCTCACATCAACCCCATGAGCTAAGTGCTGTTAGTCCCATTGAACAGATTAGAAATCTGAGGCACAAAGAGATTTAACAGCTCAGAGTTATGTAGTTATTAAGTAGTAGTCCCAGGATTTAAACCCAGCCTGGCCGACTCCAGAGTTTGCCCCGTTGGCTGCTATGCTATGCTGACTCTTCACGAGTAGCTCTGACTATGGGTGTTACTGACCATACCTGCATAACACTGAGAGACCAGAACCTGAAAAAAGACTGAGGTTCCTGTTTGTGCATGAAGTCATTCTTCCTGCTCTCTTTTACCACCAATGTGTGCTCTCCTTTCTCCTTTCCTGTGCAGAAGATAAATTTCAAACCTCTTCCCTCTGCCCTGCTCCTCACTAGGAGCGTCCTTTGTCACTCCATGCCTCTAATTTAGCTTTAGCACCTGACAAAGCATAAACTGACACCTTTCTAGGTTATGGCTAATTAAAGGAAGGCTCCATTTGGTTTCTAAATTCCTCCAAACTCTCACTGCGCTCTTCTGGACTACATTGCTTTATCAGGAGCCTTCAAAACATTTCCTCCTGTACTAGATTCCACGTGAATTACCAGAGCAGATTCTGACAAGCCCAATTACTTCCAGTGACTCAGATGTTATACTCCTTTTTATACCTTCCTAGAGAGTGTTGGTTCCCTTGGAAGCCACGTATGGATTAACCATGTTGAATCATACTAAATTCACAGTCAACTAAACCACCAAAGATAATTCCCAAGGATGATCACCTTCTTTCTGTAATGGTAAAATAGATATTTTGCTACTTTGTGTGTGTGTGTGTGTGTGTGTGTGTGTGGTACGCGGGCCTCTCACTGTTGTGGCTTCTCCTGTTGCGGAGCACAGGCTCCGGACGCACAGGCTCAGCGGCCATGGCTCACGGGCCCAGCCACTCCGCGGCATGTGGGATCTCCCCGGACCGGGGCACAAACCCGTGTCCCTTGCATCAGCAGGCGGACTCTCAACCACTGCACCACCAGGGAAGCCCAATATTTTGCTACTTTTAACCCTGCTAAATTTTCGTACTAATTTTACACTTGCTTTCAACCCTGTCAAAATCATTTTGATTATGGATTATATTATCTTTTATATTTGGTACTTCCAAATGTTTGCACCATCTGACATTCTTATGCGTGTGATATTCTTAGCAAAAGTCTAGACTTTCATGGCAAACAATCAGCTCGTGAGCATCTTAGAAAAGAAGATGGGGGTCAAAAGGTACAAACTTCTAGTTATAAAATAAATAAGCCATGTGATGTAATGTACAGCATGGTTAACTATAGTTAGTAATACTGTATTGCATATTCAAAAGTTGCTGAGGAAGAAAGACAATAAATAGCATAACCAGGTGAGTTATATCATATATGATAAGATAAGTGTAGTGGAAAAAAAAAGGAGAGCAGAGATTTAGCGTTCTGGGTTAGGGTGTGAGTTGCAGTTTTAAATAGAGTGGCCAAGAAAACTCAGTGAACCAATATCCCTTGAGCAAAGACTTGAAAGAGGTGAGTAGTGTGCTAACCTTTTGTGGTTCATATTAATTCCATGTCTCTTCTCTCCTTTTTTAGACATAGGTTCTTATGTTCTGAATCAGTTATAGAAAAAAGAGTGTCACATTTTACCCCTCCAATTTCCATTAACACCTCCCCTTTTTCTTTTAGAAAATCAGGGACTAAAGATCTACAGACTAAAACTGTGTCCAGTTCTTAATTTCAGCTGTCAAGTAATCCTGTCTTGCCACGTAGTAGGCACTTAACAAATATTTATTAAAGGAATCAGTAACAAAGGCCACTAACTCATAATAGAAGGTGGTAATTAATAACTGATTTTGAAGCCTCCAGGAATGTAGTCTCTTGAGTGGGATTGCAAGCAGCCTGGAGGAACAGCAGGTGGAGGATCTGTAGTTTGCGGCTGGCACCCTCCCTATGCTATGCCTTCAGAAACACCTTTGGTTAGGTAGGCACAGAAGTTCACTCCAGTAGCTGCTCCTGAACTTGGGAACTATACATTCAGACACTGATTCTGTGAGAGTAGGAAGTGGGAAAATCACCCATGAGGTATTTTTCCATTTAGCTTTTAATCATCCAAGTGAGCTTTGCTGCCAGTCACCACAAAACAAACAGTGAGCAGTTTTTCCCAGGGTCCCACATCTCAGGAGGGCTGAATGCAAAAGGCCCTTGCCAAGTGCCTTCAGTGAGTGTGCTTTTCATAAGGAAAGAAAACCGGAATTCACAAACCATGAAATTCTGACATACCATGCAGGAAACCTTCTGGGACACAACTTTTCCGTGGTTCGAAATATGCAAACTGTGGAAATCAAATGCATTCTATATTCTGTGAACATAGATAATGAGCAAAAGAAACTTTAGAAAACGGGTGACTGTATAATTTATTGTCCCAACTGGGAAACTCTTAAGAGTGAAAAGGTTTCTCTGAATCATCACACTGGGAAAACAGGCACAAACCAATACTTTCTCAGGTAAATCAGAATATATGGTGACCCTCTATGGAAGAAAAGTATTGTGAAAAAAAGCGTACAGAGAAGTACAGGTAAAATTTAATATTTCCCCCAGACTGCCTATTTTACATACGTTTGATGCTGCTGTCCTTAACCATGGAATCACCAAATCATATAATTTTTTGTGGAGCACAGGCTCCGGACGCGCAGGCTCAGCAGCCATGGCTCACGGGCCCAACCACTCCGCGGCACGTGGGATCTTCCTGGACCGGGGCACGAACCCGTGTCCCCTGCATCGGCAGGCGGACTCTCAACCGCTACGCCACCAGGGAAGCCCCAAATCATAGAATTTTAAGGCTCAGATTGGGCTTACAGATCATCTATGCCCTTCTACTTGAAAGACCAGCAGCATCAGCATCATCTGGAAGCTGGTTAGAAATGCAGACTCTCAGGCCATACTCCAGACCTACTGAATCAGAGTCTGTGTTTTAAAAAGATCCCTGGGAGATTCGTATGTGTATTAAAGTTTGTGAAGCACCAATTTGAGCCACTTAACAAATAAAGAAATTGAGGCTCAGGGAGATTAAAAAGCTTGAGCAAAATCCGCTTGTTATATCAAGAGCATCCTCTCCTATCTCCTCCCAGGCTAGTTTCCCTTCCAGTATGCATTGGTTCTTCCTTGTCTATCAAGCGTAAAGAGCACCGAGGCTGGCAGAACAGACCTGAATTCTATTCCTGCTTCCACCTCAAATTCAGAGACGTCACCGCGTCCAGTTTCCTCACCAGTAAAATGAGGAAATTTGACTAAATTGCCCCTCAAGTTCTAAAGTTTCATAATTCTATGAGTTGTGGAGCATCTGAGAAGGCTGAAACTTAAATGGGAAGAGTTGCAAAAACATGGTGTAGGACAAGTGTTCTCAATGACTGCTTTTCATCAGGAAGACATGTTGTTTGTGACAATGAATAGGAAAGGTGTCCTGGGAGGTTCAGTGGTAGAAACAACTGTCTGATGGCAGGAAGGAGTACTTGGGGACAATGGAGAGAGGTGGTATGGGATGTCTAAGACAAGGAAAAAGAATATAAGGCAGCTTTAAGCATGTTTCTTCATAAATTTAGACCATGGCGTACAAAATAGCCCCTAAGGTAACGAAAGTTTTCCTCAGTTCGAGGTAGTTTATATATTCACTGCCTCTGAGACTTTCCCTTCTCAACCATGGTTAGCTACGGCTATGGACAGTGTGATGGTTAATTTTTAACTTGGCTGAGCTCCAGTGCCCCATTGTTTGGCCAAACACTAGTCTAGATGTTGCTATGAGAGTATTTTTCAGAAGCAGTGATTAACATTTACAATCAGTAGACTTTAAGGAAAACAATGAGAAGTCTGCGCATCACAACAAAGAGTAGCCCCCGCTCGCCACAACTAGACAAAGCCCGCGTGCAGCAATGAAGACCCAACGCAGCCAGAAAAAAAAAAGGACAGACTTTGTTGCAAGAATGTCTGGGGTCTAATCCCAGCTCTGCCGTTTGGTATCTGTGTGACCTTGGGAAAATTCCTTAAACTTTCTTAATCTCAGTTTATCTATATGAGAAATTGGCATAGAAATGTGCCTGCCACAAAGGGTGAATGGGGAGGTTAAGTGAATTAATATGAGTAAAATTACTCAAAATGGTGCCTGGTATCCAGTGAGCACGATAGAAGTGTTAGCTGTAATCACTGTTATTATCTCCCGTGCAACTGTGCTAACTGCTGGATACAAAAAAAGTAAGACAAAATGGCAGCCTTTGAGGCGATCAGTCAGACAAAATAATTAAACACAATGTGGCGAATGTGCGAAAGACATATGTAAAGTGCTTGGCAACACAGGAGGCAGCTAATTATCGAAACCAAGTAGCCCATGAAGGCTTTAGGGAGGAAGTAAAATTTAAGCTAAATCTTGAAAAATGAGTAGGAGTTCACAGGGCAGAGAAGTGGGAAGGGCATTCTGGTGGAGGAGGCAACATATCCAAAAGCATAAAGTCATGGTTTAGGAAATGATGAATTCTGTTTTGAACCCGAGGAACGTCTAAGAAGAAATACTCAAGAACGGCAAGAGGGTCTAGAGTTCATGAGGAGGAAAAGGCTGGAGGAATAAATCTGGGAAGTCATAGAGTCAGCAAACTTGTCACAGCAGTTCTGAGCTGTGTGCAAGAAAGAGCATATGGGTGAGAGAATACGAGGGTCACCGAGGACCACAGTGTGTAAGGAGGGGTGATGGCTGACATACTTGAAACCAAATCAGTCAGAGAGGTAGCAAGGAACTCCGGAAGAGAATGGTATTGTGAAAGCCAAGAAAGGAGAGCATTCCAAGAATGAAGACGTGCTAATCTTTTTGCTGTTACTATGGGTTTGCCTTTTGTGTAAGTGGAATCATTAAAATATGTGGTCTTTTGTGTCTGGCTTCTTTCACTTAGCATAACGCTTTCAAGGTTCATCTGTGTTGTAGGGTGTTATTGGTGCTTTGTTCTTTTTTAATTTCATGGCAGAATAATTTTCTGTTCTATGGATATTACACATTTTGTTTATCCATTTGTCAGTTGATGGTCATTAGTGTTGTTTCCACTTTTTGGCTATTATGAACAATGCTGTGAATATTCATGTATGAGTTTTTGTGTGAACATATGTTTTTAATTCTCTTGGGTCTAACAATTGGAGATTAGCTAGATAATATAACAAAATACTACATAACCATCAAAAAGAGTGATATAGTTATATATGCTCACATGGACAGAATCATTAAATGAAAATACAAGGTACAGTACAATGTGTATTGAATAAACACTTTTTTGTAATTAAATACATTGATAAATATGAAAACAAAGAATTAAGGAATACTGGGAAGAAAATAATTGTTTCAAGTCTTTCCTTCTCCCCCTATACAAGCTCCAGTATGTAGATGCCTTTAGAACATTCAAAAGGGGATATACCAGTGTGCTTGTATTTTAAAAAAAAAAAAAAACAGTCAAAAAAAAAGCCTCACCAATAGCACAACTTAAAGGTAATCTTATTCCACCTCTTTGTGAGTTTTCCATGAATGTGTAATTAAGATAATTGTCAGTAACTATGTGAATTTAGTCAAAGTGGAAGTAGGCTGTTCTAGAACTTGTGTGGGCACAATTAAAAAATAAAAAAGGAAAACATCTGTGAATGCTCTTGAAGAACTTCCAGTGCTTTCAGTCCTAGGATTCCACCCCCCAAAGTTACCACAAGTCTTAGTTTTGTCCCTGTAGAGCCGTCTATTAGCAGGGGAGCTTTCCTATTTACCTATTTTCCTTTGGTTTTATGGAAATCTTTCCCAGATGCTGCCCTAACCCGTGACGTTGGTGTCTCCCCCTGGAACCTGGACTGGCCTGTCCTTCTCCATCACCAGTACAGTGTGGCTGCCATGGAAGTGATGCTGTGCCGGTTCTGTGCCTAGTCCTTAAGGTGGCCTGGCAGCGTCTGCTTTTGTGATCTCGGGAGCCCTAAACCACCGTGTGAGAAATCTGGCTACCCTGCTGAACCCAGCCCAGTTACCGAATCCTGAGCAAAACCGAGTTACTGTGTTTTAAACCACAACGTTTGGGGATGGCTTGCTATGCAGCAATAGAGAACCAAAAGCGGTAACTGGTTCTTTCTCCTGAGAGAGAGGGGTGTAAGAAATCCCAAAGGAATTTAAATAACCTTACTTCAAAAGGTTAAAAACTAATGTCTTCATATGTCCAATTAGCCCTTTTATAATCAACCCTTTCTTATCACAGGTAGAGACACTGAGACTGTTAAAAGCCAAGTGAAGCAATGAGCTTGAAGGAAATTTGTTTCCTTCAGTCCACACATCTTAATCAAAGCAGTGTCCCTTTCCATCATAGTTGTAGATCTTTAAATTTTCTCTCCGTCTGCACTTTTCCTGTGTGTGCTTGCTGAGAAGTATACTCAAACCCACATTCATTCCCTAGAAAATTCCTTTCCCTGTCTCTCCAGCTTTAATACTCCCACGGAACCTACTCTCCTCAGCGTCTCCTCTCATTTTCTTTGTACCATCTGTGTCCCTGGGAGTACACTGGTTCTCAAATTGTGGACCCTGGGCCAGCAGCAACAGCATCACCTGTGAACTTATTAGTAATGCAGATTTCTGCCTCCACTTCAGCCCTATTGGAGCAGAAACTCTGGAGATGGGTCTTGCGATCTGTCTTAGCAAGCCCTCCAGGTGATTTCTAATGTACACTAAAGTTTGAAAACCACCGCCATGGAATACAGGTTGGCAAACTATTTCCATCGAGGGCCAGGTAAGAAATATTTTAGGCTTTGGGAGCCAGATGGCCTCTGTTGTAACTACTCAACTCCACCATTGTAGTATGAAAGCAGCCACAGTCAATATGTGAATGAATGAGTGCAGCTGAGTTTTCATAAAACGTTACTGATGGGTACTAATATTTGAATTTCATATAATTTCATGCATTACAAAATACTGTTATCCTTTGATTTTTTTCACCCATTTAAGAACATAAAAGTTATTCTTAGCTTGAGGGCTGCACACAAGCAGGCAGTGGGCTGAGTATGGTCCACAAGCTTTAGTTTGTGAACTCCTGCCTTAGGCCATCTCTGGTTTGCT
The DNA here is from genome assembly GCF_963455315.2 of Globicephala melas. NCBI lineage: Eukaryota > Metazoa > Chordata > Mammalia > Artiodactyla > Delphinidae > Globicephala > Globicephala melas. The sequence goes on from NC_083331.1 coordinate 23,567,165, forward strand.
CTTACTTAGGACACATTTGTTAAAGCATCCATCTTCAATTCAGCAGTCTTTTCTTTCTGCAGCCCTTGCATGATCTCCCACACTCCCCAGGGCATTGACCTTCCCTGAGGCCATGTCTTGAGGAAATGATTTGGGACATGGGGTCTCACTAAGAAGAGGTCTGTATGTGGTCTTTCAGCCAGGGCCTTCCTTCATCATCAGGAGAATGAACCCAGCCTCAGGTCAGCCTTGATGGGAGTGGATTCAAGCCCTCTACTCCACGACTGACTGTCTAGTCTGCGGTGGGCACCCCCGCCGCACCACCACAAGCCCCAAATAAGCCAGAAGTGTGGAGTAGAGATGGCCTCTCCAGAGTCCTCCTAAGCAGGGATGCTCTTGGGCCAGGCCACATCCTTCCAGCCACTCCCCTCTGGAGCCTTTTCTGGGTCTGGATGCTTCCCAGGGGGCTGGAATCAGGGTTGTTTGTTTAGTGCCATTCCCAAATCACACCTTCAGGTTGGTCCAGAGAAGGAGAAACATGTGTCTTGGCAGAGTTGGGAGAGAGAGAGCCCGGGGAACAGTGGGCTGGGAAGATAGCAAGCATTAGAGTCTTCTAATTTTAAAAGAAAAAAAAAATAACACAGAACCCTGCTGCTCTCTGGAATGCCCACACTGTTCCTCTCTTCCCTTCCCTTCCCCTCCCCGGGAGCGGAAGGCACAGACACCTTAGTGGTGGCTGGTTTTTATTTTCCCATGCTATACACAGGCGCAAACCCTTGCAGTCATTAAACAGCTTCCTCCATCTCTGCCCCTGCTCTGAGAATTGCAGCACTTCCAGCCTCCGGAGGTAAATGGCAAGCAGATGGGACTTTTCTTTAGTACTATCAAAAGAAGCAAAACATTTCTGGGCTTCTTGTTCCTGGCAAAACTGAGGATTTTGTTGTTGTTGTCGTTATTGAAGTAAAGCAGAAAGGAGTTACATAGCTGAACTTCCTCTCCTGCTTCAGAATCGGAACAGAATCTGTCTCCTGGAAAAGATCAGGAACAGAGTACAGGTTTCATTGTTTTCAAGCTTCTTCACATGGAGCTTGGAAATTGCCCTTCGGCACAGTTCAGGGTGCAACTCAGCCTGAGCAAAGGGGTGGGTTCCTAACCAGTGACTGTGTCACAGTGTCAGGGAGAAACACAGGGAGGGCTCGTAGCATGGTTGGGACAGTTGTCATCATTAGCAGGTACCATGTTCAGGACACTTGACACAAGAGATAATGAAACAGAGGAACAGAGAGATAAGTGACTCGCTCAAGGTCACCCAGTTAAGTGGCCAAAATTGATTGCATTTGGAGATGCATTTGGCTCCGTGATATACCTGCCAGCACCAACCAGTAGGGCCCTTTTCCTAAGGCTGGCACTTAGGGTGCTACCTGTCACGTATTGTTCCAAGCGCCTTAATAATTCACTCATTTAATCCTCATCATTACGTAGTAGACACCGTTATTATACAAATTTACATAAGAGGCAATTGAGATACAGAGCAAATCACTCCTCATACACAGCTAGCAAGTAGTGTTACCGAACCAGGTCCGGCTGCTTGCCACTTGAAAATCAACGCTCAGAGAGAGGGACAAACGCTGGCAGAAAGGGAAGGTGCTTAACGCCGGCAATCTGGGGAGATGGTGGACTCAGTGTCCCCAAAAGCCACCTCTGAAGGTTTTGCTCAGCCATGAAGGCTTTTAAAGGGAAACGGGAGTAACCTCAGTTGATCGTTGAGATAGGGGGTCAGGGTCATTGCCGTCCCCCTCTGTGTGCAGGCTTGTCGACTTGTGATTTTTCTTCAGAGGCTATCTTGTTCAAGTTTGTTCAGGAGATTACTGAAGGGGAAGCTAGGGAAGAGATCTGGTCATCAGTTAATTACTTATTCTTCATTTCTATTTCTTTGATCTATGGAAAGAAACAACAAGTTAGGCAAAGTATTGTGCGATCAGAAGATTTGAAAGGTGTGCTTGGGCTGGAGATGAGTAGAGCATTGGGGTGCCTGGTTTAAGGTTAGTGTCAAGGCAAAGGGGTGCCTTCTGCAGAGACCTCTTTCCTGCCAGAAGCTACTTACAGTAGCTCAGGAATCTGAATCCAAACGCACTGGTTTTTAGATCCTCATTCTCACCACCAACTGCAGGGCACCATACACTCTGCAATGACATGAAGGGTTAGAGTCCCAGCCCTGCCTCTTGGCTGTGTGATCTTTGGCAAGTTAACTCTCTGTACCTCAGTTTTCTTATTCGTAACATGGGTGTATTAGGGTTGATAGTGACAAATGAACTGTCCCTTAAAAAGTCTACTTGCCAGACAGGTAGCAGATGCTTTAATAAATGGAGGCTCTTACTTACTATTATAGATCTAGAGTTCATCCAGGCTAAAGGAAGGGAAACATGGGCTTTTTCATCCTTTTTAGTAATTTTGTTTTCTTGCTAAAAAAATGCATGATGAAAAAATGCATGACATTACAAAAAAAGGCAGTAAGAAAGAAGATAGTCTTGAAATTCTAGCAATAAAGGATTAACACTATTAACATTTTGATATCTATTCTTTGGATCTTTTTTCTATGCATGTGTATACAGTTATTTTTAAAAAGTTGAGATATTGTGCATTACGTTGTAGACTAAATTGTGTATCATGAACATTTCTACATCATTAAATATTCTTCTACAATGTTTTAAAGAATATATGCGTTTTTCACTGTATGGTTACACTATAATTTTAAAAATCGATTCTCTATTGTTGCATATCCAGGTTGCTGTCAGTTTTCCCCTATTATATAAGTAAAGCTTAGATGAAAATTCTTGTGTTAACTGTAAGATCACGGCCTTTCACATCATTTGAGATTTAAGGATCACATTTGAGATCTGCATTTTGCCCCTTTCCGGCCACGTATTTACTGTGTAACCTTGAACAAGTAACTCACCCTTTTTTGAGTTTCAGTTTTCTCCTTGGTAAATGAGGATAACAGTAATAATAACTACCTCACAAAATGATTCTGAGATTAAATTTAGAGACTTAGCATAGACCCTCAATGTGTAACTGCCGGGTCAAATGATATGCATACTTTCAAGGCATAGGATAAAATTACTCTATTACCTTCCAGAAAGGTTGAGCTATTTATATCCTTGCCAACAGTACCCATTTCCTTTGAAACTTGGCATCATTAGGTATTAACATAAAAAGAACTTTGCAGACTTGATTGGCAAGAAAATATTTGTGTTGCTTTAATTTGCATTTCTGATCATGTAGATTTTTAAATAAATGTTTACCTATGTGAGTCACGTGATACCACTGTCTGAGGAAAGAGAAAATGGAGGAGTGAACAGAAATACTCCTAATAAAGGATGGCAAAAGTTATAAGATATGTAGGTAATGGGGACAGACAGGACTTGGAGGAATAACACGTCATAAGCATATTAACTGTGCCTCCAGAGACCTGATCTCAGATATGTAGGCAGCACTTTACATTGGGCTGTCTGGGGATTGAGGCAACCCAAATCCAATGCTTGGAAACGAAGTCTCATGTGGAGGACGGAGAAGAAAGATGAAACTGCTCTTCACGGGCTGGTTTGCAACACACCTCCAAACACCACTGAACCCTGTTCCTTGTGTGATGGGAGGATCGTGCCTCTGCATCTGGTGCCCTCTGCTTCCCGATGTCACAGTCATGGGTTGGAGGAGGAGAAGGACAAGACTGTCATCAGTTGATGATGCAGTTCCTCTGAAAGCTGCCGGTGAGAAAGGGCAAACCAACCTCTGTGCATTAAGGAGCATTAGCTTCATCTGGGAGTTAGTCCTTGGCTCTTCTTCGTGGCTTTATTCCAGCTTGGAGGGAAAAAAGTAAGCAACAAATAGAAACGGGGATGAATTCAGCCTTCATGGTCCTATTTCACCAGGCTTCTAGGTTATCGTACACACCCACACACAAACAGTACTGGAAGTTATTTTCAATTTTGCCAAGTTCATCTACTGATTTATTTCTCACCTGAGGTCTTCTGCAGTGTACTTGTTACCCCAACCTAAAACCAGGACTCATTTATTCACTCAGTCGTGCTTGACACTATGGATGCAGAGATACACAAGGTATGGTCTTGTCCTGAAGATGCTCTTTGTGACCTGGCGAAATCCCCACTCATTTGCGAATGTTTCCAGCTCAGTGCTTTGGAAATCTTGTAAGTACAACAACCTAATTGTCCATCATCGGATGAATGGATAAAGAAGATGTGGCACATATATACAATGGAATATTACTCAGCCATAAAAAGAAACGAAATTGAGCTGTTTGTAATGAGGTGGATGGACCTAGAGTCTGTCATACAGAGTGAAGTAAGTCAGAAAGAGAAAGACAAATACCGTATGCTAACACATATATATGGAATTTAAGAAAAAAAAATGTCATGAAGAACCTGGGGGTAGGACGGGAATGGAGACGCAGACCTGCTGGGGAATGGACTTGGGGATATGGGGAGGGGGAGCGGTAAGCTGTGACAGGCCGGGAGGGTGGCATGGACATATATACACTACCAAGTGTGGAATGGATAGCTAGTGGGAAGCAGCCGCATAGCACAGGGAGATCAGCTCGGTGCTTTGTGACCACCTAGAGGGGTGGGATGGAGGGGGGAGGGAGGCGCAGGAGGGAAGAGATATGGGAACATATGTATATGTATAACTGATTCACTTTGTTGTGAAGCAGAAACCAGCACACCATTGTAAAGCAATTATACTCCAATAAAGACTAAAAAAAATTTTTTTTAATGTAATTGTTAGCAAGTACCAAGGATCTTCTAGTAGCTCACCCCATCTTGAAGGACAACAAGTATAAAGCTAGGGCAGATACAGTCCCTGGTGGAAAAGAGACTTTCCTGCTCTGAGAACCACAAACCAGCCTGTGACCTTCCTCTGACATGTGTTGGCCACATTGAGCGCTTCTAGTGGCCACTTGTCAGACCCTCAAAGAACTGCCCCACCGTGTGCCCCACCACCTCTAAGACCTCTTCCAAGCCTGTTCTCTCTGCCCCACTGGTGGGCAGGCCCCAATATTCTCACTGCCAGCCTTCTTTCTCAGTCTCCCAGGACACTCCAGCACTTTCTTAGCAGAGGAGGCCAGAGGATTCCCTTTAGATTGTAGATTCCCCCTTCCTTGCTTTTCTCCACTGTCCCCCAGGAAGATCTTGGGTCCCTTGTTTACCCAAGGTTTCCCCTGACTATCCAGCCTCTCAGGTCATTGGCCTTCCTTGTCACATTTGTCTTGCTTCCTTGTTCACCTCCAATAGGTAATCTACCCCCTCATCTTTCTGAGTCTACCTCCCAAATCTCTCTCAAGCCTGCTCGCCTCTGATCATCACCAGCACTGTCACCCTCTGTCAAGCTAGCATCCTTGCTCTCCAAGACTCTTGAGACTTTTGGTCTCCACATTTTCAGTGTTGTTCCACTTCAATGTGTTCTCCCCACCAAGCCTGGGAGACCTTCAAATACTTCAGTGGCTTCCCATGTTGCTTTTAGGAAAGTCGCAATCTTTAACACGGCCTCTGTGTTCATCTTTAGCTGCATCTCTCACCCTTATTCTCTGGGTGTCTGCCACCTGGCCAACTGCCACCTGGCCATGTCATCTTTCAGTTTCTCAGACCATCTCTCTTCCCTTCTGCCTTGGGGCCACTGCATTTGTGTTTCCTTCAATCTGGACCACTTTTCCCATTCCCCGTTGAATTCCCCTGAATCCTTCAGCTCTCCCCGCAAGAGTTACTTCCTCATAGATGTCCTTCCCCACTTCCCTGACCAGATCAGATCCCATACATGTTCTTACTTCTCCATGTAATTTGTCCTTCATAGGCTTTTTCACAATTCATAAATTTGTATTTGCATACTTATTTAATTTACATCTGTAGTCCATTAGACTCTAAAATATGTGAAGGAAGAGACTATGGTTTTCTTACTCACAATTATATTTCTAGCACACATTCTATATAGTAGATAATCAGTAACTTACTTGTTAAAATGATTTAATAAGACCAGCTAGCTTTCTCAAGAAACCCTGAGATTTTTCCTCAGAAACAGACACATCCCCTCTGTGTGTGAATGTTCCTGGTTCTATAACATTGGGGAACTTTGGGCAATGGGATCAATGAAGCCATGGGGTTCCATGAATAGGGAGAAGGTTCTCAGAGTCTTTATCCTTTTATGTCAACTTCGTAGGTTATCATTGCTGATATAGGGTGGGCATAGTGTAGGGTAATACAAAAAATGTGTTTAATTAGCTTATTCTTCCCTAACACCTCCTACCCTTGGCCTACTCATCAGCCCTCATCACAAATTTATGCAGGGATCCTTTCAGCATTACAGGAACAAACTCTTCTTTCTGCCTCCAATCATTTTATCATTAAAAACAAGTTTCATTATCATTACTTTGTTTTCAGAAGCACTGGTCAGGCAGTCTATAGAATGCCTCTCAAGTTCTATTTACCTGATGTTTTCTTCCTTCCTTCCTCCCTCCCTCCCTCCCTTCCTCTCTTCCTTCCTTCCTTCCTTTCTTTCTTTCCTTCTTTCTCTTTCTTTCTTTTCTTTCTTTTTCTTTCTTTCTTTCTTTTTCTTTCTTTCTTTCTTTCTTTCTTTTTCTTTCTTTCTTTCTCTTTCTTTTTCTTTCTTTCTCTTTCTTTCTTTCTTCCTTCCTTCCTTCCTTCCTACCTTCCTTCCTTCTTGAAATATATTTGACATATAACACTGTGTAAGTTTACAGTGTACAGTATATTGATTTGATACTTTTATATATTGCAACATGATTGCCATCATACCTTTAGCTAAAGAGCATGTACTGTCTTTGCAACTTTCTAATAAATATAAAATTATTACAAATTTTAAAAAGGTCTTTCTTGAGCATATACAGGGGTAAGAACTGAACATGCATATGTGTGAGAACTGTGTACTATATTTCCTGTACGTTCTGTGCTTGGAATATGATCCTTTTCCCTATCCATCTATCTTAATCTTACTTAAATTTCTAGGTCCAGCTAAAGTCCCATAGTAATTGTCTTCTTTATTGTGTAATTACCAAGAACCAAACATTGTGCTGAGCATATTACATAAATTATTTAATTTCATCCTTAGTACATGGTGGGGTGGGTATCACTTCCCTTATTTATTTATTTTTTTTAAAAGGTAAGGGCAGTAAAGCTTGGAGACTCTGAGTGACTCCTTCAGTGCCATCTGGCTGGCTCCAAAGCCACACAGTTCATCTCTCTGTGTCCTGCTGCCTCTATTTACCCAGGAAGCATGCTTGGTCATTTTCACTCTCACTGACACCCTCTTCCTCCAAATTGCTATATAGTTCCTTCTGGCTTGTGACACTCAACTCCAGATTTTATTATGTTCTGTGCTAACTTGTTTGGGCTCCATGAAGATTCTCCTTGTCTCCCCAGTTGTCCTTGTGCAGCAGGAGAGTGATGGCTGCCATCTCTGAGCCTCCCCACACTGGGCAGAGGTTCGTCTGCATCAGGCACTCTTTATAGTTGCTTATAACCCCACCATGGCTTGGAAGAGTGGGAAAAAAGGAGCAGGAGTTCACTGAGGGAAAAAGCTACATGAGAAGGATGGTTGAAGGAACATCCTGGACCAAGTGGGGTGCCCAGTGAGGCAGCCAAGCCCTTGGCAGTGCTGTGGTAGTTCTGTTCACATTTGCACATGTCCCAAGCAGCTAAATAATTGTGAAAGGAAGTACTGCATCCATGGAAAAGGCAAACATAGACCCCTTTGAAAATAAAGTGTACATCTTACTGACAGGATGGCATTCTACAAATTAGAGAAACATATGCTATTATGGTGGTGAGTGTTAAGATAACAAACCATAGCCCAGTGTCGCCTCCCAAGCAGCTTGGTTTTTCGTAATTACAAGTTGCTCTAGTTCTTTTGCTTTCTTGAGTGAGCCTCTATCCTAATTGTCTCACAGGCTTGTAGTAAGGAGGCTGTTCAGCCTGTATTTACATCATTACCCAGACACCGCCATAGTGTCTCGCTAACTGGCTCTCCTTCCACTTGCTTGTTGGGTTTTGTTTTGTTTTGTGTTCTTAACTGTATATTCCACTGCTTACCTACTTTTTCTTCACATTAATCCAAACTCCTACTTCTGCTTTTGGTCATGAAGTCTCCCTCTCCCAAGTCCTTGGGGTTGTCATAATCAGGTTAAGTTGCTCTCTTTTCCAGGCATTTTGAATGACACTCTCTTCTCTGAGTCCATTTTCAGAAAAGTAGGTCAAAGTCATAAAGAATAGACTTCCTGCATGGAGACTTTCTGACTCATCATTAATCACGTCCTTGGGAACAATCGGGAGAATAAATTTCATGTGACTCCAGGCAGGTATCAAGCAAGATCCTCTGTGGTGTCCTGTGACGATATAGGTAATTTAATGGAACTGGAAAAAAAAGTTTTCCATTTTTCAAACCTGAGATTTCTCCTTTTATTGTAAAATCTCAGTAGCTTCCACTTTTATCATTTCAGTAAATCCTGGGAAATGATTCCAAGGAGCTTATTTGTACAGTTGGAAGAGAGTTAGTGCTTCAGTGTGTAAGGGACATAAAGAGATGTTCCCAGTCCAACACTGGCACAGACTTTTCTCAGAAATAATTCCTACCCTGTGGGTTGGATTTATTAAACCAGAGGTCTATGGCTCAGAGGAAGGTAATGAGCCATGTGGACCCTTTAGTTCTAAATTGCCTTTCCCTAATTGTGACCCTTTGGCTACAACCCATAATAAAGGGATAGTCACACTACAAAAGAAAGGCTCTAGAAGGTAACCCCAGACTTGACATGTACTTATTACCACAAGGTGTTTCAAAGCTCTGTTAGAGATTTTGACTTGTAATCAAGTCTAGAATCTTTTCTTGGTACACTGTGCAATTGTCCTACATCTTTTAGGAATAGTTAACTCAGAAGCAAGGCAGAATACACTGCCCTTCATCTGGCATGTGGGATTTCAAACAGGGCTGATCTGGACTTGCAGAAGTCCAGCTTCCACAGGGCAGCATAGCTAGTAGCTGATGGACATCAACAGCCTAACTTTTCATATCTCCTTCAGAAACCAGGCCCCTAGAAACTGAGCCACCAGCAGGGACACCCCCAAAGCAGCCAGCACAGCTACTGAGCAAAGAAGCCTAAGTGTGTTCTCACTGTGGAGAGACCCTGGTCTTTCCAGTCACCTCCTTACTGACAGAAAACAGCATTATCCAGCCCTTCAAGAATAATCATGGGGGGACTTCCCTGGTGGCGGAGTGGTTGAGAGTCCGCCTGCTGATGCAGGGGACGCGGGTTCATGTCCCAGTCCGGGAAGATCCCACATGCCGCGGAGCGGCTGGGCCCGTGAGCCATGGACGCTGAGCCTGCGCGTCCAGAGCCTGTGCTCCGCAACGGGAAAGGCCACAACGGTGAGAGGCCCGCGTACCGCAATAATAATAATAATAATAAGCATGGGGCTGCTGAATGCAGGGATGGGGCACCATAGACAAAATATGCCTATTTTATTGGTGAGAGCGATTTAACATACTGATAAGAAGAGACAACTAGAAATGTGATAAAGCCACGAAGGGAACTCTAGCAGCAAGTCCTCCTCAAAATGCCGCACTCTGTATTTCCACAAAGTCCTCACCCAAACACCCGGCAGAAGACAAGACTGCTGTCAACCGTTTCTGCTCTAAGTGAGAAAGTGGGTTGGAAAAATGTTCGATGATGTGGTTCTCTCAGTTGTATTCTTCGGTTAAAATATTGACTTGAACTTTAACAGGCACCACTGTTTGTTTTAGTGTGGTTGAGAAGGATGGAAAATTACAGCCATTTCCTCTTACAAAAGGTTTCTGGAAGGTTACTGGTAGTCGCTTACCTTTGTCTGGGGGGAAGCTTCGAAGGGAGTCTGGGGATGTGAAATTGAAGGAGCTGTGTGAGCCTTCGCCTCCGTGGGGAAAGCCTCCACATTCCTTTCCTACAGCCCCTCACCACATGGCCACTCCAGGAACTGTGTAATCCTTCCCTCCCTTCCCTTCAGGAGTCACAGCCAGAGATATTGGCACCTTTTATGAGACAAGCTTTATTTTGTGTGGTTTACACATGTTGTAGGCAGTTCTGGGATGTGAAATGCTGTAAACCTCATTTCTTGGTCATCTTACAAAAATACTTTACTGAGGTGAGATTCATACATGGTGTGACTTCCTTGGGCTCCCATCTCAGGGCTCACAGCCTGACAGGGTCACCCCAAACCTCACCACGTGCAACTCACGGTCTCTGCTTTGACCACGCACCCCCAGCAGGCGCGCACAGCACTCACCACCACCCAGCTCCAACCCTGGGGGCAACAGTCACCTTAGGCCTTGTTTTTGGAGGTGGGCATCCTGGGATGGCTTTGACAGAGCTCTGGGCATCTTTCACTTGGGAAACCCTCGACCCCTCCTTCCCAGCTGTGTGAGAATAGAGACTTAACAGGCTGAGAAAATTAACTTCATTTGGATTTTGTTTCTGGCCTCTGGATCCTTTTTTTCTCTGTGGTCTGAGTCTCTAGGACCAGCAAAAGCCACAAAGAGCCATGCATGAGCAGCCCCTGGGGAGCAATTTGGATGGAGCAGCTGGGAACATCCGTCAAAGGAGCCAGGATGCTCTTCAGTTCAGAGAACACATCAAGCTGCATTAGCATCTTCCCCCAAGCCAGGCAAAATGGGGTGTGACGGTACAGTAGGCTGTCTTATCTCCACTCCATGCTATAGAGAGTGTGGTCCTTGTTGCATACAAAGGGAGATTAGAACCATGGGATTAGAAACTTTCAAGATTTAAGGGCCTTTAGTCTAGCGGTTTTCAAATGCTCTTTAGCTATGAACGCTTTATTCAGGGAAGCCGTCATGGCAGCATATTACTGGAAACAGAGAAAGGCAGACGTGTTCTGATTGGCAGGAGTGGGGCAAATCCTGGACCCTGTCCATTTAGACCCCAACTCAAACCCTCCAGAGTTACATCGTCCAGTATGGAAGCTGTGCGCCCCATGGGGCTATTTAAATTTAAATTAATTAAAATGAAATAAAATGTAAAATGCAGTTTCTCAGTCTCACTAGCCACATGTCAAGCACCCAACAGCCTCTAGTGGCAAGTGGCAAACTTATTGGACAACGTGGATATAGAACACTTCCATTATAGCAGAAATCTCTATTGAATAGCACTGCTTGAGAGTCTAGGAGATCCCTAAGGGAACTCTGGAACTTCTAGGACTCTGGGAAACAAGATAGAAAACCACCGATCTAAGCTAACACCTGAGCAAGAAGAGAAGTCCAAAGAAGTGAGGCATAGTTTGCCAGCCATGTGACTGGTTCTTAAAGAACTAGAACTCTACCTCAGGTCTCTTAGGCCACTTCTGCCTGCCCCCAAGCACTCATCACCACCTTAAGCCTTCTTCTGACATCTCTACCGTTGAAAGAAAGGGGACCCAGGTCCTAGGCATCTCTGATACTTGGGAAGGGGTTTAAATTTTGTACGTGTTCAGTCAGCCTCAGGCACATAAACAGAGACATTTAAACTCACATCAGGCCCAAGCAGATGTGAAGGGAAATACTGTCAATTAGTGAGAGGCTAATTAATCTTTCTCTGCCACATACACTCTGGCAGGATCTAGAAAGTGTTGTTTTGCCCGGAGCTACAGGATTGCTTGCTATGGAAACAATGCGTGATTATGATGTTGATTTCTTGGCTTTGTTCTGAAGCTGGCAGTGGAGGGCAGAGCTTGCCAGCAGTCACCCTGCAGTTAAAAGGGAAGGAATTAGAAAATAGAAATATACTTTAATTCATGAAGCAGGGCATTTTGGATTCTTTTTTTCATAGAATAGGTATATCTTATCCTGCATGACATCTTCCAATTCAGGTATTTCAAAGTGATTTTCTAATCACATCATGTTATTTCTCAATCTAATATTATTATTATTTTGATTATTATTATGTTGCAATACACAGAGGCTTGGATAAGGGTCTACTATAGATGAAGCACTTCAAGGGCAGAACATCCTCCAGGACCTGGTAACTGGCTGTGCTCTTTCCAAGGGCTCAGAACTTGCTCAGTTCTACCACATGTCTGGTAATGTCTTCCTTCCTGTCCAGATCACCCTGTGGCTGCCACTGAGAGATGTCTGTTTACAGGGAAATTCCGTAAAAGGGGCCAAGGTGGAAATGGCATCTCCATGTAACTATCCAGCTAGCAGTCTCATTAGCCACGTAAGCAGCTTGAAATTAAGGAATGTGAACTCAGTGACAGGCACAGGGCTGGGTACAAAGGGAGTTATACAAGGGAAAAGAACAGTATCTAGTAGTGGAAACTGACACCTGAACTCACAGTTAGAATACTGTATGATGTTTGCGATAGAAGCATTTGCAAAGAGTAGTGGCAGCGGTGAGAAGGATTAGCTCCCATCACTACACTGAAATTTTTCTCTCTATTAACCATGCCACTGAACTTCTGCATGGGTTATTTCCTTGGCTTCTTCACCTGTCTAGGTAATTTCTATTTATTCATCAAACTGCAGTTGAGATCACCTTTATCTGTGAATCCTCTCTGACCATACCACCCTCCTGTATGATAGGCAGAGTTGAGTGCATTATCCTCACTGTCCTTAGGGCAGCCCATAAATTTCTCTATACAATACATCACATTGTTTTGTAATTATCTGTTTATATTTCTATTACCCCTTTAGAATATGAGCTTAACCCCTCTGAGACCCAGTTTCTTCATCTATGAAATGGAACATTGTGAGGAGAGTACAGAAGTTCTCAAATAAATAACCTTACTATATACATGAGTGGGTTGAGGATGTGATGCATGACTTGGGTCATGAAAAATGAAAGAAATGATCAGGTAGAGAAAATACCTTAATTTTAGTAGTTTCCTCTTTAAAGTTTGAAATATATCTAAAACTGGGAACTAGTTTGTTGAAAGTTTATCACTCACATTACTAGGGTACCTTTTAATTTTATTTTTTTCATTCATTGATTCAAAAGTATTTATCATAAACGTATATGTGGGATGTTTGGGAAATTTTGGGCAGAGGAAGGACTCAGAACTCTGGAAGAGTGTAAAGTCAAAGACACATGAAATAGTTAACCCTGAAGGTAACTAGAATAGTTAACTAATGTGTAGTTAACCCTACACATAACTAGTAAATGAAAACATTAAGAATATATATATAAAGGACATATATAATGAATGAAATAGGTTTTCAGAAGGTGTGGATTTTGTTGTCTTTCACTGAGAAAAGTTTCATGAAAGAGGTGAGGCTTGAATGAGCCTTTAAAGATAGGTAATATTTGGAAGGATAGGTAACATTTGGAAGTGGTTGGGAAGGGTTTGCCAGCAGTGGTAGACCAGAAGGACAAGAACAGAGGCAGTATGGACAAAGTAGACGCAGGAGACAGCAAGTAACCCATCTACCTAGAGCAGAGGACTTGCACTGTGGAACTGCAAGAGAGAAGATTCATCCATTTATTCAACAAATACTTACTGAATTCTTATTACGTGCCAGGCACTGTTCTGGGCATGGAGAGTATAATAATAGACAAGATGAGTCATGATTAAAAGGAACTTATTTTCTAGTGAACAAGATAGTTAATAAAAAACAGCAACAATGAATACATAGTAATACCCGGAAGTGGTGAGTGCCATGAAGAAAAATAAAGTAAGAAAAGGGGAAAGAGAAATTTCTGGGCTGCCCTAATAAGAACTACTGTTTTGGGGAATGAGATCAAGGAAGTCTTCATTAATGTTGTGCCATTTAAGCACAGACCTGGATGAAGTGATGGAAAGAGCCACACAAATATTTGGGGAAAGTCATTGAAGTGGAGGAAACATTATGTGCTGAAGCTCTGAAGTATCAGCATGATTGCTGAACTGGAAATGAACAATGCATAATGTGCAAAGGGAGAGTACTAAAATACGGTATCAGAGAGGTAGGCAGGGCATAGCTCTACTGGATAAAGACTTTAGATTTTATTCCAACTGTGCTTGGAGGCCATTTGGGGGCTTGGAGTGTTCATGACATGATTATGCTTTAAAAGGATCCCTTTGAGTGATATGTGAAGTACAGAGAGTAAGGAAGTCTTTTTTTTCTTTTCTTTTCTTTTTTTTGCAATCTTGGGCACTTATCCAAGAGACTTGAAAACATATTTATACAGAAACTGAACGTGAGTATTCATAACAACTTTGTTCATAATGACAAAAAAACCTAGAAACAACTCAACTGTCATTCAATGGATAAATGGTTAAACAAACTGTGGAACATGGATGGCACAGAATGTTACTCAGCAATAAAAGGGGAAGAGTTATTGATGTGACAACTTGGATGAATCTCTAAGGAATTCTGAGTGAAAAAAAGCCATCTCCCACTTGGTCGTGGTGTATAGTCCTTATTACATATGCTGTGAATTCAGTTTGCTAGTATTTTGTTGAGAATTTTTATATGTATTTATATACTGGTCTATAGTTTTCTTTCCTGTGATGTCTTTGTCTGGATTTGGCATCAAGGTAATACTGGCTCTATGGAACGAGTGAGGAAGTGTTTCCTCCTCTTCTATTTGTTGGAAGAGTTTGAGAAGAATTGGTATTAATTCTTTAAAGTTTCATAGAATTCAGTATTGAAACCTTCTTGTTCTGGACTTTTCTTTATTGGGAATTTTTTTAAATTACTGATGCAATCTTTTTACTTGTTGATGGTCTGCTGAGATTTTCTATTTCTTATTAAGCCAGTTTTGGTAATTTATATGTTTCTAGGAGTTTGTCCATTTCGTCTAGGTTATCCTATTTTTTGGCATGCAGTTGTTCACAGTATTCTCTTACAATCTTTCTTATTCACCTAAGGCCAGTCCTAATGTTCCTACTTCCATTTCTGATTTTAGTTAAGTCTTCTATCTTTTTTTTTCTTAATAATTCTAGCTAAAAGTTTGTAAACTTTGTTGATCTTTTCTAAGAACCAACTTTTGATTTTATTGATAATATCTATGAAAAGGATAGATAATTCTATTAGAGAGTAAGGAAGTCTTAAGCAGAAGCAGGGATAATAATTATTAGGCCATTGTGATGATGATGATAGCGATGATGATGATAACAGGCAGAGTACTACATACTGTTTTAAGTGCTTCACATGTATTAACTTATTTAACCCCAACAAAACTCTATGAGGAATTTACTGTTATAATCCCCACCTTATGGATGAGGAAATTGAAGTGTGTAGAGGTGGAACATACATGGCAAAGCTGGGATTTGAGTTCATGCTCCACCCACTTCCCTAAATTGCCTCTCCAGTTTTCTTCTAGGCTTGTACTAGGTGTGTCAGTGGAGGTGTGAGGAAAGGTTGAACTTTGGATATATTTTGAAGGTAAAGCTGATAGGATTTGCTGATGGGTTAGATATAGGGGGTAAGAGAAAGATCAAGGATAATTCCAAACATTTTGACTGTGCCAACTGGATGATTGGTAATTTTGAGATGGGAACACAGAGAGAATCAACCGATTGGTGCTAATCAGGAGCAGACTGGTTATCTAAGTATAGATTTCAGAGACAGGTTGGTGCTGTAGATAAAAATTTTGGAGTCGTCTGTAGATGGTATTTCAAACTATAAGGCTGAATGACATCATCTGGAGAATGCGTATACAGTGAAGGGAGAGAAAGGCTGAAACTTGGGGGGCACTCTAATGAGCAAAAAGAGCACTAGAACTGAATTCTGGATCTGTCAATCGATGTGAAGAGGGAAGTGACAAGTCAAGAGTCATTTGAATGCAGTGAAGACAAATGCTTGATGGAAGTGTGTTCAAAAGAGATTGGTACCTTTTTTTTTTTTTGGAGAACAGTTTACAATATCTAGTAAAGATAAAAATGAAGGTACCCTAGATCCAGCAACTCCCTTCTTTTCAAAGGCAAGGTTGAGGGTTGAGGCTATGGAATACTTTGCTGATTGCAGACAGTGCCTTTCATGGGCATACTGAAGGCTTGAGTCAGATTAGGTGACAAGCAGGGCCCCGCATGGATGGGAGTCTGGGCAATCATGGTGTGTGGGTTTCAGGTTTCAGGGGAGTGACTGCGATGAACACGGATAGGACATGCGGCATGATGAGGCTGGTGCTGATGCTGTCTCAGTGGAGGCAGATGAGCAGCTCTAAGTGTCACATTCCCTTGTCCGGCGTCTTCGACCATTTATAGTGTGAGTGGAGACCAGCAGGGGCAGAAAGGCTGAGGTCTCACCCCATGCATGTGATGTGCTGAGATCCTCCTGCAACCTTCCACAGTGGTGTAAGGCTAGAGAAGAGCCACCTTACCAGGAGGATAGGACAAACTATCCAAGGCCCTGATTGTTGATCTGAAAACTCACACTCTGTCCTGCAGGTAATGGTGAGAGATCGAAGATTTTTTTGAAAGGGAATAGGCTGAGTGCTGCCACATTTAGATGATGAAACATGCAATCAGACTTATACAAGGATTTACCTAAAATGAGCAATTTTAAAGGAAGGTGTTTTTTTAAACTGTTCTTATGATTATTTATCTGATTCACAACCAGGCTCAGTCAAGGTGGTGTTCTTCTTTAATGCATTAAGTAATAAACTCATGGTGAGGGTACCAAATGCAAAATGCAGCTGAGAAAGACCCAAACTACCTAGAGAGCAACAAAGCAAGATTTGGTTTTCCACACTCAGTGGACATGGAGGTTCAAAACTTAAAATACTTTCTGTAGAGATAGATAGTTGCCATTTCATACCACTGAATTTATATTCTTGGAGTGGTCAGAATAAAAGAATGGTATGGGGGAGTGAATGATGGCCTCCAAAGATATCCATGTCCCTATCCCCCAAAACTGTGAATGTTACCTTATATGGAAAAAGGGACTTTGCAGATGTGATTAAAGATATTGAGGCAGGGAGGTTATCTTGGATTATTAGGATGGGCCCTAAATGCCGTCACAAATGTCCTTATGAGAACAAGGCAGTGATGATTTGACCACAGAAGAGGAGAAAGCAGTGTGACCACAGAAGTAGAGATTGGTGTGATGTGGTACATGCCAAGGAATGCCGGCAGACACTAGAAGCTGGAAGAGCCCAGGAACGGATTCTCCCCTGGAGCCTTCAGAAGGAACCAGCCTTGACATCACCTTGATTTTATTTAGCTCCATCAGACTTACCTCGGACTTCTGGTCTCCGGAACTTCAAGAGAATACATTTGTGTTGTATGAAGTCACTAAGGTTTTGTGGCAATTTGTTACAGCAGCGACAGGAAACTAATACAGGAAGGTTGCAGAGGGTGATTTGTCTATTATTTTTTCACTTGGAAAAATGAGAAAGTGGAATGATTCTTTTACAGTCAACACACTTACTCAAAGGGAACAGAATACCAATCCTTCTGAAGAGAAGAAAGTTGGCAAGTCCATGTGCTACAAGAGCATGGACTTGGAATTCAGATTCTTGCACATACACCTACACAGACTGTGGGAGCAAGGGCAAGTTCACACCCTCTCTGAGCTTTATTTCGTTATATGCAGATTGAGGAAGGTGCTTGGCACAGCACAGATATTCGTTAAATGTGAGCTGGAATTGTACTTTCTTCCTGCCTCTCCCTTCAGCCAAGTACCTAAATAAGCAGCAGATTTTTTTTTTTCATTTAGATGAAATCCAGAAAGGACTGACTTTTCCTTTTGTCACCCATCCCTACCACCACACACACACAAGCACAGGAAAGACCTGGAGTTCAAATGCATTCATTGTTTGAGGAAGAATGAAGGAAGGAGAACCAACAAAGACAAAAAATTGATTCAAGAGGCTCCTGGGAACAGAAGTGTCTGCCTCTCCATGGGCTCTTCTTTGGGTGTTACAGACCAAACAAAAAGTTATTTTTTGTTTGTTGTATCTTCAGAAACCAGAAATTGATTACATTAAGATGAATCATAGCTATATTATGTCTCCTTTTAATATTAAGTAAATTAAAGTCAATTACACTGGATTATGTATCATTTACATGTCAGCCTTCTAGTGGTAACTGAGGAAAAACAGTCCTTAATCACCATGGTTTCTTTGGTTTGCCCTTTGTGTCTTGACTGCATGAAGCACATAGGAAAGAACTGACCAGATTTCTTAATGCTAACCATAAACCCCTTCCCACTCTTTTTACCTTTGAGAACTGCTTTGTTCCTCCAGATAGAACTGATTTTTGTATTCTGGGTTCCTGCCTCTTTTTTTTTTTTTTTTTTTTTTTGGTGGTACGTGGGCCTCTCACTGTTGTGGCCTCTCCCATTGCGGAGCACAGGCTCCGGACGCACAGGCCCAGCGGCCATGGCTCACGGGCCCAGCCGCTCCGCGGCATGTGGGATCTTCCCAGACCGAGGCACGAGCCCGTGTACCCTGCATCGGCAGGCGGACTCTCAACCACTGCGCCACCAGGGAAGCCCTGGGTTCCTGCCTCTTTAACGACCATGTCATATCTGTGAATTTCAGTGAACTGAAGCTTGGACTTAAATCCTAATGAACTTGGTAACTACTTTAGTATCTTCTAAATCTCTGATTGGTTGTAGGTTACAGAGAAACACAAACAAGGGCAGTTTATTGGCCAAAGATAATTTATTGAAAATTAAAACTATAAATTAAATTATATATATATTTACGTATTCAAAATATAGTTATTATTTGTAAAGTATTGTATAGATTGCATGTACATTTCTACATGAGAAAATTCACATGTATAAAAATATAAATATTTCATGTTGCATATTGACATTACATTGCTCTGTTTTGGTTGTTGATTTCCATCTTTAGATCTCTGGACGCTGAAGGACTGTTGAAAATAATCCCAGGTAACGTCTAGTGAACATTAAGGGGCACCAGGTTAAGCCAGTCATGACTTTTCCTATTGAGTGGTCCAAGGATTACTGGAGAATTGATGGCAGCTAAGCCTTCTTGGCTTCCATGATGCAGTTACACATCTCTAGCTGAGAGAAGAAGTGGATTTAGAGGAAAAGTCTTTCTGTATCTCACATGGTTATTTTAAGGATTAAAGCACTTAGGCCAATGTCTGACACTGGGCTCAATAAGGGCTCAATAAAACAACCATTTTACGAATCTTTATTTAGTGTGTACTATGTGCCAACAGTGACTAAGGCAGGCAAGATTCCTGCTCTCTGGAGCTACAATCTGGTAAGGGAAGCCAGGTAAAATATGCTAGGTGATCTAGTCACCTAGTAGTGTATTTTGTGTACCCACCATGTACTAAGTACTATGTTAGAGCCAGTGGGTGGTGGTGCAGAGGGGACGGGCCATAAAGGTGAGTAAGGCATAGTCCCTGCCCTTAATGAACCTATAATCTGTTTAGAAAGATGAGTCCGGCACACAAGAAGCGCTATTTTTCTATCTGTAAATGATTCAATTTATGTATGTGATCTATGGCCACCTCTATCTTTTAATTCTAATTTACAAGTAATAAAAGACCATATAGTTTTAAGACTGCTGGAGTATGAGGTCTTGGTGCAGTAGAATTTTGGCAAAAGGGAAACTGTGAAGACTGGAATCATAGGAGAAATCCTGTTCCAGTGGGGAAGGCTGGTTGTGGATACTGGGTGGGAATTGGCTTACCTAGAGGACCGTCTTCTATTGCAGATTTTTTTCCTCTTTGCATGGTTAGATGCCTCTTTTCCTCTGGGTTAAGCATGGCTGAGGTTCTAGTCTTCCATCGGTGAGCGCAAACAATACTGTTTGAGAGTAGGAGTTCAAGTTGGAGATTACAAATAGATATAAATAAGTAGGGAGGCCTGTTGTCATTTTGTATTTTACTTTGGGGTCCTGCATATAGACGTTTTGGATGGCCTCTTTTCATTCAAGTTGAAAAGAAAAAATCTAGGGCCTAGAGTGAACAGCTCTAGATTTCTCTGACCAACTTCACTGCCTATTAGCTCTGGAATGTGGACAAGTTGTTGGTCTTCAGCCTACTTACTAAAACATGGGAATTACTGCGGGAGGCTATGCACATGTAGGGGCAGAGGGTATATGGGAAATCTATGTACCTACCTCTCAGTTTTGTTGTAAGTCTAAAACTGCTCTAAAAATAATTGTCTGAAGAATGGGGGAAATAACTACTTTGCAGCATTATTAAATGGGATGAAGATAAAGGACATATATTAGATACCTAAGAAGTTGAAGCCATTAGTTTTGATTATTATTCCAACTCTAAGCTGCTCTTTTCTCCTCTAGGGTAGGTCCAGATCTGGAGGTGAGTAAGACCTTCCCCCTGTGAGGGTCTCCTCATCCTTAGATTGGTACATGGCATCACACCGAGTTATAAGCTCTCAAGGCTAATCTTTGCATTTCCAATTTATGTTAATAATAATATTAATAATTACAATGACCCTTTCTTGGTCACCTGCTTTCTACCAGGCCTTTTGCTAGCAGCTGCATAAATTAATACAACCAATAACCTATAATTACGGGTACAGTCTTAAAACATTTTATTCACAATTTTCTTTTTAATTTTTATTTATTTTTGGATGCATTGGGTCTTTTGTTGCTGCACGCGAGCTTTCTCTAGTTGTGGTGAGCAGGGGCTACTCTTCGTTGCGGTGCGTGGCCTTCTCATTGCCGTGGCCTCTCTTGTTGCAGAGCACAGGTTCCAGGCACGCTTCAGTAGTTGTAGCATGCAGGCTCAGTAGTTGTGGCTTGCGGGCTCCAGAGCACAGGCTCAGTAGTTGTGGCACATGGACATAGTTGCTCCGCGGCATGTGGGATCTTCCCAGACCAGGGCTCAAACCCATGTCCCCTGCATTGGCAGGCGGATTCTTAGCCACTGCGCCACCAGGCAAGCCCCACAATTATTTTTGATTTCTTTATCGTAGACAGCAAAACTGAAAAGTTAAATCACCTCGCATAATCAAAACATACACAAAATTCTTTTTTGTGTCTCAGCCATATGCTGGGCATCATACAAGAGAAATCGATGAGAGATAATTTCTGTCATTAAGAATTTACTACTTAAAGGAGGCAAATCAATATCTTATGTCACTGAGGACAGGCCCATAATTATGAGCTGCGACAGCCAGAGTCAACCTTGCAGAGGAAGGAAGAAAGAAAGAAAGAAAGCAAGAAAGAAAGAAAGAAAGGAAGGAAGGAAGAAAGGAAGGAAGGAAGGAAGGAAGGAAGGAAGGAAGGAAGAAGAATATGTAAAACCTCCATTAAGAGGAATCTAACTAATTGTAGCAGTCAAATAACAAGGCTCCTTTCCTCTGCTCCCCCCGCCCTCATTTTCTACTCTGTATTTTAAAATGAAGGAACAAATGACAACAAAACTTCCTATCAGGGATGTAGATGATGTTGTTGATGTTGATTTGTATTCCAAGGACGTGCTGGTGGATGGTTGTCTCGGAGGGATAGTGACTGACATTATGTTGTCCACAGACACAGGCAAGCAATATAAATTCCTTTCCTTAAATGATACAAGCAAGAATTTAGCTGTAAGAAATTTGCTGCACAGAACAGGAGATCCTGCAGTGAGCTCGTGGTAGATGCAGCTTCCTTACCCACTTCCCCACCACACCCCCCATCCCCTGTATTTCCTATACCAGGCCACACAACCAAGGACATCACCACCTGGGGCTGATGATTTGCTCAGGCCCTTCCAGACTGTATGGTGGGCCTTCCCAAGTTGACGGGGTTGGAGGTGGGAGTGTCTTTATTCCTCTGTGGCATTTCTTGACAGCTGTGAGACAGGAAAGTAGCAATGCTGTCCAGAGCCAATTATTATTCAGTTGTATCAACAGCAAATTATTATTCAACTGTATCAGGGTAGGAATGCATTTTGCCCTAGGGATATTTCCATCCCTTTCTCTTCCGGCTAGGAGCTAGTATGAGCCAGTTTTGCACATTGCTGGGTGAAGGATGCAGATTGTATTAAAGATTGTATTGAAGATTGTATTACAGATCAATCCAGGAATCTCTGACATCTGATCATCCCAAGCAGGCTCACACGTTCATTTTGCCTGAAGTCCAGTCCTCACTGTTAGGACCAGCAGTATCCAGGACTGGAAGATACAGTTGCATAGGTTATGTACTGCACAGCTCTAAAGGACCCACGGTTTTATCATGGCCCTGGATTCTGCTCAGTCTCCTATCCTTTTGCCTTCCTAGTGACCACTGTTCAGTGATCAAGAATATTCAGGATAACGTTGCAAGATCTCAGTAATCAAAAAGAGTAAGCTCTATTTTCTATTTTATTCAGGTAGAAAATGGACAAACACAAATAAATATCACATTCTAAGATTTTTAAAATAAGATGTAAAAGAAAAAGTATCTCTACTTAATAAAAAATTTTGATTCCACAAATTCCATTTATTATGGATTTTGCAAACAATTTATATATCCTATTGTAATTAGAGCGAAGAAAAATAGACTGTATCTCTTGCCTACCTTCTTACTTTATCACACTTTTCACATGGGAAAATAGTTTTGTGAGGTTTTCATTTCAGTAAGAATTGACTTTTAATATCTAATATGCGAATGAAAAACCTATTAGCAGAAAGAGAATAGTGGTGGGAGGTTAATTTGTAATCTGTGCCTATCCCCAGATAATTCAGGAAGGTATGAATAAAGATTATACAGGGTACATGCAATATTAATAAATTTTAAGGAGAAATGTAGATTGGATTGAATTAAAAAGGGTTCAGGTATGCCTGTCTTCAGTCGAGATTGAGTATAAACTCTCTCACTAGATTCCTGTTAGATTAGCTGAAGCAGCAATGTCTTTGATTCCAAAATATGAGTAGTAATTATCTCCTACCTATTTATTTGAAAGTCTGGAGCAAAAACAGAGGTTAATGCCTTTTGCAGTTCACAAAAGAATAGGATTGAATTGGAATTACATTGTTTACTACAGCGCTTTCTTATGAACACAGGATTTCCACATGGGATGACAATTTTTTCAGCGTTCTCAAATTCACGTTACATGAACTATTTAACATCAGTATCTCTCAGCATTTCTTCTTCCACTGAGAGGACTCCTGTGAAACCCGCTCCTCATCTAAGCAAGGGAAAGATTCAAGGACCGAACACCCTGAGTGGGAGGAAATGACAATTGAACCAACTAGCCATTTCACAACCTCCCTCTAGTTTGAAGAGTGTTTTGTTCTAGCTGCTTTATGCTTGGACTTTTTTTTACAAATGGTAATAATTATTCTAAAATTACATTAAATGCCAGCTTCCATGATCCTTCTTTTTTTTTTATTTTTGCTGTACGCGGGCCTCTCACTGTTGTGGCCTCTCCCGCTGCGGAGCACAGGCTCCGGACGTGCAGGCTCAGCGGCCATGGCTCATGGGCCCAGCCACTCCGCGGCATGTGGGATCTTCCCGGACCGGGGCACGAACCCATGTCCCCTGCATCGGCAGGCGGACTCTCAACCACTGTGCCACCAGGGAAGCCCCGTGGTCCTTCTTGAACTCTGTAAAACTGCAAAGCAATTCACCTAGGTGATGATGAACTTTCTAAATTAGACTCAATATACTGATTTAATGTGGATACAGCTAAAGCCCAGTGGGGGCAGCTGATTACTTATGGTTATAAATGTTAACAAAATGAGCAAGGAGGGTTTTAGTAATTCTCTCTCTCTCTTTCACACACACACACACACACACACACACATTTCATTAGCTAAATTGTGCTCAAGTATAATCTTCAAAATGATAAAATCATAACTCTTACATAAATTGAACAGAAATCAAATATTTTCTTTGTCTCTGTACTTAAAGGGGGAATCAATAAGATGTTACTGGAGAATTTGAAGATCAGGCAATCAGGAATGTGGAAATGAATTTGCTAATAGAGGCAAAGAGGATTGAGGCAATAAAATATAATTTTTGGGGTAACCTTTTCTATAGGTCCAAAATCATTTGTATACCTAGCAAATAAAATTTATTTACATTGCTATGGATAAGAATCGTGTGCATTACTCTCAATTTTCTACATCTACATTCTACTACTACAGAGTTCCAAAATAGCTCAGTCAATAGAAACCATCCAAAGGTGAAACCTCTGTAGAATCCAGTAATCCCTGGAGGTCAGCCAGACGATGTCCCACACACCCAGGGTGAACACCCGGCCATCTCTTTTGCCCACTTTTAAGAATTTGACCATTTTTTTCCTGACAGTCAGCTAAAGTCAACTGCTTCTGTTTCAGAAGAAGAGAAACGGTAGGGTGGCTGGAGAGAAATCAAATGGATCATTCAGATTCACACAAGCAAGGGCTAAATAAAGCCAAGGCCAAAATTCAGGAACATTAGAATCCTGGAAATTAAGAGCTAGAAGGGACTTTAGGTATGACCCAAGACTTTCATTTTAAAGAAAATAAGTCTGAGACTGCCTTCTTGGCAGTGTAAGAAATGTTAAACCACTTTGCTCAGGTGCCTTATGTTCTGTGGAGTCTGTCTCTGGAAATACCTCTCTTCCGTGGTGTAAGGAATCTCCTTTCTACATTCCCTTCTCCCTCCATCACACCCTGTGCTACCCCTGAGATATTTCCCTTTGTATTTGGGAATAATCAGAATTAAAATACACAGAAAAAAATTGTATATCAGGGTAATGTTTCTTTTTAATCATTAATACATGTTCTAAAATTGTTTTCTACTGGAGGGATGGGGTATTTAAAATGGGATTTAAAGTAAATGTTATTTCAGGGCTTCCCTGGTGGTGCAGTGATTAAGAATCCGCCTGCCAATGCAGGGGACACGGGTTCAAGCCCTGGTCCGGGAAGATCCCACATGCCATGGAGCAACTAAGCCCGTGTGCCACAACTACTGAGCCTGCGCTCTAGAGCCCGTGAGCCACAACTAACTGAGCCCACGTACCTAGAGCCCGTGCTCCACAACAAGAGAAGCCACCGCAATGAGAAGCCCGCGCACCACAACAAAGAGTAGCCCCCGCTCGCCTCAACTAGAGAAAGCCCACGCGCAGCAACAAAGAAAGACCCAACGCAACCAAAAAAAAATAATAATAATTAATTCATTAATTAAAAAAATAATAAAGTAAATGTTATTTCAAATAAATGATATGGGATAATATGGAACAATAGCTTCATAGGTGGGAAATAGGATCCAAATGTCAAGCTACTTCTTTGACCAGAGAGTTGAAAACCTCTGCACCTCATAGTACTAGAGGATGATGGGGTCCCCACTCTCCACTCTGGTCCTCACTCATTGGAATATCTTTGCTGGGTCGGCAGTCTAGCATCCTCTGTACCCTAAACAGAGCCACTAATCCCCCCAAACTGTTACATGCTTGGAAAGAACAAAGCATCCCCCCCCAAACAAAATATCCCATTTTCATTTCTGTTTGTTTTGTTAATTTCAAAGTGTATACTTTAAAAAGTCATCCTATTCTAGGGCTTTTAATGTATAACTAACTCATTCAGACCAAGGGTAGAGTCTATATTATCAGTTCCTACACATTAACATTGATAACATTGACAACATTAACAACACAGGGTAGTGTTGTTCTGTGTCATTAGCTACATGCTATCTAATTGGTAGATTACAGATACTTATTAGTTATTACATTGATGCCAGTAGAAATAAACAGCTTCTTCAGATTTATAGCTCATAAAAAGTCAGATTCCGATTACTGTAATTATTCCTTTCAAAATGTAAAGTATATGAATTATTCACATTAATGAGAGAAAAACCAGAAAGGAAGCAGGGAAAGAAATGAATCTGGTCTTTGTCTTCAGTTCTTAGGCTAAATAGCTATTATTTCATTTCATTAAGTTCAGTTCATTTCTGTCAATACTGTAGAGATGTGTATGGAATGAAAAAAAAACTGCATTGTCACCTTCCAATTCAACCTGGAAATTTCATAAAGAAAAATATTTATGTAAATGTAGAGTTCTGAAGGAGCTGATACCTGTCATTGTGCTTCTTGGGCGTTTGGAATGTTTTATTCTGAACACTTCTCATTTTGTCTGCACACCTCCAGCCCATCCCCTACATAATAATCATTAAAAGCCACAAAGACTTGAAGCCTGCCTTTGTGTCACAGCATTCACCATCCTATTACCTTGCTTTCAAAGAGAGATTTTTGTTGGCCTAGTGCTTTCCACAAGAGACTCTCCTTTGAGCTTCACCACTGCGCTGCCTGGGAGATAAGGCAGGTACTGCTAACTCCCTGTCAAGGCAGAAACCGAGCTGTTCAGGGACTGTAGAGGCCACATTCCTGAGAAATAGTGGAGCCAGAAGTTCTGGCCCATTCTTAGTCCACATCTTATGCTCCTTTTTTTTTTTTTTTTTTTTTTTTTTTATCTACAGTCTCTATTACTAGAAAGTGTCATTGAAATAGTTAAATTACAAATAAGTATTTGTGATTGTTAACAGCATTCTCTAGCTTTGGTTTTTATGATAACTTCCAGGGATCAATACTTTCTAACCCTGTGCTCTCCTTTGAAAACAATATAGTTGTTGGACCCCCAAACTTAATGAGGCTCCCCAAAATGGAATGAATCCTAATAAAGAACACCTTCTGCACAGAAGAATGGGATTTGTTCCAAATTTAATTAATAAATGCAAATAGACGTCCTTCAGCTCTTAAAGGGGACTCATATAAGAAAGACAATGAAGCAAGGCTTTTTTTTTGGTCTGTGAAGAAATAAGCCTGATTCAAAGACAACAAAGATATAAAGTGGAACAAAAAATGTGCACTTACATTGTTCAGATAATAGACATGTCATATGTTGGATTCAGAAGAGAGGAAACCTTAGCATATTAGGAAACCAACACAACTATTTTCTCTTCTCCATCACATTTGAGTTAATAAGAAATGCTTACCATCAGACATCAGACTGACAATCTTGCACAAATTGCTCTTGACTGCTCAGCAGGGGTGAAGTGATGAAATTTTACAACGCAGGATGGAAAGACCTCTATTAGGATACAGAGTAAGGTTGCTGGGGCAACCCTCTCCCGTTGCTTTCACTTCTAAAGATGAAAATTCTATTTATCTGAAAGGTCCCTGGACAAACAACCTAATTACCTTCTGGGGAGTCCAGTCTCAGGAGTAGTCACTTGTGTCTCAAACCCAGAATCAACAGCTTTCTGACTTTCACAATTGCCTTTTTCAGAGTATGTCCTTTGCCCATATATAAAGCATCAAAATGCATTGCCCGGCATACAGTGCTTAAATGAAAATATTGTTAAATGATTACATTTGACTGTCAAAATTATGAATTCACATTTTAATTTTGCCTATCTAACTCTGTCCTTTGCCTCATCTTGAGGAAATTGTGTTTGTTTAGGTTCTTGCAAATGCAAAGAACAGAAATAGACTCAGGTTATCTTCTTTAATGAGGTACATGGAGAAGTATGGAAAACTGGGTGCTGTCTCAAAAACACAGCCAGCGGTCACAGAAACATGGGACGCCATTCAACGCCTGCAGCGTATAACACCAGCTCTAATTGTCTGACAGTAGCTTGAGGGCAAGAACGGAAATTTTATTTCTGGGCCAAGTTTCTGTTTCAGTCCCTGCGTCTGCTTTCCCCTTCAACTGCTTCTTTTTGCTATTTGATATCAACTTATTTCTTCCCTCTCCTGCTCTTCATGTGCTCTACTTATTCACGTCTTCCGCTTGCTGCTGGCTTTGGTGCTTCACAGCTCCTGCTCACTGCCTTTGTGGTCTGTCTCTGCATGCCTGGAGCACTCTGTACTCTACTGACTTGGTAGGTCTCTCATTCAGACTCCCCAAAAGAGAATCTATCCAAGGCTGCTAGTCCTTGTCCATAGAGCAGGTCCTTTTTGTGGAACACTCTTGTGCTAGGTACCTTGAGGACTCCCGGCCAGCTCACAGATGACCGAGACCTATCCTTGGTCCAGTCTACTGTGGCCAGAGTAACAATGACATACACTACCAAAATGGTGACCTATATGAAGGGAAACATTCAGAAGAGAGAATGGAGTGGGTTCAGCACTTGGACACCTCAGAAGAGGTCAGTGAGATCTGCAGGTATAGAATGTCTTCTTAAAAATTCTTCAATCCCAGGGGCTTCCCTGGTGGCGCAGTGGTTGAGAGTCCGCCTGCCGATGCAGGGGACAGGGGTTCGTGCCCTGGTCCAGGAAGATCCCACATGCCGCGGAGCGGCTGGGCCCATGAGCCATGGCCGCTGAGCCTGCGTGTCCAGAGCCTGTGCTCCGCAACGGGAGAGGCCACAACAGTGAGAGGCCCACGTACCGGAAAAAAAAAAAAAAAAAAAAAAACTTCAATCCCAAAATCTATGACTTCAAAATTTTGACGAAGACAGAGATGAGGCTAAGCCAATTTGACATGATACTTCAGATACTTGGATTGGACATTTTACCAAAACATGAACTAGACACTGAAGAAGGAAAGAGCTCATGGACATTGGCTCCCTGCAGTAAGGAAGTGGGCACTCCAGGAAAAAATGCAAATGGAGTTTTTGTTACTTGTTTCCATGTGCAGTGGGATGACCTCAGTATTCATGTACTCAATTCAACTGGCAATTAATCAGATTGTCAGCAAGCTGCAGTACCCATTAAGATGGCATGATACAGGCACAGAGTAGGTCCATAAACTCTCAAACATGCACCACTAACGCCAAGGCGTGAATTCATCTCAGACACATGCTTCTGAGCATTTGTTTGTAGCTACACTCACATATACTAAGGATACCAGACAGTTTCAATAAAAATGGGTTTATTAATAAAAATTGGTTTACCAAAGTGCACACATATGATATGGGACATTTACTAATCGGTATAGTCTAATCTCATATGTTACATTGAGTTGTGCAGCTTTTCATCATTTCAGAATTTCTCCCACAAACTCATCTTTTGCTTCTAAACGAGGAAAATGTATTTATTTTTTAAAATAAAGGTCACATCTTACAGAATCCACATTCAATCTATCATAGTCATTGATCCATAGATTACCCATGACACTAAAAGTTTTTCCTTCACAGGCCTTTAACATTGAAGTTGAAATAAAAAATTAACCTGGTTTTTAAAAATTTGTAGTAGCAGTTTCTTTGCTGAAAACAAAACAAAACAAAACACATTTCTGCCTAACAAGAGGTATTGTTCCCTCCTGGGAAGTAAAACATCATGTCTAAGGCACTGATTTCCTTATAAAAAAGATGAAGGAAATCCTTCATTTCTGGTGACAGCATTCAGAATTGAATTATTTCATCAAAATAGTGTTATTTCTCAAAGTGCTCAGAACATAATATACTGACTTTTCAAAAGGAAGTCACCTCACTCTGTATTTGTAGGTTCTTGTGTCAATGCTCTTAGAAATATTATAATGAACGTCAGAACTCTAACAAAGTTGTTTTAAGACATAAATATTACTTATATCCCCAAACATTTGTTATTACTTTCCAGGAATTTAAAACCAAATTATATTGTTAAATTCATGACCAAAAATAAAATTTTAAAGAGCACTGGAAGATACTAGGAAGATGAAATTTAGACAAGTGCTGTTTAAATCATGAACCTATAAAAAGATGTTCAGCACTACTGAGCACTTCTGCATTGCCAGGCTGACAGAAATGGATGCTACTTGGAAATCAAACCTACAGTTGCCACCTGTAGTAGGTTGAATGGTGGCCTCTGCAAAGATTCTAATCCCCTGAACCTGTAAATGTGACCTTTTGTTTGGAAAAAAAGATCTTTGCAGATGTGATTAAGTTAAGATTCTAGAGAAGAGCAGATCATCACAAGTGTCCTTGTAAGAGTCGCACAGATTAGAGATACAGAGAGAACAGTGAAGACGCAGGTGTAGATTGCAGTGATGCAGCCACAAGTCCAGAAATGCAGTTGCCAGAGGCTGAAAGAGGCAAAAAAGGATTCTCCTCTAGAGCATCCAGAGCAAGTGCAGCCCTGTGGCTCCCTTGACTTCTCACTTCTAGCCTCCGAACTGTGAAAGAACACATTGAAAAAGGCTTTTAGGGGCTTCCCTCGTGGCGCAGTGGTTGAGAGTCCGCCTGCCGATGCAGGGGACATGGGTTTGTGCCCCGGTCTGGGAAGATCCCACATGCCGCGGAGCGGCTGGGCCCGTGAGCCATGGCCGCTGAGCCTGAGCGAGGCCACAGCAGTGAGAGGCCCGCGTACCGCAAAGAAACCAAAACAAAACAAAAAAAAGGCTTTTAATAAATAATTTTAAAAAAAGGAACACATTTCTGTTGTTTTAAGTCACCTAGTTGAAGAAGCAGGACATTCAGAGCTTGGAAGTGGAAAGCTTAAAGGAAACAGGACGACTACTTCAAAACTAAACTTTCCAGGGTCTCCGCACGTGTTGCACCCTGTCCTCAGACTATCCCTCCCTAACTTCTTTGACTATCTCCTACCTTTCCTTCAAAACTCTACTCAAGTGCCACTTCTTCTGAAAAGACTTCCATACCCAAACCTGGCTTCAGTGTCCTGCCATGTGCTTATATAACAATTTCTAATTGCTTACCATATCACATTGTAATTGCATTATGATTGACTTGTCTGCCTATGTCACTAGACTACACCTCCTGAGGGTGGGGCTACATTCTATATCATTAGCTTTATATTTCCAACACTCAGTACTATCCCTGGGACAAAGTGACCACTCAGTAAAGGTTCTTTGATTAATGGAATGAATGAATTTGGAGGTCTACTATGCTGAAAAGTTTTGCATTTTGTTCTTCGCGGTGGTGTGCTTTCTGAAAGCAGCATTATGACTGAAGGATAGATAATGATATTCCAACACCAGTAGTGAAACGGAGCAGGACCCTATGGTCCTTGCCCCCCACATCCTCAGCCTGACTTTTGTCTGTGGAACAACTTTAGCCAAAGAATAAGGTTAATCAGAGAAGAGAGAAAATGCAGAAACAAAGGAAAACAGTCCAACAAGACTAAATAATAATAGTTTAGTCATTAAGCATATTTAAGGACCTTTAGTCATTAAGCATATTTAAGGACCTTCTCACAGGCTCTAGGTAATATTCTGAGCCATATCCTGTGAGCTAGCTTGTAGATATTGAAACTCCTACCAGGTGGAAGAAGTTAACTACATGATGACCAGACTGTAGTCATGACATAAGCTGCCACAATTCCAAGAACTGGCCTCAAGGAAATGGGAACAAACCAACCCTGGAACTGAAGATTAACTAACTGTACTTAAAACAATCAAGATGTTGCTGATCAGACCACTGCATGACCAATTTCAAGATGACTGTGAGAGCTGACTGTGCTTTTTATACCTGTAGCTCCCTCCCTCCATCTATAAAAGCTCTTGCCTACTGATGGTCACGGGGTCGGGGGGGATCGGCCTTTGGAAAGGAGTCCACCCTCCCCACCCCACCCCACCCCAGTTGCCAGCATCCAATATAAAGCACACTTTCCTTTCCACCAACCTTGCCTCTTTATTGGCTTTTGAGCGGCGAGCGGACTCCACTTCCAGTTACAGTAGGAACATCCTACAGATGGGATATGCTGACCAACTTTTAAGTAAACTCTATGAGGTGGTACGTACCCATCATTGGAAGTACCCTAAGAGGGTCCTGACACCAGAGATAATATTGCTGTAATTCTCTGCATTGTTTAGATGGTGGAGCAAAGTATGCTCTAGGGACTCTTCCTGCCCTAAGATATTGTCACTTCCCAGATCCTAGAATTCCTGGAAAAGAACTTGTGATGTTTAGTTTTAGTGATATAATTCCACTAAACTTAAAGTTTTGACCATGTTGACTAAACAGTGTTTGCTACCACTAGAATTACCTAGGTGAATAAGATCCAGTCCATCCTTTCAAGAATCTTACGCTACCGTAAGCAGGAAGGTGAAAATGTTGCTTATGACTCATATAACAAACAAAATACTTGAGTGTTCACAGGAGAAAAGGTCATATCTAATAGAAGAGTATCATAGGAAGCGGGATGAAGTAGGTGGCCTTTGAAAAGGACTTTGAACCATAGCTAGGATTTTGAAAGACCATCGGAGCAAAATCTTTTTATGGCCTGGTGTTTCATATTTAGTTGTTTCATGTTTGCTAATTATTTATTAACATCCAGCTTACTTTATAAACTTTTTGGAGAGTTAACCCTACCTACTCCTCAGCTTTAGTCATTGTAATGGAGTGACATTTAGTTTGTAAGTACCCATTCATTGGCTCTGAAGTGAGATAAGACCAGAACTTCCAGTCAGAAAGAAATCTTACCCATAGGGTCCAAGTGGTCTATCATTAATTCTTCAAATTCCATTGTTGTAGATTCATTCCTTTAACTTTCATCAGTATAGTATATATTACCTTTCCCATTCCTAATAGTCATACTTTTTATTTGTGATTTTTTTCTTTATCAGTCTTACTGTAAATTGTCTATAATTTTAATCTTTCCAGAGAAATATTTTGCTTTGTTGATTTTCTATATATATATATATATATTTTTTTTTTTTTTTGCGGTACGCGGGCCTCTCACTGTCGTGGCCTCTCCCGTTGTGGAGCACAGGCTCCGGATGCGCAGGCTCAGCGGCCATGGCTCACGGGCCCAGCCGCTCCGCGGCATGTGGGATCTTCCCGGACTGAGGCACGAACCCGTGTCCCTTGCATCGGCAGGTGGACTCTCAACCACTGCGCCACCAGAAAAGCCCTCCATATTTTTTAATCAATCCCTGCTCCTATTTTAAAAATACATTTCATCCTATTTTCTTTGGTTTTATTCTTTTTTAATGTAACTTCTGGATGTGAACACTTAGCTCATTTATTTTCTGTTTTTTTTTTTCTTTTCTGATATAAGTATGCTCTGGGGGGTGAAGGGATGTGTCCAGAAACAAGAGGATAGAGGATGCTCAAAATGTTCCCTATTTTATTCCACAGTGTCTTTTGAGGGCTAGCCCTGCTGCTTGCAGAAAGGTTTGCTAACAGAATGCACTAGTATGACTTTTCTGATCCTTTATATATTTGCATTTGCAGGGTTTATACTCACAGACTCTTTTTTGTTCTTAGTAAATATCTACATTTCATAAGCTGCCTAGAGGAGATTGTGTAGTGCTAATTACTACCTCATATTCTGAACAGCAAGTTGTGGGGACCTAAAAGACATGACATTAAAATGTTTTCTCCAGAGGATATACCTTTTTCATCAAAAGTAAAACTCTTCCCACATAATGTATACAGATTACTAAGTGCCAGTATTGTTTTAACTAAAAATTAAAGACTGGTGGAAAGAAATATAAACAATGACCTGTACCCATTCTAAAATCCATTGTAGTTTTCTGTTACGCAGTAGTGACTAATCTAGATTTTATGTTTTTTTAAAAGAATTGAGGAAATGGAGACGAGTTGTAATAAACAGAGTGATTCATGTCATTAATCTATCAAGAAATTAATGTTTTTCTTTAGCATCTAACAAGTTACTGAGCTCGGTTCTAAGGAGATAGCAAAGATTTATAAGCTACAGTCTGTTTTGAGATATTTATTGCCCCATATAGTAACTAAAATGTTATTTGAAGTAAATATGACATAGATAGAAAGTGACAAATGTCAAATGGGAATATGGATAAGTGCTCTGTGAGTTCACTGCTGAGAGTTACCCTGTCTCCCTTGGTTCTTATGATATTTTTTATCCAGTGTCTAAGGTCTTTGGGGTCCTGGTTACCTAGCACTTGGTTCAGCTCTCTTGAATCACTTCTCTTTTAATAACACTGAAAAAAAACCACCTTATTTTTATTTCAGATGCAACAACATGAAGTTAGAACAGCTTAAGCTATCACTTATGGTGGGTTTTGAAATGAATAAGCCATAAATATTTCTCTAGAGCTATCATAACCATTAGGAACCATAAGCAAACAAAAACCCAGATCAATAGTTAACATCACAGTGAAATAATGTCTTGTTTCTTCTTTCCAGAGGAGACTACACAAAACACTTCATTCTCTCTAATCTGCTCTAACCCCATCATATACCATCGTTTGTGATACTAACAATTACAACAAGGCAACACAGCATGCTTATCAGCTCCTGCCTTCCAGAGGCACTCAGCTTGTACATACAGCATGAGTTATGGCTCATAGAGACATTGCCTATTATCTGTAATCAGTTTTAGTCTGATGATGTTCTCAAAATGCATTCTTCTTTTCCAATAAATGATAAATTACAAGGCTATTGCTGGCAAAGAGAGAGTCATTTTTCCCCAGCCAAAGATTTATTTCCCTGCCAAGTTGCTTTTGAATCTTGAATGTCACTTTCAGCTGTTTCCAATTCTCTAAACAAGTATCTGCCAATCACCCAGACGTGTGAGGGGCAGTGCTTGAGTGTGTAGTTATTTAATGGGAAATGTTGCCATCAGAATTGAAGAGATGGTCTGTCAAAATCCGAGAGGGTGGCAAGAAGGTATTAGGAGATGGAAGGGGGGTCAAAAAAGGAAGGAGGAGGAAAAAATAAACAGACACAATGAAGTAGAAAATTTCACAGGTAATAAAATCTCATCAATTTGGGATAAATAATAAACTATTAAAAAATATAGTTTTTCAAATGAGGCTAAAGTCTTTGAACTATCCTTGGAAAAGGATTTCCTAAGTATAGAAAAATTGTAAACAGGATTGCAAAGAGGCTAGTTAATCTACATCTAAAAATTCCTTATGTCTTTTAGTAGTGTCTATAAAAGCAAAGAGATTTCCTGTTCTCTTTTACACCAAAGCAGCTTCAGTGAGTCTCACTGAAACCTTCATTAAGCACAGATTTTGTCACTGCACTATAGACTAGAATTGAATTTAAAATATTGCATAATTCAGGCTTCTTACTACCAAATTGCTTTAAATTAGTGATCTGTTAACTAGATTAGGACTAATATGTTAATAATTACTAATTTGTAGTTCTACATTATTACTTTGCCCAGCAACTTGCTGATGACGAGTAACAATATAGGTAGAATAAGGACTTCCAGATATTTACAGGGACTAGGCAGGGATTCTTTGATTGCAGATGCATGCCTGGACATCAGTGTCATAAATATCTGCTCACTTAGGTTCCATGAACCCAGCATTGCCATAATTAGTGATGTTGAGCATCTTTTCATGTGCCTCTTGGCCACGTGTATGTCTTCTTTGAGAAATGTCTGTGTAGGTCTTCTGCCCATTTTTCGATTGGGTTGGGGATTTTTTTTGATATTCAGCTGCATGAGCTGTTTGTACAATATATTTTGGAGATTAATCCTGCGTCAGTTGCTTCATTTGCAAATATTTTCTCCCATTCTGAGGGCTGTCTTTTCGTCTTCTTTATGGTTTTCTTTGCTGTGTAAAAGCATTTAAGTTTAATTAGGTCCCATTCGTTTATTTTTGTCTTCATTACTCTAGGAGGTGGATCAAAAAATATCTTGCTGCAATTTATGTCATAGAGTGTTCTGCCTGTTTTCCTCTAAGAGTTTTATAGTGTCTGGCCTCATGTTTAGGTCTCTAATCCATTTTGAGTTTATTTTTGTGTATGGTGTTAGGGAGTGTTCTAATTTTATTCTTTTACATGTAGCTGTCCAGTTTTCCCAGCACCACTTATTGAAGAGGCTGTCTTTTCTCCATTGTATATTCTTGCCTCCTTTGTCATAGATTAGTTGACCATAGGTGCATGGGTTTATCTCTGGGCTTTCTATCCTGTTCCAGTGATAATGATTTCTTCTATGTCTTACGTTTTCTTCTAGGAATTTTATGGTTTCAAGTCTCACGTATTCAAGTATTTATTCCATTTTGAATTAATATTTGTGTATGATGTCAGATAGTGGTCTAGTTTCATTCCTTTGCATTTGGCTGTCCAGTTTTCCCAACACCATTTATTGAAGAGACTGTCCCTCCCCAGTGTATGTTCTTTGCTCCTTGGTCATAAATTAATTATCCATTTATGTATGGGCTTATTTCTGGGCGCTCAATTCTGTTCTGTTCATCTGTGTGTCTGTTTTTATGCTAATATCAATCTGCTTTGATAATTATACATTTGTAGCATAGTTTGGAATCAGGGAACATGATACCTCCAGCTTTGTTTTGCTTTCTCAAGTTATTTTGTCCATTTGGGATTTTCTTGGTCATTCCATACAATTTTTAGAATTATCTGTTCTAGTTCTGTGAAATATGCCATTGGAATTTTGATAGGAATTGCATTGACTCTAAGATTGCTTTGGATAGTATAGGCATTTTAACAGTATTAATTCTTCCAAACCATAAACACAGAATAAATTTAACTGAGGTGGTGAGAGACCTGTACACTGAAAACTATTACAAGACACTGGTGAAATAAATGGAAGAAGACACAATTTTAATATACTATGCTTTCATTTTCATTTAGTTCAAAATATTGCTTAATTTCTCTTCAGAATTCCTTGATCCCTGTGTTAATTAGACGTGTGTTGTTTGATCTCCACATATTTTGGGATTTTCCAGTTATCTTTTATTATTGATTTCTAGTTTAATTCCATTGTTGTCTGAGGGTAGACATTATATGTTTTCTGTTCTTTAAAATTGTAAAGGTGTGTTTTATGGCTCAGAATGTGGTCTGTCTTGGTGAATGTTTCACGTGCACTTGAGAGGAATATTGGATGAAGCAGTCTATAGATGTCAATTATATCCAGTTGATTGATGGTGCTGTTGAATTCAACTATGTCCTTACTGATTTTCTGCCTCCTGGATCTGTCCATTTCTGATAGAGGGATGTTGAAGTCTGCAAGTATGGTAGTAGGTTCTTCTATTTCTCTTTTCAGTTCTATTAGTTTTTACCTCACATACTTTGATGCTCTGCTGCTAGGTGTATACATGTTAAGGATTGTCATGTGTTTTTGAAGAATTGACCTCTTTTAGCATTATGTAATGTTCTTCTTTATCCCTGATAACTTACCTTGATTTAAAGTCTGCTCTGTCTGAAATTAACATTATATACATAACATTTTTTTCTCCCTTCTTTGCTCCTCTTCCTCCTTCTTTTTCTTCTTCCAGATGTATAAATTATGTAATCTATCAACACAGTATCTTTGTTTTGGCACAAACTAAAATGAAAAATTATTATCTGCAAGAAACTTCAACCCTTAATCTTATTACCTCTGTGATCCAAGTCTCCAGTTTTCTCCTTAAAGCCAACAGCAGTAACTCCACTACAGAATTCACAATTATAACTATTTTTAGAGGAGAAATGATAGAAAAACAGACCAACAGTTGTATTAGTAGAAAACTGTTCTCCCTATCCTCCCCACCACCACCCCAGGAGATTTCTGAATAACCCAGTAGAGCTACCACTTTGTCACATCAAACCCGAAAGGCCAGAAGGGTCAGGATACCAATGCACTGGGAGCATTAAAATGTCACTGGAAATGTAACAAAATAAAATGCTTTTGTATTTAGCAAAACTCCTCTCAAGGAAGAGTTAGCAGTATGTGTTCAGATAGAATGGTGGTGGTAGTAACAAAGAACTCTTACCCATTGGCTTGTTAAAGCCAGTAAAAAGTGTACAAAGGAGTTAAACAATCACTTCAGAAAATAAGATACAGAGATTTCACACACATGAGAAGATGCTCAGTATCATCAGTCAATAGGAAAAAGTAAATAAACCAAATAAGATATCACTACACATCTATTAAATGGCTAAAAAGATTTTAAATGACAATTCCAAGTGCTAGTGAGGATGCAAAGCAACTGGAGCTCTTGTACATTGCTGATGGGAATGTAAAATGGTACAGCCATTTTGGAAAACAGTTTGTTTCTTACAAAGTTAAACACTTACCATACAATCTAGCGACCCCACTTCTAGGTAAGAAAAATAAAACATATGCATACAAAAAACCTGTACACAGTCATTTATAGTGGCTTTACTCATAATCTCCAAAAAATGCAAACAAACTAAATGCCCATCAACTGGTAAATGCCATGAACAACCAAATGCCCATGATCAAACAAACTTTGGTATACACATAGAATGAAATAGATACATGCAATAACATGGATGAATTTTCAATGTGTTATGGTAAGTGAAAGAAGTCAGACTTCATAAACCTACCTAATATATGGTGATATTTATAGGACATTCTGAAAAAGGTGCAGCTATAGGGAGAAGAAAGAGATCAGTGGTTAGTTACCAGGGCCTGGGAGCATTGGAAGGAGATTGACTCCAAAGACACAAGAGGGAATTTTGGAGAGTGATGGAAAATGTTCTATATCTTTACTGTGGTGGTGATTACATGGTGTTTACATATGTCAAAATTTGTAAAAATGTACACAATAAAGAGTAATATTTACTGTATATAAATTACTCCTCATAAACCTGGCTTTAAATAAATTGTGATTCTAATTAGTCAATGTCTTCAGCACCGTTATAGCCAACTTGTATGAAATGCATACTACCACTATTTCCAAATGTACTGTGATGTTTCTCTTCATCAAAATCAGGAACCAAATAAAATTCACAGGATTTTGTGTAGTGAAGACTTTAAAGACCAAAAATGTTTTCATTTCTTTGTTTGCCACCTTTTCTTCAGCCTTTTTCCTTTTGCTGTTTCAGGCTAGTCATAGTGAAGATTTAAATCCTATATTTTCAGACTGCTCACTGGAGATTAAGTAAATTCAGGGGTCGACATGAAAACATTCTAAACTGTTTGAGTTCATTTAACATTTTGCCTGATAATGTTTTTGCTCATATATCTTATCAATTAAGGGGTAATTTTAGATAAGTGAATATCATTAAGAGAAGTATTAAGCATGGATATTTAAGCACTTATATTGGCCAGAGAAGAATAATTTGATTAAATAATTTGGACAGATTCCCTCTCGATGTAATTCTGTGAGGGACAAAGGGGGAGAGCATCAGCTCCCCAGGGGATTGAATGGAATAGATAATCCTGTGGTCAAACAAGCAAGGAGAAGCACTTTACTAAAGATGGGGCTTTTTGTCTTCATTAGAAAAATTGAAGATGCTCTAAAGAACTCGAGCATTAAAGATAATGGTGTCTTTTAGAAGAACTTGTGTGCTTCATGGCTTAGGTACTTGATTAAATGGCTAATTCACCCTCTACTTATCTAATTGATCTTGTTTTCTCCTCCTTCACCCTGTCCTTAAGATATCAGAAGTAAATGACATGTAACCACTAGAAACTTCTTTCTCTTTCCTTACCAGGTATTGTCAAACTGTATCTACTGCTATCACAGGTTCTCTTGATACCTGAAATGATGAACTGTATCATGAGGGTGACCATATTTATATTGGGAGGACAGCTCCAAACTGCCTTGTGGATGAGAATCCCTTCTTAAAATTATTTGGCTATCATGGAGGAAAAAAAGAATTCCTCTGTTACATTCATTTCTCTTTTTTTTTTTTTTCAAATAAAAGGCCCTTTACTATTATGGGCAAAAAGTGACTTACTCCTTAATCCACTTTCGTGTTCCCCACAGAGCCCCCATAGGGAAGCTTCATCTCAAGGGAGGAGTGAGGGGTAACCATGAGCAAGCAGGGCAGATGGGTGGCAGTTTCAAAGGGGTCTTGAAAATAAACCATTATCCATCCCTCTCCTCATGAAATGTGATGGAGGAGCAGTTTTCAGTCACTCTTCTATTGCCACACATATGCTTGATAACATTTATATATGTGACATAGTCACTAATTCATTCTGGATTAGAATGTATCCATTCAGCACCTACTATTTACCAGGCACTCTTCTAGACATTAGCGGTACAACAGTGAACAAATAGACAATAATTCCTCGCCTAAAGGAGTTTACATTCCAGTGTTGTAGACAGGAAATAAAGAAGATAGTAAGTGCTATATATTTAAATATATAAAGAAATAAATAAGTTATATCTGTGTAACATATAAGTTATACATTATATATGCAATTTGTATATAAAATAAGTTGTATATACTATATACAACTTATATAGCTATCTAACATATATATGTATATTGCTTATATCTGTATATAGTGTATGACTTAGTAACTAGTATTATGAAGAAAAATAAAGTAGAAAAGAATGATTAGAAGTATCTGGGCAGAGAATCATAATACTGGATAGTGGCTGGAATAGTCTCATTGAGAAGATTCCACTTCAGTTAGAGACCTGAATAGCTTGGAGATATCTTGGGATGAGCATTTGAAGCAGAGCAAACAGAAAATGCAAAAGTCATGAAGCAGGAGCACACCTGGCATTTCAAGTAGAAGCAAGAAAGTTAGTGTGACTGGAATGGCCTGAATGAAGGGGCAAATAGTAAGGGATGAAGTCAGAGAGGTAACTGGATGCCAAATCATGTTACAGCCTCGTGCAAGCAAGGCATATTAAAAATTGTGGCTTTTGCTATGAAAGAATTGGAAAACCATGAGAGTTGTGAGCAAATACATAACATGATCTGAAGGATCCTTTAATTATCACGAAGCTCTTATAGTGTAGTGGCAGTTGGGATGGTGAAAAGGGTTTAAATCCTGAATACAGCATTGTTCTGGGTTGAACAGTGTCCCTTAAAATTTCTACCTGCAGCCTCAGAATAAGACATTATTTGGAAATAGGGTCTTTGCAGATGTAATCAGTTAAGTTAAATAAGGCCATCCTGGATTAGGATGGGTAATAAAACCAATGACTGTTGCCTTTATAAAAGCATGTGAAGACAGAGAGATGCACAGGGAGAAGCCATGTGAAGACAAAGGCAGAGATTAGAGTGACGCATCTACAAGCCAAGAAACACTAAATACTGCCAGCGGCCATCAGAAGCCAGGATGAGGCAAGCAAGGTTTCTTTCCTAGAGCCTTCAGAGAGAGCATGGCCCTGCCAGCACCTTGATCTCAGACTTCTGGCCTCCAATATTGTGAGAGAGTAAACTTCTGTTGTTTTACACGATCTGATTTGTGATTCTTTGTTATGGCAGCTCTAGGAAGATAAAATACTCATGAAGACACAGCCAACAGGAAGTGCTAATGGATCAATGAGTGTAGTCATAGGAAGACAAGTAAAAAAATACACCAAAATTTTAGATTGGAGCAACTGAAAAAATGAACTTTAGGGACGATATTTGGAGTTCAGTTTTGGACAGATTTTATTAAAACATCCCTGTACTTAATCCAGTTATACAGTTTTTAGACTATTTGCTAAATCCTAAAGGAGAATAAGTGGAAGGTAAGTTATACTGTGGCATGCACCCCAGATGGAAACAAGGATTATAGGTTTAACAAAGAGCAGACTTTAATAGATTATTTAAATAAGTATTTAAATCATTATCAAGAAATAACGTGAGTACAAAGTTATACACCATTCTCAAACTCTTCCAAAATATAACAGAGGGAGGAACATTCCCAAACTCATTCTACAAGGCCATCATCACCCTGATACCAGAACTGGACAAAGATGTCACAAAAAAACCCTACAGACCAATATCACTAATGAACATAGATGCAAAAATACACCTACCTAAGGAGACAA
Organism: Globicephala melas; assembly: GCF_963455315.2. NCBI lineage: Eukaryota > Metazoa > Chordata > Mammalia > Artiodactyla > Delphinidae > Globicephala > Globicephala melas. The sequence continues at coordinate 23,608,577 of NC_083331.1, forward strand.
AAGACCTGTATGCAGAAAACTTTAAGACACTGTTGAAAGAAATTAAAGATGATACAAACAGATGGAGAGATATACCATGTTCTTGGATTGGAAGAATCAACATTGTGAAAATGACTATACTACCCAAAGCAATCTACAGATTCAATGCAATCCCTATCAAACTGCCACTGGCATTTTTCACAGAACTAGAACGAAAAATTTCACAATTTGTATGGAAACACAAAAGACCCCGAATAACCAAAGTAATATTGAGAAAGAAAAATGGAACTGAAAGAATCAGGCTCCTGGACTTCAGACTATACTACAAAGCTACAGTAATCCAGACAGTATGGTACTGGCACAAAAACAGAAATATAGATCAATGGAACAGGATAGAAAGCCCAGAGATAAACCCATGCACGTATGGTTACCTTATCTTTGATAAAGGAGTCAAGAATATACAATGGAGAAAAGACACCCTCTTCAATAAGTGGTGCTGGGAAAACTGGATAGCTACATGTAAAAGAATGAAATTAGAACAGTTCCTAACACCATACACAAAAATAAATTCAAAATGGATTAAAGACCTTAATGTGAGGCCAGACACTTTAAAATGCTTAGAGGAAAACACAAGCAGAGCACTCTGTGACATAAATCACAGCAAGATCCTTTTTGACCCACCTCCTAAAGAAATGGAAATAAAAACAAAAATAAACAAATAGGACCTAATGAAACTTAAAAGCTTTTTCACAGCAAAGGAAATCATAAACAAGATGAAAAGACAACCCTCAGAATGGGAAAAAATATTTGCAAATGAAGCAACTGACAAAGGATTAATCTCCAAAATATACAAGCAGCTCATGCAGCTCAATATCAAGAAAACAAACAACCCAATCCAAAAACGGGCAGAAGACCTAAATAGACATTTCTTCAAAGAAGATAAATATACAGATTGCCAGCAAACATATGAAAAGATGCTCAACGTCACAAATCATTAGAGAAATGCAAATCAAAACTACAATGAGGTATCACGTCACATCAGTCAGAACGGCCATCATCAAAAAATCTACAAACAACAAATGCTGGAGAGGGTGTGACAAAAAGGGAAGCCTCTTGCACTGTTGGTGGGAATGTAAATTGAGACAGCCACTATGGAGAACAGTAGGAGGTTCCTTAAAAAACTAAAAATAGAACTACCATATGCCCAGAATCCCACTACTGTGCATGTACCCTGAGAAAAGCATAATTCAAAGAATCATGTACCGCAACGTTCATTGCAGCACTATTTACAATAGACAGGGTATGGAAGCAACCTAAGTGTCCATCGACAGATGAATGGATAAAGAAGATGTGGTACATGTATACAATGGAATATTACTCAGCCATAAAAAGAAACAAAATTGAGTTATTTGTAGTGAGGTGGGTGGACCTAGATAGAGACTGTCATACAGAGTGAAGTAAGTCAGAAAGAGAAAAACAAATACCGTATGCTAACACATATATATGGAATCTAAAACAGAATGGCTCTGAAGAACCTAGGGGCAGGACAGGAATAAAGACACAGATGTAGAGAATGGACTTGAGGACACGGGGTGGGGGAAGGGTAAGCTGGGACGAAGTGAGAGAGTGGCATGGACATATATACACTACCAAAAGTAAAATAGATAGCTAGTGGGAAGCAGCCGCATAGCACAGGGAGATCAGCTCGGTGCTTTGTGACCACCTAGAGGGGTGGGATAGGGAGGGTGGGAGGGAGACACAAGAGGGAGGAGATATGGGGATATATGTATATGTGTAGCTGATTCACTATGTTATAAAGCAGAAACTAACAAACCATTGTAAAGCAACTATACTCCAATAAAGATGTTTTAAAAAAAAAGTAACTGAAACTAACTGTATGGAAATAAACGTATTTAAAGTACAAAAAAAATTTTAATAAATAAGTAAAGTAGATTGGGCAGCAAGGACAGCTAGCTGCCCTAGGAATAGCCTGGAATTAGTCAAGGTAAAGAATACATGAATTTTGGACAAATTATTTGATTAAAAGGAATTTAATACAGTATGCTTTTTTCATAAAGGACTGCTGAAGGAAAAGTTCTAAGAACTGAAGGAAGGAATGATGGTAAAACAAGAAAAGATGAAAAATAAGCTGGCAGAACTCAGGAAGGAAGTAGAAGAGAAGAATAAAAAGTGTAGTAGGTCTGAAAACTAGTAAAATAAACACATCTGAAAACAGCAATATGGTTGTAAAGCAAAAGAAAATCACACAAAATAATGCAAAAACTAAGAAAAAGTGATTCGAAATAATTATAGATATTGACGACAAAGGAGTTCAAACACTGTCTGATTGATGTTTCTAAAAACGATAATAGAACAAATGACACATAGATTCCATATACTATTCCAAAATATTCTTAAAATAAAGAATGTCTTAAACCTTTGAAAAGTTAGTGAATTTCAAGGATAAAGAAAAATTCCCAGGGGAATCACCATGGAAAGCTAAAATTATTTTTAAAAATCATATTGCCTTTAAACTTCTACATAATTATATTTAGTGCCCAAAGATGTGCATAAAACTTAGTTACAAATCTTTGAAGTGAGACCCAAGAATCTTATACCAAGCCAAGTTATCCTCTGAGTCAAGTATAAAAGCATCAGACATTCTCAAGCATGAGAAAAACCATACACCATGAGCCTCACTTGAAAAAAATACTTGATAATGTCTATTCAACTAAAAAGAAATCAATATTAAAAAGAAAAAAATTAGAAATGAAGAAACTATAGTGAAGGACTTGCATTCAACAAAAAATTCATTTATCAAATTTTATAGAACTGAGGGAATTATGAGGAGAGAACAGAATGTATATGTGAACATTGAGAATTTGAGATAAAGGGAGGTGGGATAAGATAAGAGGACTAATTTTCTCATATTTAGAGTGGAAAATCAACTGATAAGGCCTAAAATTAAACATATAACTAAAAACATACTCTAGCCATCATCCTAATATGAGTTGTTTTTCATTATCTTTCCATAAACTCAGAGAAATATTTTATAAACTAATAGCTCTTATGATGAAGAAATATTTTCTTTTACTATGTATTATGATCTTATTGTAGAAAATTATGCCTAATCATCTTACTATATGTGGAAATATTATAGATAATATTCACCAAATGTAGACAGTGATTTTGGAGGGGAATAATTTTTAACTTTCTTCCTTCTATTTTTCTATATTGCTTGACTGGTTACAATGAGCATATGTAATTTTTTTTGTGAAAACAATTTATTTATAAAAGATAGGCCCATAATTCTTTATTTAAAACCCTTGGGACCAGAGGCGTTTCAAGATTAGAATATTTCAAATTTTAGAAAGGTGGTAAGGTACATGTGGAACATCCTTAGGGGATCTACGCCAGCTCTTCAAAACCAAACATGTTAATTTTGCTATAGCAAAAGTATGAATATTCACACTAATGGGAAAATTATTATTATAATTAGCCTTTTTAATGTGAGTTCAGATCAGGTGCTATCAAATGATTTTTCTGCAAACCAATAAAAAAATTTTTCATTTTTAGAGCTCTTTCAATTACAGTTTTATAGATAAGGAGATATGGACCATTCTGTTTAACTTCAATGTCCACTTAATGTAAGCAACTTAAAGTACTATAATCATACTAATATGCTTGTGTATGCAGTCTGGAGAACATATAGTTCCTGCAATTCTTCATCCTCAACATGTTTTCCAAACTACACAGCAATTCTGTTATACACATCTTTCTTCATCCCAAGCCTTATCCCTCACTTTCCTGGGTTTTATCAACACAGGAAGGAAGGATGTTAGGGTTGAAAAAACACTAAGCTGAGAGTTAAGAGATTTTTGTTTTAGCTCTGCTCCCTAATAGCTTTGACTTAGACAAGTCAATTTCCTCGATAAGACAGTCTTTCCACACCATACCAAACACTTGTAGCACATTTTAAATCTAATTATAGGAACCCAAAGGTCAGTTTTGAGTGGAAAAGAAGGGAGGGATTTATTAAACAAGAACAACAGTGAGTGGAATGGAAGGTAGTGGCCAGGCAGCTGGGTGTAGATCCATTTCAGCATTAACATACAGGCTTTGGTAGCATCCTAATCAAAACACAATCTCTCTTCTTTGAAAAATATCTGTCAGATCTTCTCATTTGGCCAGTTGCTTTGATGTAATGATACCCTAGGCTGCCTAATGATACACTCGATCTCTCCACATTAGATAACTGGACACAATGTCAAACTAGATCAGGATTTAACCTGATGTTTTATGAAGTTCAGTTGGATTCTCAACCAAATCCTCCAGATCTATAAAGGTACACATCACCTAGTGAAAAAAAACAAGTACCACAAAAATCTTCAGCCTTTAATTTCTGTGAACCATTCAAATAAGTTTAGAAATAATGAAAGCATGATTCTCCCTGTTAAAATTCCTGTATAATAGGTATGTAAGCATATTCTTCTGACCTGGGTTTGGGTGAAATAGCTCCATTATGAACAGCTTTTGGCTATGAAAGCAATGAAGCTGTGTTAAAATATCACTTAAAGTCATAAAAAAAAACCCACAATTGAATTGCTAAAGTTCCATCAGCAGAAGCTCTAGAAAGACTACGTGGAGGAAATTTCCAACTTAAGATCTTGGCCTATTAATAAGCTACAATAGGAAGTCAGGCATTTTGGTTGCTGACTAACATGGAAAGACCTTTAAAACCATATGTGCCTTTGGTGGTTACTTTTCAAAAAGAGAAATTCTGCCAGGGATGTCTGGTAAGATTGCATCCTCCAACTAGGCTGCCTATGTAAGGGATGCAGGATTCAATGTGGCACCATAGTTCTCCTGCATCAGAGGTAAATGAAATAGAAGCCAATGGCTTGTGTTCTCTGATTGGCACCCAAATTACTGAGAGGGGGTGTATTCTTAAAGTTTCTTAAGTACTGTGGGTACTGGGTTAGTACCAAGAGGGTCTGTGTTTATGGGCTTGTGCTCAAACCAGCAGACCTCCTACCTTTCAGGCCATAAAACGTGATGACTTCTGTGATGTTGGAGGTTCTGGGACCACAGGTCCAGAGGGTTGGATTTGTGAACTCAGTCAGGCCAGCACTGAACCATGCTTTGAGTTCAACCATCGGCATCTTTTCAGAATGTTACTTGGGACCAGCTCAAGCCTTTGCACCCAGAAATAAGCACATGCACACATATATACACACACATACACACACAGATGAGGTTTTTCTTTTTGAGCAAACCAAATTCATGTTTCTTACACGTTAGCACTTCTTTCAGCCTGCGGAGTAGTCGTCTGGATGCCAGCCGCATGAAAGCTGTCTCTGTTTTTTACTTAACTACTAGAAGAATTAGCTTCCTCTTCCATAAAATTTGACTCTTTTCTCTGAAAACATTTCAGAAATGTGGTGACGTTTAGATGAGAGTCTTTATGGGAGTGCTTTTTTACCTTAAAACCCTACACAAGCATTCTCCATGTGTCTCATGGGGGGATAAGTCCCCCCAAAAGTTAATAGATAATTTTGCAAAAAACAAAATAAATAAGTCAAGTTGTCAGCTCAAATTAAATTGGGAAAATTTTAGCTTAAGACAGAAGTCTTTACTGCAGGACTTCCCAGAGTCCATAAATCGCTAAGATACAGTAAGAATTTACGAGGGAGAGGTATACTATACAATGCTGCCCATCCTACCTCACCTTGGAGTTATTCTTCAGTAATCATCTCAAGGGACATTTTCCGGAACACACTAAACCTTAAAATGCAAGTCATGTTACAGTGGGTGTAAATGAGCTGAGCATCCTTAATAGAATTAACCAGAAGGCATAATGACATTCATGCTTCTGCTCAAAGGAGAATCGAATTTTAGTTTGTAAACTCAATCATAGAAATATTTTTCATGCTGGAAAGGAGGTAAAAGCCTTCATAACTTCATCACAGCTTAGACAGTACACAAATGGGGCAGAAGACTGATCCCAGAAGAGCCACACAAGGTGGACAGCAGGGCTGCAACATTTCTGGGCTGATTGATAAGTGACTAGTGAGGGTCGTTTGTAGAACATATTGGAAGATGCAACCCCCCTTACACGTCACATTGGGAAAAAATTCTTATTCAAAAATTCTATTGAAAAAATTCTTATGTGACTACATCAGCCTTGAAAAAACTATAACACATTAAGTAGATAAGAGTTACTAGAACATGGGTGACTCAAGAAGAAGAGAAATCCAACAAAACCAAAGAAGAGAAAAATGTATAAAACACACATGGGTTCCAACTTGTAGGGATGGAAAATTGAAAATTAGTATGAGAACACTATCATGTTCTGTTTCATTATATAAATTATTCCTAAGTTAATTATATGCTAAAGTAGTCAACACAATGTTGAGGAGAAGAATAAAGGTGGAAGACTGACACTATCCAACCTCAAGACTTACTAGAGAGCTACAGTAATCAAGACTGTGGTACTGGTAAAGTAATAGACAGATCAGTGGAACAGAGTAGAGAGCCCAGAAATACACCTACATAAATATAATCAACTGATCTTTGATAAAGGAGCAAACGTAACACAATGGAGTAAAGACAGTCTTTTCAACAAATGGTGGTGAAACAACTGGACATCCACATGTAAAAAAAAATGAATCTAGATGCAGACCTTATACTCTTCACAAAAATTAACTCAAAATGGATCACAGGCCTAAACGTAAAACTCAAAGCTATAAAACTCCTTTCTAAGATAACATAGGAAAAAAACCTAGATGATCTTGTGTACGGTGATGACTTTTTAGATACAGCATCAAAGGCATGATCCATGCAAGAAGGAATCGATTAGCTGAATTTCATTACAATTAAGACTTCTGCTCTATGAAAGCCATGTCAAGAGAGTGAGGAGATAAATCACAGGCTGGGAGAAAATATTTTCAAAAGACACATTAGCGAAAGAACTGTTATCCAAAACAAACTACACAAAGAACTCTTAAAACTCAACAATAAGGAAATAGAAGTAGTTAAAATAGTTAGAAAATAAATAGTTGAAAAATGTGCCAAAGACCTTAATAGACACCTCATGAAAGAAGATATACAGACGGCAAATAGGCCTATGAAGATATGCTCCACATCAAAAGTGATCAGGAAAATGCAAATTAAAACAATGATATACTACTACACAGGTATTCCAGTGGCCAAAATCTGGAACATTGCCAGCACCAAATGCTGCCCAGGATGTAGAGCCAACAGGAACTCTCATTCATTGCTGGTGGGAATGCAACACAGACACTTTGGAAGACAGTCTGGTGGTTTCTTACGAAACTAAACATACTCTTACCATGTGATCCAGTAATTGCAGTTGGAAGCAAACAAGATGTCTTTCAGTAGGTGAATGGATTAATAAACTGTAACACATCTAGACAACAAAATATTATTCAGCACTAAAAAGAAATGGCCTAACAAGCCATGAAGAGATGGAGGAAACGTAAATGCATATTACTAAGTGGAAGAAGCAAACCTAAAATTATGACATACTGTATGACTCCAACTATATGATATTCTGGAAAAGGCAAAACTATGGAGACAGTAAAAAAATCAGTGGTTGCCAGGACTGGGCGGGGGGTGGCGGGGTTAGGGATGAATCAGCAGAGTACAGAGGATTTTTAAGGCAGTGAAAATACTCTATATGATACTATAATGATGAACACATGTCATTATACCTTTGTCCAAACCCACTGAATGTGCAATACCAACTGTGAACCCTAATGTAAGCTCTGGACTTTGGGTGAATATGATATGTGAATGTAGGTTTATCACTTGTGATAAATGTACATATTGATAATAGTGGGGGAGAATATGCATGTGTGGGGTGCCAGGGTATATGGGTATTCTCTGAAACTTTCTCTCAAATTGGCTGTGAACTTAAAACTGCACTAAAAGTAATAGCCTTAAAAGTAAAAGAAGTTGGCAGGAAAACAAAAATATTTTAAACCAAATGTTTGAAGATGTTTGAAAAGAAAAATATATTACTTTTTCTTACAAACTATCTTCTTATCACTGTTGGAAAACAATCCTGAGCTGGATCATCTTATGATGCTGATTCCAAACAGTAATTCCTGTTTGCTTAAGAATTCTAGTGGAAGGTAGGGAAGCATCAAATGTTAGGTTTTTGGTTATCTTTGTGTTTAGAAGAAAAGTGAATTGGCTCGTATCCAATTAATTTTAAGAAGCTTCGCATTATCCAGTGGGCAATACTATTTTATAGTTACTATGGCTGTGCAGCAAACCACAACAAAACTTAGCTTAAAACAATCATAATATTCATTTTATTTGTGAATCTGCCCCCTAACCAGAGGTCAATGAGAACAACTCATTTCTACCCACTTGGTATAGGGCTAGGGTAGCTCGAAGGCTAGTGGAATCAACCAGAGGCTTCTTCACTCACACATCTGGCGATTGATGCTGGCTGTTGGCTGAGGGCCTCAGTTCCTCTACATGTGGCCTCTTCACAAGGGCTAGTTTGGGCTTCCTCACAGCAAAGTGGCTGGCTTTCAAGGGAAGTGTCTGAGAGAGAGCAAAGCAGAAGCTGTATTGCTCCCATGACCTAGACTCGGAAGCCAAATGGTATCACTTCTGTCTTACCAGTTTATTGGTTGGAACAGTCACAAAGCTCTGCTCAAATTCAAGGAAGGGAGGCACAGTCTCAGGTCTCAGAGGGAGGAAAAGAGCATATGTGTATAGGTGCAACGATCTTTGGAAAATACAATCCGCTACCGCTTTACTAGAAGCTGATTCTGTTCTTAAAATTTCTTATTTGTCTGTGTGGAGAACTATAACCAAATGAAATGATAATTAACAAAGGATAGAGCTGAAATGCATTGTCTGATATGGCATAAGACTTGCTATTGAGACAATCCTTTTTCAAATATTGTTATTACTTAGAAATAGATAAGTAACTTACTAGTTAGAAATTCTAATTTGAGATAGTATAATAAGCCAGTTAAGTCAGTAAGGGCAGAATTTTTTGAAACTCAAAGTAGCTCATTAGCATCAGTTAATAAATTAAGTCAATGTAACCTTCCCAAATCTTTGTACTTATACTTCAAGAATTTTCAATGCAAGGCAATAGTCCAACGTTTCCTCTTAACAAGGAAAAAAATGAAAATCAGTTATTTTGCACTTAAAACACAAGATAAAAATTGAGAAAATTCTCTGAAGTCAAAGTTAGACTACCCCAACATTTCAAAAGAGGGGAAATAGAGTGAAATTTTAATTAATAATTAATGTAACATAATGGGGGATGATTTAGAACAGAATGGAAAAGATAAACTATAACACTCCAACATATTTCTCTCTTTTGAATTCATATCAGTATGCTACTTATGCAAATTATTGCTTCTAGTCATTACCACACACATACATATCTATACATATAATTTACATTTTTTCATCTTGCCTTCACACTAGATGTGTATTCACTCCTGGCTCCTTACCCATGAATACTGTGGATATTTGATGCATGCTATAAAAAATTAATGACAATGAAGCAAGGTAATTATTTTGTACATCATCATAGCGTGCAAGAGTTAAGAACTTTGAAGAATTTGGTTGATTTGAAGGACTCTCTTTTTGAACAAAGTGAAGAATCTCCATTAAGACGTTTTGCTCCCCTTGCTACTACAAGAGGGTGTATTATGTGGGTGATACTTGAGGAGGGGAAAGAGTACTAATTTCCTTTTATTGCTCACACATTACTTCAAATTATTCTCACAGCCATCTGCCTCAATTAACATCCAGTCTATTACTCATCTACTTTTGTTCTCAAGGATGAACATCTTCATAGCATAATTGAGTAATTTTCCTTCCATAAACAAAGCATCTGGCTAAATTGCCTTTCACAAAAGCCACTTTTAGATAGATATTTAAGTATTATGCTCTAAGATAAGAGCCTGAAAGACATAATGCTAAGTCTTTGAGAAGGAAAAAGGTACATAGTGCCCTGAATGTTTTCCACAGAATACTCAGAGTACCCAAGAGTTAATGAAAGGAACTCACACCACTTGTGACATAAGCAATATTGATAAGCCACTTACTATCTCTGAAATTCAGTTAAATTACCAAAAAAATGAGATTAACACTCCCTGTCTTGCAGGACCTTCACAGGGATTAAGTGGAATAACATGCAAAAGTGTCTGATACTAAGCAAACAACTGATAAATTCTATTTGAACATCTCTCCCCAACTCAGTCTTTATAGTTTTCTGCTTTTAACTTTTTAAGCATTTCTATTTTGCTTTTGTGATAGGTGAAGATTTGAACTTACACACACACACACACACACACACACACACACACACACACACACACACACACACACACACACACACACACACTCTGGAAGGATTTCCCCTGACTACTGTCCTTTGTGTTCCTAATTATTCCCTCTTAGGAAATCGTGTTGGCCCATCATACTCTAAGCTACAGTTCAGATGGTCATTAGAGAGTTCTAGGCACTATAGATTTAGTAGCCTACTTACCCTCAGGTAATTTCAAGGGTCCTGGTGTTTCCTTAAAAGCTGAACAATAACAGGCTGATGTCACTATGCTTGAATTTTCTTTGGCAATACAGTTCTCTTAATAACTAAGAAGGCTTACAATGTATCTGTTTCTAGGCAACTCCATAAAAAAAAATCAATAGCTTTTGTCTAGCTATGACCTTTAAGAATTCCTGTCTCCTATCTTCTGCCCTTTCTTCATGATCCTCCCTCAAGGCAGAGAGAAGCAAAATACTTAGAAGGGGAAAAACAACCCACCCTCAATCTGATCAGTGCTGCCAGATTTTTCCCTTTCTTGAAACAGAATTCTTAGGAGAGTTTCTTAGGAGAGACTTAGGGACCCAGTCTTACCACTTTATCATCTGCTAAGTTTATTGTTTTCTTACCTCTGCTTGTTTTAGTTTATGTGGAAGTAGGACAAAAAGCATTGGCTTTTGTAATGGGAAATCTAACTCCATTTTCAAATGTTTTATTGCTGGTAGCTTTTATGCCTCATCCTTCCATCTTCTCCTTTTGCCACACATCTGGACAAGTGGATAAGAAAGTCCGGGTATTCCTTTGGGAACAGCAAGAAATTCAAACAATGCAAGGCCCTTTCCATTCACAAACTCTCACATGGCCTCACCTGCTAACCACAATAAAAATCCAACCCAGTCACCTTTCTTTGCTCTCTCAATCCATTTTGGTCCTGTTTGAGAGGCCCACCCAGAGACTTCCATTATGTAAGTAACAAACTTTTTTATGCTCTATTGGTGTGTGTACAGCATCATCAATCTTGACATTCAAGCCAAACTTTGGATAGGGTCCCTCTGCCTCAGCAGATAATCATCCAGCTTTTCTAATGGTATTCTCCATTAACTTATATGGCAAGCCACAAACAGAAAAGGCCTGTCTTAGCAAAGCTATATTATCTTTCTGCTCTGTTTTTAGGGTAGACTATCTTCAGACTATGTTTGCCTTTTTTAAAATCATAAGACATATCTAAAAACCTCAAGAAATACTCTAATTTTTCCCACCACTTTTTAAAAACATTATAACTCCATTCAGCAAATGGTCTGAGTTCAAGGTACAAAAATTCACAGTTTGATAAAATATTTCCCCCTCACATAACAAGAACCACCAACTGCCCAGCCTAGAAAACAGGGATTGTTTCTGTCCTATATCTTAATGACTCCTGTCCTCAACAAATGACATCTTTTTAGTAACTGTTACTTCCAGCATCCTAGTTATGGTAACAAATTCCATATTAGTTAGGAGACCATCCAGTGAAATTTTAAAAATAATCAAAAGAGGACTAACCAAAGGGATTCATTGTCTCACACAACAAAAAGTCAGAATCTTCCAGAGTTGGCTAAATCACTGGCTTAAAAATATTAGTCTCTGATTCAAGTTTTAAGAACAATCTGGGGTAGGAGTAGGTCTGACATGAAATAGGTTTTTTATAAGCAATCAATACTGTCTGCCACAGTCAGTCTCTATACAGTTATTGAATATCTGTGATATCCCAAATGCTAGCCTACCCATTAGGGAGATTACACTGAAAAAGACATTCTAGGATTAAAGGAATTCTTACTTGCTGAAGAATAATTTGTTTCATATAAAAGAAATATAATCCTATGTTACTATGCCTAAACTTTTCCAAAAAAATCATTCAAACCATCAAATGTTAAATCTCTTTTCATAGATCCTCAAATAATGCCATATTTTAGTGTCTTTATATTATAGAACTTGACCTTCTCGTGCAGCCTTTTTTTCATCCTGGAAATTTTAATTGTGTCTTTTTCATTGTTAACAAGAGACATATGTCTTAACCTGATTATTTAAAACATCCATGTTTTATGTAATGGACTCCATTTTCTTCTCGACATTCAGCATAGAGCTTCTTATTTTCACTTTGACTCACTTCTTTCTGTAGCTGCTGTAGAGATTTCTTACTGGAATTTCTTTTCAATTCATTTCTGGTTAGCTCCACTGTTTCTATGAACCCATATTGCCTGTCATTTTTTGGTTCTCTTTTTTGTTTTGCTGGCCTGTATCCTCAAGTAATTTATTCATAAAAGTTATGGGAAGAATACTTGAAAAACCTTTAACTGTAGGAAAATATCTTCTTTTGACCTCATACAGAAGTGATATTTTTGGCTATGCTCTTCAGCCACATATCGTACAGGTATCATGGAGTTCCTCTCTGCATTGTATCTTCCAAAAATTCAACAATATGTCTGATTTGCTGAACTATTTTCTTGTAATTACCATCATTATTCTTTTGGGTGGGGGAGAGAGATTTTAAAAAAAGCAAAAAAACACCCATGCTTAGTCTGCCTTCCTCAATGAGGTCAATTTCCTAAATTTTTTTGAAAAGTATAGCTTTAAGCTAAGCCTGTCTACCGTTCTACTTTTATATTCCATTCTTACAATTTGACATCAGTTTGATAAATATAAGTGAAGGATTAGTTGATCTTGTACATAGTCCTGAACTTATTAATGAGCTCTTGGGTTTAAAGGGACTTTGAAAAGTCATGCGTTATACTTGCTTTCAAAACACTCAATTCTTAAAATTATCCTAAAAAAGCCTATTATGTCATTCTTTTTAATTGTAAGGTGATAAATAATCCAGAATCCCATGTACATCTAGGAATTTAAGAATTTTACTCCCCAGCTTTTCCTGAGAATATTTACTTAGTGTTCATTTCTCAATAATCTTTATTTAAATTATTTCTAATATTTCTACTACATTACCCTCAAACTTGCTAGACAAATTAAACCACACAAGTGTAGTTTTCTCACTTTTAGAAAAATTAGTAATTTTTTATTATAACTGAGGAGCTAGACCTTTTTCTAAACTCTGATAAAGGATGATTTTTCTATCTGATATCACATGTTTGGGCAGTACAAATTTTCAAGTGCATTACTAAAACTTTGGCCTCTGGTATTAAATTTCCTCCAGATATCAGAGTCTGTTCCATAGAGATAACATTAATCTCCTCTACCAAGACAAGATGTTCCCATTATTCACAAAGATAACAAATTCCAAGATTTGCTGACAAGATCCTTTTTTTCAAATATTCAGACTGAAGAGGTGGCAAAACTCACTTAGAAGAAGAAGACAGTGAGGCTAAAGGTCAGCCTCCCTAATGTTCAGAACATGAATTATTTTAATCCCTTTCCTGATAGGCATATATGATTCAAGGTGTACATACATCTAAGGAGCATGATCAGGGGTTAAGTAAGAGATTGGTGTGTTTTTCCTACCTAGATAGAATTGTATTTTGTCCTTGTAACATATAAAATCTGTAAAAGTTATTCATGATATTATAGTTTTCTAGTTTGACTTAACGTTTGAAGTATGATTTTTGAAGTTCTATTGATTATACAGATGCTTTGGTAATTTGTATATGACTAAGACCTCAAAGCAGTGAAAATGCTACAAAAAAATTGGATGAGAAATCTGCCTTAACCTACAGAAGTTAAAATACTGATATGACATTTAGAAGAGAAGGGTGAATAGCTTACATTGAAAACTGATTCATAGAAAGTTAAGTCTTCCAAACAAATAAATGTGGGTGAGCTTTTCCCTCAGTCCTTCATATTTTTAAAACATTTCTGAAGTTGTTGTTGCATTAAAACCTCTCTTTATCAGATTTAATTATCAAAAGGGCAAGTATTCCAGAATTGAGCTCTACTAACAAGTTGTGTAAGTTCACCTCTCCAGACCTGTGTCTTATTCTACAAAAAAGGAGGGGCGTTGGTCCTCATGATCTCAGTAGTCTGTGCCAGCTCAAGAAACATCTGATTTTAGATTTTTTTTTTTGCTGTAAAATTCCCAATCAGTTAGATAAATGGTGAGTTAAGATCAGCTAACACCAGTGGGAGCATCAAACTCTTTTTTAGCCCAAGCACTCTCTGTAGTTCTAAACTATAAATCCTGACATTATGGGATAGAAATATGATTATGAGCTAAATGAACTGGTTATACAAAGTTGACTGTCTCAGAGAAAGGGCACTTGTTGAAAACCTGGGGTCTTCAAAAAATGGCAGTATACATGTGTGCACATGTGTGTGAGTTTATGCAGGTATGTGTGCAGTTGTGGGTAAGCATGACTTGTGATTTGGGAGGAAGGTGAGAATATTGGTGTCAGCATGATGAGAACAAGTAGAGCTTTCCTCAAAGGAACACTCTTTTCAGGTTCTTTGGCAATGTTGATAGAATGTGACAGTTTTATAAAAAGTCATGATTTGGTCCACACATACCAATTTTAGATTAAGCTCTTTCCTCTTTCAGGACAGAGACATAAGCAAGGTGCCCATTGATGTGTCACACCATCTCTGCCAAAATGTCTGAATTAATGAACTGCTCAGGCTCAAAGACTCTAAAGTTGAATCGCTCGGCATTTTACCAATTTCTTTTCTTTTTTGAAAAAGACAACACACAGAGCAGATTATTCCATTTTCAAATGAAACTGCTACAAATGATATTTCCAAGCTAAACGATAACAAGAAAAACAATTTCAATAGGTAGGCATTTATCAATAATCATGTCAGCACATTTTTCAGTGATTTGGAATGTTAATGTAAGAAGGGACTTCAGTGATTATCTCCTAGACCAAGGGCTGGAAAATTACAGCCTGTCAGCTAAATCTGGCCCACCACCTGTTTTTGTAAATAAAGTTTTATTGGAACACAGCCACACTCATTCATTCATGTATTGTCTATTTGCTTACCTGTTACCATGGAAGAATTGAGTAGTTGTGAAAGACAATATGGCTCACAAAGTCAAAAAAATGTACTCTGGCCTTTTACAGAAAAAGTTCAACTGGTGTCTGATCTAGACCAGTTGTTCTCAATTATTATCATGATCATTATGATTATTATTACTATTATTATTATTTCTCATTTAAGTATGAGTGGCCCTGGCTCTTCTTTCAAAATGGAAATAACTAAATAATTGTTGTTTTCCCTGGTGATATATTTTTCCTGGTAATACACATTGCAGACACTCTGCTACCTACCATCAGCCTTCTTTCCTAACCCAAGCTTTCCTTCTAACCAAGCACTGATTTTGCAACAAGAATTCTCAGTACAAATTAGGTGCTTCTGGGAAGTGGCACTCATACAGGTTTTTGAAGTCTTGGAAACATGGGACATTTATGCAGTCATAGTCCAATGTAGAAATTAAGGTGGTGAAGAGGACAGCTTCCTGCTTCCTGGATCATAGCTTCAGTAGTGCATTTGTAAGCCCTGTAGTTCCAGTGGTGGCCTTCTAATCCTCTGCCTTCCTGTTAGGGGCTGAGATAGTAGGGCTTCTGGCAGGCAGGCTGAAGTTCTGGGTCATTCTAGATACCCTGTCCTGAAAGTGCCCCTTTAGCCATTTCAACTTTGTAAGTACATATCTGATTTAAATATTTTTGTATTTAAAATACCTTAAGTGCCTTTTATTTTCTCTACAAAACATAACTGTTACATCTTGATCACATACTGAATTCTCATATATGTGAGCCTGGTTTGAGATCCTTTCTCTTCCATTCATCCAAAGTCTCCTTCAGCTTCATTACAGTAGTTTTGAGTTTTCTATTTGGTAGGACATGAATCCTCTTGTTATACTTTAGAGGGAGGAGAGGGCATTCTTGAACATTAATCCTTGCAAATAAATTTTAGAAACAGTCAAATCTCCCTACATCTGCCTACCACAAAAATAGTGAAATTTTTATTAGAATTCCATTAAACTTATAAACTACTTGGAAGATTAATATCTTTATAATACTGAAGAATATGGTTTGCCTCTGTTTCTATAAGGCTTCTTCTATAGGAGAACAAAAGAAAGAAAAAAACATAAATTCCACACATGATTATAATTGTTTTTTTTAAGATGGATACTGAAACAAAATGTAATATCATAAGGGAGTATGAATTCTGAAGGTTTTCAAAATAAAATTATTTACTAATCAAATAGTATCTACATACATTTGAAAACAGTAATGTATACAAGTGAAAGACATCATTTATTGGACCTAAACATACTTGGGGTATATATGGATTTGAGTATCTCTTGAAATAATTCCAAGGATTTCCAAAGTTATGTTGTTGGGAAGCACCAATTTAGACCAACCATGCCCTCACAGTGACAATTCTTTGGGCAGTGCTGATCAATTAATGTAGAGGCTAAAATGGTAAGGAGAACTCGTTACTCGGTGGGTAACTATTTCATTCATGGCAAAATTTAATAGAAAAAGATGATCTCTTCAGGTGAAGCCACATCTACCTATGGTCCTGTCCCCTAGAGCTAAAGTGAATACATTTTATTCTCTGGAGCATTCCAGTTTTTCAAATACCGGATAATAATTTTCATCTCACCCATGCCCACTTCAGTTGTCTCTTGCTAGTTCCTTCAATTTCCTTTTACAGCTTATTCCCAAACCATTCTAATCACCCTTCTGCAAATATACCTAAGTTTTTCAGAATCTCATTTAATGAGAAAAACTCAGCATGTGCTAACCCCAACACTCCAGGTGTGTTCTAACATAATCTACTGCACATGTAGATTTGCTTCAGAACAAGTATTAGGATCACAGTATAAGATATTTTAACTCCTATCACACTTTTGGCTCCCATTGCATATTTATCACTTAGGGTTTTGGGTTTTCCCACCTGAACTCTAAAGTTAGGTAGCTCAAAGTCTGCACATTAAAAAAAAAAAAAAAAAAAAGCAGAATCAAGATGGCAGAGTAGGAAGATTCTGAGCTCACCTGCTATCACAAACACACCAAAAGTACAACTACACATAGAGCAACTCTCTCTGAGAATGACTTGAAGACTAGCAGAGTGGCACTTCTACAACCAAGGATATAAAGAAAAAAACACACCAAGACTGGTAAGAGGGGAAGAGAAGTGATCTCGTTGGGACCCACACCCCAGCAGGTGACCCAGAAGATGAAGGGGATATTACAAGCTCAAGGATCCTCCCTAAAGATTGAGAGATTTAAGCCCCACATTGGGCACCCCAGTGCTGGGGTCTGGCCCTGGGAAGATGAGTTCCCTTGGCTGGTTTTGAAAGCCAGTGGAGCTAACCACAGGGCTGTAGAAAACCATGTTTCACTCTTAAAAGGCACTCACACAGCCTTGCTTGCTCCCAGTCCCAGCATAGAAGCAACAGAGTGAAAAGTGCCTGGTGCTCTAGATGGCCTGCCAAGACCACCCTAGCTTGCCCTCCAGGCTGCACCAGGTTCTGGGTCCACCCCCAACCCCAACCGATGTGGCAGCCCTCACATGCCCTGGGAAAAGCTTCAGCCTGTGCCAGGCTCCAGCTGCCTCCACCCCCATCCCTCTACCACCTAGGCAGGGACCACTAACATACTGTGGGAGAATTAATGGCTCACACCAAGCTCCAGCCTTCCCCTGCCAAAGTGGAAGCCCCCAGTGTGCTCCAGGAGCAGCCCTAGCCTGCACCAAGTTCTGGCTCTAGCCACCCCCTCTGGCTCCAGTCCATCCCTGCAAAGGTGATAGCCCTGGTGTGACCCCGAAAAAGCCCCCGCCTGAGCTCACTTCAGATCCACCTCTCCCACCAAAGCCACTGGGCACACACAGCACAGGGACACTTCCACACAAAGACATGCCTTCAAGTCCAAAATAGGTAACTGTTTCACCTAATTTCATAGAGACAACCAGAGAAAGTCAAACTAAATGAAAAAACAGAGGAATACATTTCAAACAAAAGAACAAGAAAAATCCCCAGAAAAAATGAATGAAATGGAGAGAAGTAATTTACCTGATAAAGAATTCAAAATAATGGTCATAAAAATGCTTATTAAACTTGGAAAAAGAATAGATGAACACAGTGAGAACTTCAACAGGGGCCTAAAAAATATAAAAATAGAAACAATAAGAGCTAAGAAAATATAATAACTGAAATAAAAATACACTAGAAGGAATTAACAACAGATTAGGTGATATTGTGATACTGAAGAATGCATAAGCAACCTGCAAGACAGAATAGTGAAACCACCCAATCAGAACAACAAAAAGAAAAATAATATTTAATAAGGATAGTTTAAGGGACCTCTAAGACAACATCAAACATATTAATATTTACATTAAGGGGGTCACAGAATGAGAAGAGAAAGAGGCAGAAAACATATTTGATGAAATAATGGCTGAAAACATCCCTAATCTGGGAAGGAAATGGATATCCAGGTCTGGGAATCACAGAATTCCAAATAAGATGAACCCAAAGAGACCCACACCAAGACATATCATAATTAAAATGGCAAAAGTTAACTTTATAGAGAGAAATTTCATGGCAGCAAGAGAAAAACAGTCACATACAAGGGAGTCACATATAAGGCTATAAGCTGATTTTTCAGCAGAAGCTGTAGGTCAGAAAGGTGTAACATTATATATTTAAATCGCTGGAAGGAAAAACCCTGCAACCAAGGATACTCTACTTGACAATGTTATCATTCAGACTTGAAGGAGAAATAAACTTCTCCAGACAAGCAGAAACTAAGAGTTCACGACCACTAACCTGGCCTTATAAGAAATGTTTAAGAGTCTTCTGTAAGCAAAAAAAAAAAAAAAAAAGAGAAAGAAAGAAGGAAAGAAAACAATAAAAAAGAAAGAAAAAGAAAAGAAAGAAAGAAAGAGAAGAAAAATTTTAACAAGAAATAAAATATATGAAAAAATATCTTTCTGGCAAAGGTAAATATGTAGTATAGGCAGTGGATCAACCACTTAAAAAGCTAATACAAAAGTTAAAAGACAGTAAAATCCACTATAACTACAATAACCAGTTAAGTGATACACATAAAGATATAAAATACGATATTAAATACAAAACATGGTGGGGGGTAAAAAATGTAGAGTTTTTAGAATGTGTTTGAACTTAAACAACTGCCAGTTTAAAACATATATACATATAGGTACATATGTATACCTATAGTACCTATTGATACATATAGGTCAATATATATGAACCTCATGGTAACCATAATAAAGAGAAAAAAACTGCAATGAGTACACCAAAAAACAAAGAGAAAAGAACCTAAACATGACACTAAAAAAAAAAGAAATCAAGCCACAAGGCAATAGACTAAAAGAAGTAGAAAAATACAGAGAAGAGCTACAAAAACAACCAGAAAACAAGTAACAAAATGGCAATAAATACATACATATCATTAATCACTTTAAATATAAATCAACTGAATGCTCCAAGAAAAAGACATAGGGTGGCTGAATAGATTAAAAAAAAAAAAACAAAAAAACAAGATTCCTCTATATGCTGCCTACTAAAGACACACACAGACACAGTGAAGGGATGCTAAGGGGTATTCCATGCAAATGGAAAAAAAAAAGAAAGCTATGGTAGCAATATTCATATCAGAAAAAATAGACTTTAAAGCAAAGTCTGTAACAAAAGGAAAAGAAGGGCATTATATACGAATAAAGGGGTCAATCCAAGAATATAACATTTGTAAACATACGTGCACCTAACATAGGAGTACCTAAATATGTAAAACAAACATTAATGGATATAAAGGAAGAAATTGACACTAGTACAATAGTAGTGGGGGACTTTAATACCCCACTTACATTAATGGATAGATCATCCAGACAGAAAAATCAGTAAGGAAACCATGGCCTTAAAAGACACATTAGATCAGAGGGACTTAATATATATATAGAGAACATTCCACCCAAAAGCAGCAGAATATACATAGTTTTCAAGTGCACATGGAACTCTCTCCAGGATAGATCACATGCTAGGCCAAAAAAAAGTCTCAGTAAATTTAAGATTGAAATCATATCAAGCATCTTTTCCAACCACAATGGCATGAAACTAGTAATCAATTTCATGAAGAAAACTGGAAAAAAACACAAACACATGGGGACTAAACAACATGCTACTAAAAAAAACCAATGGGTCAATGAAGAAATCAAAAAGGATATCAAAAAGTACCTTGAGACAAATGAAAATAGAAACACAACTTTCCAAAATCTATGGAGCATAGCAAAAACAGTGCTAAGAGGGAAATTTATAGTGATACAGGCCTACCTCAAGAAACAAGAAAAAACCCACATAAACAACCTAACTTTCCACCCAAAGGAATTAGAAAAAAATGCCCTATTATTAACACTTTGTCCATCTGCTTTATTATTTGTTCTTTCTCTTAATCTGTCTTTCTGTCTCTCATAATTTATTACCATGTTTAAATATGTTGGTGCTCAAATTGTCCCAGATTTGGCCAGTGAGAGCACTTCAGGTGGCTCTTGCTTCCTTTTGTCATGTTTCCATCATTTTTTTGAGCACTTCCTTACTTTCTGGCAGAGCAAGATGTTTCAGGCTCACCCACACTATCCCAACCCTAGAATCAACCACTTCTCCAAAGAGTCCTTGTTCCCTTTAGTGAGGGAATTCAATCTGTACTTTATAATCAGTTGATATTTTAAGAGCCTAAATGTATATTAGAGATCACATGACAGCTCATCCTTTAGAGGGATGAGGTAACTTTAACCCAGAGAGTTCCAGTGAATTGCTTAGACAGCTACTGGGAAACAGAATCAGGGCTAAAGTCAGGTCTTCTAACTCCCAAATATCTATTCCTTCTATTCTATAACTTTTCAACCTTCATATAGCCCTCAGCAATAACATGTGTTTTCTCATTCTGTTGATTTTGTACCATCATTTCAACATCCTGAGATGTCTGTTTATTAACCAGTCTTGTCACTGGATTCTCAGTCCTCACTCAAATGCTTGAAAAGTAAGTTTCTAAACTGAGATTAGATCTATTTCCAGCTTCATGGGAGATTTCTTGGACTGAGTTATAAATCTTTGAATAATGAGGTTTTTAATGAAACCAGGGCTAGTGCATCATTAACTGTGGAGAGAGAATGGTACTCCTTTAATCACTATTTTTGAGGAGCTTAATGGAAAAATACAGAATATTGAAAATGGTTTCCTATTATTATTTAATTTGTCAAAGCCCCATCATTTATGCCACATTTTATTATTTTTAAAAATTATTTATTTATTTGGCTTGCGTTGGGTCTTCGTTGCTGCGTGCAGGCTTTCTCCAGTTGCGGCGAGCAGGGGCTACTCTTGCAGTGCATGGGCTTCTCATTGCTTTGACTTCTCTTGTTGCGGAGCACGGGCTCTAGGTGCATGGGCTTCAGTAACTGTGACACACAGGCTCAGTAGTTGTGGCTCGCAGGCTCTAAAGCGCAGACTCAGTAGTTATGGCACACGGGCTTAGTTGCTCTGAGACACATGGGATCTTCCCGGACCAGGGCTCGAACCCGTGTCCCCTGCATTGGCAGGCGGATTCTTAACCACTGTGCCACCAGGGAAGTCCCTATGCCACATTTTAAATGAGGGGGAGTAGTTTTTAAAGGTGCTACAGAGATCATTACAAAAGCACTGGGAAGCCAAATATAGTGAGGGCAGTGTGAGGGAGGAAGCACAGGAGGAAAAAAGAATTACTAAACTTGATGTTAATCCAGGCGCCAGCAGCACACATCAGCTTAGCTCATTGTCAGCAGTCCATAGAGGGACATAATGTGAAAGTTAAAATGGGATTGAGATAGGTGTGTTGCCAGTTCTGCATGCATAACATCCATCCATCCCAGGCACCATCTGTTACATCTTCAGTCTTTTTGTAATTAAGCAAATGAGCAGCTCGAACTGAAGTTCCCAGAAAGGAGGTAAAGTTAGCAAAGATATGACAGTGGGGTGTCATAGGAGCAGAGGCTGAACACCGGGAGTCACCTCTATGGCTAAGGCAGAGAGAATGGGTGGTGGGCTGGAACCTGGGAACCAGGAAGGCTCATGGCTTCATGGTGGCTCATAGTTTCAGGACCTGCTGATGGCAAAGGGAAAATGCCTCTGATTTCCTTATAAAGGAGAAAGAAGAATGCACACATAATCTTGGACACACTCTGAAAGGAAAAGAGCCCTATTTGGTGTACCAGTGGCACAACGACCGTGATGCCTTCATTCACAAATCCCCTAAGATCAGTGCTCCTTTGAACAAAGTTGCCTGAGCCATCCAGGGAAGCTCCAGTCTCTGTGCTGGCAGCTGGGGTGGCAGCCGTGGGCTGGTCTTGGGCCTGGGACACAAGAGGGTCTAGTGCAGCTCAACTAAGAGGAGAGCCAAATTACCGAGACTTCTAGAGCTGAATTAGCCAAAAGGGTGCTAGCCCCGACGTGAGCCTATGGGAACCACGCCTGCACAGGCTCAGAGAAGAAGCAAACCCGTATCCTCCATGATGTTTTGGACAATGAAGTGTTAGTGGGACCACAGAGGCAGTGGGATTCCTTTTACCTAGATCTTGATCTTTTGTGCTTTTCGCTGTACTGTTTTGTTTGTGTCCCAGTCTCTGGAGCATTCTTAACTTAACCCCTTTCTTCCCTGATCCTTTCCTGTTTCCCCAGCCCTACCCCCTATACCTGTAGGAAATTCGTCCTCCTCCCAGACCATAATCAGACACAGATCCTCTCCTTGGTCGTGAGAATCCTAAGTAGTTTTTCCTTGGAGCACTGTTGGCCTTGACACTCCCCCACTCTGGCCATGCATTTCTAGCCCCTGGGCTCCTACATCATTTTTCCCACCAGTCTCCTGCTAATAACTGGCTTCCTGGTTTTCCTGCCCCAGCCTGTGCCTCTGCTATGCTTTCCTGCCCAGGATCCTTCCTTCTCAGGGAATGGAGCCGCATCACCTCCTGACAAGCCTTCCTGGGTTTGACCACCACTGTGCTTGGACTTCTGCCTGTTTCTGGCTACCAGAGGCCCCGCATCCAAAGGTTCCATCTGCAGGCAGAGCTCTTGGCCTGTTGCACACCTGTTGTTGACTGCCTGCCTCTGCTTGCCTGGACCATCCTTCGTACACGTTACTGCATCCCCTCTCCCCTCAGCTGGGCCTCTGGGCTTCAGGCCTGTTGGAGGTTTCCTCATCGGAGCCATGGTTGTGACAGGGGCTTTTATCTAGAAACAAGTGAACAGTGCCAGCTGAGTGCAAATACATGGCAAGTCATGTTCTAGTAATACAGACATATTCAAAAGAAGAAGTGTCCTGGCAGAGACTGGATAGCATCCAAACTGTCCCACATTCCTAGACTCTTAAAATAGTTTCAATTGGTTTCAGTTCCCCGAACAGACTTGGAGGCACAGTAACAACCTCAACAATGTGTTCACACTGATTCAGCTAATAGATGTCAAGCTCTTTGCTCTCACCTCCTTATTGATTAAGGTAGGAAAGGTAAACAGCTGAGAATGTGTGTTAAAGTGTAGTTTAGTCAGTCAGGGAGGAATGAATGCTCCTTGATGGTAGCTGTTTAGTTTAACGAAGGGAAATTCTGCCTAAAAACACACAGATCTGAATTTTTAAACAGCCTAATCCACCCCCCTGAGGACCAGGCATGCTCTCTGTGATGTTTCTTTTTGTCTGAGACAATCTCATGACCAAGAGGGAAGCTGTGTGGACCATCCCTTCCTTTCAGAATGCAGCCAAGTAACCCAAGGGAGTGTCTCTGGTTACTGCACGTGTAGATTTGCTGCAGAACGAGTGCTTGGATCGCAGTATAAGGAAGGCGCCGGTACCACACTGGGTCTGTAATGGATAAAACCCACTCCCCATAAGGAGCAGCTCACTCTGTCAATCACCATATTCTAGGCCAACAGTCTATGGACAGGTCTGGAGCCTCCAAGAAGCAGATGCCGGGATGAGATTAAACGTGCAAGAAACTTATTATGGAAAACATCTGTGAGAGAAAATGAGGTGGGATCCAGGAAAAGCTGGGAGAAACGTCAGTCCATGTGCAGGTCTGACTCCAGTGAAAGGGACAGGATGGAAGGAAGGGTGGTCCGGTGGAAGCATCTTGGGTGAAGTGCAGTTCTAAGGAAAGTTCAGGAAGGCCATTGGGGTAAAATTCTTTGTCAGAGGGATATGACATTTCCCGGGAATTGGCTGCCTTACTATTCCTGTGGCGCTCATCAGGGAGCAGTCCATGGGAGGGTGGCCTCAGCGCAGATGCCGCAAAGGACTTCCGAACATAGCAGCGGGGGCCATCGGAGGAGCATGCCTCCTGCAACCAGAGACCTGGGAGGCCAGATCTTGTACCCATCATATAAAGTGACTAATCCAGACACTCACAAGTTGTTTATATGTTTATATCCTGTCAGCTACCAAGAGAGATTTAAGGAACTTTACATTAATGCCCTCTCACCCCCAAAAAATCCCCTCAAGCAAAGAGATAAAAATAAACCACTAATAGGGGGGAAAACACAGGGTAATAAGAATAGCTATCCTTTATTTAGCACCCACCAAACAGGAGGCACTTTATATCCTTATCTCTAATCCTTACAACAGCTTTACCCATGAGGGCACATGTTTAAGTGCGTTAAGTGCTCATCTGAAGCCACACAGCCAGCACGTTGGATAGCCAGGATTTGAGTCCATACGTTTGGGTTCCCAAGTCCTGCTCTTTCTACTCTGTCACACTGAAGAGGGGAAGAGAAGACAGCAATCATACCAGAAAACAGGCTGAGAAAAGTTGCTCCAATGAGCACAAAACTTAACCCTGAACATGCAGGTAGGCAAGGAAAAGGGAAAGATGCTGGGTTATAATTACTCTCTTTGGCTTTTCAAAGAAACACATGAGAAGGTAGCATGAGAAGGTAATACATTTTCCTAGCCTTGAGTTCCGAAAGAAATTTGGTGAATCAAACCTGAAAATAAAGACGATTGAGAGACTCTTGAAAGAAAGGAGTAGTAATGGATAAATTGTGTGTTTGCAATAACTTTAACGTGTTAGTGCATAGCATGCAGGGTTCAGCTCGCTTAGCAGCGACCTACCCTTAAGATGCGCAGGTAGAAGGGGTTTGGACTCTACTTCCTTCTGTGCAGTAAAGGCTTAACTCGGCAGACTGGGGGTGCCCAAACACAGCACATCCAGAAAAAAGGACTGGTCTTTTTGGCTCCTGAGAGATCACCTCTGAGCCCTTGGAATATCTTGCCTGATAACCGTGTCATTGGGACCTTAAGCCACAAGAGACAGTTTATGCTAATAATGTGACTTACGGTGAGTGCCTATTTTTGTATTCCTGAAGCTTTGTATCTGTTTGACCTCTGAGGGGGACTGGAGACTGAGTATCCAAGGTCAGTCATCTAGGTGCTCTATGACTATGTGATTGACCTCCAGTAAAACTCTGCACACTAAGGCTGGGATGAATTTCTCCCGCTGGCAATACTACATACATGTTGTCGCACAGCATTCCTGGGAGAATTGAGTGCTGTCTATGAAACTCCACTGCGAGAAGACAGCTGGGAGCCCTGTGCCTGGTCTCCTTTATGCACCGTTTTCCTTTACTGACTTTGATCTGCATCCTTCTGCTGTAATAAACATAACCATGAGTACAGCAGCTTTTCTGGGTCCTGTGAGTCTTTCTAGTGAATTCGTCATACCTGAGGATCGGCTTGGGGACCCCTGACAAATGTCTTTATTCTTTCTCCTTCCCTTCATCTTCCTCCAATCAACTGACATCTTTCCCCTTTCTAATTGCCCTCCCTCCCCGCCCCCCCCCCCCCACTGCATTCCCTCATAGAGCCAGACAGTAACCTCTCATGATGGAGCATTTTTCTTTCCCCACGTCAACCCTTGCTAAAATGATAGTGTGAGGTGTACCCATATTTATAATTCTTTCTCATCTTAGATCTCCAGTCACTTAACAAACAGCATCTTATCGTCAAAAGAGCAAAGGGCCATACAGTGTGATTCTTTCTGCTGCACAAATAAGAAAATTGAGACCCAGGTGAGATGGGTTAGCTGAGCCTTCCAGAGCTGATCCAGGGGCCATGCTCACGAGTGCCAAAACTGGCCTCGTTGGTTATCGCTCTGGGTCCCCAACTCCTCCGCTCTTGTTAAGATCCCTTGATTAAATCATAGCTATATTGAGAAAAATGACTTTGAAAACAAGCCGACTCTCATGCTTTCTGTTTCTGCCTGCTCCCTGAGGGACACATTTTCAGGCAGGTGTTATCTCCACCAATTTCATTAGCATTGAGTTATAAGGATAAAAATATCCCACCTCTGTCACTGACAAGTTACCTTCTGCAGTGAACTTACCAAGTCTTCTTTTCTCTGCTAATATCCAGTGACATGTTTGTTGTCAGCAAGGCAAAGCCAGCGCAACTGATTCAGGGTGACCTGGGCTCTGTTCCACTCTGAGCGTCAATAAAATTGCCAGGTCTGCTTTGATTTCAGAATTTGTATTGTGGCTAATGATGATATATGAGCTCATGGAACAGATTTGATTCCCAGTGATGAGAATGGTTCTGGCAGCTAAGGAGGAAAAGAAATCGTTTTGATCTGCAGTATAGACAGACTTATTCTGATATGGATGCCATCAGTGGGAAATTCAGGTGGGCACAAGATACCATTTTTATCCTGACAGTTGGACCATATTGACAAAAGAGTGGAAGCTACAGTGAAGGCAAAGAAGTTGAGGAGAAAGGGTTGGGTAGTGGGGTGGGGAGAAAGCCAGCTGGGGGAAACATTTCAAGTCAGCTGAATTCCATTCACGCTCTGATATGCCCAGCAGCCAGTGTCGCGCTGAGGACACAATCAGGTTCAAGCAAATGATTACCGTCCTCCCACCATGGTAATCTGAAAAGACAGTTACAGCCCGGGAAGGCAGCTCTGCAGGGCGATCAGGATCTGACAGGAGCCAACCGACACAGCCCCCAGTTGAGACTGTGAGAAACAGTCAAGTGGCAGTGGTAATTAAAGATGCCCGGCGGCATTGGGAGTGCTGGCTGGGCTGGAGTTTCCATGGGGGTAGCTCCCTTCCTGCCCCTGTTCCCGTTGAGCAGAGCAGACTCTCCTACTGGTCTGAACTATCCTAAGTAAGATTTTTTTTTATTGTGGTGAAATATACATAACATGAAATTTACCACTTTAACCATTTGTAAGTGCAATTCAGCGGCATTAAGTATATTCATACTGTTGTGTAACCCATTACCACCTTCCATCTCCATAAGTTTTTCATCATCCCAAACAAAAAACTCTCTGTTATAGAATAACTCTCCATTCTGCCCTTCCTTTCTGGGAACCACTATTCTCCTTTCTGTCTCTATGAATTTGTTTATTCTAGATGCCTCCCATGAATGGAATCATACAATATTTGTCTTTTTGTATGTGACTTTTCACGTAGCATAATGTTTTCAAGGTTCATCCATATTGTAGCATGTACTGGAGCTGTGTTCCTTTTCAAGGTTGAATAATATTTCGTTGTGTGTATATACCACATTTTGCTTATCCAAACCTGACATTTGGGTTCTTTCCACCCTTTGACTATTGTGAATAACGCTGCTATGAACATGGGTGTGCAAATATCTGTTCAATTCCCAGCTTTCAATTCTTTGGGGAACATACCAGAAGTGGAATTGTAGGATCATATGATATTTCTATATTTAAAGTTTTAAAAACTACCATATAAATAAGAATACTTAAAGTGTATAAAGCCTCATAGATGTTTAAGAGAAGCCCTTCTGTGGCAGGTTAAGCAACTTCCCTATATTGAATGGAGAAAATTACTATAGGAAGAAATCACACTGCTTCTCGCGCAGTAATCCTGCATCTGTAATATAATCATTATAATATTTGTCAAAATTTTCTGAAGCTCCATTCATGTGCCCCACACTGGTAGGTGCTGGGGAACACAGCAATGAACAAGACAGGAGCCATCACTACCAAGGGGAGTAGAGGGAGGTAATAAGTCAACACAGGGAGGAGAGCAGCCAGGCTAAAGGATGCCGAGACAGAGCTGAGAGCTGAGGCTGAGGAATGTTAACTGCTACCCACTGAGTGCCTAACAGAGGTCAAGTGCTAGACACTTTTAACATAGCCTAATTTAATCCTTACATGGGCAGTATTTTCGTCCCATTTTACCGGTGAGAGAACTGTGAAGCTCAAAGGGGTAGCACGTCCCAGTACTTAACAAATGGCATCTACTTCATCGTCTCATTCGTACTGAGAGTCAGACAGGCAGCCAGGGAGACCGTCACTCACAGCCCTGAAAATAGGTTCTCCTGACTTCATTTCAGACCATGGTTCTACAACTTACTAAGCCTGTCTGTGTAGCTGAGGAAACGTACAAACATACCATGTGCTTAGATTTCCAGTCACAGTTCATTTCTAGCAATGAGTAAACTTGGAACTGTATAAGAGGAAAAAAATAGAAATATCTCTTTAAAAATTCTTTGTTAAACTATAAATTCTTCAAAGATAGGTACATCTGTGGCCTGACACTTAATTTTTACATACCACATACAGTAGGAGTTCAATAAATCGACTTGATAAGTATTTATTGAGCAATTATTATATGTTCACCCCGGAAGTTTGAACATCATTCTCCCGATTTTAGGGAGCATGCAGTTTGGCCCATGCAACAATAAGAAGAAACTATAAGACTATATACAGTAAGGTGGTAATTTACATAAAATTAGTGCAAACATCTGGATCCAACAGGAATGAAAATCGAAGGTTTACCTTGTGCCATGCACCAAGCTACACGTGCTTCTTCACATACATAATCCACTACGTCCCTTACACCAACCCACAGAGGCAAGGGTGAGTTACATTTCCAGTGGGAATACAGAGCATAGGTAGGTTAAGCAACTTGTCCCATGTCACACATCAAAGGGTTAAGGTGGGATTCCATCTCAAGGTTGTGCCAGTGCTCTTCACTCCAAATTTAGGGCTTTGGGGGTTCACCACTCATGAACTTCCCAAGCATAAGACAGGACAGCAACTATGGCAGGGACGGTAGGAGTCTGTGATGGGGAGTGACTGTGGAGACATGTGGAGAGTGGCATCCCCGTACCAGGTGTTCCACAGTAACACAATTACAAAGCACAGGAAGACCCAGGTTTCAAGCAGCCCCACCCACAAACATGAGTGTCCTGCTCTATAGGAAAAGAGCAGCCATCCTCGACTTTCTTTCTTGTAGTTATTTATTTTTTTAACATCTTTATTGGAGTATAATTGCTTTACAGTGTTGTATTAGTTTCTGCTGTATAACGAAGTGAATCAGCTATGCATATATCCCCATATCTCCTCCCTCTTGCATCTCCCTCCCTCCCACCCTCCCTATCCCACCCCTCTAGGTGGTCACAAAGCACCGAGCTGATCTCTCTGTGCTATGCGGCTGCTTCCCAGTAGCTAGCTATTTTACATTTGGTAGTGTACATATGTCCATGCCACTCTCTCACTTTGTCCCAGCTTACCCTTCCCCCTCCCCGTGTCCTCAATATATGTCCATGTCACTGTCTCACTTTGTCCCAGCTTACCCTTCCCCCTCCCCGTGTCCTCAAGTCCATTCTCTAAGTCTGCATCTTTATTCCTGTCCTGCCCCTAGGTTCTTCAGAACCATTTCTTTTATTTATTTATTTTTTTTAAGATTCCATATATATGTGTTAGCATATGGTATTTGTTTTTCTCTTTCTGACTTACTTCACTCTGTATGACAGACTCCAGGTCCATCCACCTCACTACAAATAGCTCAATTTCGTTTCTTTTTGTGGCTGAGTAATATTCCATTGTATATATGTGCCACATCTTTATCCATTCATCTGTTGATGGACACTTAGGCTGCTTCCGTGTCCTGGCTATTGTAAATAGAGCTGCAATGAACATTCATCCTGGACTTTCAAAGAGGAGGAAGTTATCCAAGGAAAGGACACCTCTTTACAGTTGGCCCTTGGCAGCCCACGCTGAGGGAGAACCCTGGGCTAACGACCTGATATGGAAGGGCTCCGGGACTCCTAAGGATGTGCCTGACCCCATTTTAACACTTTGGAAATCATACTTTTGGGAGGCTGAGCTTTACAACTAAAACAGCCTGAAGGAACCGAGGCTTAGTGCCTTTTATGTTACGGTTACTGTTGGAGGAAATTTGAGCCTGTAGAGCAGGATGTGAAGGAGCTAATGGAGAAGACTTTGGATTCAGACAGACTTGAATTCTGGGCCTTTTTTAACTAGTGTAGCTGTGGGCACTCCTTTAGCTTCTCTAAGCTTCAGTTTCCTTATCTATACACTGAAAAGACTAACGATGGTTTCACAGACTTGCAATTCAGGGAAATCGCTTATACGTGGAGATTATTATTATCACTCTGCTTACCATTAGTAATAAAACTCTGTCAAGCAAGGAAGGGATAGTTGACAGAAAGAGGCTCCTGAAGGGGCAGGATGGAGTGAAAGCCAAAATCCAGGTGGATGGGTTGTCCCAAGACAGCAGGAAGGAATTAATGCCATGAGGTACTGACAGATACAAACATAGGAAATTTACCCAAGGGAGAAAGGAGAGGCAGGTCTGCGCCTCTTGGCTTGGAAAAAAATTATAGGATAATTTTCTGTCAGTTTTTCCTAATGTTTCTCTTAGGTGGTGTTAAGCGTAGTTTTCATTTCCTGAGCCTTTATCATTTAACTGCAGGGGCTGGGATCGGAAGAGTTCCATGTGTCTTGGAGTGGTGGAAAGGATTATCTCAACATGGAATCTTTGTGTCCAAAGTCAAGAATCTGCTTCCACATATTGAGACATCAGTGGATGTACACATCTGTGGGTGTGTGTTGTCATTTAAGTATTATCATTTGCGGGTCTGTACTGTCTTTTAATGTCACGTGCCGTGCTTCTGAAGTGGCAAAGCAGAATCCTAGTTCAAGAGCAGTCTAAGGTGGTGCAGCTTAATGGAAGAGGCAGCTACTCTGCAGATTGGATCCAGCTCCTGTAGCAGCCACATACAGTTAGAGGTGGGGATAACGCAGTGTGCCGGTAACCAGGGTTACTCCTGCCCCCAGGAAGGGCATCCTAGGGGATTTTACTTGTGCATTGAACCAGTAAGGGTTCTTCAGAGAAATGGCACTGTTAGGAGATTTTATACTTATACACAGTTGACCCTTGAACAATGTGGGGGTTTGGGGCTCTGACCTCCATGCAGTCTAAAGTCTGTGTATGTCCGTACAGCCAGCCCTCTGTATCCACAATTCTGCATCTATGGATTCAACTAACCTCTGACTGTGCAGTACGTATTTACTGAAAAACATCCATGTATAAATAGACCCTCGCAGTTCAAATCTGTGTTGTTCAAGGGTCAACTGTATACACACACACATACACATACGTATATATACTGTATACACATAGGATGTGTATGGACATATATATACACACACACAGGATATATACTACATATATACCTCACAGGAACTGTATGTATATACATTTATATCCTGTTGATTCCGTCTCTGGAGAACGCTGACTACACTAGCTAGACATGACTTGAGATAAACTTCACAGTTCAAAGGGAGAGATTTAGTTTAAGGAATTAGCTCATGTGATTGTGGGAACTGGCAAGGTCAAGATTCTTAAGGCAGGCCAGCAGGCTGAGAACTCAGGCAGGTCTTAGTGCTACAATCTGGAGGTAGCATTTCTTCTTCAGGAAACCTCAATTTTTGTCCTTAAGACCTTCAACTGATTAGGCCCACCACACTAGCAAGGGCAATTTCCTTTCCTCTAACCACATCTACAAAATACCTTTACAACAACACCTAGATTCCTGTTTGATTCAAATACTGGGTACTATATAAAGCCTAGCTATCTGTACACATAAAACTACCCGTCACACGCATGAAGATGGCTGATAAATAGGAGTCCTTCTTAGTCATCTACACAGTGATGGCCAGGGAAATTTCACCAAGCTGGGCATCAGTAGAGCTGGGCTTTGCACTACCCCCTAGGTAACCTGGAAGTATATCCTTCAAACTTCTGAGCCTCCGTTTCCTCAGGTGGAGCCTAATAATGCTTTTCCTGCTTACTTATCATGAGGTTTAAGGAGATAAGGTATGTAAAAGTTTTTGGAAAAAAATCGTATTTTCATAGATAATGCTGATTGCATACTTACTATGTTCAGACGTTATGCCGGGTTCTTTACATAAATTTTATTATTTAATTCTCAAGACAATCCTGAGGTTGATACCATTTTATAGATGAGGCAATGAGAGCTCAGGGAGGTGAAGTAACTTGGGCAAGGTCCCATAGCAAGTAAATAGCAGCTAAGATTCAAACTGAGCCATGTCTGACTCTGAAACCTACAATTTAACATCTTTACTGTATTTAAATGTAGTAAGATTTATTATGCACCCATATTCATTATGTAGCTGGAGGCAGGTGAACCGTGTGACCAAATTCACGTTTTGATGATCACCTAAAGTACATTATAAAAGGTATCAAACAGTTCTTATTTGATATATAGTATCAAGGGAAACCAAATACTCAACAACATTACTGCATATATGCCCAGAAACTAATAGAGGACAAATCTATCCCAGTTAGTCTGCTTGATCTGCGTCTAAGCAGTTTCCCTATGTCAGTGAGTCCTATCTCTATCTCCTTACACTAAGTTCTTCAGGAAACATAAAATGTGAGTAGGTAACTTCAACACATGTTATTATACTGAAACCACTGAGAACATATTACAAAGTATTACAAATATGGAAGGATGCAATAGGAAGAAAAATAGACTTGTAGACACAATGAAAATTTCTAGCACTTTCTCCTATAAAATTTCAGCTGTTACTGAATATACATAAGATAAATCTTTATTGCTTCTTGGAAATGCTTAATTGCTACAAAACTCTTAGCAGCTTATAACCCTACCTGTTCTCTTACAGTGCTGGGCATAATTGACAATATTTCAAATACTACATACTATAATAAAAACATCTGTACACTGTTTGCTTTCTGCTAGTATCAGAAAGGAGGCTAGTTTCCTGAATGTTTTTTTGTGTACATGGGGAAACGTCCTCTACCCTATAAAGCTCTGATCTAGCCCTGGTTTTAAGTGGCTTTGTAGGCATTGGAGTAAAAACCATCCCTACCCACCCTGTTATGTGCATTAATGCACATTCAGTGTAATTTCCCAGGGGTGATTCTTTGTTCATTCAGAAAAGGTTTTTGTCAGGAATTTTATTCATTCCCATGCATAATAATTCCCCCCTCCCTCAACTTAGTGAAACCACTCACTGACTTCTGCTCCCAAGCCTTATGCAGATCACACTCCAAATGTAGGGAATACTACTCATTAACAAAATACTTGATTTTCCTCCCCTTCAGGGACATGGCAGCTCTGTACCTCCCTACCCCATTAAATATAACGTTGCCATGGACTTGCCTTAACCAGTAAACTGTAAATAAATAGAAGTAACTCAAGAATGGGGAAGGTGATTTCCTAAAGATGTACTGGGCCAGCAAAAGTATGTATGTATGTTTACCGTAATGTCAGAAGTACCCCTAAAAAGCCATCTGTCACCCTGTCCCACTCCTACACAGAAGTATCTCCTAGTACAATTTGAGATTTAACCAGTGTCACCAGTCCTAATTTCCTGTTTGTTCTAAAAAGTTATTTTGGAACTTTCACCTTTTGCTTCACAAGTAATTTCAAAGAACAATGCTTTCTAACAGCCAGTGACCTACAACTACCAGCTGTGTGTTGTGTGTTCCCTGTGTAGTCACACTTAAAGATCGCCAAAAATTACTTACATTTGAAAATCTAGCTTTTCAAGATTGAAAAGTTAAATATGTCTCAATTACCCATTTTCTGTAGTGATTTCAAAAATGGATTCCAGAATCCCCTTTAGACAGGAAAAAAAAAGTGCTTAATAAGTAAGAGGTTTGCTGACATTGCAGTTATTACATTTAACAGCTCGGACATATTCATTCGCCGAGGAACAAGATGAAGAGTTTGAAATGGCCTATAATAAAATGACAGTTTGATTTGTGTGGAGGATGATATCTCTGCTCTGTCTTCATTTAGATCACTAATGTGCCTGCATAATACAACTTCCGTAATTAAGCATGATAAAAACAAACAGTGCCACCTTTTGGACGATGCTTAAACTTTATGCTTAAAGACAGACACAAGCCAGCCTCAGACAACCTACTCAGTACCCACCAGCATTCATCACAGATGCCAGGAAAATCTTATTTTTATTAGTAGTACATTTCCAGGGCATGAAAACTTTTATTGGCACCGTAGGAATGCAAGCCACCATAGTGTGACTTGCACCTGTCCAACTGACTTGGAATTGCACACTCAGATTGGCTTTTTAACATCTCTATGGAAATGGCTGCTGCAGCCGTGTGTTTATTTGCTTCTTGGAACACCTGAGGACATTTTTTCCCCCCAGTTTCAGTTCCTTTCGAAACCTAGGGTGAAATGTATCTGGCTCAGGTGTCAGGTTTGGAAAAGCAGGTGGATGAATGTCATGTATAAAAATAGAAATGCTATTGTTATTCTGCTCAGAACTGTTATTCATAACGAAAGTGGGAGGAACAGACAAGAAAAGACTGTTTCACCAAAACTCACTTTCTGTTGAAAAGCACAGATTGGTTCAGTAGTGGGCAATCTAAAGAGATGACCTGTGCATAAAGATGCAAGTATTTTTTTTTTAATTTATATGTTTTATTTTTGGCTGCATTGGGTCTTCGTTGCTGTGTGCAGGCTTTCTTCTAGTTGCAGCGAGCAGGGGCTGCTCTTCGTTGTGATGCGGGGGATTCTCATTGCGGTGGCTTCTTTTGTTGTGGGGCATGGGCTGTAGGCGGGCGGGCTTCAGTAGTTGTGGTGCGTGGGCTCAGTAGTTGCGGCTCACGGGCTTTAGAGCGCAGGCTCAGTAGTTGTGGCGCAGGGGCTTAGTTGCTCCGTGGCATGTGGGATCTTCCCAGACCAGGGTTCGAACCCGTGTCCCCTGCACTGGCAGGCGGATTCTTAACCAGTGTGCCACCAGGGAAGCCCGATGCAAGTATTTTAAAAGAGGAATTCCAGGGCTTCCCTGGTGGCGCAGTGGTTGAGAGTCCGCCTGCCGATGCAGGGGACACGGGTTCGTGCCCCGGTCCGGGAAGATCCCACATGCCGCGGAGCAGCTGGGCCCGTGAACCATGGCTGCTGAGCCTGCGTGTCCGGAGCCTGTGCTCCGCAACAGAAGAGGCCACAACAGTGAGAGGCCCGCGTAGCACAAAAAAATAAAAAAATAAATAAAAATAAATAAAAGAGGAATTCCAAACTGTCATTCTACTCAAGCGTTTAATAACCACCTAGCATTGTGCTGAGAACTATGCATGAGACAGTCCTGCAGCCCCTAAAATTATTGACATAATCGTTACTTGAAGGCTGTGTGGTAGGAGAAATGTTTCAGAGGTGCGATTTTAAAGGATTAGGGAATATAAAATGAAAATGGAGGTAATTTTGATGATGATGATGGTGATGAAGAGGAGGAGGGAGAGGATAGCTAACATTTATCGAGTACTTGCTATGTGCCAGGCACTGTTTGAATGTTGTACGTGTATAAATTCACTTACTCCTCATGAAAAGTTAATGAAGTAGGTTCTCTTATAACCATGATGCCACAGATGGGGAAACTGAAACAGAGAGAGGATTAGTAACTTGTCCAAAGTCACATGGTCAGTTACAACTTACTAGAAAATCTCATGTCAAAGAAAACTGAAAAAAAGCGTGTTTTGCCATGTTGAAAAAATCATGGGCCAAAGCCAGGATGTGGGCATGAATATTAACTTCATTCATTCATTCATTCATTCAACAAATACACAATGATTTGAACACCTATTCTGTGCCAGGTACCATTGTGAGAGCTGAGGATTGAATGAAACAGACAAACTCCCTGGCATCACAAAACCTGCCTGACAGTGGAGCAGATAATACACAGAAACATGTCTTGTGACAATTAGGAAAGCAGGATAGAATTAGAGAATGCTTGGGGACACCACGCTACTATGCTCGAGTTGATATGAGATAAAATGATTGATACCTGCCCCCAAAGCACTTTGACCCTGACGAGGAAGGCAGACAGACTCAGTAAAAAAGGTGTGTCGTGACTCGTGCTATGGGAGACATAAGCACAGACTGCCCAGAAGGACACAGGGCCCCCCATCCAGACTGGGAATGGAGTGTCAAAGAGGGCTGTTCAGAGATGGCAATGTTTCCACTGAGAATTATAGAATAGAGTTAGCTAGACAGGAAATGTGGGGACATCTTGGGAAAGAATAAACAGAAAACATGAAACTTGAAAGCTATGTATATAAAATATTCATTCCGCTTCTCTAGAAAACCTTGACTAATTACCAGTTACCAGATCTTGCCAGACTCTCGAGTTTCATATTTGTGCTTATTCTTTCCCAAGGTATCTAGGTAGGTAGGTAGATAGATACATGTATATTTACGTGTATAAATTCGCATATTTACGTAGATAAATAAGGAATTGGCTCATGCAATTACAAAGGCTGAGAAGCCCTATGATCTGCCATCTGGAAGCTGGGGACCTAGGAAAGCCTGTGGTGTCATTCAGGCCTAATCTGCAGGCCTGAGAATAAGGAACGCTGAGGAAAGGAGAAGATTTATCTCCCAATGAGGCAGGAAGAGCTGAATTCTTCCTTCCTTTGCCTTCTTCTTCTATTCAGGCCCTCGGTGGATTGGACAAGTTCCACCCACCTCGGGGAGGGCAAACCACTTTACTGAGTCTACTGATTTAAATGCTAAGTTCATCCCAACATCCTCACAGACATACTAGAAATAATGTTTAGCTAAATATCTGGGCACACCTGTGATCCAGTCACGTTGACACATAAAGTTATCCATCACACGAAGCAGCTCCGTATAGTGGGATCTTAGGCTATGTGCAGACGAGCAGCCAGAAACAGGTGGCTCTGGAAGGTTGAGCAGAGAGCAAATCGCACCAGACCTCATCTGGCCTGCGCTGGAGCAGGTGCTAATCCTGAGGGCCGTGACGGATCGCTGGTGGAAAAGAGGTGATACAGTCCACATTCTGGAGAGAGCCCTGTAGCAATGATGTAAGTCACAGGCCAGAGGGAAACAAGATAACGGCAGGAGGATAAGCAGAGACTGTCACAGCGATCGTGGGGGGAGATGATGAACTTGAGGATGAGGAAACCCATTTTCAAGACGCTTAGAAGAAAGATGGTGATTTTTTGGACTTGAAAGAGGCATGGAAAGGAAGGCAAACAGTAAGATGTGCAGGTCACTGCCCCGGGTGACTGGGAAGATGGTCGTATCATTCACATGAAAAGAGATTCAAAATGAAGGGCAGACCTGAAGCATCATTGATGTTCCTGCCAGGGCAAACTCCCCTGTTTCTTCCAATATGCCATAATCTCTATCCTTTCCAGGCATTTGCAAAGACTGTGGCCCCTACCTTTTCCCACCTCTTTGTGGCCTCCACTCGCTGAGCTTTCCCTGGGTAATCCCTCCGAAAACCTCAGGTCTTGGCTTCAATGTCATTTCCTCCGTAGCCTCCATGACCCCAGGCAGTTGAGGCTCCTGCTAGATGCTCTCTAGCGCCCTGTTCTCTCTCTCCCCCAGCTTTATGAGAGTTTATTTTTACTTTGTCTCCCAAACTAAACAATGAAACATGTGGATTCCTCACTACACAATTCCTGCCACATGGCACACCCTATGAAATGCTTGTCGGATGCCTATATGATAAGTGTCCTATAAACCCCTAGATATATGGGTACCAAGCTCTAAAGAGGGGTCTGAAATTAGAGGTATGGATTTGGGCGTCATCAGCCGGTGGAGGCAATTTCCCTTAAATTGATGATCACACAGCCCTAGGAGATGAAAGTGTTTTTTCAATAGCACTCTGAAGGACAGCACTAAAAAAAAAAAAAAAAAAAAAAAAAAAAACCCGTATATTTATTATGCCCCAAGCACCTCACATGTATTTTCTTTTGATGCTTTCTATCTTCCCAGGAAAGCAGGTGGTGGCATACACTCATTTTCCTTCTTGTTTTCTCTCTCCACTGGTTTCTTTTCAGCTCAAGTAAAAGGCTTTTCACACTAACAGCAGAGACAGCATAGACACACTGAAATGACTCACAAGCAAGGAGATTTCTCCCCTCAGTATCAGGGAATGACTTTTCTTCAAGGACAAAGATGAAAACAATGCTTTCCCCCGATTTCCCTTCTAAATCTTCTCCCATCTCTGAGGGTCTTCATGTCCCCTGAGTTCACCATCCTGTGTCCCACACAGCCTAAGTTTCTCTTTGGGAATAGTTAGCTCTCTCCAGTTGGCTTAGCCCAAGCTTGAAACCCTTCCTGCTCATGGAACAGGATTCAGCATCAATCATCAAGGCATCATTTTCCTACCAAGTTCTCCCACCAAGGTGAAGAGGTGCATCTTTTCTGGATGAGATTAATGGAAACGCTGTTTCTGTGCACACCTTGTGTTCAGTGCCTGATCAAGATATAACCTGGTATGCTAATGAATGCTAATTAGGGTGGATTATGGTATGGCCATCTGTCACATCAGTTTATTTCATTGGACCCCTCTGCTGGAAGGAATTATGCTCTCCTACTCTTGTGAAGATTATTTAATTTGAATACGGAATAAGGAGACTTTGTCCTCAGTTCACATCTCTATAGTAATCATCAGAATCATTCACATTTATTTTGTGCCTTTTTCTGTACCCCTCTAAATGGCTTAATGTTACACTTTCAGAGAACATGAAGAATGACAGTGAGACCAGTTAATAAATACTAAGCAAATGCACAAAGTATACATCCTTGCAGAAATACAGGATTAAGTACATGAGACCTTTCTGAAATGCTTGTCTGCGGATATTCTGCATGACTTCTGAATTGCTGGGTGTTATTTTAAATGGGAATGAAAGCATGGCTCTGAGTTGAATGGATTATGTTTTTTAGAAGTCTTTGAACAAAAGATTATAATAGACATCTTGAGACTTATAGTAGAAGGCTTTTTGCTAAGGAGGTATTTTGAGTGTAGATGTGCATCTCTTCTAATAGTTGAAGAAGTGATTTCAACGTGGACTGAAATGATTTACCTATTTTTCAGAACGTGAAAATAGGTCTCTTCCTACTTCAGATACCACAGTATGAGGCAGAGCCCCTCCACATGTGGAATTGCAGTATTCTTGGAACCCCCTTCAACTCTGATATAGAAAGGATATAAGAGCAAGAGAACTTTTTGAAGCAATTTCATTTGAAGAGAACTATTCCTATGCTAATTCTCCAACACTCCTCCCTTCCAAGTCCTCTAAGAGGAAGGGTGCTAGTTCCCTCACCTCAAGCCTAGTGAAGAGAATTTTCTGGAAACTGCTTAGAAAGTATGAACCATGAGGACCAGTGCCTCATCCACTTCTGGGAAAGTTCGAGTCGCCCATAACAGTGGTGGATAGTGATGGTTGCATTGCCATGGGTCTGCGCTTCCAGAAGTTTTGGGGGCAAAGGATTTGTGAGTGTTTCCTATGGACTATACTTCGGCCAGGCAGGAGACAGGGTCATTGTGAGGTTACTGTTTCCCAACAGTAATCCCAGTTGGCCAAAGAAATTTGAATCTGTGTAGAGATTTGCTATAAACTCATTAGCATAATGTCTAAAGTCTAGAAATCCAAGCTCTTTCTTTTATACATGTGGGAACTAAGACCCAGGGAGTGATTTCCCCAAGGCCATAAGTAGTAAGACTTAGAAACTAAAGCACCCAGCAGAATTGCGGCTGGAAACTCTGGGTGAGCTAGCAGCATGCAAATGTAGACCAAATCCAGATCAACATGTGGTATCTACAGCTTTGCATCACAACCTTTTCATGTGCTGCACAGGTATGCTTGAATATCCTTTAGCAAAACCAGGTCCTGAGCACAGTCCAACAGTTGAATGTACAGAGGTGGCACTAACTTACCAATTACTCAGGATGTGTTTTATATTATTTTATTAATAGATGAGATGGATTTGTTTTGATTTTATATTTATGCCGAATGGAGAAAGAACACCAGCTGCTAGATCTAACTTTTGGACCTGGATGCCTAAAGCAATCTGATTGAAGTGACATGAAATGTAAGATGGGGAATTATGATTTCTTGTTATATGTAGGAGCCTTTTCAAGTCTTTCCATTGATGCCATAACACAACTGCATTACATCCCATAAGAGGATGCATTCATGATTGCCCAGTCACTGAGAAGAAGGAAGCTGGAAAACAAAGCTACTAAAGTTACAGGGAGTACTTTAAACACCCAGGTCTTGGAATAATAGGTTACCAAAAGAAAGGCAAATCATGTTTAGCTTCTACACACAGGCACATACTGTATTTTGCAAGTTTACAACCATCTGGATTAATCTTGTAGAGATATCCAAAGACTCTAAATGCATACAGTGATTCCTTTTGGCATTTATTTTCCATATTCCTACACTTTTTTCCTTTTGCATCAAAATCTTTAGATTTGAAACACAGGTCACCTGATCCTCGAACTCATCCTTCTGGTCTCTGATAAATAACAGGGGAGCAGGCAGGGAAGGAGTAAAGGATTCTGATTTTCTAAAAAAGCATACTCTTTTATTCCTGGGCAACAGGCCTTCTAGGAATAGCTAGATATAGTTTTTTTTTAAATCCTAAATATTAAATCTTGAGGGATTTCAAAGGTAAATAAATAAGTAAATAAATGCTTTATTATGTCATGCAAACTTTTCCTTTAGTCTTATGAGCATTTCCATTGTGAAAACTGGGTATCTCACTATTAAAAATCCACCTCCTTCTGGTTCCCTGATTTTTTTTTCTCTTTTCCCATTAGTCATTGTCTATTTTCTCCTCCATTTAATGAGCCCATTTATTCTCTTTTCCCATCGCTCCCTTCACTCCAAGATGCTGTTTTGGAGGAGGAGGGCAGGACTTCTCATCCCTTTCCACTTGGGGAAGCGTTAAGTGCATGTTTTCCTCACCCAGAGCCAGTAGGATTAACCCTGGGGTGAGTGGGCATGGGGGTGAGGTGCACACTCTAGGACCTTCTTCTCATCAAGCTGTTCCCTTGGCAGTGACCACATTAACCTGTATTTAACTTTTTCCGAGACCAGGCCAGGTCCCATGTTTGCAAGACCAGGCCAGGTCGGAAACAGTAATAGACATCCTGAGTGGGCCCTTGATTATACTGGCCCTCATTTGTCTCTTTTTTTCTTCCACTGCAACAGAAATCCATGAGGTGGGAAGGGGCTTGCCTGCTGCATGATTTATTACTCAGTCTTTGCAGGATCGGTACATTTCATTTGAATATTTGCAATCACATGCAAGTTGTGCCTGGTGCTCTGTATCTTGAATGTAGGAATCTTTACTGCACTAACCAAGACATATTATTCACCGCTCTGGAGGTAGCAGAAGATTGATTGATTCTAGTACGTTCTGCTCACCCAGCAGCTGTTGGATTCACAATCATTTGCTTAGAAAATCCATCAGAATTAAAGAGCAAATTTCAAAATAAATTGCTATCGTTTTCATCTGCAGCCTGGCTGCATGCATCGTGGGAAATACAAAGATTCTTTTGCCTAAACGCTTCTTTGAACCTTGTTTTCATAACAATGCTTATGAGAGCAAGTGCCTCGGGAATTTTTCCAGTGACAACAGCCAGTGTTTGACCTCATGACGTTGAGGTGGGCTTTCAGCTTCATCTGATTTATGTTAACGACGAGCAGACTCATCAAAATGAGTCAGAACCCTTGAATCGTTGTAGGTCTGCTGCTCTGAAGGAGCGAAAACTCTAGAAAGGGAAAATGGCTGCTCATCCAACCTGCTGAATAGTGAGAGGAGCCTGGCTCAGGGCTCTGTCCCACACAGTGAGGCTGACCTCTTGGGAAGCATCCCCAGGGCTTGGACTTTCTTTGCTGGAAATGTTGAGTGGCTCCTGTCTCCTGGTCCATGCAGCATACGTACCCCTTCCAAAGCACCCTTCATGATGACCATTGTTACCATATCCATTTAACAGAACAATATGAGATTTACAGAGGAAGTCGCCTTCAGCAATTCGGTGGCAAATATGAAACTGAGTGGTCAGAATTCTGCTTAATCCAACCCTGTTGCTAACATACAGTGAATCGTGTTGCTTCCCTAGACTTTATACAAATATTTTTCCCTGAACTGTCCTGAAATGATTTGCCTTCAATGGCTTATCAATTTCATTATAATCTTGACCCCAGGCTCTCTCACCCTCATCTTTTAGCTAAATGCAGTCAGTATGGCCTAGTGGTTAAGGCCCTTTGGAATGAGATGCCTTGGATAATTCCCACCATTTTCTCACCATGTGACCTTGGACACGTTAATCAGGTTGAACCGTATGAGATTGCCATATCTGAAGCTCAAAACCAGTTGAAGGGGCTTCCCTGGTGGCGCAGTGGTTGAGAGTCCACCTGCCAATGCAGGGGACACGGGTTCGTGCCCCGGTCCGGGAAGATCCCACATGCCGCAGAGCGGCTGGGCCCGTGAGCCATGGCCGCTGAGCCTGCGCGTCCGGAGCCTGTGCTCCGCAACGGGAGAGGCCACAGCGGTGAGAGGCCCGCGTACCGCAAAAAAAAAAAAAAAAACAAAACAGTCGAATATTAGCAATTTCATATGGTTCAACCTTAACTTCTCTAAATATTAGCTTCCTCCTCTGGGAGGAAGCTCCTCATAACTGCAGAATTATGATGAAAATCAAATGAGATAATAACCTGTCAAGACTTGGTGTAGTGCTTGGCACGGATGAGTGTCGGCTGTTTTTATCATGGACAGGAGGAACATTAATTAGGTGTGCCTCACTTCAGCTGAATCTGCAGAAGCCGTCGTTGCAAGCAGATTTGGGCATTCTGGTCTATTGTGCTATTTTTCAACACAGAAATCTATATTGATAATGTTTGTAACACGTTAAAAATCTGAAATCAGGATTACAAACTGTACCTAGAGAGTTCGACACAGTTAAAATTTCAAATCAAACAAGGGTGCTATCATTTAGAAAGCATTCTCACCACATGCCTCTCATTAAAAACCGTTCAAAAATAACCCAATGGCTTTTTTTTTTTTTTTTTTTTTTTTTTTTTGGGCGGTACGCAGGCCTC
Organism: Globicephala melas; assembly: GCF_963455315.2. Classification (NCBI taxonomy): domain Eukaryota; kingdom Metazoa; phylum Chordata; class Mammalia; order Artiodactyla; family Delphinidae; genus Globicephala; species Globicephala melas. The sequence continues at coordinate 23,652,064 of NC_083331.1, forward strand.
TCACTGTTGTGGCCTCTCCTGTGGCGGAGCACAGGCTCCGGACACGCAGGCTCAGCGGCCATGGCTCACGGGCCCAGCCGCTCCGCGGCATGTGGGATCTTCCCAGACTGGGGCACGAACCCGTGTCCCCTGCATCGGCAGGTGGACTCCCAGCCACTGCGCCACCAGGGAAGCCCCCCAATGTCTTTTTAATTTCTATTTATTGTATCCTTGGTGTGGTTGAGCATTGTTCCATATCTGTATTGGTTATTTGTGTTTCGAACCAAAGAGTTTGGGGCCCAAATCTACCTGTAGAAGGAGGGGGGATGAGAAGGTCTTGGGCTTTTCCGCAGATCTTCTGGAGCGTTACCATCTCCCTTCTGCCTGCGTTACAACCTCTCTGCTCTCCTCCATCCTACTCTTTCTCCCCAGGGTCTGATCCAGGCTCACAGAGTAAAAGCCCCTTCCCTAGGATAGTTTATTTTAACCAGGATCTTCTTCTGGTTAAATCAACAATCAACATCATAAGAAAGACTCAAGCTGACAGGACAAAGGAATCCTGGTTCTGGAACCTAGCTCTTCTGAGGTAGCATGGCAATTGAGAACAAGAGCAGAAGACAATGGAAGCCATATCTAATTTTTAAAATGTCGGTGATAAGCAAAATAAATAACAGAATACCAGTAGTGTCACTTGGGTCCAGTATGCAAGTTAATGGATAGCCTCAGTCCTGTGAAGTTTACATTCTAATCTGAACAAATGGTGCTCACCCACAAGTGAGCCTAACCTCAAAAATCATTGCATAGCCCTTTATTTCCTAAAGAAAACACTTCCTTGATGGTAGCAATTATTGAGTTGCTTAACATTTGTGTCAGCCACGGCCCTAACATTGATTTCTAAACAAGTGAATGATCAAGTGATAGATTATGTGATATACCTTCTAAATACTGTAAATGTTCAGAGAAAGGATGAGGCATGACAGGCTTTACAGAATAGCCGGGACTCAGATGGGATCCACTGGGTGACCCAGAAGGTGGTGTCTCTTCTGTGTTGTGCTTCCATTCTTGGCTTTGCTCTATGAATTCTGACCCTTTCTCAGAAACCTTTAGAAATACCTGATTTCCTCAAAGCAGATGAAAACTCTCAGTCTTGAGCTTCAAGATGCTGGACTCCATAACTGACTCTCCCCGTGACATTGAACTGCCCTTGCTCCCAGAGCTGGGCTCATGGCGCTAATCTAAGCAACCCTCATTGGCCTCCTCCACTCTCACCTCTTACTCTTACCTCTGAGTCCCCAAACTAACCTCTACTCCTTCTGTGAATGCTGCTGCTGCTTCTCCACTTCCTCCTCCTTCTCTTTCTTCTCCCCTCCCCCTCCAAATCTCCACATTTCCCTCTATCTCCCTTTCCATCTATGTCCCTATCAGAGTCACCAGACTGGGTGACTCTGGTCACCCAGTCATTTGAACCATCTGACCACAGCTAACTGTGTCAGGAAAATGTGGTTTGGAGTTTTGTTTTGGTGTGGTGGAATGGTTGTTTCTCTTTTATTTTCTTACTCATTTTCATGTGTGTGCTCCTGGCTGCTCTGGTAAATTCAAAACTCTTGAAAGCAGGAGCACTGTCTTCTCTTTGCTCTGATGCTTCCCACACTGCTCAGTACTCTGCACACAGTGGGCGCCCCAGAGTTGTCGCTGGCTGATGGATGTAACGAAAAGCTTCAACAGCCTCATGAACCCATAGACCACAGAGTGGTTTAATCACACTTGCTGGTTGTCTCATCCTACAAACTCCGGGCAGAAAGCCGAAACCCACCCAAGATGTGGTCACGGTCTTATAATGACACAGTATTTATTTACAAGCCTTATTAGGAGGAAATCAATCTGTAGTATCTAAAGCCTTCTAGACTTATCGTCTGATTAGCCCTCTTCTTGTGGTTTGAGAGCGATCTAACTCTATAGAAAAGGAGCAACCACAGAGGGTACGCAGCCTACTTTATATGTGTCCTTGGTGACATCCGTAAGACCTTTGCTAGAGAAGCCTCTTATTCCCTTACTCCTTGAAGCCTTCTTCAGTCTCTTTGACCAATGGTAATCATTCCATTTTTAAAAAACTTCTATAGTGTCTAATGTCTGGAGCACATAAATTGATCTTTGGTATTTATAGCTGTGAAATAAAATTCACATTTTATGGCAGGACAAGAAAAATTTAAACATAAAAAATTTTCTCTGCCCTTTGGTTCCTCTCTCCCCACTACTGTGCATTGTGTATCTGCATTATGTATCATCCAAACCTTCCCCATTGGCAGAAATACCTGTTCAACCACAAAGAACAACATTCTCTTAGCACCAACAAGACAAATCCTCAAAAGGTAACGTTCCTTCTTGATCTCATAAGGGGCCACGATGATGCTTAGATCTGGATTGTGTAAACTGTCAACAATACGTCATTTAACGTACAGCTCTCTGTCTCAAAAACTTATATAACTGTGCCTTCACTTCAAATGGGCGGAACAGTTCTCAGAGCTTTCTGAAATGCCCTTCCCAGGTCATAATCTTCAAATTTGTCTCAAGTAAAAATTTCCTTTTCTTTCTTAGATCGAGTGATTAATTTTTCGGTCGACATAGCAATAAGCAAATAATGTCAGCCAATAACAATGACTGACGATACAAAGAAGTAGGAGATTCCTGCTAATTATCCTCTGAAGCAGAGTTCAAAGACACCTTTTCTTTTTATTCTTTACCTAAAATTAAATGGCAGTTAGACAGCAACAATTCCATTCATGGCCAGCAAGAGACCACGGAGATGAAATATGTTCACGTCCCTTCAAGTCTGTTATTCCAATTCTCCTCTCTTTTCTCCTTGGAAATAGATATTAGCTAGATTGAAACATGGGGCCAGCCATTAGGTGGTGATGATATTAAGGCACTTCACTTGTTTTTGCAGCTCTTATATGTTTCCATGGAAATAAGAGTTGGAAGCCAGCAACTGAGGAGTAAGAATTCTGGGTTTTCCTTAGCTTCTGGCTGCTGACAAAGAGCCAGATTTTCAAACAAGCTGAAGAATCTCAGGATCTTTGATCTAGTGCATTTACCACACTCCCTTAAAATAAAGATCCCATAGTTCCTTTTTTGCAAATTTCTATTAATCTTCTTGATTGTCAACTAATATTTAGGTCACCCCCACGGATCCAAGGGTTGGCCCAATACAGTAAACAGCCCTGAGACCATAGTCAGAATATCTGGGCTCGAATTTCACAAATGCTAGTGGTAGAAACTTGGACAGATTATCTGGATTCTCAGAATCTCCATTTCTTAAGTAAAAGGTAAATTATTATTGACAGGGTAGTTTCGATTACTAAACAAAAGAAAGCATGGGAAGCATTTGGTGTAGGGTACACAGTAAATGATCAATAAATGTCAAACGGACCTTAGTGGAGAGACAGAAAAGCAGAAGGTATCTATTTGGTTTCACCTCCACCCACGCCCACATTCATGGGCATCATCATCGAGCTGAGAGGCAACCCTCCCCTTTAACATGAGGTCGTAATCTCTAATCCAAAAGAAATTCATGATGTGTATTAGTTTCCTCTTGCTGATGTAACAAATTACCGCAAACTTAGTGCTTTAAAACTACGTGAATGTATTACCTCGGTGTCTGTAGGTCAGAAGTTCTGGCCAACATGGCTGGATTCTCTGCTTATGGTCTCACGAGGCTGAAATCGAGGTGTTGGCTGGGTCCACATCTAGGTCCACATCTAGGGCTCAGGGTCTTTTCCAAGCTCACGGGTTGTTGGCAGAATTCATTTCCTTCTCACATTTTCCACACGGGCTCCTCCATTTTCAAGCCAACAACAGCACATCAAATCCTTGTGCTTCAAATCTCTTGGACTTCTTTTGCCTTGAGCTGGGAGAAAGTTCTGCTTTCAAGGGCTCCTATCGGGCCTAACTAGGTCATTCAGGCTAATTTTCTATCTTAAGGTCACTTGATTAGTAACTTAATTACATCTGCATAGTCCCTTTTGCCATGTAGCTGAGAGCATTCAAGGGTGGAACACCAGACGGTGAAAGTCACGGGGGCAAAAAGTCTGCTGAGCACGTGATGTGTCCTGTAGAATAAGAATATGGGTTATTGCACTTTATCTGTTACAAATGGGGAAACAGAACAGTGTGAACTATGGTCACCCGAATGTCCAGGAATAGAACCAAAATAACCCCTTTCCTTTGTATATTTCTGATAGACTTGTGATCTCCATACCAGGCACTCCAGATACTACTCAGTCGAATTTCCAGCATCAGCCACCTGCTCTCTCACCTGCATCTTTTAATATGATTCAATGGCAAGAAAAGTCAAATTCAGAAAATAAAAAAAATTCAGTGCCTGCTGTGGAGACCACCACATACTCTGGGTTACAAGATGGAGAGGCTCGTGCAGAAGGCTGGGGAGAGACGGATCCACTTCTCCATTGTGCCTCCGCAGAAGCTTCCAGACCTGTGGCTTCTGTTGGAGAAGGCGGCTCTGCGAGCCTTGCTAGAATCACTGTAGCTGTGGACAGAAGTGAGCCAGGACCCAAGGCACGTGGTGCTGGTCTGGGGTGGCTCAGCCCCAGGTACCTCCAGCCAAAGCCAAAGCCAAAGCCACCTGTTCCCTTGCCTCTAGCTCCACCCTTGGTTATCAGGCTCTTGGTAGCCTCTTCCCTGCTCTCCACCCCCTCCCTGTACCCCACCCGCTGGTAGTACTAGGTTCCTGAAAACCTGAGGATAGCTCAGAACGCAGAGGTGTGATTTTAAGCTGCTAAATTTTGGGGTAACTTATCATGCTGAAATAGATAGCTAATAGAATGAAATTAGCCCCGAATCAATTAACAATAAAATACTCATCCTTAAAAAAAATGATTAAAATTTTCAGTTATTTTCTTAGATTTGATATTGCAACATTAAAAAAGCAGATATCAAAGCTACTACCATATACACTTTAAATATCTTACCATTTTATTTGTCAGTTATACCTCAGTAGTGCTGAAAACAATCAAAAAGTACAGTACATATTTTCTCTTCTGAGAGACACAATGGAGGCAGATTTCAGTTGTGTGAGTGGGTCTAAGGCAGACAGGCTCTCAAACCATTCTCATGAAAACATCTGCAAAGAACCACACGTTCTCTGGAATATTTTCCGAAAGTCATGGGGCCAAGGAAGCTCCCTTCCTGATTCTCCCATCCACAACAGCAGCATGTTACCTCTGTTCGGCCAATAAGAAATCTGGGCATGAAGAAAGTTGATAAACAGGTGAAAAGGGAAAGATCTGGGCTAAACATGTGACATCAAAGAGCCTCAGTACTTTGCCTAAAACCATCAAGATGATGTAGATGTATGTATGCTAGGAGGTTTCCAGAAGCATGGTGACATTTAATTATCCATGAGAAGATGAAGAATGTCTCCCTTTTAGCTCTATGCTTCTCCAGGATAATTGGGGGAAGTTCTCCAAGCTGTTACTAATAAGGTTAAAATCAAATGGAAATTTCCCAGAAATGTTTACCTAATTTTGAACTACCACCTTCTCTAGGTAGAGTCAGGAAACAAGACCTAAATTGAAGATATGACCTACTTCAGGGGAAAAAGCCCCTAAGGTCCCAGTACTGAGCCCTGAACACGGGCTTCCAATGCGGATGCTGTACAAGTGAGCTGTGTTGTTCTTTCAGGGAAAGGGTTTGGACTGTCAGTCTGCTTCAGTGCCACTTCCTGTGATGGTGTATTTACATCTCACTACCCGGAGTGCACGTTCATGCTAATGGATGAAAGCCAGACCAACTCTCTCCTGCTTGTTTATTTTTTAACAATACTTTCTTCTCTTGGAAAACAAGCATCCCTGAAGCCCCCAAGAACATTTGCATTTTGGTTGATACTGTGGTCACTGAGGAATACTCTTGCTTACTTTACAAATATTACATTGACTCAGAGACCCCCTTCTTCAGAGTATTTATTGTCTGTGCTTCCCAGGACATTATAGATAAACCAAGTCACCAAGGCTGGAGACAAAGTAGCCTAACGTTCATTCTCCATGGGAGAGAGCCATCCAATGTGAAGCGAAGCTTGGATTTACAAAAGTAGCCCGAGTGATGTTTCATGAATTTGGAGATCATACGAGTCAGCGTTTACCAACTGCCGTTACAAACAACCCTCAAATATCAGCAACATGTCAAAAAAAAACTATATCTCATTCTTGCTACAGGCTAAAGCAGGAATTCCTTGTTAAGTGTTTCTCTGGGATGCCGCTCCTTCAATGAAGACCCAGGGGTCCACCCTCCATCTCGTTGTTCCATCCTTAAATCCTCAAATTTCTCTCCATCTGGTAGATGGAGAAAAACAAGAGAGTTATGGTTTACAAATTGTGCATCACCATGCCCTGGGCTGCTGAAGTGAATTCACAGGGGTTCCACAAACTATTTAGAACATTTTAGGGAAACCCAGCTATACTTTGCATTTGTTGGACACTGCAAAAACTGTTAGCTCAAGGTAATTGCTGTTTCATCATTAAATCATGCTTCACTCATTTCTAAAATGCTCTATTATTTTTATTGAAATATAACTGACACAAATTTAACACACATTTCTATTGAAATATAACTGACACATATAACATTGTGTAAGCTTAAGATATATCATATACTGATTTGGTACATATATATATTGCCATATAAATTACCACTATAACATTAGCTAACACCTCTATCTCGTCATTTTTTTGTTGGTTTTTTAAGATCTAGTCTCTTAGGAACTTTGAAGTTTATAATACAGTGTTGTTGACTATAATCACTATGCTGTGCATTAGCTCTCCAGGAATTATTTATCTACTAGTTCTTAGTTTATGTCCTTAAACAACATCTCCCCAGTTCCCCTCCGCCCCAACCCCAGCCCCTGGTAACCATCATTCTACTTTCTGTTTTTACAAGTTTGGCTATTTTAGAGTCCATGTATAAGTGCTATCATATAGTAGTTCTCTTTTCTTTGTCTGACTTATCTCACTTAGCATAATGTCCTCAAGGTTTATTCATGTTGGCACAAGTGGCAGGATTTCCTTCTTTCTTGCGGCTGAATAATATTCGTGTGTGTGTGTGTGTGTGTGTGTGTGTGTGTGTATCAATACACATCACATCTTCTTTATCCATTCATCCATTGGTGGTCACTTAGGTTCTTTCCATAGCTTGGCTATTGTGAATAACGCTGCAATAAACATGGGAGTACTTATATCTCTTTGAACTCCTGTTTTCATTTCCTTTGGATATGTACCCAGGATTGGAATTGCTGAACCATATGGTAGTTCTATTTTTAATCTTTTAGAGGAACTTCATGCTGTTTTTCATAGTTGCTGCACCAATTTACATTCCTGTGTACAAGGATTCCCTTATCTCCACATACTTACCAACACTTGTTACCTCTTGTATTCTTGATGATAGCCATTCTGACATGTGTGAGGTGCCATCTCATTATGGTTTTGATTTGCATTTCCCTGATGGTTAGTGATGTTTAACATCTTTCCATGTACTTGTTGGTCATTTAAATGTCTTCTTTGGAAAAATGTCTATTTAGTTCCATTTTCTAATTGGATCATTTTGTTTTTCCTCTTTGAGTTGTATGAATTCTTATATATTTTTTATATTAACACTTTATCTGATATATGGCTTGCAAATATTTTTTTCCCATTCTGTAGTTTGCCTTTTCATTTTTTATTGCTTCTTTTGCTCTGCAGAAGCTTTTTAGTTTGATGTAGTCCCACTTACTGATTTTTGCACTGGTTGCCTGTGCTTTTGGTATCCAAGAAATTATTGCCCAGTCTAATGTCAAGGAGTTTCTTCCCTACATTTTCTTCTAGGAGTTTTAGAGTATTCGGTCTTATTTTTAAGTCTTTAATCCATTTCCTGTTAATTTATATGAGTGGTGTAATACAGGGGTTCAATTTTATTTTTCTTCATGTGGCTATCTAGTTTTCCCAGTACAACTTATTGAAGAGACTATCCTTTCCTCATTGAATGTTCTTGGTTTCCTTGTCAAATATTATTTGACCATATATGCAGGGGTTTATTTCTGGGCTGTCAGTTCTGTGTCATTAGTGTGTCTATTTTTACTTGTACCATACAGTTTTATTTACCATAGCTTTGTAGTATTGTTTGAAATCTGAAAGTGTGACACTTCCAGCTTTGTTCTTCTTTCTCATGATTGCTTTGGCTATTTGGGGTCTTCTGTGACATACAAATTTTCGGATTTTTTTTCTATATTGATGTGGTCTGAACTGAAGAGCATCCTGGCTCCTTTCATGGGCAAAGACTTCCACTTCCTTGGTTAAATTTATTCCTAAATATTTTATCTTTTTTGATGCTACTGTGAATGGGATAGTTTTATTTCTTTTTCAGATGTTTTATTGTTAGTGTATAGAAACAAAACTAATTTTTATGTTGCTTTTATTTCCTGTATCTTTACTGAATTTATGATTAGTTTCAATAGGTATTGGTTGAGTCTTTGGAATTTTCTATATAGAAGATCACCTCATCTACAAATACCAACAATTTTACTTCTTCCTTTCTGATTTGGATGCCTTTTATTTCTTTGTCTTGCCTAATGGTCTGGCTAGGAATTCCAGTACTACTATGTTAAATAAGAGTGGTGAGAATGGGCACCCTTGTCTTGTTCCTGATTTTAATGGGAAAGCCTTCAATTTTTCACTGTTGAGAATGTTAGCTATGGGTTTGTCATATATGGTCTCTAAAATGCTGAGGTATCTTCTCTCTATACCCAGTTTTTAGGGAGTTTTAATTATGAAATAATGTGTATTTTATCAGATGCTTTTTCTGTGTGTATTGAGATAATCATATAATTTTAATCTTTCACTCTATTAATATCATGTACCACATTTGTTGATTTGCATATGTTGAACCATCCTAGAGATAAATACCATTTGGTCATAGTGTATGATTTTTTTAATGTGTTGTTGAATTTGACTTGCTAATATTTTGTGGAGAATTTTTGCATCTATATTCATCAGGAATATTAGTCTATAGTTTTCTTTTCTTGTAGTGTCCTTATCTGGCTTTGGTATCAAGGTAGTGCCGGCCTCCTAAAATGAGGTTGGAAGTATTTTCTCATCTTCAGTTTTTTTTGGAAGAGTTTGAAAGGATTGGTATTAATTCTTCTTTAAATGTTCGGTAGAATTTACCAGTGGAGCCATCCGGTCCTAGACTTTTTTGTGTTGGAAGGCTTTTGATTACTGATTCAATCTCATTGCTCAGTATTGGTGTGTTCAGATTTTCTGTTTAATCTTGATTCAGTCTTGGTAGGGGGTATATTTCTAAGAATTTATTGATTTCTTTTATGTTATCCAATGTGTTGGTGTATAAGTATATATAGTAGTCTCTTATGGTCCTGTATGTTTCTGTAGTATCCATTGTAACATCTCCTCTTTCATTTCTGATTTTATTTATTTGAATCCTCTTTTTTTTTCTTAGTCTAGCTAAAGGTTTGTCAATCTTGTTTCTTTTTGAAAAAGCAGCTCCTAGTTTTGTTGATTTTTTAATATTGTTTTTCTGGTCTCTATTTCATTTATTTCTGCTCTGATCTGCTATTTCCTTTCTTCTGTTAACTTTGGGCTTGGTTTGTTCTTCTTTTTTTAGTTCCTTGAGGTATAGTTAGGTTGTTTATTTGAGATCTTTCTAATTTCTTAATATATGAATTTATCACTTTAAACTTCCCTCTCAGAACTGCTTTTTCAGCATCCCATAGGTTGTGTGTATGTTGTGTTTCCATTTGTTTTGAGATATTTTAAAATTTTGCTTTGGATTACTTCTTTGGCCAATTGGTTGTTCAGTATTGTGTTATTTAATTTCTACATATTTGTAGATTTTCTAGCTCTCCTCTTGTTGATTCTAGCTTCATATCATTGTGGTCAGAAAAGGTACTTGGTATTATTTCAATCTTCTTAAATTTTCTAAGACTTGTCTTGTGTCTAATCATACAGTCTATCCTGGAGAATGTTTCATGTACACTTAAGAAGAATGTGTATTTGCTTCTGTTGATGGAAGGTTCTATAAATGTTAGGTCCATTAGGTCTGATGTATGGTTCAAGTCTATTGCTTCCTCATCAATTTTCTGTCTGGATGATCTATCCATTGCTAAAATGGGATATTAAAGTCCCCCGCTTTATATATTCATTTATTGTTTATTGATTGATTATTGTCTATTTCTCCCTTCAGATCTGTTAGTATTTGCTTAATATATTTAGGTGCTTCAATGCTGGTTATGTATATATTTACAATTGTTATATCTTTTTGATTACTTGACCCCTTTATCATTATATAACAACTTTCTTTGTCGCAAAATTTTTGACTTAAAAATCTGTTTTTCTAATGTAAGTATAGCTATTTCCTCCTTCATTTGGCTTCCGATTGCATTTTTTCAAATCCCTTCATTTGAGCCTATGTGTGTCTCTAAATCTGAAGTGAGGCTCTTGTAGTCAGCATATAGTTGGGTCTTATTTTTTATTCATCCAGTCATCCTTTTGATTGGCGAATTCAATTCATTTACTTTTAGAGTGATTATTGATATAGGAGGACTTACTAATGCCATCTTATTACTTGTTTTCTAGTTGTTTGGTATTCCTGTTGTTTCTTTTCCCCTCTGTTTATTCCTACTTTTGTAGGTGGTATGCTCTTTTCCCCCTTTCTGTATCTTCTGTGAAACTACTTTAGTTTTTACTTTGTGGCTACCATGAGGCTTACATAAGACCTCTCATAGATAAAACAGTCTCTTTTAAGCTGATGGAACATTTAGTTCAATCATCTACAAAATCTTTACCCTTTTACTCCCCTCCTTTAATATTTTCTATTTCATTATTTACTTTTTTTATATTGTGTATTCATTAACCCAGTATAATAGCTATAATTTTTAATAGTCTTTTTCTTTGACCTTTATACTATATAGTTCAGTAGTTCACACTATCCTATTACAGATTTAAAGTTTTCTAAGTTTGACTTATATTTACCTTTGCCAGTGTGTTGTATACTTTTGTATGTTTTTATGTCATTGATTAGCATCTTTTCATTTCAGCTTGAGGAACTCCTTTCAGCATTTATTGCAAAGCAGGTATAGGATGATGAAATCCCTCAGCTTTTCTTTGTCTAGGAAAGTCTTTTTTTCTCTTTCATATCTGAAAGATAACTTTCCTGTATAGAATATTCTTAGCTGGCAATTTTTTTCTTTCAACACTTTGAATATGTCATTTTACTTTCTCCTGGTTTGTAGAGTTTCTGCTGAGAAATCTGCAGATGGGCTAGTGGAGTTTCCTTTGTAAGTTGTAATCCCTTTTTCCCTAACTGCATTTAGAATTCTTTCTTTATCCTCAATTTTTGACAGTTTTATTATAAGGTGTCTTGGAGAAGATCTTTTGATATGATAGGGTGATCTATTAGCTTTGTTAACTTTGAGGTCCGATTCTCTCCCCAGGTTTGGGAAGTTCTCAGCAATTATTTCTTTAAATAAATGATCTGCTCTCTTCTCCTTCTCTTCTCCTTCTGTAATACTGATTATTCAACTATTTGTTCTTTTGATGGAATCCCATAGGTCATGTAGGCTTTCTTCGCTCTTTTTTATTCTTTTTCCTTCATTCTCCTCTAACAGGGCTACTTCAAATTTCCTGTCCTCTAATCCTCTAATTCTGTCTTCTGTTTGCTCTGCTGTACTGCAGATGTTCTCTATTGCATTTTTAAAAAAATTTCACTCATTGAGTTCTTCAGCTCCAGAACCTCTATTTGGTTCTTTTTTTACGATTTCTATCCCTTTGGGAAAAAAACTCATTTTGATTCGTGTATTTTTTTTCTTGAGATTTCATTGAATTATCTTTCTGAGGTTTTTTTGTAGCTCACCGAGTTTCTTCAAAATGTGTATTTTGTTTTCATTGTCATTTGTTTCTAGGTATTTTTTGATTTCCTCTTTGATTTCTTCAGCGATCTCTTGGTTGTTTAGTAGCATATCGTTTAGCCTTGATGTGTTTGTTACAGTTTTTTTCCTGTAATTGATATCTAGTCTCATAGCGTTGCAGTCAGAAAAGATGCTTGATATGATTTCAAGGCTTGAAATGTGACCCAAGGTGTGATCTGTCCTGGAGAATGTTCTGTGTACACCTGAGAAGAAAGTGTATTCTGTTTTGTTTTCTTTTTAAATTATTTTTTGCTGTGTTGGGTCTTCGTTGCTGCATGCGGGCTTTCTCTAGTTGCAGCAAGTGGGGGCTACTCTTCGTTGCAGTGCATGGGCTTCTCATAGTGGTGGCTTCTCTTGTTGTGGGGCACGGACTCTAGGTGCATGGGCTTCAGTAGTTGTGGCATGCGGGCTCAGTAATTGTGGCTTGCGGGCTCTAGAGTGCAGGCTCAGTAGTTGTGGCACATGGGATTAGTTGCTCCACGGCATGTGGGATCTTCCTGGACCAGGGCTCGAACCCATGTCCCCTGAATTGGCAGGCAGATTCTTAACCAGTGCACCACCAGGGAAGTCCCAATTCTATTATTTCTGGATGGAATGTCCTATAAATATCAATTAGATCCATCTGGTGTAATGTGTCATTTAAAGCTTGTGCTTCTTTATTTATTTTCTGTTTGGATGATCTGTCCATTGGTGTAAGTGAGGTGCTGAAGTCACCTACTATTATTGTGTTACTGTTGATTTCCCCTTTTATGGCTGTTAGCATTTGCCTTATGTATTGAGGTGCTCCTATGTTGGGTGCATAAATATTTACAATTGTTATATCTTCTTCTTGGATTGATCCCTTGATCATTATATAGAGTCCTTTTTTGTCTCTTGTAATACTCTTTATTTTAAAGTCTACTTTGTCTGATATGAGAATTGCTACTCCAGTTTTCTTTTTATCTCCGTTTGCATGGAGTATCTTTCTCCATCCCCTCACTTTCAGTCTGTATGTGTCCCTAGGTCTGAAGTGAGTCTCCTGTAGACAACATATATACGGGTCTTGTTTTTGTATGCATTCAGCCAGTCTGTGTCTTTTGGTTGGGGCATTTAATCCATTTACATTTCAGGTAATTATTGATATGTATGTCCCCATTACCATTTTCTTAATTGTTTTGGCGTTTGTTATTGTAGGCCTTTTTTTTCTCCTGTGTTTCCTGCCCAGAGAAGTTCCTTTAGCATTTGTTGTAAAGCTGGTTTGGTGGTGCTGAATTCTCTTAGCTTTTGCTTGTCTGTAAAGCTTTTGATTTCTCCATCGAATCCGAATGAGATCCTTTCTGGGTAGAGTAATCTTGGTTGCAGGTTTTTCCCTTGCATTACTTTAAATATATCTTGCCACTCCCTTCTGGCCTGTAGAGTTTCTGCTGAAAGATCAGCTGTTAACCTTATGGAGATTCCCTTGTATGTTATTTGTTGCTTTTCCCTTGCTGCTTTTAATATTTTTTCTTTGTGTTTAATTTTTCTTAGTTTGATTAATATGTGTCTCGGCATGTTTCTCCTTGGATTTATCCTGTGTGAGACTCTCTGCACTTCCTGGACTTGATTGACTTATTTCCTTTCCAATGTTGGGGACGTTTTCAACTATAATCTCTTTAAATATTTTCTCAGACCCTTTCTTTTTTTCCTCTTCTTCTGGGGTGCCTATAATTCGAATGTTGGTGTGCTTAATGTTGTCCCAAAAGTCTCTGAGACTGACCTCCATTCTTTTCATTCTTTTTTCTTTATTCTGCTCTGCAGCAGTTATTTCCACCATTCTATCTTCCAGCTCATTTATCCGTTCTTCTGCCTCAGATATTCTGCTATTGATTCCTTCTAGAGTATTTTAAATTTCAGTTATTGTGTTGTTCGTTACTGTTTGTTTGCTCTTTAGTTCTTCTAGGTCCTTGTTAAACGTTTCTTGTATTTTCTCCATTCTATTTCCAAGATTTTGGATCATCTTTACTATCATTACTCTGAATTCTTTCTCAGGTAGTTTGCCTATTTCCTCTACATTTATTTGGTCTTGTGGGTTTTTATCTTGCTCCTTTGCCTGTAAGATATTCCTCTGTGTTCTCATGTTGTCTAATTTACAGTATTTGAGGTCTCCGTTCCCTAGGCTGCAAGGTTGTAGTTCGTCTTGTTTCTGTTCTCTGCCCCCGGTGGTGGGGTTGGTCCAGTGTCTTGTGAAGGCTTCTTGATGGGAGGAACTAGTGCCTGCATTCTGGTGGGCGGAGCTGAGTCTTTTCCCTCTGCTGAGCAGGGCCGTGTCAGGTGGTGTGTTTTTGGGTGTCTCTGAGCTTAGTATGACTTTAGGTAGTCTGTGTGCTGATGGGTGGGTTTGTGTTCCTGTCTTGTTTGTTGTTTGTGCAGCGCTGGGAGCTCCTGGCAGTTGGGTGGAGCTGCGTCTTGGATTCAGATAGAGGCCACCATGAGAGCTCTTGGCAATTAATCTTCCCTGGGGCCGGGAATTCTCTAGTGGTCCAGCATCCTGGACTTGGTGCTCCCACTCCAGAACCTCAGGCTTGAATTCTGGTTGAGGGACAAAGACCCTGCAAGTCGCTTGTCCCAGCAATAAAGGGGATTAAAAAAATGACTAACAAAACCCCAGACAAATGGTAAAAAGTAAAATAAGTAAAATCAAACAAACAGAAACAGAAACAAGGAAACACGCACACACACAAAATAAACAAAAACAGAACCAAATAAATCAAATAGCAAGAGAATGACCAGACAAACAAAGAACCTGAGAACGAAATCAAACAATTTCGAAGAAAGCTGACAAAAACCCAAAACCAAAGCAGAGTGCCAACCGAAGAATGAAGCAAAGAAACAAAACAAACTGACAAAAATGATATTTAAAAGAAAAAGAGAAAGGGGAAAGAAGACAGAACAACGGAAAAGCAACGTAGAAACAGAAATATAAAATATGTATATATATAAAAGGAAAAAAAGACAAACAAAACCCTAGGGAAATGGTAAAAACAAAATCAAACAAACAAGAACAGAAACAAGGAAACACACACATGTAAAAAAAACAAAAACAGAGCCAAATAAAACAAAAAGCAAGAGAACAACCCGGCAAATAGAAGAGCTCAAAAATGAAATCAAAGAATTAGGATTAAAACTAACAAAAACACATAACCCGAAAACAAAACCAAAGCAGTGTGCCAACTGAAGAATAAAGCAAGGGAACAGACCAAACCGATAAAAATGATTTAAAAAGTAATAATAATAAAATAAAATAAAAAGGGAAAAACCACAGGACAACAGAAAAACAAAGTAGAAATGGAAATATTAAAAATATATATTAAAGAAGTAATAATAAGAAATAATCTTTAATATATATTAAAGAAAAGAAAAAAATAAGGGAAAAGAACACAGAACAACAGAAAGCAAAGTAAAAATAGAAATATATAAGAAAATAAAAGTAAAAAATAAAAATGTTATAAAACATGGAAATTCCAAAAGACTAAATAAAAAAAAAAAAAACTAAAACAAAGACAACAAACAAACAAAGAAAAAGAAACCCCCTGCCCCCCAAAAAGCCAGAACCAACAACAGAGTGAATCAACACATAACAAAATTAGTAGTAATAATTTTGTTTCCCTGGGGTCTCTGCTGTAATTGTCCTTGCACACGCTGTGAGCCACAGGCCACCTCTGCCTCCCCAAGAGCCCCTCCTCTGCCTCTGGGCTGGTCTCTGGACCTGCTGTGGGCCCTGTGGGGACCCCTCAAACTCTGATCTGGCCCAGTTCCTGCGTGTGCTGCCCCCAAAGTCCACAGCTGCCAGAGCTAGACCGTTTTCAGTTGTGGGAACCCTTGTTGTCTGCTCAGATATTCCATAGACGGGATTTAATCTGCAGCTTGTACAGCTGATGGAAAGATTTTTGATCTTCTTCCTTAGTCACCCTGTCCCTGGGGTTCAGCTTTGGTTTTATCCCCACCTCTGTGTGTGGTCCACCCACAGGAGTCCTGAGGCTGCCTTGGAGCTCTTGGGTCTGCCCCCGTGAGCACCGGGTGCAGAGGTGGTCTGACTGCTTGGATCGCGGGAGCCCTGGTGGCGCCAAATGCACAGGGAAGCGGTGGCCATGGGCACAGGAGATATGGCCCTAGTGAGGGCCTTTTCTGGCGCCTGGCATAAGGCACAGGAGGGCCAGCTCCGAGGGGGCTTTTTTTAATTGTTCAGCAGCCGGCACGCAAGAGCCAGCCCTGAGCAGGCTTCTTTTATTGTCGTTGGCAGGCACCAGCGTGTGGAGAGAGAGAGGCTACAATAGTGGCTCCTCCCCCTGCGTGTGACTCAGCTGTAGCACCTGCTTCCATGGCAGTCCAGTCTTCCTCCGTAGGCATTCCCTGCTGCAGATTTCCTCCCTCCTGTCCCCCAGTCCGTCTCCCCACAGCCAAAAGCAGTTCTCGCTCTGGGCCTGTTCTCCAATCCCCATGCACCAGCTCCCAGCCCCCTTGCACACCTGTGAACACACAACCCAGTCTGGGGCATGTAGGGCCGTGGTACGGACCATCTGTGTATTTCTCGCTCCATCCCATCTGCCACAGATCAGCCGCTTCATCCTCTTCCAACAGCCTCAAATGCTCCCCTTCTGTCCCAGTTGATTTCCCCAATGGAGAGGAGGTTTCCCCATTAGAGAGAGGGTTTCCCCAAATTCGGGAATCCCTCCTCTGCTTCAGCTCCCCCACCCCGGGGTCCAGGTCCCATCCCACTTCCTCTCCTCCTCCTTCTCCCTTCTTTTTTTATGTCCTACCCAGTTATGCAGGGATCTTTATAGTCCTTTCCGGTGTCCAAGGTCTTCTGCTAGTTTTCAGCTGGTGTTCTCAATATGTGAGAATTGTTGCATCTGTAGATGTATTCCTGATGCACCCGTGGAGAGAGGTGAACTCCACGTCTACCTACTCCTCCACCATCTTGAATCTCCACAAAAAATAAAATGTATATTTTGAATTCTTTATCTCCACATCACAAAATTCTCTGCCTTTGAGCTCAGTTATTGGAGAATTATTATTTCCTTTTTGTGATGGCATATTTCCTTGATCTTTCATGTTCCTTGTAGTTTTGCGTTGCTGTTTTTGCATTTGAAGAAACAGACAACTCTTTAAATCTTTGCTAGTTGTCTTCAGAGTGGGTATTCTGTTTGGTGATATTATCTGGTATTTTATCTGTCTTTGAATGGGTACAGCTGCTCCACTCTTCTTGTTCCCTCTTGTGGCAGGATTCTTAAGCTTTCCTGTTTTCTGTGCTTCTTATAAGTCACCCAAGCTGGCTACTGGAATCCTCTTTTTGTTTTCCAGAAGGTGGCACTATGGCTCAAGTATGTGGTTTCTCTCTTGCCCACAGCCTGTGCCCTCTTTTCTAAACACGCTCCCTGTCTACCAGAGTTCTCTCTCACCACCACACATGGGTGCATGTGCAAGGAATCAGCCACAGAATTGGAGGAGGTGTGGGTTTAGCACTTGGGGTATTGGGGGTGCCCACAGGCCTGGGGAGATTCCCAGGTATGGTACTCCCAGAGGGTCATGGGTAGACTTCCTGCTGACCACTGTCAGCAGGAACCTTGTCCCTTATCTGCCTCTCTCCCAATCTCCCCCTTCCCCCTAGTCATGGAGTTTCTGCCTCAGTACTCTGGGTGCTGCTGGAGAGAAGTGGGTTTCTCCAGCCATGATCAGCACAACTGGGATAGCTAGGCACTCACTCACTGCTCTCCTTTTCCCTTGAGGGAGAGGTCACCATCACCATATAAATCAAACCCTATGCAGTGTTCTTTGGTGGTGGTGGGGGGCCTAGGAAAGGTTATTTTATCACCACCTTCACGGTGATGAAAGTCGTATATTTTTTTTTGCTCCAATGTCTTCTGGAATCTCCCTTCCAGATGGCTGGGCCTCTGCAAATTCTGTCTCCTGCTTGTGTATCTGCCCAAGACAGCACTCTCCAGATTTTTTCCTGACTGCAGCGAGAGGGGTCTGGGCAGGTTTTCTGACTCCCCTGGTTCCACAGCCCATACTAAAGTCTGTCTGCCTATTAGTGGGTACACAGATGGGCGGGATTCATCTCAGGTCCCTGGCATATGATGCTAGATCCCACAACACCCACAAAGGTGCTTTTGTTCATGAATAGATGTCTATTTTGCTGTTGAAAAAGGAGGATAAAAAGGAGGAATGTCTTATACCTCTGATATCACTGATAATGCTGTATCTTTTGAAATCTAGGTTTTCAGCCATTGTTATTATAAAAAGCAGGTACCATATAGAAATTAATATGCAACAGGAAATGAGGGTGGCTGTGTCTAATCTGATTCCCAGGTTTAAGAAGTTATGCAGTGCCCGAACAGGTGTACACATCCCTTTAGTCACTGTGGTTATTTAAGAAGAAAATAAAAATATTATTTGGTTTTTAACTCATGTGAACTAATTTTTCCAACATCACGAAGTTATTAGGATATAAATACTTATTAAGTTGTTTGGATGTAACCACTTTATAACTGGAACTGTTAGATATTTCTTTGGCCAAAAAGTAGCATGAGAAATTTACTAAGACTCTAAGAGTACCATGGATTGAGAATAGAGGATTGTGCTGAGAAATATGTAAGAGTCAATCCCAGAAGTAGATTACATCCTTTCCACCCACATTCCACTGGCAAGAATTTATTAGACAGCTACGTCTAAGAGTAAGGGAGGATGGGAAATTCAGTCCAGTTGTGTGCCCAGGAGGAAAAGGAAAACAATTTGATGAAAAACCAGTCATTCTCTACTGTCGAAATGAATAAGCAGGGGGACAAAATTGTCCCACATCCACAGTCCGACTTGCACTGAAAACTGTTGTAGCAAACACTCTGCAACTCAGCATCCCCATCATCCCTTCTATCCTACAGCTCTTATCATCCACAAAACACATAAAAGCCATTGCTTCACTTACTTCTCACAACCTCCTGAGCTGGGCAGAGCAAAGACTCTCCCCATTTTGTCCCTATTTTGCAGTTTAAGAAATAAACAACTAGATTACTTTAGGTTACCCAGATAGCGAGTAACAGTAACAGACCCAAGTCCAAGTTTTACACCACATTAAGAGTTTTTTATGCTACAGCCAAACGCCAGGTCAGAGAATTCAATGGACAGCTGTGGGGCTTGTGTTTAAAGACAGGTTGGCAGGGGCTATAGGATAAGCAGGAACGGGCAGCAGGATTGTCAGACTAGCAGCCTCAGTTCTACAAATAGGAGATGATCATGTCCTGAAAGTGATGGTTCTTGGGACATGAGAGACTGTCATCCAAGGGATGTTCTTCAGCTCCTACTGTCCTGGGTGAGCTCACAGATGTCTGGCCTCAGCTTTGTGACTTACACAGGCTTTTCACAGTCAACTCTCAATCACAGTGACAATTGATTGGGAAAAGGAGCGTATCAGGAGAGAGAACTGCCACCTGGATCTGGTCTACCCTTTGCACTGCCTTATGATTTTAGCAAATTTGTCTTGAGGGCATATTTTTCTAATACAATTTAGTTGTATTAGAAGCAATCTCTCTTCTTTAAGCACATTACTATTTTTTTTTTTTTCCGCTACGCGAGCCTCTCACTGTTGTGGCCTCTCCCGTTGCGGAGCACAGGCTCCGGACGCTCAGGCTCAGCGGCCATGGCTCACGGGCCCAGCCGCTCCGCGGCATGTGGGATCTTCCTGGACCAAGGCACGAACCCGTGTCCCCTGCATCGGCAGGCGGACTCTCAACCACTGCGCCACCAGGGAAGCCCGAGCACATTACTATTAATGGAAACAAAAGAGGTAGGTCAAGAGCAGGGGAAAGCCTTTCTGGGGTTTGGAATCTACCAGTGATAGTCCACAGCATGCATAATCCTGATGTAGTCTGCATAAACATTTGTCTAACAGAGGCAGCTGCTCAGCCTCTTCAGTTCTCTTCTGCCCCAGTAAACACAAGGTGAGAAGCCTGAAGCACTGAACCTGAAGAAGTTGCAGTCTACGGTTTTCCTGCTCTGAACAGTGGACATGCAGCCAGGGATAACTGAATTATTGAAGACAGTTGAGAAGGACTTCTCCCGTATGGCCAATCGTTACATTATTGTATTTTCTGATCATGTTTATTTTCTTCTCCAAGCTTCAAACGGAAGTCATTAGAGACAGAGATTTCATCACTAGGTGCAGGTCGGAGGCCAGTTGACTTTCCGATATATTATTCTTTTTTGGCAGTCAGCTAAAATAGGCCAGTTTCAAGACATGTGCTAAGGGATGATTTGAGGCTAGGTTCTGGGAATTAAACTGAACTCCCTTGTGCTTATCCGTGATTTATTGTTGCTTAAACCAGAACTAGCTTGCCTGCTTAAACCAGAACTAGCTTGCCAGCAAAAACAGTTGAGTCTGACAGAGCTGAAGCTAAAATTATTGATTAAAGGACTGAGGACCACATATGAGGAGTTTATTCTTTTGGTGTGATTTCTAGACGTGCGTGCAAGTGGTTCAAGGAGAATATTTACACGCTGCGTTTTTCTCTAGTCTAAAACACAATCACTCTGGGCAGCCATGGGGCGTGCAGTATGAAGAAGTCTGTTTTTCTTCCTTGACCCTAAAAGGAAATCTTGTAGACATTTCCATTCCTGTAAGGTACCTTCACATGAACTCAGTATGTGGTACTAGTAATCTACTCCACTCATAAAGATTCCTGGAGAGCCACAGAAACAGCATGGTCCTTGTCTAAATGTAGAAAAGAAAAATCCTGAAGTTTTCAGTGATTTGTTTGAACTTATCTATTAATAGCTGGGAAGAGATGGTAACAAACTAAACCACAGAGTTTTCAAGGCCTAAAGAGAATGTCCCAATGCGTTTGAGTTTTAGCATAACCCCATCCATTTCATTCCCTCACCCACATGCTCAGTAATCAATATTTTTGAGATCTACCATTTACTTTGTGGTGAAAAATGCTTTCTATACATTGTGTCATTTAATCTTCACAACAACACAAAGGGATGAGGTGAGATAAAACCAATGCTTAGTGTAAAATGGGTGGCTTGACTCCAAAATACTCACTCCAAACCAGCATAACAATTGGCAGTTATCAGGCTGAAACAGTAATTTTCAACTTCTTTTGTATTTGTGACATATTTTCTAGAATAACAAAATTTTGGGGGGTGACAAAGGAATTTTAAGATTCAAAATGGCACTAATTAAGTCAGCACTCATTTAGGTGTAATCAATACTAGATTATCTCACTGTGTCACGGATTTCAATAAGAGTACCCACAGTGACCCTACTATTCCCCGGGGAGCCCTTTGGCCTTGGATCCCTATTCAAACAGAACTGTTGTTGCCCTGACCAAGAGAACAAGTTCACGCATATTCCCAGAAGCCTTGGCACTTCTTCGATGTTGCTTTGTTGTTCTGCCGTACCTTGTATCTCTGACTTGGAGAAATTTTGCCCTGTACAACACATAGCTACACAACAGACACAGGACAATGTTCCCACTGATAGTTGTAGTTGTTACAGGATATATTTTTAATTATGACAAAACTGAGCTTTATATACCTTGATGGGATGTTTTAGCCTACTTAAGAATGTTTGAGTATGCAGCTGCAGACCAAATAAGAACCACTGGTCTAGGGTGGAAGTGGAAGAATTGAGCCCTATTCCTTGGTTCACAGTGCAAACAAATCAATGAAATGCACAACTGCTTTCACATAAAAATGGCCCTCGTCAAGGCAATGATCTGACCCAAACAAATACAAACATAAGGTCAATATCTGAGTTTGCCTAGTGGAGAGCAGAGACATATTTATGTATGATTTATGTCCTCTCTCCATGTATAGGTAGGTTTATACCATGGGTACATGTGGCTGTGTTCATGATATTCATATGCTGTGCTGACATGTGTTCTAGTGTGTTCTTCACATGTGACTTCTATCTATAAAATCATCTTGTCAACTCATGGAGAGGTAAGAGGGGTCATAGTTTTATCATTCCCCTTCTACCTCTCATCCCAGCTATGATTTAGAATTCAGTGATCCCTACGGATTTCACAGTGTTGCAGAAGATTGAATTTTGTCTTTTAAGGCAGCACAGCACAGTGGGATGGTGAAGGTTTAAGGACAATACAGGCATGCTTTGTTGTATTGCACGTTGCTTTATTGTGCTTCACAGATACTGCGTTTTTTACAAATTGAAGATTTGTGGCAACCCTGCACGGAGCAAGTCTATCGGTGTCATTTTTCCGAGGGTATTTGCTCACTTCATGTCTCTGTGTCACATTTTGGTAATTCCCACAGTATTTCAACCTTTTTCTTTATTATTATTCTTGTTATGGTGATCTGTGATGAGCAATCTTTAACTTTCCTATTGCAAAACGATGACGACTCGCTGAAGTCTCCGATGATAGTTAGCATTTTTTACCAATAAAGCATTTTTTACATTAAAGTCTGTGCATTATTTGTATAAACATAATGCTATTGTACCCTTAATAGACTGGAACATAGTGTAGATATAACTTTTATATATGTACTGGGAACCAAAAAATTCATGTGACTCACTTTATTGCAATATTCACGCTATTGCAGTGGTTTGGAACTCAACCTGCAACATCATCCAGGTATGCCTGTACAGCCCTTTAAATTATAGGACCTTGGAATTCTTGCAACCTGGTGGTTTTGTGGCTTTAAAGTTATTTAATGTCCCTATGTTGCAATTATTTTATCTTTAAAAAAAAGAAGGAAATAAAGTCTGGTGGGATCGTTACAGAACTTGGAGTCAAGTGTGGTGAATGTCAGTGGGGTAGTTCTCCAAAGCTATTGATTACTGAGCAGATGAGGGAGGGTGTGAAGTGTGGTAGGTTTTACCAGGCAAAGCTCTTGTGCATTGGGTAGTTCTCTGTTACCATCTCTTCCCAACTAAGTGAGTTCAAGCAAATCACTGAAAACTTTAGGATTTTTCTTTTCTTCATTTAGAAACAAGAACCATGTTGTTTCCCTGGCTCTCCAGGAATATATATGGGAAGAGTGGATTGCATTAGTCCCCCCTTTTCCATGGGTGATACATTCTAAGCCCCCTAGTGGATGCTTGAAACGACAGACAGTTCTAAACCCTGTATATACTATGGGTTTTTTTTTAACTACATATACATACCTATGATGAGGTTTAATTTATAAATTAGGCACAGTAAGGATTAACCATAATAATAACAAAATAGAATAATTGTAACAATAGGCTGTAATAAAGGTTATGTGAATGTGGTCTCTCTCTCAAAATACCTTGTTGTATAAATTTAATGTCTTTCCCGTCTTAACTAAGCACTTACCATGCACTGTGGCTATATCTTTTGCTGTTTGAGATGCAACAGCAAAGCTAGCACAAATTTCTTTTTCCTTCTTCACAATTTCACAGATAGAAGATACACTCTTACCATAGATCTTAGTAACCTCAGCATACAATTTTTTTTCTTTCCTTATTAAGTCGAGAACCTTCACCTTTTCACTTAAAGGAAGCACTTTATGGCTTCTCTTTGGCACATACAAATTGTCAGCATTACTATTTTTTTTGCTTCGGGACCATTGTTAAGTAAAATAAGGGGTACTCAAAAACAAGCACTACGATACCAACACAGTCTGGGAACCAATGTCGCTCCTAAGTGACTAAAGGGCAGGACACGCTGGAAGAGGGATGAGTCACGTCCGGAGTGGGATGAAGTGAGATTTCATCATGCTACTTAAAATGGCGGCAATTCAGAACTTACGAATAGTTCATTTCTGGAATTTCCCATTTAGTATTTTTGGACCTCGGTTGACTGTGAGTAACCGACACTGTGGATCGGGGGGACTACTGTATAGTGATAAGACGTACTGAGTTCCTGGGACGGTACCTAGCACAATACCTGACCCTAGTGCTTCAATAAATGATAGCAGTTCTATTATCGTAGTCATAGAGTGGGGCTGTTCCTGGGCGAGAACATCTCTGGGTTTCGGGTGGTAATCAGAGACAATAAAAACATTCACTGGATGAAATACTCTGAGGAAGAACAAATATTCAGGGTTATTTTTGTATAAAGAAATGAAAAGATACCAAACCCTTGGTTAGTCAGAAACATTGAATCCCTGTTGTGTTCCAAGGCTCTGGATTTAGGATGGAAGAAAAATAAAAGAAATAAAGAGCATGAGGATTTCAGAACAGTTATGAAACAAAATCAAATACTCGGATTTTATATTTATACCTAATACTCCTATATATGTTATATAGTATTATATATGTTACTCCTCTATATAATATATATAATGCTCATATATGAACATTATAACATATTAATATACATACTATATTACTATAATACATATAATTATATATGAAGATATATAAATAACATATAATTATAAATCATAATCATTGAGTATTAGTTAGGGTGTGTTTGCTGGGGCAGAGGGGGTGGGGAATCATATCTGGGGTGGAGACTGGAGATGTAAGCACAGCTTGGATCATGAAGGACCTGTGAGTCATTAGACTTGACCTTAAAAGCAATACAAACCATTAAGTTCAGCAGTGATGGAATCAGATATGTCTTTTAAAAGGACAGCTCTGATTGCGGTGTAGCATCTGCACTAAAAAGAGGAAAGATAAAAAAAATTAAAAAATAAATAAATAAATGAATAAAATAAAAAAAATTTTAAAAATAAATAAAATAAAAAATAAAATAAAAAAAAAAGAGGAAAGACACGAGGCAGGGAGGCTAGTTGCTGTTGCAGTCATCAGTGAGAGATACCTACACTAGAATCATGACAGTAAAGACACAAGGAAGGGGATGGGGTAAAGAGATTTTTTAACCTGGAATAGTTATATCTGTTGGATGGTTGGATGGACAAAGAGAGAAAGAGGATTTTGAGCAGATCGTGAAAATGCTTTTCAAGAACAATCATAGCAACCATGTGTAAAGCATGAGAAACATGTTTGCCAAATCAGCTTCTGGAGAGAGAGAAAACGTAGGCAAGTTTTCAGGAGGCCGTTTGTCTTCCCTGTCACTGCCCACTCTGTTAGTGCTTTAGCAGCTGTCTGAGGGCCATTTTTTAGCTGCGGCAATCAGCTGGTGATTATTCTTCTAGTTTTTCCATGAAATCTGAAGTCTTCTGATAGATGTCAACCAAGCGTTGAACAGGTCTTATGGCATTAAAAAATAAGAAAAAGCACTTAGAGCTTCCAATCGGGGCTTTTTTTTTTTTTTTTTTTTTTTGGTCTAGTGCTTCCAGCTTTGAAAAAGCTGTGGCCATTGGAGAAAATATGAGTAGTTAGGAGGGAGGGAAAGAAACGTGTGATTGTGGTCTTTTATCTTTAAAAAAAATAGCCAATATTTGTGCCTGTTTAATTATAGAAGTAATATTTATGCAAAGTGGAAAATCACAAAGAAGAAAATATAGTTCTTCATACTATCACTATCCAGAAATAAATGTTTTGATACTTAGCTTTTCAGATTTCTTCTATGCCTACATAAATTTGTTTTAAAAATGTGAGATCGTAATGCATATCTTGGTTTGGGGTTCCTTTTGTACCCTGAGTTTTTAGGGTAGATTGAAACTATTATTACAAAGAGATCCCAAACTACAGTGGTCCCATCAGGATACAAGCTTTCTTGTTTCACATGGATCGTCACAGAGGTGGGCAGGGTTCCCAGGGGGGCTTAGGTAGCTCTGCACCTGTGGTTGCCCAGGGACCCAGGTCTGTGCCCACATCCTCAGAGCATTGCTCTGGTCCACATAACTGAAGCAGGTCCAACAGCACCACATAATTTTGCAGCTAAAGGGAAAGAGATACAGTGGCGATGGAAGACAAGCAGCTTCCTCTTTTAAGGATGTACCTAGGTAGTGGCTTAATTCTTTTCTGCCCACTTGCCATTTGCCAAAATTCAACCCCACGGCTATACTTACTTATATGAGGGAAGCTGGGAAAGGTTAGCGCCCCATTGCCCAGCCATGTGTCTTGCAAAACCCCAGCATGGAAGAGCTTGTTACTAAACGTAAGGAGAAAATGGATACTGGGAACAATTGCCAGCCTCAAACTTAGGTCCCCCAATCACTCATCTGTGCCCTGCTAACCACATATAGAACATACTCACTCCTTCACCAAGGGGACTGCCTCAAAAACCATCCAATTACTACATCCAACTCAGAGTTCAAGATTTCTGGGTGACATCAAGTCTTCTCCATCAGGGCTGGAGGTACCCAGATCTGGGAAATTTTTTAACTAATGGGCATGTTTTCTGGCACCTTCCCCATACTTAGTGTTCAACAGTGGAGTCAAACAGGATAGCTGCAATAAAAAAATTTTGGGGGGAAAAGGGTGAATGGGAGAAAAAAATCGTTATGGTTCTTAAGAATGATGAAATCTTACTGGGCAGGAACTGTGACACATCTCCAAGGAAGAAAATTTCTTCATCTACAGACACTAGCTCTCTTCTCTGGGAGACAGTCCTTTTGTCCACTGACCTCTCAGAGACTCTGCTTGTCCGTTAAATGCTGCGGCCACAACTAAAGTGAGTGTGGAGGAGCATGCCTTACTTGGGGATACACAACTCTCCTGGGGGTTGCTCTAGGGACCAGAAAATTACAGCTTTTGCAGGCCAGGTTTGTGGTTTCTTTGATCACATAATTCTTTCAAAGTTCTTAGCAGTTTTCTAGACTGTTTGCTACTGGTCATTTCCATGAACATGTAAGGTTAGCCAACAATCTCGTCTGCATCAATCTTAAGTACATGAACACATCTGTTTACTCATCTCTAAACTTGGGTCAGTTTCTCTCCAGTTCGGTAACAACTTTGAGGCCATTTAAAATAACAGGCGTGGGTGAGACAACAATACGCTTAATTCTACATTTGCCATTGGATTGGCTCCTCTGGTCGCATTAAACAACAGGCCCTGGAGAAAGGCTCTGAGACACAGTTCATCTCTTTCTGTTTACGGTGCTGAAACTGTTCAAATTTCCAGCTCCATGAGGCCTAAATTACAAGACTGCTGGTCAATTCAGACGGCAGCCCCAAGCACAGGGGACATCCCTATCCGGGCTGTATTTCCTTCTATCTCGACTGGCAAACTGATAAAGCTTGCCAAACTTCATCGCTCTCTACTAAAAGCAGCAAGAAGCAGCCAATAGAAACCAACATTCTGGTTTTGTCTCACTGTTTACCCCAGAGCTGCAGGCCTAGTAAGCATGTAACCTGTCTTCAGAGTTATCATAGGAACCAGTTTTACCAATGTTTTGCCACGGTTTGACAAAGGTCATCAGCCTTTCAGCCTGCAATATCTGTTTCCTTGCTGCCCATCCCACAATTGTTGAAGGATCCATTTTAACACAATTGTTAAAAGATCACACAATTGTGGAAGTGATATAGTGTACTTTTTTTTTTACCCCTGCAGGATACTATTTCTGGTCCCAATTTATATTTTTTTATGATTCCCACTAAGCTACTGTTACAAAAGACCCCAAATTCAGTATTGCAAAATAGATTGAATTTTCTCTCACAAAATAAGGAGTATGGGACATGAAAGTGCCTCTGTTTATAACATCATCCAGGGACCCAGGTCTCTTGTATTTTGTTCCATCACCTGCTAGACCCCTGCCCTAGACACATGGTCTCTATTTGCTCATGAGCACCACACCTGCACCCCAGCTCAGGGTGAGTAGAGAGCAAGCGATTCCTTTCTTTTGATGAGTGTGACTCTCAATTTGCTCACATCATTTCTATTCACATCTCAATTGTGAGGCTGGCGGTGAGACAGGCCTGGGACCTGGGACCCTTTGCTGCAGTCCTGCAAAGCTTGCACCTGGACACACCTCTTCTTGAGCTACAAAACACAAAGAAACTATATGGGACTAAAATTAACTGTGTGCAGGCAGTTGGGGAAGATTCTGGACCAAAAGATACAAAAGACTAAAGACAAAGCAAACAACAAAACTCAACTGCCACTTCTGAAGAGCCAGGAGCAAAAACAGGGTGTTGGGAGCAAAAGCAGGGTACTGAGCATGACCCCTGCACTCAACACCACCTAAAGGGTGGGCAAAACACCCTCCAGTTGGATCCCTGGACACACCCCTACCCTCACCGCATATAAGGAGCAAGGTTGCCCCCCTCAGTGAGCCAGCAAGCCTCAGAACCTGTTGTTTGTTCTCATTCCCCACTGCTGCAGCAGGGGCCCCAATAAAGCCTTGCCTGAGTTTCTTGTCTGGCCTTTAGTCAATTTCTATTGATTGAGGAAGGCCAAGAACCATGGTTGGTATCAGTTGGAGACCCACTAGGCTGGGTAAACTTAGTGTGGTAGGGGTCTGTTGCTAAATGCAAGATGGATACAAGGTTGCAAATAGAGCTATTCCACACCCATGAATGATGAATCATTGAACATTGCTTCCCAATTTGGGCTGTAATACAGAATGCTTTGCTGATCATCTTTTATTTTTTTAACATCTTTATTGGAGTATAATTGCTTTACGTTGTTGTGTTGATCATCTTTATTTAACAGTTTTTATATACATCTCTGGATGATTTACTTAAGAGAGGTATACTTATAATGGAAATGTTACATGTGAACACTGTAAAGAATTGACTAGTTTCCTACTAGAATAAGTGTGGCCATTTGTAATTCCAGCCTAAGTATGTAAATCTGCCTCCCTATATAATCTCCAATACTTAATATATTTTTTTAAATTACTGACATGTTTTAGCAGCACGTATTTTGTAGAATATTTTCCATTAAAAAATATGTATTTATTTATTTGGCTGTGCCAGGTCTTTGTTGCGGCACGCAGGATCTTTAGTTGTGGCATGTGGGATCTAGTTCCCCAACCAGGGATCGAACCTGGGCTCCCTGCATTGGGAGCACAAAGTCCTAACCACTGGACCATGAGGGAAGTCCCCTTAACATTTTTATATTTAAAAAATTCCCCCAGAGGAGCATGATCAAGATAGCAGAGTAGGGGCTTCCCTGGTGGCACAGTGGTTGAGAGTCCACCTGCCGATGCAGGGGACACGGGTTCATGCCCCGGTCCGGGAGGATCCCACATGTCGCGGAGCGGCTGGGCCCGTGAGCCATGGCCGCTGAGCCTGTGCATCCGGAGCCTGTGCTCCGCAACGGGAGAGGCCACAACAGTGAGAGGCCCGCATACCACAAAAAAAAAAAAAAAAAAGATAGAGTAGGAAGACCCTTGCATACCCTCTCCCACAGACACACCAAAACCACAATTACATATAGAACAACTCTCTGAGAACATGAGGACTAGCAGAACAGCTCTTCTACAGCTAAGGATATAGAGGAAAAACCACATCAAGATGGGTAGGAGGAGCAGAGATCCAGTCTAGTCTGGATGCTCACTCCAAGCAGTGGAGGATATTACAAACTCGGAGGTCCTCCCTAAGGAGCAAGGGGTTGGAGTCCCACATTAGCAACCCCACTCCAGGGGGCCTGCACAGGGAAGATAAGCTCCCATAACATCTTACTTAGAAAACCAGCAGGACCAATGTCTGGAAGAGCCAAAGGGCTGTGGGAAACCAAGACTCCACTCTTGAAGGGACTCATGCACAAAATCATTCACTCCAAGTGCCAGCGCAGGGGCAGCAGTTTGAAAAATGCCTGGGCTACAGTGATGGAGATCCATTGGCTAACTTTAGAATGAGTGTGGAGGAGCAGGAATCTGTTGGAACTTTCTCCAGGAACTGAAGCACTAGCAGGCACCATTTTTTAAAATTCTCCCTCGACCTAGTTGGTCTGCTGCTGGCAAGTGCAATTTCTGACATTTGCCATCTACCTTGCCAGCACTGCTCACCCTGCACTGGCTTTCCCCTGCAGACCTGCCCCTGCTGATGCCCCTACATGGTGACTACCACTCACTACACCTGGCGGGAGGTCTCAACCAGTTACGGCACCTCCTTCAAAGTGGCTCCTATTCTGGGGGGCCTGCACTGGTTGTAGCTGGGCCCCACAGCCAGCCACACCCAGGCTAGCCAAGCCCAACAGGGCACCTGCAGCAACTGTGGCCAAGCCAGCCTGGGAGCCAGCCCCACCTATTGGTGCACCCACTGATGCCCAACTGTGGCATCTCCACAACAGGAGGGTGTATGCAGCCCATGCAGGGAACACCCCTGGAGTCCTTGGCTCTGATGACCAGAGGGGATTGCTCTTCTGGAGCCCACAGGAAACCTTCTACGTAAGGCCACTCCTTCAGGATTGGGAGACTGAGCTGATATATCTAATACATAGAAACAAACACACAGAGTTAGGCAAAATAAGAAGACAGAGGAATATGTTCCAAACAAAATAACCATGGGTGGGGGGGAACTAGATGAAGTGGAGATAAGCAATCTACCTGATAAAGAGTTCAAAGTCATGCTCATAAAGATGCTCATCAAACTCAGGAGAAGAATGAATGAACACAGTGAGAATTTCAAAAAAGGGAAAGAAAATATTAAAAAAGAATAAATCAGAGGTGAAAAATGCAGTAACTGAAAAATATGCTAGATAAAGTAAGTAGCAGATTAGATGATGCAGAAAAACAGGTCAGCAATCTTGAAGTCAGGGTAGTGGAAATCACCCAATTAGAAGAGCAAAAAGAAAAAAAGAATTTTTAAAGAATGAGGATAGTTTAAGGGATCTCTGGGACAATATCAAGTATAGTACTATTTGCATTATAGGGTCCCAGAAGGAGAAGAGAGAGAGAGAAAAGGACAGAAAGTCTACTTGAAGAAATCATGGCTGAAAAGTTCCCTAACTTAGCAAAGGAAACAGATATCCAAGTCCAGGAAGCACAGAGACCTAAACAAGATAAATCCAAAGAGGTTCACACCAACACACATTATAATTAAAATGTCAAAAGTTAAAGAGAAAGAGAAAAATCTTAAAGGCAGCAAGAGAAAAATAACTAGCTATGTACAAAGGAGCCCCCAAAGGCTGTCAGCTGATTTTTCTGCAGAAGCTTTCAAGCCAGAAGGGAGTGGTATTATATATTTAAAATGCTGAAAGGAAAAATCTTACAACCAAAACTATTCTGCCCAGCAAGGTTATCATTCAGAATTGAAGGAGAGATAAAGAGTTTCCCAGAAAAGCAAAAGCTAAAGGAGTTCATCACCACTGAACAGGCTGTACAAGAAATATTAAATGGACTTCTTAAACTGGAAAAGAAAAGATCATAACTAGAAATAAGAAAACATATGAAAGGAAAAAATCTCCCTCGTAAAATAAACCATATAGTAAAGGTAATGGATCAACCACTTACAAAGCTACTATAAAGGTTAAATAACAAAAATAGTAAAATCAATTTCAACTACAATAACTAGTCAAGGGATACTAGCTATAAATAGTATAAAATAAAAAGATGTAAAATATGACATCAAATACGTAAAATGTGGAGAGGTGAGTAAAAATATAGTGCTTTTGAAGTGCACTCAAACTTAAGTGACCATCAACTTAAAATAAATGATTATATACATATTGCTACACTTGAACCTCATGGTAACCACAAACCAAAACCTATAATAGATACGTGAAAAATAAAGAAAAAGGACTCCAAACATAACACTAAAGTCATCAAATCACAAAGGAAGAGAGCAAGAGAAGAAGAAAGGACAGAAAAGAACTACAAAAACAAGCAGAAAACAATGAACAAATTGGCAATAAGTACACACCGATCAATAATACTTTAAATGTAAATGGACTAAATGTTCCAATCAAGAGACATAGGGTGGCTGAATGTATTAAAAGAAAAAAAAAAAAAAAAACCCAGGACCCATGTATATGCTCACTTCAGAGCTAAAGACAAGAAGAACAAAACTGAAGGTATCATGCTTCCTGAGTTCAAACTATACTACAAAGCTATAGTATTCAAAACAGTATGGTACTGACACAAAAACAGACACAGAGGTCAGTGGAAAAGAATAGAGAGCCCAGAAATGAATCCACACACATATGGTTAAATAATCTATACAAAGGAGGCAAGAATATACAATGGGGAAAAGACAGTCTCTTCAATAAATGCTGTTGGGAAACTGGACAGCTACATACAAAAGAATGGATCTGGACCATTATCTTATACCACATGCAAAAATAAACTCAAAATGGATTAAAGACTTGAATGTAAAACTCCTAGAAGAAAACATAGGCAGTACACTCTTGGACATCTGTCTTAGTGATACTTTTTCAGATCTGTCTCTTCAGGCAAGGACAAGAAAAGCAAAAATAAACAAACAGGATTAAATCAAACGTAAAAGTTTTGCACAGCAAAGGAAACCAGCAACAAAATAAAAAGACAACATACTGAATGGGAGAAGATATTTACGAATCATATAACCAATAAGGGGTTAATATCCAAAATATATAAAGAACTCATACAACTTAATATCAAAACCACAATGAGATATCATCTTACACCTGTCAGAATGGCTATTATCAAAAAGACAACAAATAGCGAGTGTTGGTGAGGATATGGAGAAAAGGGAACCCTCATGAACTGTTGGTGGGAATGTAAATTGGTGCAGCCACTAAGGAAAACAGGAGATTGTCAAAAAATTAAAAATCGAACTACCATACAATCCAGCAATTCCACTTCTGACTACCCCCCCCAAAAAAACCAAAAACACTAATTCAAAAAGATATATGCACTCCTTTGTTCATTGAAGCATTATTTACAATAGCCAATACATGAAAGTAACAGAAGTGTTCATTAATAGATGAATGGATAAAGAAGATGCAGTATGTGGACTTCCCTCGTAGTCCAGTGGATAATACTTCACCTTCTAATGCAGTTGGTGTGGGTTTGATCCCTGGTCGGGGATCTA
Source organism: Globicephala melas (assembly GCF_963455315.2). Lineage (NCBI taxonomy): Eukaryota > Metazoa > Chordata > Mammalia > Artiodactyla > Delphinidae > Globicephala > Globicephala melas. The sequence goes on from NC_083331.1 coordinate 23,684,814, forward strand.
GGACCCCATATGCCTCATGGCCAAAAAACCAAAACATAAAACAGAATAAATATTGTAATAAATTCAATAAAGACTTTAAAAATGGTCCACGTCAAAAAAAACTTAAAAAAAAAAAGATGTGGTATATATATGTGCAATGGAATATTACTCAGCCATAAAAATCAATGAGATCTTGCCATTTGCAACAACATGGATGGACCTAAAGGGTATTATGCTAAATGAAATAAACCAGAGAAAGAAAGACAAATGCCATATAATTTCATTTATATGTGGAATCTAAAAAACAAAACAAACAAACAAAACAAAACAGAAACAGCTTCATAAATACATAGAACAAATTCGTGGTTGCCAGACAGGAGGGGAGTGGGGGATGGGTGAAATAGGTGATGAGGATTAAGAGGCACAAACTTCCATTTATAAAATAAATAAGTCATGATGATGTAATATAAAGAATAGGGAACATAATAATGTTATAATAACTTTAAATGGTGACAGATGGTAACTAGACTTATCGTGGTGATCATCTCAAAATGTATATAAATGTTGAGTCATTTATTTTGTATACTTGAAATTAATATAATATTATACTTCAATTGAAGTCAATTATAATTCAATTGAAAAAAAATAACGAAGCTGAGAAAAACCTCCCCCAATTTGATATATTCTTGCCTTTAGAAGTGGTTTTTACTGCAAGAAATGAAATCATCAACCACAAATATTTACTGACCACATATAACAATACATTTGCTGAAGAAACAAGGTAAATAGAATGATTTTTTAAAGGTCCCTTTGTGTTTTAGCAGTATATTTAGGGAGGAGAGAAGAGTCAGGTTGGAGCACCTTAAACAAGTTTTAAACTATGTGTGTTTGCTTTATAAAACTCATTTTCTAATTTAAAAAATTAATACGATCTCATTGGGAGGTACTGGGGGAAAAAACAGAAAAATGTAAAGAAAATGAGAGTCACCCCTAATTACACCACAATAGAAAAGCACCTTTTAACAGTTTATTGTATATTTACCTATTCTTTTTCTAACTACTTATATTTCCATTTATCTTTATATTATTTACAAATTTGTTCTCTTAATTTATATATAATTTCACATCTTTTTTTGTTCATTTAAAAACATATTTGCACATTTTCCCATGATATTAGAAATCCTTCAAAAATCTAATTTTTAGTGGCTACATTTTATAATGACTATGTTATATGGCTATATTTAATTATATATTATATAGCTATTATATTATGCTATGGCTACATAATAGAAGACAGCATTTATTCAACATACTAAAATAGCAGCAATTGAATTTTTTCTCATAAGGAATTCCTTCTACTAGGATGTTGGGCCTTGTGGATGGATCATTTGATTTTGTTTTTTATTTCTTTTTTTAAAAATTTATTTTATTGAAGTATAGTTGACTTACAGTGTTGTGTTAATTTCTGCTGTACAGCAAAGTGATTCAGTTACATACATATATACATTCTTTTTTGTATTCTTTTCCATTATGGTTTATCACAAGATACTGAATATAGTTCCCTGTGCTATACAGTAGGACCTTGTTGTTTACCCATTCTATATATAATAGTTTACATCCGCTAGTCCCAAATTCCCAATCCAACCCTCCCCTGCTTCCCCCTTCCCCTTGGCAACCACAAGTCTGTTCTATATGTCTGTGAATCTGTTTCTGTTTCATAGATAAGTTCATTTGTGTCATATTTTAGATTCCACATATAAGTGATATCACATGGTATTTGTCTTTCTCTTTCTTACTTTACTTAGTATGATGATCTCTAGGTCCATCCATGTTGCTGCAAATGGCATTATTTCATTCTTTTTTACGGCCAAGTAGTATTCCATCTACACATCTTCTTTATCCATTCATCTGTCAGTGGACATTTAGGTAGTTTCCATGTCTTGGCCATTGTGAATAGTGAGCAGCAGTTGAATTTAATGCTCTGAAATCAGTATAAGTTCAATAATATTATAATCCTCACAGGAGCAGATCTCATTACTGTACCTAACTCTTCACCTCTCCCTACAGACTAATGGTTCTCAGCCAGGACCAATTTTGCCCTCTAGGGAACATTTGTTGATGTCTGGAGACATTTTGATTGTAATTTTGAAGGGGCTTCTAGTGTGTAGAGGCCAGGGATGCTGCTGAACATTAACTGATTCATAGGACAGCCCCCCACAAGGAAGGATCATCTGATCCCAAAGGCCAAGAGTGCCAAGGTTGAGAATTCCTGCCATGGAGTCATAACCTTCACTGTGTGATTTTTTTTACTACTTGACTTGAGGTTTGGTCTACATGACTTGCTTTCGCCAGTAGAACGAGGTGACATTGTCTTACGCCTCTTCGCGTTTTCTTCTTGTGGCTCTTCTAGCACCACGTGAAGAGCATGCTTGTCAATCCCACTAGGATCAGAGAGAAGGATGTAGGACACATGGAGCAGGGCGTCCACAAGACACACTGACCTGCGGGGAGCTGAGGTGCCCAGCCCAGCCTCCATCAGGCCAACCCCAGCCAACCTGCACATGTGGAAGCTACGATAATTAATGATTGTTGTCTTAAGCCACTGAGCTTGGGGGCAGTTTTTAATTTAGCAATAACTAATTAATACATTAGGTGAAAAAACTAATTTGCTCTGGCTCACAGAGTTAGTAAGTCAAAGAGCTGTGTTTCAAACTCAGTCCTGGCCGACTGCAAAGTCCATTCGTAATGTTGAGACTATACTGTTTTTCTGAAACCATCATTTATGTAATCATTCTTATGTTAGATAACTAAGTAATTTTCTGTATTTTGCAGTTGTAAAGAATATTTCTTTGGTTAACATCTTTTTACATATATGTGTCCTTCCCATTCTGGTTTCTCTAGGGTATTTTTAAGAAATTTGAATCATCCAAAGAATAATACTAATTTTAAAAATTCTAGTAATAATTTTGCAATATATACATGTGTGAAATCATTATCTTGTACACGTTAAGCTTACATGTTATGACAACATCTCAATAAACCTGGAAATAATAAAATAAAATGACACCTCCTCAAATTCTAATAATTTATTAAGAATTTAACATGTCCCAGAGCCAACATTAATTTTAGATAAAATATACAATGCATAAGGAACGCACTCTTAGGCAATGTTTTTTTTTTTTTTTTTTTTTTTATGGTACGCGGGCATCTCACTGTTGTGGCCTCTCCCGTTGCGGAGCACAGGCTCAGCGGCCATGGCTCACGGACCCAGCCGCTCCACGGCATGTGGGATCTTCCCGGACCGGGGCACGAACCCGCGTCCCCTGCGTCGGCAGGCAGATTCTCAACCACTGCGCCACTAGGGAAGCCCACTCTTAGGCAATGTTTATAAAATTTAAACTATATGAGGAATGCTTCTATTACAGACAGCCATGGGGTTTTATGCAAGATGCAATATATCTGTGTTCTTATTATATATCATTGGCTGCATCTTATAGTCAGATATAAGTTGATTCTTATATCTGGAAATATTGCAACCCATTTCTATAGCAATTTATTTTGAGGAGTCATTTTTAACAATGAATCAGTTCCCCCAAAAAAAGTGGCCCTGTCTAAACAAGGCACTCCCTGAAGGTGAAGTTAGCGGCAACTGTGTGGCAGCAGAGGAGTTAAAGCTAGCTGAAGGGTGATGTTTTACAGCGGTCCTACGTCTAATAAAATGCATGTCAAACTGTGACATGTGAATAATGTTACTTCTCCACTGTAAGCCTCGGTAAGAAAAAAATAGATGGATGTAAATGGCTCCCTAAAGCCAGCATGTGACCCCCGTGCGGAAGGCAGGATTTATTAGTGTTTATTTTCACTTAGTATAACCACTTCAGCCCTAGAACATCAGTGTCCAAACCCTCCTCCCAATAGATGGTAGTCAGCAAAAACTAAGGCAAACAAAGACCATCCTTGGTCTCCCTAAAAGGAGGACGGAGGAGGCTGAGCCTGTATATCTGAGGCAGGGAACCTAATAAAACAACCCTTTGTGTTTTCACACTTGTGATTTGACGTTGCCTTTAGAAGACCTCCAGGCAGAACCGACCCCACCTCCTCCGCCAAGCCCACCTGGCTTTGCTGCAGAGTCTAGAACCCAAGTGCGGCTGCGCAGAGCCCAAGACCAGTGTGGTCTTCACGGCCCTGCAACCTAGGGGTTTAAGACTCTGCCAGCACTGGCTTAAAGTTCTTAGTAATTTTATCTTTTAATTACTTGCTTTACAACTGAAGTCTGATAGAACAATGGAGCATGAGCTGGGATCTTGGAGTGTCAGCTCGCTGGCAGTCCCACCTGCCACGGCCTGTCCCGTCCCTGTTCCCATCCCCTCCCCACTCCCAACTGCTCTCCATCCTCCCCAGAGACAACTGTACTCCCATCCTATGGCGACCAGGTCAGGGGGGTATTGGGAGGAGGAGAAGCTCACTCTCAGCCCTTGGCCTCTGCCCCCAGCAAACACAGGGAAGGGAGAGAGGAGATTAACTTCCCCATTGTCATTGTGTCCTGTCCCCTCGTGCACCTTCTTCTCACACACTCCACCGCATTGCTTACTAATTCAGTATTGTGCTCACAGGGGTCTATGTCTGAATGCTGCCTTCCTCTGGCTGGTTGCTGCCACTCTCTGCGCCTCTCCCAGCAGTGGGGGTGTGCCTGTTCACTCTTTCTTTCTCTCCTCCAATTCCATAGTCATGAAGATAATAGTCATCATTTACAGCCTTAGTATCTTCATCTTAGTAATGAGGAAACTTTACACTGAGAGGTCACATGGCTTGTTCAGGGTCACAGAACTAGCAAACGGCAGAGCCTAGACTAGAGCTGGATCTTGTGACTAAATCCAAATTCCAGATCCAGCCTCCCCCCACTGTGGTCACTGGGGGCCTTGATTAGAGGACCTAATAAACGATGGTGAAGCCCAACTCCTGCCTGACCTCTCCGGTCTAAAGGTAATGGCTGCACTGAGCTCTCAGTAACTGCTGTTGCCTGGTGTTTAGAAAGGATGTGGATAGAAAATGGAAGACAGTGTGTACCTGGCCCATTGTATTGTGTAGAATACCATGTTGCCTAGTGGCCTATGGAATATAACTGCCTGGATTTGAAGTTGGGCTCTGCCACTTACTGTGTGCCCTTGGCCAAGTTGGTGACCTTTCTTGCCTCATTTCCAAATCTATACAGTGAGGATAATAATAGCAATTTTTTAACATCTTTATTGGAGTATAATTGCTTTACAATGGTGTGTTAATTTCTGCTTTATAACAAAGTGAATCAGTTATACATATATCCCCATATCCCCTCCCTCTTGAGTCTCCCTCCCACCCTCCCTATCCCACCCCTCTAGGTGGTCACAAAGCACCGAGCTGATCTCCCTGTGCTATGCGCCTGCTTCCCACTAGCTATCTATTTTACGTTTGGTAGTGTATACATGTCCATGCCACTCTTTCACTTTGTCACAGCTTACCCTTCCCCCTCCCCATATCCTCAAGTCCATTCTCTAGTACGTCTGCGTCTTTATTCCCGTCTTGCCCCTAGGTTCTTCATGACCATTTTTGTTTGTTTATTTTTAGATTCCATATATATGTGTGCAATATATATATTATATATATGTGTTAGCATACAGTATTTGTTTTTCTCTTTCTGACTTACTTCACTCTGTAAGACAGACCCTAGGTCCATCCACCTCATCACTACAAATAACTCAATTTCGTTTCTTTTTATGGCTGAGTAATATTCCATTGTATACATGTGCCACATCTTCTTTATCCATTCATCTGTTGGTGACAATTATTTTGTGGGGATGTTAGGCTTGACGGTACCTGGTAATCTCTCAATAAATGTTAACTATCATAATGTGATAATATGTAATTATTGTTACAATACAATCTTTCACTTTTTTTTGGCAGCTTGGCATGGGGGTGGAATGAGGTGTGTGCCCATGTGTCCTTACCATCTTTGAACATCAGTATTTTGGAGGCTGAAATCTGACCCTGCAGCAATAACCTTCTGACAGTTCTCCCCACACTCTTACTTTCCCACCCCCTCGTCCCCATAATCTCTATTTAGCTTCTAAAGTGACACCATGTAGGAAATTCAACCACCCTGAGGCAGCCGTGGGAGGAAGCACCTCTAGCCAACAGCATCCGCTGCCAGCCCTGAGGGAAGACGTCTCTAAATGATTCCAGCCAAATGGTTGCTTTATGCAGCCATTAAGTTTTGGGGTGGTTTGTTATGTAGCGATAATAATTAGAACAATGACACAAATATTGAAGTTATCAAACATATCAAACACAGATTAATCAGTTTAAAAGTAGATGACAAAGGGGAGAAGTTCAGCGAAAAACTGCTTATGAAAAAAATCAAATAGAAATTCTAGAACTGGGACTTCCCTGGTGGCGCAGTGGTTAAAAATCTGCCTGCCAATGCAGGGGACACGGGTTCGAGCCCTGGTCCAGGAAGATCCCACATGCTGTGGAGCAACTAAGCCCGTGCACAACAACTACTGAGCCTGCGCTCTAGAGCCCGCATTCTGCAACTACTGAGCCCACACGCTGCAATTACTGAGGCCCACTCGCCTTGAGCCCGCACTCTGCAACAAGAGAAGCCACCGCAATCAGAAGCCCACGCACCACAATGAAGAGTAGCCCCCGCTCACAGCAACTAGAGAAAGCCCACACGCAGCAACGAAGACCCAACACAGCCAAAAATAAATAAAATAAAATAAATTTATATAAAAATAGAAATTCTAGAACTAAAGAATACAATAATTAAAATCTATACATTAAAAGGAATTAGCAGCAATAAGACACAGTAAAGGCTAGGATTAGTGAGCTGGAAAACAGATCAGTAGAAAATACCCAGACTGAAGCATGGAGATCAAAAATGATGGAAAGTGTGCTCACTTCGGCAGCACATATACTAAAATTGGAATGGTACAGAGAAGATTAGCATGGCCCCTGTGCGAGGATGACACGCAAATTCATGAAGTGTTCCATATTTTTTTAAAAAATGATGGAAAGTGAAGAAGAGAGTGTGGGATGCACATGGAAAGAGTGAAAGGTCTAATATACATGAAATTGGAGTCGTAGAAAGAGAGGAGAGAGAGAATACTGTGAAAAGCAGATTTGCAAAGGAAAGCCCAGAGAAAAAAAAAGAGGCTCATCATCTGACTTCTGCATTCAGGTTCAGTGAGATGTGAAAATAGGGGCATTCTCGGGACCTTGTGCATGACATCCAAGGTTTAGAAACAACAGGGAACTAAAGAGCAGGGAAAGTTTATGAGGTGAGACAAGAGGATGATGAAATCTGAGGTACCCAGAAGAGAAGACTGAAATAACTAAATTGTAGGCCACTGAAGGCCATGTCTAATTCTTTTCTTTTCTTAATGGCACTTGGCACATGACTGGCACAGAAAAGACTCTCAGTATAACATTTGCTGAGTGAGGAGCATCTGTTCCACAGAGAAGGCTGTTGCTCGCGCTGTTTAGGCTGGCTATTGAAGAGCTGCCTGGGGCAGCTAGACACCCTCCAGATGCTACCTTCAGATCTTTTCATTACCTTCAGTCTTCATGTGTATTCTTGGCCAGAGATAAGACTTGAGAGGGGGATGAGGAGTACTAGGATTTAGGACAGCAGGTTGACCAGCTTCCTTCATTCCTGCTCCCTCCCTTCCTTCCTCCCTCCCTCCCTCCTTTCCTTCCTCCCTCCCTCCCTCCCTTACTTCCTCCCTCCCTCCCTCCCTCTCTCCCTTCCTTCCTCCCTCCCTCCTTCCCTTACTTCCTCCCTCCCTCCCTCCTTTCCTTCCTCCTTTCCTCCCTCCCTTACTTCCTCCCTCCCTCGCTCCTTTCCTTCCTTCCTTCCTCCCTCCCTTCCTTTCCTCATTAAATATTCCTTGGGCAGCCCCTAGTTTCTGGTCATCGGGCTGAGTACCATGCCCACAAAGATGAAAAAAAAAAAAAAAAGTCCCTGCTCTAGCGAGGGGAACAAACAGTAAGTAAATAGTTACAATTTAACCTTTGAGCACTAAACCAAAGCACCACAGGGGCCCAGAGAAAGGATCAACTGGCTGGCTGACGGTCATGAGAATAAAGAAAGTTTCATGCAGAAGGTGATGTTGGAGCTGTACATTCAAGGATAAGGGACGGATATGAGGCAGAGAGGGGGAAAGGCCACCCAGAGCAGCGGGCGCAGTCTCAGAGGTGTGAAGGGCATGTGTGGCCAATGAGGTAATAGGTGGTATTTCGTCTTTTTGGTTTTTTTGTTTCTTGGCCACACCACGCAGCTTGTGGGATCTTAGTTCCCCGACCAGGAATCGAACACGAGCCCTCAGCAGTGAGAGCGCAGAGTCCTAACCACTGGACCGCCAGGGAATTCCCAACAGGTGGTATTTTGGTGTGACTGGAGCATAGCCCATAGAGGCCAGGGGACAGAGATTTCAGGAGAAAAGCTTGCAAAAAAGAGGTTGATGCCAGTAGACGTTTTGCACTTAGTCTGTTGGCATTGAGAAATGATGTACGGCTCCAGTGAGTGTCATGACTGTGACTGTGTTTTAGAAAATCATCCTGTCAAGAGAGGACTGTGAAGGGGGGTTGGGAGCCAGCAGAGGTGGGGGTCGGGTAGGAAGAGCAGACTGGGCTTTGGCCGCATCAGCTGGCTGACACAAATTCCACTGTTGTTCAGCTGAAACATGTTTCTCCATCATCTGAACGACCAATTTTTGCAGTCATTTGGGCCAGTCGTGCAGTTGATCCAAAGCAATTGTTCAGTCATCTCAGAACTCAGAATGACTACTGATCTCATGTTCTGAGCAGCCAAACAAGTTTGGAACAACCAGCCTCTAGCAAGCCAGGAAGGGCTCACGTTAAAAGAACAGCAAGCTTCCATATTACATCCTTCGTGTATTGGCTAGAGCAGGACATTTAAGGGGTATTTCAGATTTCAGAAAAAATGTGTGCGTGCTGGAAATCCAACCCCAAAGCATTACTTTTAAGCCGAGTGAGCATGGAGGGAAAGGTTCAGGTGAAGGTCACACAGCTGTGAGTGGATTAGTGCTCAATGGGGTTTTGCTGCAGAGAAATCCTCCAGTTTGCCTTCTGTACACAGAAGTGGTATAAAAAATCCTTATCAATATGGCTTTCCAGAAGCTGTGCATACAGCTTCCTCGGCTCTCATCTGGCTTCTAGCTAGAAACCGGTTTGTGGGAATTGCAAAACTTACTCCCTTCACTGCTGGGAGCCCCTCAAGGGCACTGGCTGAGACTGGGCTAGCCGTGCTTATTATTTTTTCCTCTGAACATTGTTGTATCCGGATTTGATGCCTGGAACTGCTGCGACTATTTTGCTAATACCAAGAGGGTGAAGCCAACACGTGAAGGAGAACAGATCAAAGGGAACAGTAAGAAGCAGACCTGGGGCCTTGACATATTACACCTGTAGCCTGATCGTCCGCTGGATTTCTTGTTATGCAAAAAAAAAAATTTCCTAATTCCCCCATTGTTTGTTTAAGTCACTTTGAGGGTGACTCTCTTACTTACAGATAAAAGCATCCTGAGTTATACTTTCCAAATACACGTGGACGCAACACACATATGCACACCCCCCAAAATATCTCTTTTCTAACCAACTTTGCTGTCTGAAATGCTTCTCCTTATGAGCCATTCTTTTTATTGGGGAATTTTCCTTCTACTGTAACACACATATCTCTCGGAGATCCTCTCTAAGACTTTTTATTTTTCTAAAAATTGGCTCAAATTTTGTTCTGTATTTTACTGAGTCCTTATTAAGTGCTAGACACTCTAGGCTATGAGGATTTTAGATGGAGGTGGTCTTTAAATGCTCTATTTTTTTTTTTTAATTTGTCCATGCCACGCACACCATGCAGGATCTTAGTTCCATGACCAGGGATTGAACCTGCACCCCCTGCAGTGGAAGCACAGAGTCTTAACCACTGGACTGCCAGGGAGGTCCCTAAAGAATCATTTTTTTAAGAAATGAAGAATTATCTCAGATGCCATCTCCATGGACTCCCCTCATTTTTACCACAAGGCTGATCAGCTCTCCCAGGCTGAGAGCGAGAAGTATAGAAGGGCTCGGTGGACGGGGAGAAGAAGATGGATTTGGTCCTGAGACTCTGATTCATTGCTACTTCAAGGACATTTTTACTTCGCCTGCAGGAAAGAGAAAGTGATCCATTGTAACTGTGATGAAAATGCACTCCCTTTCTGCCTTTCCTCCTTTCTCTTCTTTCCTTTAGAAAAAGGAAAGTTGGAAAGAGATGAGCTCAGCCTCTGGAGTGTGAAACCAGAGCTCAACAGGAGAAAAACCACTTGAAATGTCAAATCAGAATAGAATTCATTTGAAGATCCGGGTCAACATAGAGACCAGCACATGAATTGATCCCATGGACCCCTAAAATCTTCCCCAGAAATGATTTCTGGTTGGGAGATGGTACCAAAGGGGGTGAGAATGAGCTGGACTTCAGGACAGCTCCTAGATGCCAATCAGGTCCAACTGAGTAACTGGTCAGACTGCCTTCAAGGATTATGACACGATTCAGCCCATAGTATAATTTATTCCCTTTAACACGTTTGCACATTTGTTTTACTTGAACTCTCAAAAATGCAAGGCAGGTGAAGTGGCTATTATTATTCGTTGGCCAAAAGGTTGTTTCGGTTTGTTCTGTAAGATGGCTCTAGAAGCACTTAGTTATTTTTAACTTAATTTGAAACAATTTTGTTAGATGGTATGTGACAGCTGTCATATCAGCATGCATTTTAAAAAAGACATCAAAATTGGTGAAATCTGTGTAGCCTTTTTAATATTGAAGATGAAAGAAAAAAACAACATTTTCAGCATATTATGGTTTATTACTTCAAGAAAGGTAAAAACGCAACTGAAACGCACAAAAAGATTTGTGCAGTGTATGGAGAAAGTGCTGTGACTGATTGAATGTGTCAAAGTGGTTTGCTAAATTTTGTGCTGGAGATTTCTCGCTGGACGATGCTCTACGGTCGGGTAGACCAGTTGAAGTTGATAGAGGTCAAATTGAGACATTAATTGAGAGCAGTCAATGTTATACCACGCGGGAGATAGCTGACATACTCAAAATATCCAAATCGAGCGTGAAAAATCATTTGCACCAGCTTGGTTATGTCATTCGCTTTGATGTTTGGGTTCCACATAAGTTAAGCAAAGAAAACCTTCTTGACCATATTTCCTCATGCGATTCTCTACTTAAACGTAATGAAAACGTTCCGTTTTTAAAACAAATGGTGACACGCGATGAAAACTGGATACTGTACAATAATGTGGAACGGAAGAGATCATGGGGCAAGCGAAATGAACCACCACCAATCACATCAAAGGCCAGTCTTCATCCAAAGAAGGTGATGTGGTGTATATGGTGGGATTGGAAGGGAGTCCTCAATATGAGCTCCTTCCAGAAAACCAAACGATTAATTCCAACAAGTACTGCTCCCGGTCAGACCAACTGAAAGCAGCACTTGATGAAAAGCATCCAGAATTAGTCAACAGAAAACACGTAACCTTCCACCAGGATAACGCAAGACCGCACGTTTCTCTGATGACCAGGCAAACACTGTTAGAGCTTGGCTGGGAAGTCTTCATTCATCCGCTGTATTCACCAGACATTGCACCATCGGATTTCCATTTGTTTCGGTCTTTACAAAATTCTCTTAGTGGAAAAAATGTCAATTCCCTGGAAGACTGTAAAAGGCATCTGGAACAGTTCTTTGCTCAAAAAGATAAAAAGTTTTGGGAAGATGGGATTATGAAGTTGTCTGAAAAATGGCAGAAGGTAGTGGAACAAAAGGGTGAATATGTTGTTCAATAAAGTTCTTGGTGAAAATGAAAAATGTGTCTTTTATTTTTACTAAAAAACCTAAGGCACTTTTTGGCCAACCCAAATATTTTAATCTTGTGAATATAGAAGGTAAGCTACAGAAAGATTAAGTGTCTGATCCAAAATTTGAGACAGTTATTGCAGGGACAAGACCAGCTCTCTGATCTCAAAACATGAAATTTGCTCTGCTTTCCACTCTGTTGTATCTCCTTGCCATGGAATTTGATGTAAGGCACTACACCTGAAAAAAACGCATAAACGTGGCCCCATTGGTTCTATTCCCCCTCCCACCACTCACCCCATTCTGTGTAGCCTCAGCAGGAAATTGGGGCCAAAATTCAAGGGGCTGTTAAGAGCTACACACACAAGTTGGGCTGTGGACGCTTACGATTGACAGAGGATACAGGCGAATTCATCAGTCATGTACTCAACAAGCCTGTATCAAGTTCTTTTCACCTGCCCCCCTCCCTTATCTGCTTGGCACATTTGGGAGTACAAGAGAAGCACAGACAACAGCCTCCCTGGTACTGAAGCAGCTCACACCCCTCTTGGAAGGCATGACCACGACTTAAGGGACAATCAAAAGTGGTAGGAGACAAGAGACAACTGAGTCTTAGATTTGGTTAAAACACAAAGAACAGTGCTAAATAACTCTAGGTTAAATGAATGAATTATTAGACTGGATACTCACGTTAGTTGACTTGGAGAGTATGTATATCAGTCAAGGTTAAAGGAGAGAAGCAGAATCACTAGAATAGACACACATACCACACACACACACACACATGCACACACAACCACAGAGAACAATAGGAATTCACAAGGAAAAGATGACTGATGGATTCATGGGGAATGTGGGGCTTACACAAGGTCTTGAAGGATGGTGAGAATCTGGTCAGGGGAGAAGTGGCAGGACATTTCAGGTAGAAGGAATGACAGCAGTCACATTGTCTGTGACTGCAGGAGTGCCAAAAAAAGCCTACTACATTTTCACATTCAAATCCCAGACACACACACACACGCGCACTCCAGATGTCACTTATTATTTACGAGTCTATAAAATGGGATCATAACAGTCATTACATTGAATTGTAGTGAGGATTATAATATGTTATGTATGAAAATAGCCTAGCATAGTGTTCAATATGTAGGAGGCTCTCAAAACCTGAAAAGCAGCATGTCTTACTACTGCCCGATTCGCAATTTTTAACCATGGGACTAATGCTGGCATGGATTTGGTAAAAGAGAAGAAACAAATGCAGGTATTTCTTAATCATTGATCAAGGCAAAGAAAAGTGCATGAAAATGCATGAATAGACTTGATTTTTGACAACTGGATGTACTATAGTTCATAAGCCCTTTTCTGGGATAAGAAGGGAATTTTTTTTTTTTTTTGAAAGACTGGTGACTGCAGTGTACATTTTACAGAGCCAAATTGGGTGGGCTGGAGGGGCTCATGGCTGGGGCACTTGAAATGTAAGAAGATAGAGATGAAAAGAGTATATTTACTGCTCTGTGTGCCAGGAAGGAATTCATGTTTGTCCCCTGGGGCATCCGTAGAGATCTGGCTCCTAAGGGGTGTCTTCCTCTAATGAAAGAGAGCTGCTGTGCTATTTACGGGGGTTCTGATGAACTTCAGGAGTCCTTTTACTGAGTGATATGCAAGTTTGGGCCAGATCTGAACTGTTCAGGACAGCCAAAAGGAGGCTTAATATTGCCACCAGCAGCTCCCTTCTCTGCCTTTACATATTCATCACTCTTCTCTCTTAAAAATAATATTTTAAAATATCTGTTCAAGATTTATTTAAGTGGACTAAATTGGTCTACCACTTCTGGGTCAGGACCTGTATTCTGGTAGACCCAGGATATTAAATGACTCATTCCTTCCAGGGGTACCAATAACCACAGAAATCTCCCTAAGCCCCCTATAGAAACAAGATTATGTCATATTATGGCTTTTTAAAAATAATTTAAAGGCTATGATATTGACAGTGCACAACAAATTTCAAAGGATTTTATTGTGAAGCACAGATAAGAAAGGTTTTCTGGGACTTCCCTGGTGGCACAGTGGTTAAGAATCTACCTGACAATGCAGGGGACATGGGTTCGATCCCTGGTCCAGGAAGATCTCACATGTCACAGAGCAACTGAGCCCATGTGCCACAACTATTGAAGCCCATGTGCCTAGAGCCTGTGCTCAGGCACAAGAGGAGCCACCGCAATGAGAAGCCCACGCACTGCAATGAAGAGTAGCCCCCATTCGCTGCAACTAGAGAAACCCTGTGCTCAGCAACGAAGTACCACCAGATATTTTCTTACTAGATTCCAGGTTTTTTCCATCCCTAGGCCTTGTGTTTTAGCTCATTTTTGAGAGACTGCAAGTTAGTTGCCTCTGAGTTAAACGTGGAAAGGGATATTCAGCCCACCTCCCATCCAGTTTTGATTTCATTTCTAGACCTTCTGTGATCCCCATTATTGGGTTCAATGGCCTCCTTTCTGTTCCTACAGCATTCTGTAGATGCCCAAGACTTGGAGATGACCACACTCTGACTAGGCTGGCTCCTCACTGAAATGAAGTTTCCTGCAGGGCAAGAGGAGTGCCGTAGTATCCCCAGTGCCTGGTACAGTGCCTAGCACATAGTTGATACTCAATAAATAATGTGCAGCAAACAAGCAAATGAATGAATGAATGTTATTCACCTTTGGAAATGATAGAGTCATATTCTAGAAGCCAGGGTAGCTAATAAGGCTCTCTATGTAACAAGATTTTGTGTCAGTGGAGAGTAGAGAAATTCTCCAGTGGCCCCTCAAAGTTAATTTTTCCTTAAACAAAGAATATTTGGGACCAGCAATTGGGATATGTAGCAGACATTTTGTACGAATCCACCTCAGATTTACTGATAGTTTGAAAACAACAGGTGTATTTTGGTAAATGATCAAGTCCCACCCCCAAAAAGAATTGACCATTTTTTTCTTTGTAACCTCTGCCATTTTTCTCCTTTAATCCTGTTCCAACCATCAAGAAACATTTATCCACAAGTGGCAAGTGTCTTGAATTATAGCTTCCTGTGTCTTCCCAAGCTGTTCATTTCCTTCTGTCTCGTGTGGAGTAATCAACATGGGCTAGATGGCTCCCTCACATAGATTTCCATGAGGACAAGCGTCCAGCCACTATTAATGCTTCTTCACTAGTAAGAGATACAACGTTCAGGGTTTCCTCCAGGTCAAATGATTGTTCTGCAGGGCCTTATGAACTTGTGCAAAGCACTATTTTTTCTCACGATATAGGCATAACAAACTTTTCTTTTTTGAGTGGTGAAGCCTCTGTGTTCTATCAGCTACATTCTTGCATACAAATCCCTTGTAAATTATTTTTCAAATTCCAAGGTTCAGCAATTTAATTGAATCGGTTCCTAATTTTTAATTAAATCTGCATTTCTCCCGGTAACCTTTGGAAAGATAGAAGCCACATTACCATACTGGAGAGAAAGGATCACAGAGCAAGACAGACATAAAAGAGAAGCACAAAATCACAAGGCAGGTTTTCCTATAAATTTATTTTCATACCAAAAAAAAAAATAACATTCTAAGGCAATGTTTTTATTGTATAGTATAAAATAACTTCCACTAAATTAAAAATGGAATTTTTTTTTTGCTATAAGCCACTGATAACTTTTCCATGAAAAAAATTTACAATTTGCAGCACCTGTAGAAAAAAACACCTGTTCAATAATTATATAAATACTGTTGACAGATCCCAGTAGCCCATTATGTATCCTTTTTGGCAATGCCAACTTTCTAAAGTCAATTAGCTTCCAAATTTGAAAGGTACCTGGTGGCCAACATTCTGCTTATTATTCAAGGCATCCATTTTAATTTTTTGGAAATAGACTTGAGAAGTCTGAAAAATCTATTAAGTTAAAAAGAATGAAGAAGTATCATACAGTTGATATTAGCAAACAACATTTTTCCCCTTAGCTGCAAGTTTTCCCCAGGGGATTTACAAAGTGCACCAGTTAAATACGTCTGTACATTTAAAACATTAAATATGTCAACAGCAAGACATTTTTAAATATTTTGAATCAAATACTATAGCACAAATATAATTTACAATACTTTGCACAGAAAACATTACATCTGAAATATAACTTTAGATATTATATAAAAATACATATATTTTTTTCTCCTCATCAGAAAAAAGTATTTATTTGCAGGTTCCAGCATGATGTAACAATTCAAAAGAATTTAACCCTTCAGATGGTCATCAGTTTGCAATTAGATGACCCCCTTTCCACTTCAGCTGCATCGTGGCACCTAACCACGGATTAGAGACAGAGAATTAACCCCTCCCATAGCCCAAAGGCAGTTTTTCAAAAAGGCAACCATAATTGCTCCAATCTGCTTTAATTCTAGGAATTCATTACAAAATTTAAAAACCACTGTGTAAGAAAACCCTTAGATCGTAACACACCTTGAGTCCAACATCTCCCATTGGCTGTAAATACATTCGCTCCCTACAGAGTCAAAGGCATGGGTCTTCTTGTACCCTGTGGGTCATAGCTCTTAGTAGTCTCACACACCTACATATATCTTTCTTGGCTTGTTTGTAAAGTTTTCTATACATCCTAGGAAACACGTGAAAACGCTTCATCAAATGGGGCTCAATCTATATCTCGAACTTTAAAAGCCCCAAAGTACGTTGCATCTTGATCTGGATCCAGTAGTGAAGGGTTGGATACCTCAATGCTTATTTCCTCACCAGACCGTAGCTTAAAAAATCCCCCAACGTTTATGGAGTAGAAATGGAATTCAGAGTTCCCCGACCAGTATTTGGTGCTTCCTCCTTTCATGAGGGTATGAGAACTCGGGATTTTGATGCTCGTCTTGGTGACGTACACCATTAGCTGAAGATAATTCGCAGTGAGGTTTCCCGAAGTTTCATGATGTCGAAAGCAGATGTTGGCATACAGGTAATAAAAGCCATCTTGGTTAACTATTAGTTTTCCATTGCTGAAAGTCATGTTGGAGATCTTGGCCCAACCTCGGTCATGGTACCAGCAGGACAGACTCACTTTATGGGAACCTGAGGAAAAGAGAGGCATGTGATGTAAAACCCACCCCTTCAAGGAGAAGGACATCCTCACAATTCTATGAGGTTGGAGAAAGACCTACTGTAACAGTCATTGTTCCAATGGGAGAATAATTTCTCAGAATTTATTTTCTAAAAGGGGAGTACCAGTACATTAAGAAGTACTTGTGCTCTCTGCTAGGCACCTGAGAGGGGACAAATACAAAATCTCACTTTTCCTGCCCTCAAGGAGCCTATAGTACACAAGGGATAAGTATGATATACATTCAGACGGGAAGCAAGGCTCGGGCCCTGATAAGAAAGGTGTGGATATTGCAATGGGAATTCAAAGGAAAGAGATTACTTCCTCCCAGAGGGCTCAAGAACGATTTTGCTGTGCTACTGAGCCTGATAACTTAAAGGAGGAATTCAGCCAACAGAAACATAAAGGTCATTCAAGGTTGAAGGAAGAGAATCAGCCAGCGGCAGTTGAAACAAGAAAGCAAGAAACAAGTACAGGAAGAGAATATCCACACTCCACGTGACCCCACTTTCTCTTTTAATTCACGGAGAGAGGTATATAGAAGGAGCTGAAAATCTGGGTCACAGCAACTTGGACCAAAAAGTCAAACTCTTAAACTCTATATTCTCATCACCATTGATTTTCCCCTCCTCCAATAGCCCAAATGCCTCCCAAGGTCACACGACTGAAAAGCTACCCCCAGAGAAGTTCACAAAGAACATATCCTTGGCATTGTACTCCCCAGCTTCACAACTTCATGCAATCCTTTGTGCCCAAAGGATGGTAAAACCTCTTCTATTATTAGACCAGAACTCTCCTTTAGCTCCTTCTCACACCTGAAATGTGACAAGCGATCTTCATGTCACTGTTTCTGGAGCAGAAGTTTCTAGAAAATCTTCTAAGTCAGCAAAGTGTCCAACGCTTTGAATATTTCAGGTCTTTAGTGTACTTTACTAGGTCTTTAAAAATTGGGACTACCTCCATGATAAACCTCAGTAATCAAATATTTATATTTATACGGATACCTATTAGCCAACTGGAAAAGATGTCAGCTAGTGGGAAAAAAGCTGTTATACTGTGGAAAGTCCAGAGTTTTCCTCCAGAGGATTTTGTAAACACTTATGCTAAGTTAAGTTTGTCATCTGCTAGGATTTCAACAAGGCAAAACAGAGCTGAGGAGTCTCAGAATGGGGTGGGGAGTAGTTTCTGCAGCCAGGGAGAAGTTCTTTGCCGCCTGTCACCCAAGAGAAATCCCCCACGGAATTTAGACTTAAACTGGATTCCACGGATCCATCAGAGCTGACAACACTTTGGCTAGAGTGGGTCCTTGGGAGATCTTTGTAGAACCAGAAACCCACACTGGCTAACTTTCAAGACTGGCCTGAATCCTGGGGAAACTTGAACACCTGCATCTTACTCTGGAGAGCCACAAATAGGATAATGTTCTATTGTCCCTGGAGGGCTACTGGGCAGCTGGGCTATGGTCTGGGGACCTTAATACCAGGCTGTTCCAGAACCAACTAGATGGTAGGGTAAGTGGAAGAAAAAAAAATGCAGCGGGGTCCAAGCTATGGTGGGGCAACCCCCCATCCTTAGACATGCCTGCAAAGGCAAAGAAGCCAATGGTTTCAATCCCCGTGCTCAGGGACAGGACAGATTTCCTGAACTGCATATCGTATCCACAAGAGGGCGCCCCATCGCGGCTGAGAAGCCATCACAGGCACTGCTGCCTCCAGAACCCAGCACAGCGCCCTGCCCTTTTTCATCTGAGGTCCTACCTCAGATGGTCCTAAATTAAAGCATCCCAAATGTAAATATCATTCCATGGTCCCAAGTGAGTCAAAATGAGACTATAAGACTCTATGCATCACATCCTCATGAACACTAGCAAAGTAACTTCTCCAGGCTGGTAAACAGCCACCTAGACCATTGACAGAGCTACAAAAAACTCAAGGTGTTTCCTATCTCAAACCATCCCATGGTTACCTCCTTCTTCCCCTACTCTTGTATTCAATCCTTTATGCAATCAATTATCGGTCTTATAGTTTATCTCCTATGACGGCCCTTAACAGATAGCAGCAGAAAGACTAAGGTGACGTCTACCCTCTCGACAGGTGATCAGCTAGCGTTAGACGAAGGGCTCAGAGATACAGTCCAGGAAAGGCAGGGAAGGATATGAAAGAGAGAGGAGAACACAGAAACCCTGACCGCATACCACTCCTGTTGTTAGCTCAAGTCAAGTGGAAGGAGTGTCCTTATATCCTTCTAAACATGCCTATATTTATCCATTCGCTGATCAATTTCGTCATTTAGTAGATATCTGAATGGTGCTTTCTACGGGCATTCACTCTATCCACAGTTAAGAAATGCATCAAGCAGTATACCCTCAAGGCACTTTGTAGAGGAGAAAAGAAGAAATGGGCACACCAAATGAAAACTATAACATTTTCATTTCTGCAGGTCACACAGCCCATGGCTGAAGTTCAGTTAAAGCACCTGCCAAGTGGAAGCTGCAGAAATTAGTGGCGACCACGTGAACTCAGCCCAGTGACAGAGGGCAGGGAGGGCTTGGGTCAAATGTGGACGGGCTGAGAAAAGGGAGAGGATTGTGATCGAGGGAAACTGTTCGAGCAAAGAACGGAATGCACACAGCACGCAGAGGAAAAGGGAGAAGAGCCGTCCGTGTGAACTGGAGAGCTCATGAATAGCGATAGTGGGAGAAAAGATGAGAACAGCCCCCCTATCAGGTTGGAGGACCTCACACAGCAAGCCTGGGCTTCCATCACTAGACGACCTTCAGCTGCCCCAGCCCCTAGGGTCACTGCTATTAGACATTAGAGAAGTCTCTCCAGATACTTAGCCTGAGCTGCCCTTAAGAAAGCCATGAATCCTGACCTCACAAAATACTCCCCAACGCATTTTATTCGAGAAGCTTTGAAATACAGTCAGTATAAGGCAGATTCTGATTTCTTTCTTGTGTGTAAATAAGTACAAATAAATATGGAACAGAGGCCCCGAATGAACATGCAAAATTAAAGCCGTCTTCCTCTGAAGTATCCAGACTGGGAGATAAATGGACTCAAGGAGTCATTGGTCAAGCCAGAGGAGCAAATTCTATTTTCTTAAACAGAAGCATACACTCACTCATTTCACTCTGTCTCAAGCTCAATAACCATCATAAAATAACCAGGAGTTTTGCCTTCTTTTTGGCAATGATTTGATGCAAGGTGCCTGGAGGGAGAGCTATGTAACTAAAGCATGCTTGCTATTGCCAAATAGACTTTGGCACACGGTCTAATGCCGTATTTATCATATGCCATTTAAAATGAACTGAAAAGATAAATGCAGACTACCGCACACACAGCTGACAGATCAGTATTAATTTGATTGCCTCTGCTAACATGCAAAATAGTTTTCCACTCAGAAAATTAGTGTAGTTCCACCATAAGGCACACACATACACACACACACACAGAGAGAGAGAGAGAGAGAGAGAGGAGAATTTGTTTACGAAGCAAATATCTGGGACAGTATAGATAGTTTAGGAAAATCTAAAAATCAAAGAGTTGGTTTCTCCTTTCTATGTCTGTAGTCAGGAAAAATTCCTTTGTGGCCCATACTATATTAGTAGCTTCAAAGCTGCTTATTAAAACTTGGATTTTTTTTAACTCTAAGAAGAACTTGCCTTGAATCATTTTTGTAAAACAAGAAATAGAATATATAAAATGATTTAATTAAACTTTAAATAATGACAAATTACATTCACTAAGTTCTTACTATAGGCCCACTTCCATATAAGCATTTTAGTATATAACCTCATTAAATCTTTATAGCTGCCCCATGATGTACAAACTGTTACCATCCCCATGAAGAAGCTGACACACAAAGGATTCCAATAATTTGCACAAGGTCACCCAGCCAGGTAGTACGGTGGGACCTCAAACCCAGGCCGGCAGACTTGAGACGCCCTGCTATTAAAACCACATTAATCTACTTCTTTCATGAAAAGAGGTACACAAGCGCTCTGAATTTATTCCCCTCTGACAAAGGCAACAGGCCACAAGATACTTATGTAATAACCTATAGTATAAAAAGCATGGACTTGCGAATCAGCTAGAGTGGAATTCAACTTCTAATCCTGCCACGTTGTAACCTCGGTCAGATAACTTAACACTAGGTGGACCATGGTTTCCCTGTTTGCAAAATCTGAATGATAATCACTACCTTGCAGGGTTGTAGTAAGGTTTAGAGATAATGAATACAGAGCAAAATGCCTGATACAAAGTGTGTGTATAAATGGTGTAAGAATAATAACAATAATATTCCATTGTCACTCCATCAGAATGTTCTTTGTGACCTTTCTGATGCTCACCTAACCCGATGTGAAGTAACCAGTGGGGATTATATGATGGTAATCACTGGTACATTAGGTAGATGTAGACATAGAGCTCTGGGTTTCCTCATTTCCAAAAGATAATGAGGTCTCCAGTCTATTGAGCTAAATTCTTAGCCAGAAAAAAACGATAAGTCCCTGGAGAACGAGTACGTCTCATTTTCTAGAGGGCTATTGCCTCTTAAATATCACTCTGTTGAGCTCCTGCCTGGAACTCTGCAGGAGATGGCTGAGGATATGACTACCTGCAGGAATTCATGCACCTCACAGGCCAGCAATGGGGATGTGTCAACTTTTGCTTGGAAAAATAGAGATGAGTATAACATGGGATTATCCTTCCCAGTTATGCAACCTCAACTAGCAGTCTTTTAAAATAAACTCATTCTGATGATCTGAAAATGAATATAGTGATGATGTCCATTCCGGCACGATCGAGAATCACTGTTTCCATGATGTGGAAATAGATGATCTTTCTTCTGGTCTAGAAGTTAAGGGCTCTCAAAATTTTGCTAACAGGCTAAGAATAGGTCTGAGTATTCAGATGGGCTGATAAATGACTTTTTTAAAACATCTTTATTAGAGTATAATTGCTTTACAATGTTGTGTTAGTTTCTGCTGTATAACAAAGTGGATCAGCTATATGTATACATATATCCCCATATCCCCTCCCTCTTGTGTCTCCCTCCCTCCCACCCCTCCTATCCCACCCCTCTAGGTGGACACAAAGCACGGAGCTGATCTCCCTATGCGATGCAGCTGCTTCCCGCTAGCTATCTATTTTACATTTGGTAGTGTATATATGCCCATGCCACTCTCTCACTTCGTCGCAGCTTACCCTTCCCCCTCCCTGTGTCCTCAAGTCCATTCTCTATGTCTGCGTGTTTATTCTTGTCCTGCCCCTAGGTTCATCGGAACTATTTTTTTTTTTAATTCCATATATATAGTGTTAGCATACGGTATTTGTTTTTCTCTTTCTGCCTTACTCTTGAAATATTTTTCAGGCTGGATATAAATGGAACTTACCTGATGGGATGTCAATGGCATTAATCGTGAGATGGGCAAAGGGCTGAGTCTCAGGCTTGTTCCTTCTGGCCAGATCTAACCATGAACCTTCCACCATGGCTGGAGATGAGAGAAGCCATGTTAGCTCAAAGAGGAGTCCCCCTAGGGGTTTTCAAATATTTATACAGATCCATGCTTACCTTTTTCTGCTCTGATGTGTTGTGATTTAACAATATGTTGCATTTCCTGCAATAAAAAGAAAAAAGAATCTTATTTATACACTCTTTTGATAAAGCAGTTAAGAATTCAGGACTGTCGGACATACAATAAATTAATCCTCTTTCCTTCAAAATATGCCGGAAGTACACAGGCAGTAAAATTTCTTGATGTTCTAAGTAGCTATAAAGGGAAGTTCACCCCAAAGAATTATGTTGATGTGCTTAAAAAGTAGACTTACACACATACCATCCAATAAAATACTTTGGACAATAAGAGGAAATAAAAGACAATGTAAATTATAAAACACGGAATCACTGAACATAGTTAAACATTTGTAGCAGGTACACAAATGGAGATGAAGTTAACTAGGAACATAACAATTACCACAGAATATATGACCCTCTTAAATTTTTAGAGAGTCTCTTTTTATGTCTGTTTCATTAGTGAATTCCTGTTAAATGTTGAAGCTCAGCCCATAAGAAAGAGAAAGATGCTTGGTTTCCAGTGGTTAGTCTTTTATTTTAAAAAGTCACAGTGTATTTAAAGTACCACATGGAAGTCTAAGAGCTTTTTAGATTACCAATCATTAGCTTAAAATATTGCCACAAATAGAGGTTTAGAAGTGCAAGCCAGTAAAAGAAAGAACTCAAGTACATAAAGAACGTAGGTAATTGCATACCTCAATTTGAGCCCTGACAATGAAGGGTCCAATAAGTAACTGCAGGCCCACCTGAATCAAGACCTTAGCTACCATTAAATAGTAAAGTGATGTGGAGGGAACTTCAGGCTTTGACTTCAGTTCAAACCCCTTCTCAGTCACCTACAAATACTGAGGATGTTAACAGCACCTTTATCATCGGTGGCTGTGAAGACTCAATGAGACGATGCATGTAGGCACTCAGCAGATGTATGGTAACTCCATACATCTAAATACTACTAGAAACACTCTGGAGAGATTCCTCATTTCTCTGTTATTGGGGTGACCATCCATGCTAACTACCCCACCCCCTCATGATGTTTGAGAGATAAGCCAGATAGCTTAAGTTCTTGGAATGTCTGGAGAGAAGGGCTTTGAGATAGCTGATAGTTAGATAGGTAGAGGCTATAACAAAACTTAACTGTTAACACTTGGAAGGGTTCTAGTGGTAAAATTACATTGATTCTTCTCTCTGCCTTCAAGACCCCCAAGAGAGAAGAGAATCAATTCTATTTTTTTTTTTTTTTCCTTTTGCGGTACGCGGGCCTCTCACTGTTGTGGCCTTTCCTGTTGCGGAGCACAGGCTCCGGACGCGCAGGCTCAGCGGCCATGGCTCACGGGCCCAGCCGCTCCGCGGCATGTGGGATCCTCCCAGACCGGGGCACGAACCCGTGTCCCCTGCATCGGCAGGCGGACTCTGAACCACTGCGCCACCAGGGAAGCCCCGTTAACCACTGCGCCACCAGGGAAGCCCCTCAATTCTATTTTTAAAGACCCTTGGAGGATAGCACAGCTGTCTTCAGTTACCTATTCTAACATCCTAAAGAAGTCACAGCATGACTGACTTTTAGAAGGAAACTTTACAGCCTCATCCAAGGCTACTTCCTGCCCTTGCCTTTGACCCAGGGCACTGCCCTGCACAGCCCTGGGAGCATCTCTGCAGGAAATTCCAGGCAAATGATGGCTGGCTCTTTTAGGTTGTGCAGTGCAGTGGCCCTTACCAGGCTTTGTTCCTCTCCCCACTCCATCCAAGATTTATTTCTCTCCCCTGCTGACTGCCAATCTCCCAAGTCTTTTCTCATGATCTTTGGATTCCCAATGGTACCCTGATTTCTGGAATTTCCTAGTTTAGTCTTCCCTGCATTCACAACAGGGATTTATATATGCACAATGTACCTATTATACATTGTGTATACCTTTATACATTTATATATACACAGTGTATCTTTTACCTTTATAAATACATAATACATTACATATATAATATATATATAGTGTATATTGATTGTATATATCTTTTTACATTTATAAGGGAGATATATACACACAATGTTTACTAAACATTGTATATAGCTTTATACATTTATGATACAATATATCTTTAGACATTGTATATCTCTTTATATACTTATATATGTATATATAATGTAACTTTATCTGATTACTATCTCTTTAAAGATTGGAACAAATAGGAACCTGGGGCTTCCCTGGTGGTGCAGTGGTTGAGAGTCTGCCTGCCAATGCAGGGGACATGGGTTCGTGCCCCTGTCCGGGAAGATCCCACATGCCGCGGAGCGGCTGGGCCCATGGGCCATGGCTGCTGAGCCTGCGCGTCTGGAGCCTGTGCTCCGCGGCGGGAGAGGCCACAACAGTGAGAGGCCCGCGTACCGCAAAAAAAACAAAAATAGGTACCTGGATGACAGTATTTCAGAGATTTAAAGCTACCCCTCATTTTCCCTCTAGCCCCGATCTGCCTCATCCTCAGAAGGAAGAGGGGAGAGGGAAGAAGGAAGCAAAGCAAAGTATGACATATGCCTACAAATGCCTGCTTGGTGCTTTTCTATTGAGAAAAGCACACATTATTGAGAAAGACAAGGTAAGATCCATTTTGCTAGCTCCGTGGTTCTCAACCTTGAACATGCAGCACAATCTCCCAGAGGGCTTGTTGAAACACAGTGTTTCTGATCTGCTTGGTCTGGGGCGGGACCTGAGAATTTGCATTTCTAACAGACGAGCTGGTGTTGCTGACCTGGGGCCTCCATTTGAGAAGAGCAATCCCTCTCACATCCCAAAAGATTTCAGAGATGAGCAAATCTGAGATTTTCTTGAAGCTTGAGACCAGGCCAAAGGAGCAGCAGACAAAAGTCACTGATTAAGTGGGCAGGGAGAGTTTGTTCTCTCCTACCTGGGAATGAACTTCTCCTGCCCACTTAATCAGCAGGTGCTAGGTCAGAGCTGTCACGGAAACTTTTCAAGAAAATTCAATAACCAGTGCCATTCAGAAACACTTTCAATGTCTGCTTAAAAAAAAAAAAGTGTGTCATGACCCAAGATGAATTAAAACTTGAGCTAAAGGCCGATGAGGTAATGCTGCTTTCATGTTATATATTGTTGGGTATCCAAGAATTGCAATTCCTCTCATGAAACCCTATAGGGAAGTTTCCACATGAAAAACAAAGTACGTGATGTGTCTATAGCTCAGGCTACAAAAAATGTAGTCTCAGTATCTGTTCTTATATCCCTACCCCACCCCAATCTTTTGAACTCAAGATCATTGTTATTTATGTGCACAGATATCAACCAGGAACATAACATTCTTCGAAGACTACAGTTTTAGGGTACCCTGGCCCAACTCCAGCCAGTCTAACTCAATTAGTCTGATATTGACTTGGTAGCTTTGTACAAGAACCTCCCCAGGTGATTCTAATATGCAGCAGGCATTGAGAAACATTATTACTAATTGAGCATTTCCGTGAATGGTTGCTTGGCGACAGCTCTATTTAGTCCTAGATTTATTATATCCTCACGATTTATATATATTCCAAGTGTTGAAAATTAAATCATCCCTTACATGTGCAGCCAGCAAAAAGCCAACTATCTCCCCTTGTGTTACCCCGTTGGATTCACGTTAGAATCAGAGGCTGGGTAACTAGTACTAAGCTCACTTTTCAGACTGGAAAATGGAGGCCGAGGGAGAATAAGGATGCCCCTAATAGCTCTGGGGCTTGAGCCTACACCTTCCCAGTCCTCGTCTAGAGCTATCAGCCCACCCCCCTTCACAAGATGTGGTCAACGAGTCTACTCCTGGAAGCTGGCAGGAAAGTATCAGTGGCCTGGGATGGGGTTCAGGACATGCTACCCCCAAATATGGTGCTTTGGCAAGTGGAATACTTTAAGCTAAAGGATTCTGGGAAATGGCAGAGGCAGGAAGGACTACCTGGCTTTGTCCTTCTCCCCTGAAGCAGGTCACAGACCCTCACGGGAGAAGTGCCTTACCACTGGGAAGAAAGGAGCCTCTTCATCTCTTAAGACGGGAGGACGCCTAGAGGAATCTGAAGCAACAGGCCTTGCTCCGTTTCCCCCAGTTTACCATCCTGAGCTCAGACCCTGTCCTGCCCTGTCCTGTCTCATTTTTCTACACCTTACCACCCTTCACCAAACTGGGTATAGAAACCACTCAGCTTAACTATTCCTGCGGGTCTTCATTTCCTAATGACGCATTTCCTGCGTCACATAAAACTCACATTAAATAAATTGGTATGCTTTTCTTCTATAATTTATCTCTTGTCAGTCTAATTTACAGGGTCCCGACTGGTGAACCTAAGTGGGGAGAGGGAAGGAATTTTTTTTCCCTCTCTATACCTGTCAGGAAATTCTTAGAGGGTGGTCCCCTCCCTGAAGTAGAAACTCTGAAAGGAGACCCACCTTGACCAGGGATCTGACAAAAAGGAACCTCAACATCAGGAAATATGGTCTCAGAATTCTTGGGGAGGGGGCTTCAGAAAACAGCAGGCTCAGAACCTGCCATGACTGGTAAGCCATGAGGGCCCTGGACGTGGGGGCCTCACGTCTCCAAATGTGACTCCAGCAAGGCCACTCCACAGAGCAGGGCCACTCTGTTTGGTCATTTTTCTCAAAGCTCAGATACTTTGCTATGTATACACCAAGCACAGTTTTCTCTTGAATGGCCCCCTAATATTTTTAATTTTCAAAATTATAAGAAAGTCTTCTAAAGGAGTACCCAAACTTCACCCCAACAGACAATTCCATTTACTTCCTAAGCTTTGCACTTACGTTTATTTTCATCCACAGTAGTCCTCTTCTTTTGTCCCATTAATTAGAGTGTTTTAAAATTTGCAGAGTTCTTTAGTCCCAAATTGAATCATTCAGACATTGCTTCTGGTTTCTTTGAATGCAGAAAGTTCTGATTCATCTATTAATAATTTGGGGAAGACACTACAAAGAACATCCTAACTCCTTTCCTCTGAACAAATTATTCACATGAAAGAGATCTTTTAAAAAATGTTATATGTGTTTCATCTTATTTTATATCCAGCTGTAAATTAGAAAAAAAAAAGTTAACTCTCTGGATGCACGTTCAGTGCACTCTTATGTTGTCTACACTCTCAGAATGCCCACAGCTTTGCATAAAGAAGTATAGGCGTTCTGATACACCTCCCAGCAAAGAGCCTCCAACAGAAGCCAGAAACAGTTTCCAGGGTGAGAAAGCTGGGCGGACAGCCCTCTGTGCGATATGCTCTTGGCTGAAAGCTACTAAAGAGAACCCAATGCCCTGCTCCCCAGGAAGATCAGCGATCTACCTTCTCAGAATAAAGCATGTTTAGCATCTGTCACATGCAAGGACAAAGAGAACCACCCCCTGATTCCCAAAACCTACTCATGACCATTAGGATCACCTGTAAGTTACTAAGAAAAATCCCATGAATGAAGGAACTTATTTATGGTCACACTGTAACAAGTAGGCTTTTCAGCGAATTTATGCATTTCTTAAATAAGCATAATTTGCGCCTAAATTATGAGAGCTTCATTTAACCCTTCAAAACAGGACAAAAAGGAAAACCGACCTACTGGTAGACAGCCAAAGCAATCGCTGCCAGTTCAAGGATAGAAGAAATCCTCTGACATACTGCCACCTAGTGGACACTGTCTAACATTGCCAAGCCTGGGCTCCCACAGGCAGACCTCGCAGATTTGAAACTGCCGTTTTGCCCCCAACTCCAAAGTCTAAAAACAAGACAGATGCGGAAGTTTCACAACATTTGAAAATCTGCTCCTTGTGGTATCTTCCTATTTAGACTGCACTGACTTTTCGTCTTTGCTGTCCGAGTACATCTGAACAGACAAGAAAACAACCGGTATGATTTTTCTTTCCTTTTTTTTTTTTTAATTTCGACTTATTTCACTCATAGAAAAAATGTTGGGATTTCACAATTTCTCCTCCAAGAAAGAAAGTACACAAAAGATCAATATGATTGTGTAACTGTGGTCTCTAGGACTGCTTCTCTTTAACTTCTCCTGAATTCAGCATCCCAGAAGTACGATTCCCAGGAGTGTGACAGGGAGACTGCTGGCACAGGCTCCCTTGGACATCTTTAAAAAATATTTTTGGGGCTTCCCTGGTGGCGCAGTGGTTGAGAATCTGCCTGCTAATGCAGGGGACACGGGTTCGAGCCCTGGTCTGGGAAGATCCCACATGC
Organism: Globicephala melas; assembly: GCF_963455315.2. NCBI lineage: Eukaryota > Metazoa > Chordata > Mammalia > Artiodactyla > Delphinidae > Globicephala > Globicephala melas. Next base: position 23,713,582 of record NC_083331.1, read on the forward strand.
CGCGGAGCAACTAGGCCCGTGAGCCACAACTACTGAGCCTGCGCGTCTGGAGCCTGTGCTCCGCAACAAGAGAGGCCACGACAGTGAGAGGCCCGCGTACCGCGATGAAGAGTGGCCCCCGCTTGCCACAACTAGAGAAAGCCCTCGCACAGAAACGAAGACCCAACACGGCCAAAAATAAAAATAAATAAATTAAAAGAAGGCTCAACATTTAAAAAAATATATATATATATATATATATATATATATATATATATATATATATTCTGGGAACTTTTTTCAAAAGAAGGAGGAGGGAGACATCCCAGAACTGGCTCAGTCTTGATATATCAAAGCCACTTAGGAGAGACTGTACTCCGTAAGATTAAATATAAACACCTATCAGTACTTTCAACTTCTTTTGAGTAATTATGGGAATTTTGCTCCAGGTTAATTTAAACATTTACAGCAGGGCTTCCCTGGTGGCGCAGTGGTTGAGAGTCCGCCTGCCGATGCAGGGGACGCGGGTTCGTGCCCCGGTCCGGGAAGATCCCACATGCCGCGGAGCGGCAGGGCCCGTGAGCCATGGCCACTGAGCCTGCGCATCCGGAGCCTGTGCTCCGCAACGGGAGAGGCCACAACAGTGAGAGGCCCGCGTACCGCCAAAAAAATAAAAAATAAACATTTACAGCAAACGCTTAAGCCAGCCTTTGCAAACTCAGCTGGATAACTGCCCCAAACAAGACTTTGACAGCATAGCAATTCAAGAGCGAATGTTATTAAATTGGCCTCAGTTTGTTTGACTGAAGTGTTTTTTTTTTTGGTCTTACAAAATCATATGTATAAATAGATTTAAATTTGCACTGAGGACACTCTCAGCTGTAAAGATTCCCTGCAAAAAGGTCAAGTTCCTGGAGTCTGGCCTTATCAGACTGAAAATCCCACCTGTTCATTGTGATGTGAATTGTGTGATCCGTGTGGGACCTGTCAATCAGCACAGGAGAAACAATTTGTCTAGCCAGATGCTTCCAGAAACCACTGGCACCAGCTCCTACCTGGGGTCTCAGGTGGCTGGCTCCCCCTGCAATCCCAGTAGCAGCTGCAGGGACATCTGGCTGGTTGAACAAGGATTTAACACCCCGTTTGCCAGATATAATACAGGGTTCATACACTGTTAACATATGTAATGCATTCATTTTAACATCTGAATGATACCCTTCCTGTAATTCTTCTCCAACCTAGTTACAAGAATAGTGTTTTCATCAGCTGAGTTAGCACATAAATGCCACATGTGGGTTGCTTCTGAAAATGAATAGGCAGTTTCCTAATCTTGCAGAGAAATCCTGCAGACTTCCACCTTGTAAATAGCTCAGAAATCCATCCTCTCCTCTCCAGCCAGAGGACCACTGCCTTCCTTCAAGCTTTCATCATTTCTCATTAGGATTCCAATAATAACCTCCTACCTCCTCTCCTGATCTCCTGATATCCTCCAACTGGTCCATTGCTGCTAGAGTGAGCATCAGAAAGTCCGCATGCGAGCAAGCCCCTTCTCTTCTTTTTTGAAAGGTTTTTAAAAATTCTTATTGAAATATAGTTGATTTACAATGTTGTGTTAGTTTCAGGCACTCAGCAAAGTGATTCAATTATATAGATAGATAGATGATAGATTCTTTTTAAGATTCTTTTCCATTATAGGTTATTATAAGATATTGAATATAGTTCCCTCTGCTATACGGTAAGGCCTTGTTGGTTATCTATTTTATATATAGTAGTATGTATATTTTAATCCCAAACTCCTAATTTATCCCTCCCCCTACTTCCCCTTTGGTAACCGTACGTTTGTTTTCCATGTCTGTGAGTCTATTTCTGTTTCGTAAATAAGTTCATTTGTAGTATGACAATACTACAAATACTACTTAGTATGACAATCTCTAGGTCCATCCATGTTCTGCAAATGGCATTATTTCATTCTTTTTTATGGCTGAGTAATATTCCACTGTGTATATATACCACATCTCCTTTATCCATTCCTCTGTCAGTGAAGTCCCTTCTCTTCTGAAAACCCTCCAGGGGCTGCCTGCAGACTTCAGGAACAAGTCTACGTTCCTTACCTGGGCTTATAAGGCCCTGCACGACCAGGCTGGTTACCATTCCAGACTCTCCAGCTATTCCTCCCCTGCACCCCCAAACTCCATCACCCCTGAGGACACTCTGGACACTCAAGCCACACAGAACTACTTAGAGTTATTTCTGTCTGCAGGTCTCCTGCCCTCCCATCCATGCAGACTTGGCGTACAACTGCTCCCCTGGAGAAATGTCTTGCTGTCTTATCGATAGCTCATCTTTAATTGTAAAGATTTTTTTTTCCCTTGGCATTCTTGGCTCACAAGGCACCGAAACAATAGCCACCAGGTGTTGTGGAGCAACTAAAGAGACAGGATTAGAACTGATGCCTTAGCTTCGCTTGCCTGCTCTCCGAAAGCTCACGTGGAACTTCCAGTCCACGGGACATGCGGGAACACTTTGTATGCACCTGGATGGAGCTGGAGGCCCCCCCAGCTTGTCATGAAGAGTCAATGGTGACAGTTCGAAAACACCTCAAAGCAAAGAACTTTAAGAGCAGGAGACATTAAGGTTCTGTCGCCTAAATACATGTCATTCAGCTAGCGTGGAGCCTGTGCTTCTCAGCCCAGATCCCCCGGAGCAGAGCCCTACAGGGCACCGGGCACCAGCAGGGAGAGGGCAGGAGCATTGGGAAGGGGCAAGGGCAGCTCCCGGCCAATCCCCACAGGGGAGGGGGAGGGGAGGGGAGGGGGAGCTAGGAGGGGCCCAGGGTCCAGCAAGTGTCGGGGCTGGGGAGACAGTAGATAAGGCATAAGCCCCCCTAATCCTGAAGGTGAGAGACTTGAATTTGTAACTTTGCCCTCTCGTCCCTAAAATTCTTTATTTCTTACTATGAACTACTGATTTAAAAAATTCTCTCAAAGCCAAAGTCTTCTCCACAGGATTCTATCTCCCCCGCCCTCATGCACCCCACTCTGAGCCCCCTCATCTCTTTGTCTCCTCACTGAATCAGCCACCAACCCACGACCATCTCTGGAAATTCTCAAGAAAGAGCTTTACCAAGAAAAATGTGGACTGGCCTCCTCCTTCCACCCCAAGTACAGTCAGCGAGGGCTCATTTCTACCAGAAAGAAGTCTGCTGATTGGAAAAGACATGTCTTTGCACACACGTCATGTACTCTACCCACCGAAGGGCTAAAGAATACGGTGCCCTTGTTTTCCTAAAGCAGAGTGATGCTTTCCCGGCAGGGCGATGGCTATGCTGGGAATAGAAAATTAGTTTTTATTGTTTAACCTTCATGGTTTAAATGAGGAAGTTTCTGCTCTAGGTAAAGGTCCCTTCGGGTTTTCATAAAGCAGCCCGATGACAGCAATATTAGTCTTCATAAAGAGCCCGATTTTACAGTGTTCTGAGCTAGGGTACTCATTTATGAAGTTTCATCTAAGGGCTTGGCAGGGTAACTGCAGTGGGGAATCTTGGGCTAACCGTGCTATTTACCACGTCTCTGCTCTCTTCTGCCACTTGAAACATAATTATGCCACCTCACGTTGGCAGAACTTCTGACATTCACAAAGCCCTATCTCCTCTGTACAAAGCTGACTCTCACATCGACTCTTCCCCAGTATTTCTGACTGCTACAAATGGATAAAGGGGAACAGAGGTACCAGGCCAGCCACCGTGGACCAGTGAGGCCAGGGAGGGAAGGGGCAGGATGGCCGTGAAGGTCCTCCAGACTCAAAGTCCCTATATGGTGTTCATGCCCCAAAGAGGGAAGACGCTCCCTCTTCAAGAAGCAGGAAAAACACCACACTTGGGAGCGACCTCCACCCCTTGATGAGAATCTTCCAGGCACTGGTAATGTGGCTATAGCTTCCGACAATATTAAACAACCAGCCAACTGATGACACCAAGAGCAGGGATGAGCACAGATCACTCATGTGTTCATTAAACGTGTTCTTTAAACGTTAACTGAGCGCCTACTCACTGTACCTGTCATTGGCTAGAGAAACCGAACATCACATAGTCTCTGTCCTTGGAAAGCTCACATCTGGGTGAGTCAGACCCACACCCGGCTCCTGGGGTCAATGCTATGATGGGGTGAATACAAGAAGCCCTAGGTGTGCACAAAAGGGGCCCCTAACCCCAAAGGTGGGCAGGTGGGCATCATCGGGGGACTCTTTGGGAAGTAATGCCTGAGCTAAATTTTGAAAGACAATTAGAAAACTGTACACAAAGAAGAGCCTGGAATGGCACATAAAGAACATGCGCAAAGACCCATAATTCATCCATCCGTTTCATCCATCCATCCATCCCACAAAGCTCACTGATGGCTGCTAGGGCCAGATGCTCTGCAGGATGCTAAGATGCTGCGTGTCCTGGACGGATATCCTCTCTGCCTTCACTGTGTTTATGGCTGTAGCAGGGGGGCGGGGGTGGGGTGGGGAAGGGCACAGCCAGGTTAGGGAACTTCTAGCACCTTCCTGAGGTGGGTCCACTGAGCACAAGCTGAGGTGGGGTGAGGAGATGGAACCACAAGGTAATGAGCCTGGAGAGGCTGGCGTTGGAAGGCGAGTTCCAGAACACTAAAGGCTTTGTGTTATGTGTTCGGCAGCTCAGACTTTATCCTGATGACTATAGGGGGTCCACCAAAGGATTTCCTTAAGTAGAAAAGTAAGATCTGAATTTGAGAAGTCACTCAGCTGTGGAGAGGATGGACTGGAGGTAATGTGAGTAGGATGGGGTAGGACCTACTCAGTAGGACCACTTGCAGTGGTCCAGATGCAAAATGACAATGGTGACGGTGACACCTGTGTTCAGGTGACAACAGCAGTGACACAGAGTAAAGTATGTGAAGGTTTAGTAAGGAGGTAGAATTCCCAGGACGGGGGTGAGGTGAAAAGCCAATGAGTAAGTGTCTAAGACCATCTTCTGGCTTCTGATTCGGGGTGATGGAGATAATATCATAGTAATTCACCACAAAAGGGTAGATCAGATGAGAAGCAGGTACAGGCACCGAGGAGAAGAGATTCTGAGTTCACCTCAACTTTCTGATGAAGATAAGCCTTACAGTTTATAATTATCAAGATTATTTTTTACTGCTGCTACTGCTGCTATTCCCACCTAGTGTTCTCAAAGGGCAATGACTAAGGACTGGGGTAGCACCCTCGTGATGAGGAAGCTACGAGAGAATGGACCTCTCCAGACCCTGAATCTCAGAAAGTTCAAGCAAACATTTATTGTCAGGTCATCTCAGATACAGACTGTTCTCTGCAACTTCCAAGACCCGTCTTCTCCACACAACACAGGCTGAATCCTACCTCTTAAATATAGTCATTCATTCATCAATGGCTCCCCTGTCCTCCAGTGGCCCTCAACTCTTCTTAGGATGCTTAGAACACCTCTTTGGTCAGTATCCACCCTGAAGCCTTCTTGTAAAGATGGGCCAGCCCTCAGCCCTTCTAAAAAAGGATTTCCCACGTCACAAAGTCTACTCCTAAACAACCAAATCAGAATCTTCGTAACAGATCTGGGAACCTTTTTCTTTCTTTTGTAAATAAGGTCCCCAAGTGATTCTTAAGGTCAAGCAGGTTTGGAAAACGCTGCTCTAGGGCACGCCATTCTCTCCAGTTCCACAGGCTGTACTTCTCCTAGGACGAGCCACTCCTGGTGGAGCAATCCAACCATCCTTTACCAAGTCCCCTCCAACTGAGGACCCTCAGTCTTACTGACTTCTGAGCTCAGATCTTAGCTCAAATCTTAGCTCAAGATCCTCATGCCACATAACGAGATGCTCCTCTTTCAGGAACGTCCTTCTTCTTCTCTGTTTCTTTAAAAATGTCAAGCCAGAATATCTTTCCTTCCACCCTGGAGTACTTCTAGCACGAAGATAAGCCCACCTCTCACAACATCACTCCCTGGTTATTTCCCTCGTGCAGACCCTCCTACCTTTTGCCCTGGGTCTCCCCTGAGATTGAGCGCATCATGGCCAATGGCCCGTTGTTGGGCAAAAGGCAGTAGGTGGCCTTGGTTTTGCAGGAAAATTCTGTGGGTCATACTTTGGCTTTCCCATGAAGGCAGCTTTTATAAATGCTAGATATGATTGGGGTTGATTGAATTGCAGTTCCCAAAACTGTTATGGCAGAGATGAAATCCCATTGGAAAACCACTACATGACTAACATCTTGATTTGGGAACATCAGTGCCCCCAAACCCCAAGTTGCCTTGTGGGTTTACAAGAAACTTTCTTGGGACACATACTCTTATATACAAAAGCAAAGAGATAATGAACGGGGTTTAATTTTTCCCCTTGTTTCTGCTGTGTGTGTATTAACTAAAAAGCAAATGAGAAATAATGGCTATGTTACAACTCCAGTGATTACAATTTCATAAACAGTTAAGATCTACTCAACTTTTAATTGATTTCTTATGTACTTTAGTTTTAAAAATGGGAATAGGCTTCCTGTAATAATTGACATTGGAATTCTAAGGAATCAGCTTTACAGATGAAAAAAACAACCACTCAATCTGATGAACTTTCTGGTTTTAAATTAATGTTCTTGAATCCACAAAACCTACTAAAAACTGGACAAGTGAGAATCAAGGTCTATTCACAGATCACAGATGCATATGACTAAATGAACCTTTGAAAGTTCATCAGAAAGATGCATGCTATTAAACCTACCTTCAAATTTCTCTCTCTTCTGGAATCTAAATAATCTTAAAGTACTTTAACTTTTAGAAAATAAAATCTTGACTGTTCCAATTTTTCATAGACGTGTATATATACAGAATTACCTCTTGTTCATATAGTGAACGCACTTTCCTGCCTTAATAGGGTTTAATGAGTACTGGAGACCACTTATTGTCCCCCTAGAATCCATCCTCTCCTCTCTCCAGTTAGTTATAGGCAACCCCTTTCCTCAAGCTTTGGTGCAAATGGTTGCCCCGCTAGAGACTACAACGTGTAGCCTACTTTGACATGACGTCCATGTGTCATTTTATGAATAAGTTCCAGCCAATAAGATGCTACTAGAAATGACTGACGCCTCAACTTCCAGGTACCGCCTTGACTTTTTCTTTCTCCCTTTCCTCTGTCTGGAGATGACAATGTATGGAGAAACCAATGTGGATCCAGAGATGGAAGGTACCTGTTGAGGATGGAGGTGCCTTCCTGCCAGCCCTGAACTGCCACCTCCAGATTATTGCACACGAGAGAAAAACCTTCTATCTTATTTTGTCCAATGAGTGATGAGTCTCTTTGTTAGGGCAGCACAGACTATATGAAATAACAGTGAATATATGACTGAGGATCAAAGGGCTGTGAATCTTGGGTACATCATTCTTAGTACCAGGAGATAGTTTCATGTATATTGGGAATCCTGCAGGAATTAAGGCCTACTAGGCACTGATTCCCAGGGAATAAAATAAGAATTCCAGGTAAGAATTAACGGTTCAGTGATTATGGCTCTGGTCTTACTCCCCATTTTCCAGTAAATCTTTGGAGGCTCAGAGACTTACTGACTCCAGGAAATGGTTAGTCAAGAATATGCTAACAACATAGCTTCCTGGTAGTCATCATCACCATTGGCTTTTCATAGTCTGGGATGAAATAAGAGAGTTTTACAAAAACATATAAGAAGCCAGAGCTGTGTTTTTGGTTCACATTGTAAACCTGCCTCTATATAGTTTATAAGCTATGAAGAGGCAAATAGACCTGGGGAAAACATGATTAAGGCAAGAAGTCCAGATGAACAGAAATTTCAACAAAAATTAACCTGTAGTATGATGATATGGAGGCATTATTGCTTCAGGCTGTAATATTAATAATTATCAATTATAACATTGGTGAGACATCCAGTAGATGTGAACCGGGCTTATAACATTCTGAGTGGCTTTGTGAGTTGGTCAATGACTCATGTTTATTTAAAAATATGAGTTTACAGAGTTCAAGAAGTCATCAGTCATTTACTTGTTCTTTTCCTTCAATCTTGGGTCTAAATTAGCTGTGATATATTCAGATGTGAGCAAAGTGGCTGCAGTTCCCGTCCTGATGGAACTAACCGCAGGTTCGTTCCAAGATCTCTAGGCATTTCTGATTGTGCAGCTTCTTCAGGGAAAAATTTTTAATGCTCCCAAACGCACATATTTATTTATCTAAGTATTAAATAAAAACGTTCCTGTATAGTAGCTACCTTATAAAATATTCACAAAAATATTTTGAAGCCAATATTAAAATATACAGATACATGTAAATCACCTTGCTTCCTTCCAGCATCCTAGGGAGGTCCCCTTGAAGGCACTGAACACCCCACGTTGGAGAGCAAGGGGATTGGTGTGATTTGTATATTGATCTCTCTCCTCCGTATCACCCTTTCAGATACATTTCAAAGTAAGTTTCAGGAAGTCTTTCACAAACAGGTACCCAATGTGAAATCAACAAGCAGGCATCCTAACATCAAGCAGAGTCACATCCCAGGGCTCAGGATGTATAAATATGTATAAACAGATGGCTTTCCACTGAGACTGGTCGGGAGGTCTGAAGACCAAGTGCTACTCAGGCCTGAGCCCCCCGCACTGCTCCTCAGGCTGGCAGAGGCCAGAGAGGCGGCCAAAGCTGGAGCAAGAATTGCTTTATAAATCGGACACCATATTTGTACTAGTGTTTTCTTTATTGTCATAGACTGTTATGAGAGACTTTGTAAATTGTGGTTGGTAGGGTTGGATCACTAAGAGGCTTTCAGAGTTCTGTGCTGAAGGGAAAAAAAGCCAAGAAAACCCAGCCACAAACAAAAAAGGCAGAAAGAACAGCATTACTTGTCTGACCAAAGACAGGCTGGGTAAACAGCACTTTTTGCACACACAGAATGTGATACTGTGCTTATGTCTAGCATTTGTTACCATGGGATGCGGAGATCTCTCAGTAATGATTGCAGCCACAAAAGTGATTGTGTTTTACGGGTTCACCCAATATCTATATTAGAACTGAAGCTAAGATACAAACCTACTTATGAATGCCTGATACATCCATCCTATTTTTAGCATCAGCAAGAGAAATGAGAAATTTGATTCTTTTGACAAGATGTGTAGACTGTCACCTTAACGAATAATCCTCATCAAAGGATAACACATTTGGCAAATCATTATTTGGCCAAGGTAAGAGAAGGGTAAGTCCTTGGTTAAAGGACAAGTTATAGCAAAGTGCCTAGCACAGTGTGTGCACTGAATAAAACTGCTTGAGTCTAATGATAAGATGAATAACGTGTGTCTCCTTCCTAAAGAGTCTCTTGTCTGGGGGAAGAAATGGCATCTTCTACCTCCAAACACACAATGGTATATTATGACAACTTCTTATTCCTTAAAAAGAATTACCTGTGTGTAATATTGTTACCCATGAGTAACAATCGTATAGCACAACAAAAGCAAATATTAAATTAATGAAATAAAGTTCTACTCATCCTGTGAGTCACACTAGTCTGTTAGTATAATTAAAGCTGTGTGTCTTGGGAATTCCCTGGTGGTCCAGTGTTTAAGACTTCGCCTTCCAGTGCAGATGGTGCGGGTTCATTCCCTGGTCGAGGAGCTAAGATCCCACATGCCTCACGGCCAAAAAACCAAAACATAAAACAGAACAACATTGTAACAAACTCAGTAAAGACTTGAAAAATGGTCCACATCAAAAAATCTAAAATAAAAAAACCAACTGTGTGTCTTGAATAAGAGCAGTTGACTGTTCTTGTCTGCCCACAAATCTTTCTCCTTCTGGCTTCCCAGGCACTGAATCTCTCATACTTAGTGTTACTCATGTGGAATGAGGCACCCTGTCCACAAGCTCCTAAAATAGTGAAAATTCTTTCATTATTGTTCATCAACATCTTTAAGTACAAATTGGCTTATCGTACCCTCTAGACAGTCAGAAAGCTCAAAGGAAATGGGACAATGAACAAGTAAGTTCTGATGGGGGAGTTAGCAGCGGAAAGTTCACCGAGGGAACAGAAGTGTAGGACTGCCAGGGAGCAGCTATTGGCCATGTCTCTCCATCTGGCATTTGTTTTCACTTAGGACGTGAGATAAGGCTATCACTTTAAAAAAAAACAGCAAACAAACTGTCCTAGTCCCATTTTTGAATAACCCAAATTACACTCACTCATTCAAAATAATTTTCTATTATATTAAATTATACACACACATACATTCACACACATAAAATGAGGTCTACTCCAAGGTGTATGTTCTCGTTCATGGAGTACGGCTTTGCATAGTTCCGTCTTTACATTACCCAATCCTATTTTAAATGCCTCTATACAGTTTTCTAGCTTTGTACGTTCCTTGTTAAGCTAATTTTTCAGGCTTTTAAAAAATTATGAATGAAATCTTTCATTCATGTTTTCTAATTATTGTTTGAAATGGGGGCAGCTAGTGATTATTACCTATTAACTATTTTTTTAAATAAATAAATAAATTTATTTATTTATTTTTGGCTGCGTTGGGTCTTTGTTGCTGCGCACGGGCTTCCTCTAGTTGCGGCGAGCTGGGGCTACTCTTCGTCGCTGTGCATGGGCGTCTCATTGCAGTGGCTTCTCTTGTTGCAGAGCACGGGCTCTAGGTGCGCGGGCTTCAGTAGTTGTGGCTCACGGGCTCAGTAGTTGTGGAGCATAGGCTTAGTTGCTCTGCGGCATGAGGGACCTTCCCGGACCCGTGTCCCCTACACTGGCAGGCGGGTTCTTAACCACTGTGCCACTAGGGAAGTCCCTACCTATTAACTTTTACAAACTGATTTACTTTGCTTGTAGCTTTTTAGTTCTTTTGAATTTTCCCAAGTACACAATCATATCACGTGCAGATTCTACCTTCTATATATTTTATTTCATTCTCATGTGTAATTACACCTGCTGGCACATTCTGAACAATGTTAAATGACATGGGGACAGTGGGCATCTTTGGTGTATTCCCGATATTAAGAGAAATGCTCCTGTTTTTCATCATTAGCTAACTTTTAGTTTGAGCTATTTAGGATAACATCAAGAATCCATCCTGTTCTGTTTTCTAATGGATTTTAAACATCAGAAATAACTGCAAAATTTTGTCAGTCACTTCTCAGTGTCCATGAGATGATAACATTTTTCTCCTTTGACCTGTGAAGATGAACCATCCTTGCATTCTCATAGGTAAATGTTAATGGTATCTCTTCTTTTTTTTTTTTTTTTTTTTTTTTTTGCGGTACGCAGGCCTCTCACTGTTGTGGCCTCTCCCGTTGCGGAGCACAGGCTCCGGACGCGCAGGCTCAGTGGCCATGGCTCACGGGCCCAGCCACTCCGCGGCATGTGGGATCTTCCCAGACCGGGGCACGAACCCGTGTCCCTGCATTGGCAGGCAGACTCTCAACCACTGCGCCACCAGGGAAGCCCCTGTTCTTCTTAATATTACTTATTTTCCAAATTATCTTGGCTAATCTTGCATACTTATTCTTCCAGAGGAAACCCAAAGTATAATTTTTAAGAACCAGAACACCATTGAAATTAAAAGTTTATCTCTTTTTCATTGTAAGGATATACAATATGGGTTGATTTAAACAGAAAATTAGGAGACAATCATTTGCCTAACCAGAATTACCTTAATTAGAGGTTCAGCTTTGAACTAACAGATTACCTCTGGTACATGTCAATGTTTATAGATAGACCACTCAGTATTTAGGAGGTGAGATAAAAAACTGACTACTGAAAATGAAACATAAAACAAAAACAATAAAAAATGAATTAGAATTTGTCTTTCTCTGTCTGACTTAACTTCACTAAGTATAATATTCTTTAGGTCCATCCGCGTTGCTGCAAATGGCAATATTTCATTCGTTTTTTTAATATATCACTTACATGTGAAATCTAAAAAACAATACAGAAGAATGTATATGCAAAAACAGAAACAGACTCACAGACAGAAAACAAACTTGTGGTTACCAGAGGGAGAGAGGGAGGGAAGGAGGGACAAATTAGGAGTATGGGATTAACAGATACAAACTACTATACATAAAATAGAATAAGCAACAAGGATTTACTGTACAGCCCAGGGAATTATATCCAACATTTTGTAATAACCTATAATGGAATATAATCTGAAAAAAAACTGAATCACTTTGCTGTATACCTGAAACTAACACAATATTGTAAATCAACTATACTTCAATAAGAAAAGAATAGCAAATTGAGTATTAGATTTCACAATATATAGCTCAGTAGATCCTCTTTTTCCCAATGTAGGTCAGGATTTTTGACGATAATTTTAAATTGAGGGTCTTGAAAATGTTATGTCTTTCTCTCCTCCACTAATACACGATCCTTCAACATATAGCTTAAAATGCCTTAAGAATAGGCTGTTTAATTTCTTACTGTATTAATTAAATTAATTAATTATACATCTTAAATAGACCTAGAAGTTTCCTAAGGATAGTATATAATCAACATGTTTATTGCTGATGGTGATAAAAATGTCACAGTGGTTTTCTGCAACTTGCTTCAGTGTTCTATTGTTTTGTCCTATTGCATGTTCAGAAAAATGATCAAACCTGCTCTATCTAAACTTTTAAAATATGTCTTTGATTAAATCATCAACAATGACAATGAATTAGTAATAATGGTGATAAAAGTAATATACAAACATTTAATGAGTGCATACTATATTTCCAGTACTGTGCTTAGGTCCTTTACGTCTTTTATTTCAAATGAGCCACAGTCCTGCTACAGAGGGATTGTGAGCTCCACTTTTTAAAGATAAGGAAGCCAAAGCGAAGAAATGTTAAGTATTTTCCAAGATCACATTTATTTAATCATAAGTCTATCTGACTTCACATGCCACGATTTTTCCCACAAAATATATATGAATTAAGATGATGTGAGCAGAGGTAAATACAGTATAGTAGCCATTCAATTTCCAATTTCTTTCCATAGTAAAAAATCAGAAGTTACTCATTTTTCTCTTATTTTTAGTAGTTTAATTTTTTGCAAAATCAGAAAAAGAAAATGTTATAGAACTTTAAAAAATGAATTAGACTAGTGGAATTGCTGTTGCTATAGCTCAAAAGTTACAAAGTAAGATAAAAAGATCCAATTTAAATGCACATTTTAAAATATGCATCTACTTCGTAAAGCTAAGCACTTACACACTATAACGAAAATGTAATATTTTTAAGCAATAGCTCTTATAGATATTAGAACGATATGTACTTCCTTGATTCTATGATGTATTTTTTTTATATTTCAGAATCTCTGAAACTGATGCAACAAGAATCTATAATGATCATGTTTAATTCTCCAGTTAAAATTTTTTTCTTTCTTTGTGATGCACGACATAAAGTAAGCTGAAAATTCGTGGTATCTTAGATTTGTTGAAATATAGCATATATCAGTTTTAAGGGTTATACAAAACAGCTTTATCGCCCTACTTCTATGTCCAATACATATCCTGTTTTTAAAAAATGCTATTACTATTTGTGAAACTTTAAAAAAGAAACTAATTCAATTTTAGTTTAGTTTTAAGGCATTTGCGAACTTTAGTATTTACTCTAAGATGATCAGAGATAGCCCAGGGAGTTGCAAACTAGACGTTGGGATGTATGAGTGGATGCAAGAATCCATGCAGATGTGCACGCAAGTATGCAATGTATACAGATGTGCATGCACTGGAGTCACGGGATTCTACCCGGTTCTTGGGGAAAAGTAAAATAATTGCGAGGCTGCAGAATTCTCAAGTGACTTTATCCAGGAAAGTAAAACAGGCAGTTATTACAGGGTTTCTCAGTTGAGGCTGTCGGTGTAGAGAAGTCCTCCGTCTTCTCTGTCCCCATCTCCTCCCTTCTCACCCAGCTCTCCCAGAGAATGAAAAATGGACAGAGAATTTCCATCTCACCCACCACACCAATTCTTGCTCTATGCGCTTTACCCCCTCACTTCGGATGACAACAGTGGACCAGCTATAGTTATTCTCAACAGAGACCTGGATCCACAGATGTGGAATAGAGGTTCCTACCATTGCAAAACCAGATATAAAGGAAGTAGCCAGCAGAGAATCCTGTGAGCTAAAGGAATGTCTTCTAAGGCTGGGAATTCAAACTAGCAAACTGACCCAATGACTACCACAAACCATGTTTGTCCTCTTTCCAAGTGTGAATGTAAATCCCTCCTCCAAAATAAGAGAAGAAAAGAAAGAAAGAAAAGAAAGAAAGAAAGAAAGAAAGAAAGAAAGAAAGAAAGAAAGAAAGAAAGAAAGAAAGAAAGAAAAGAAAGTAAGAAAGAAAGAAAGAAAGAAAGGAAGGATGGAAGAAAGAAAGAAACAAAGAAAGAAAGGGAGAGAGAGGGAGGGAGGGAGGAAGGAAGGAAGGAAGAAAGAAAAAGAAAGAAGGAAAGAAAGAAAGGAAGAAAAGGAAGGAAGGAAGGAAGAAAGAAAGAGAGAGAAAGGAAGGCAAGAAAAGAATATTTGCATGAATGTTGCTGGTCACCAAAACTAACCACTACCAACTTCAAAAGAATTCTGCTAATCCCGCAAAAAATTCTCTTTAGCTCTTTTACAAATTATTAAAATAAAAAAGAACAAAGTCAACAGCACTTAGCCAGTTTTAATTTTCAATATTAGGAGAGTCAGTGAGGGCCCTTGACTTATCTCAGTGTGGACTCACCTTTTGCACAGCTGCTTGAAAGGCCTGTTTAATTCTCTTACACGAATCAGGTACTAATTTTGAGTCTTGGCTCTCCAGAGTTGTGTCTTGCAAATCCGTGTTTTCGTGGAGTTTGAAAATTCTATTAATGCAGTGAGTGTCATCTTCTGATATTCTATTAGGATCCATCTGAGGGGGGGAAAATGTGAGGACGTCAGCGTGGTTATCACTGATCATTCTGTTATCTAATAAAGTGTGACTTAAGGACAAAAGAATTCATTCTTGCAAGAGTCATTATGTCCCCAACAACTAATAGTTAATACAATTACCATCGAGTTGGTGACAAAATTGACTTCTAATTCATTTTTATGAGTAGCTGACTACCATCCACAACACACCTGTACACATGTGATTCATGGGGAAATTATCAAAATCGTCTGACATTGTAAAAGTGCTCACTGAGGGGAGGGGAATCAAAGAAATTACATGCGTTCAGTACAGGCAGAGACAGCCTTTTATCTTTAAGTCCCCCCCCACCCCATGCAGCACGCTATGTGGGATTATGAAGCCCACTTGGATGTCCAAAGCATGAAACCTATATAAATCACGTGAAATGAACATCATGTTCAGCTGCCACGTTTGCCTGGCCTTTTCCCTTAATCAATGTGTGGGTTTTTTGGGGTTTGTTTTGTGGTACGCGGGCCTCTCACTGCTGTGGCCTCTCCCGTTGCGGAGCACAGGCTCCGGACGCGCAGGCTCAGCGGCCATGGCTCATGGGCCTAGCCGCTCCACGGCATGTGGGATCTTCCCGGATCGGGGCACGAACCCGTGTCCCCTGCATCAGCAGGCGGACTCTCAACCACTGCGCCACCAGGGAAGCCCCAATGTGTGTTTTAATCAGCTGAAGAGGGGAGGGAGAAATCCATTTCCTAGCCCCAAAGAAAATCTGAAGCCAGAAGCATTATTTCCCTTTTCGTTGAACCTCTCATCAGTTTTCTTAACCTGGAGTGGTACGTCTGTCAGAGGGGGCCTGAGAATGTGTGTGGTGGTATTTGGTGTGAGCTGGGATGAGGAGGGCTCATGGTGTGAGCAAGCTCTATGGACCCATGCTGAGGGGATGCTAAAATTCTTGTAGTGTACTAGATAGTCCCACCCAAAATATCCCCATTACGTTATTAGCTGGTCCCCTGGTTAAAACAGGTGCCAACGTAAGCATTTCTTCAAGTATTACTCTTTTCTTAAAATTGTCTGCCAGCTCCTCCTGGGGCTCCTACAAGCCTTTGTAGTGGTTGTAACTGCCAAGTACATAGTAGAGGTAATTAGCTACCTGACTGTTTTAATTGGTTTAATTTTTAAGTGGTTTAATTTATTGTCCTCTTCTTTCAAAAAATTCAAGGTGCTTCATGTGCATTTGCTTATGACTAGGTACAGGCTAGATGAAAAAAAGGGACAATTATGTAAGTTTCCAATAACCAAAGCCCAGTCAATTAGTATCAAGTCTCTCGTTCCCTGGTTTAATCATCTTTTTGAAAGTCATCAGAAGATGTGCAGGTTTATTAACCAGCTGTCAGAGGAAGCTAAGAAAGTACCCTATCCATACCTGAGATTCTCAAAATGAAATAACAGCCTTTCAACAAACGTGCACCCGCTAATACAAATTTTATCATTCCACTTTTGCACGGTGTGACTCGGGAAGCAAAACTATTTGCAATCCAAGTTTACTTTTTATTTCTTTAAAATAATTAGTATGAATCAGAATACCTGAGATTTTATATAAGGCAAGTGTTCAATTCCATACTTTTTTTAAAAAGCTCACTTATACCAATAAGTTTCACAAAAAACCAGAGAAGCCTGGACAACTGATACGAAGAGTCGTTGGGTTCAGACCTCAAGAAAGAAGAATCCTGCAAAAGGCCTCAGCTGGCTCACCACCAGCAAGTCACTGAGCTAAAGGAACAGTGTGATATTAGTGGGGAAATGCCTGGGTACCCTAACATCGGTTAAGCTCCAGTCCCGCTGACAGGCTAAGTGTCATCAACAGAAGCAGCAGTACTGGCGACCCTTGCTATGGAAACTAGAGTCCAATCACTTGCAGCGTTACAGGCTCACCCAGAATTTGTTAGAAAGGCAGATGCTCAGGCGCCACCCCAGGCAGTGCCTGTGAATCTGCATTCTAACTGGATCCCAGGTGATTCTGATGCACGTTAAAGTTTGAGAAGTAATGCTTTCAAATACCAAAGATACAAATATCGATTGTCTGCTATTAAAATGTCTCCAAATTTCTTTGGACACCAATTTTAAAAGTTTTTCACAAGTAATACCAATTAGTATTAATACAAAATTACTGAAATGGTCCATAATGGCTAAGGGTTTAATGCAAAGAAATATAATGCAAAGATTTTTGTCTCTTCTCTCTTAAAAATATGTCCATGCCCAGGTCCCACCCTTGGCCAATTTAATCAATATCCCTAAGGGGAGGGGTCAACTGAGTCCCTCTCCCCAAGTGTTTCTAATGTGCAGGTGAGAACCACTGTTTCAGGAAGTCACATTAGCGCTAAAACATATATAAAATGTCACCAATTGTTTTCCAAAATGAAAGTATGGAATAATTAATTTTGATATACTCACTTATTTTGTTTATTTAAGGGTCATATGTTAGAATTTTATTTTTATTACTTTTAAAAATTTATTTTATTGAAGTATAGTTGATTTACAATGTTGTATTAGTTTCTGGTGTACAGAAAAGTGATTCAGTTATACATATATATAACAGTTTGCATCTGCTAATCCCAAACTCCCACTCCATCCCTCTCCAACTCTGTCCACCCTCTTGGCAACCACAAGTCTGTTCTCTATGTCTGAGTCTATTTCTGTTTCATAAATAAGTTCATCTGTGTCATATTTTAGATTCCACATATAAGTGATATCATATGGTATTTTTTTCTCTGACTCACTTCACTTAGTATGATAATCTCTAGGTCCATCCATGTTACTGCAAATAGCATTATTTCATTCTTTTTTATGGCTGAGTAATATTCCACCGTGTATATGTACCACATCTTCTTTATCCATTCATCTGTCAATGGACATTTAGGTTGTTTCCATGTCTTGGCTAATGTGAATAGTGCTGCTATGAACATAGGGTTGCATGTGTCTTAGAAATTTATTTTTAACCTGCAAGCAAATGTCTTTCTTATTCCAGTGCCCTTGCAGCTCTCCTTTCCTGAAGATGGAGACCAGGAGAAAGGGTGGCGTAGAGGTGCAGGGGTGCAGGGCCAGCAACACACACAGGCAAATGATGGCCTCTGCTCCTGTGGTCTCAGCACTGCAGGAGCTGCGGGGCAGGGCGTCGGACTGAGTGGACCGTCCACATTACTCACCGAGCGGCTGGACAAATGTAACCTCTCCCCTAACAACCCATCCCCTGACACAGCAGTCTGGATAGAAAATTTATATGATGGAAAAATTGCACTTTTTAGTCTATTTTAGCTACTAACGAGATCATTTACACATTAAAAATTAGAAGAAGGTATATTTCTAGTGCTGCAAATCATTTGAAAAGCGTTTTCAGTAAATTCAACATGCAAAGCCCTAGGCTGGATGCTGTAAAGAAGGTAGTGAGCAAAATGGGCAGTCCTGACCTTCAAGGAACTTACACTTGACAGAGGAATGAAGAAACTCATCCAAAATTCACAGTAAAAAAAAAAAAAAAAAAAACCACAGTAAACAGTAAATGAATTCATTGTACCTAGAAATGACTGAAAATATTAAGTGAATCTTGAATATCTGATTTAAACTGGACTTCAAAAATACAGTGATCAGACAATGTAGTTCATGTGAAAGGAACTCAATCTTTAAAAAAAACAAACTTCCTTGAAACTTAATCATCTGTAGGGTTAAATGAGGCAGGATGCTAGACATTTGTGCTACTTTGTTTTCTGTTTTTTTCAAGCAGGCAGCCTACACACCTCCACATCAGATTTCCGGTTCTCCTGTTTGGGTAACAAACAGCCCAGGGAGGTTGGTGTGCATATTGGGGGTTTGGCGGAAGGGGTTAAAAGGGGACAGATATTGAGTTTCCTGAAAAGCTTATCTTGTAGCGAAGCTCTAAACTCTGAATATGGTTATATGGACGCTTAAAAAAAAAAGGGCACATAAATTTTAAAAGCAACTTTTTGTAAGGTTTTTCTTTTTCTTTGTAAACCAAAGTATGAATACTATGTGGTAAATATATAGCACAAGCCATATGCTATTTTTTCTTTGGCAAGGTTGGTAGGGGAAAAGCTAATCTACACTGGATCTAGTACTTTTTTTTTTTTTCTTAATCTAGGCACAAGCAATCTACAAACATTCAGGAGACTGATTCACATTTAGCTATTCAAACATGAGTGGAGCAGGGGAAAATTTTTTGTCACTATAATTTTTACATTATTTGGGGGCATTTTTCTAAATGCATGAGGATTTGCGTGGCTCTCCCCTCCCATCTTTAAACAAAAACAATAAAACTGGCTCCTTTTCTTTTCTTTTTTTTTTTTTTTAACTGTTAACTGCAAACATATTACCTGATATTAGATGATTTCATTCTAGTTCAAACACATTCAGAAGCCCCAAGTAGTTGACCCACAAATTTAGTGGAAATCAAAAAACTATCTATTTGGTACCAAGTTCTAATCCAAGGAAGCTGATATAAGTGAAAATGTTAAATCAGTATCAGGTCAAACTGAATCTACTCTCTCAACTAGAACTTTGAAAGAAGGCTTCCAGCATATGTAAAAGTGGAAAGAATTTTAGACTTGTAGAACCTCCAGGTACCCATCACTGAGCTTCAGCAATTACCAGTGCATGGCCAATCTTGTTTCATCTATAAGCAACCACTTCCCTGTTCCCCAGGCTCCCCACCTATTATTTTGCAACGAATTCCAAACATCTTATTTCATTTGTAACTACTTCCGAATGTATCTCTAAATGATTAGGACCCCTTTCAGTATTAACTGTAGATACCGTACTCAGCAAAACGTAACCACATCTAGTGGAGTATCCTCCTATGAAAACATTCCTCCTAATATTACTTCTTAACTGAAGGAGATGACCTTTTAAAAATGTAATACACAGTTGGGTTCAGAGTAATGGTTAATATATATTTGCCTAAGTCTTGGAGAAGCCCAATCTTCATGCCATTTAGGAAAACTGTACCCAGAAATTCGATGACATTAAATTCTCCATCTGAAAATTTTCTATCCATGTGACATCAAGATTGCTAGATGATCATCAGAAAGCTAGAATCCTCAGCCCACCAGGCCATTAATATTGAGAATCCCTACAAAGAAGCTGAACACTTTCTTCAACAGCCCAACAGGTCATTCTTTCCTAAATGGTCACGCCGATTTCCATGGTTCCTGCCAATCTAAGCTGTTTCTGGTCCCTAGAACTCATTCATTCCCTACTGCTCTTTCAGTGCTGAATACTCACTTCACTACCACTGCTATGAAAATGCCATAACCGCAAATTGTTAGAAAAGATAAAAGAGAACGACTGAATCCTCTCTCCCTTTTCTGAATGCTTCTCTCTTACTGGACTAAGAATTTAAAGTCTTTTGCTTATAGGCCCCTTCATTACCTGGCATCATGCAATGCACACAGTATGTGGACATTGTATGTTGAATAAACGATTCTTAATTCATATTCCATACCATTTAAGAGTGTCATGTGCAGTGCAGGCACTCAATATACAGACATTAAATGGTGGGGCGGGGCAGGGGGAGGAGGGGGACAGGACCACATGCTGGATGAGAAAATGGATAAATCACTCATTCTTCGCTACAGCATACTCCAATGAAAGAAAAATGTTTCATCACTTTCATATAGATTTGTGTAATCTATATTGCAAGTAAACCACTTGAAAGTTGTATTTTTAGAAAAACTTCCTCTCAATAGGAAAAGATTATTTTTATTAACATACAAATACAAATTTTCTAAAGCACTGCACGTAGTATGTCTACCTTTTAGTAGATAAACTAGTTCTATAAAATGCAAATTAGTGGATACTGAATATTTAACAAAAAGCCTATGATTACAAGTAATGGAGTTCAAGACCCTGGCACACGTCCAAATCCCATACAGCCCAGGCAATGCCTTGTTCTGATGCGTTCAATTTGGTTTAGTAATCACCTTTGAATCTGAAAACCAATGAAGTCCAAACCCAAGTCTCTTTTCCCATAAAAAAAAAAAATGCACAGTCAGCCCCCCACTTCCTTTGAGAAAGAGTTCACAGCACCAGACAAGAATACTTGAATGAATCCAACCAACTGCACTGCAATTTCCAAGAAAACACAAGAGCATAAACCACCAGTAAGCATAGGGTTACAGATTTACCCCTTCCCTTCTACTATCTCTCTGCCGTTCCTAACCGGCTTCCTCACCTTTGAAAATGTGGTTACTTGCTAGATTGTCGCTAGGCTGTGCCGGGGGACAGAACACCTCCACACACACTTTGCTTCCTTCCTCCGCCCACTTAGTGGGAAGGCACGAGGGCCCTTCTTTCTTCTCTCACTCCGCGCGAGCGGAGCCCGGGTCCTAAGACCAGACTTCTCTGGCCGCGCTATGTCTTTCGGTCCATCTGGCGACTTGGGCATCGCCCCCCGGGGCTCCAGCGGCTGCCGGCAGCGCACGCACTGCGCGGTGCAAAACCAACCAACCCCAGGACCCCAAATCCTCCCGGGGGTGGGTGGGAAGGAAAGGGTCGATTCCCAACGGTAGGCGCTCAATTGTTTTTCCTGAGTGGACCTAAGTTCATTCTTTGCTTCAAGTGGGAGGTGGAAGCAGAGAAAAGTGTGCAGTCGTTTCCCGAAGAGGTGAGCGGCCAATGCGGTCTCGCCGGGGGAAATTCAAACGCACCAGGCCGGGCGAGCTCAGCTTCGGCGCGAGGACCAGAAGCCAGCGCGCCGGGCCCCGCGCCTGGCTGTCCCCCAGCCGGACGCTCCCTTTTTAGGGTCACTTTCCCCTCCCCAGATATGCAAGCTCTGAGGAGTCAAGCCGGGGGACTAGACTCCATCGCCTGCAAAGTGCTGGAGGATGAAGGCGGGTGCGCCCCGCCCGCGCGCCCCTGGGAGGCGAGCACTCACCTGCGCTCGGAAGTAAAGGAACAGGGCGACGCTGCACGCGACCTGGCCCAGCCCCAGCCCCAGCAGGGCCACGAACGTGGAGCGGGAGGCGGCGGCGGAATGGTGCGGGGCGGGCTGCGCGGGCGGCGGCGGCGGGGCGTGCAGGGCGCCCTCGTGCGGGGCGCCGGAGCCGCCGCTGCCCATCTCCTCGGAGGCGCGCAGGTACTTGGTGTAGTCTCGGCTGGCGCGGCGCATGGCGCTCGGCCCGCCTCGCTCCGGCGCTCGCCTCCCTCCGGGGCTGTTCTGCCGGCGGCCAAGTGCAAAGGCAGCGCAGAGCCGGCGCGCGGCCAGGCGGGCCTCGACGTAGGGGCGCTCAGAGCCGGGCGCTGCTCCTGGGGCGCGCGGGCGAGCGAGGAGGGTGCCGGCCGCCCCAACTCTTATAAACCGCTTCGGGAGGGCTGGCCCCGGGAGCCAATCAGCCCCGGCCGAGCCTGCCTCTTCCACTCCCACCCCTGGCTCCCCTTCCTTCCTTTCGCCCTCCCTCCCTTACTCTCTCCCTGAAAGGCCTCCTCCCTCCCCATCGGGGCCCTCGGAGGAGGAGGCTGTGGGTTGTTCTAGCGGTTCCAGAGGCCACTTGCCCATCCTCAGCGGCCTTTCTGGAGGTCCAAGAGGTGGGCTGGGGGAGATGCAGATGAATGCCTTGGTCAAGGACAAAGGTGACATCGCAGACATTCCTGGGGCAGTTGGCATCCCCGAGCCTCAGTTTCCCCTATAGGATTTAGAAAATTGGACTTGGTGATGTCTGAAGGCCCTTCCTATTTGCCTCTCCTCCTCCCACCACCCCCCTCACATTTTTTTTTTTTTTTTTTTTTTTTTTTTTTTTAGCAAGGAACACCCTCAGAGATCCTGAGGGTGCAGCCTCTAGCATGTTTCCAAAGATAGGTTCCGAAATATGTATTTTGGCAGGCTTAGGAAACCAGAACCCACTTCCCAAACCCCTGTTTCTGCACCCTCAAAGTGGCTTTAAATGAGGCAGATTTTGAATGTGGCAGCAGAGAGCCGATAGGCACCAACTGTGACTTAAAAAAAGAAATTTGGTACAGAGAGAGGGGTAGGACCCAGTAACTTTACGTATAGGACCATATATATGAAGAGAGTTGAGTCACATGCCATTCCTACTGCTTGGTAGTTCCTCTCCTTCAGTGTCCTAAAAATAAGAGAGGTACACACCCAGAGGCGGGCCACCCAGGAGCACTCATCCAGCTGTCAGTCAGGAAAGAAAGATGTTACACAAAGCTGAGGTGTAATTAAATGTTGGTTTCCTCGCTAAGGACAACTTTTTTTAAAAGTCTGTCTTCAGAATTGTGCCCCTTGGTAAGAAAATGAGAATACGAAGATTGCTCACAGATTCTGATACAGCTTCAGCAGGAAAGAACAGAGGTACTGGCCAATTGAAACACCTATAAAAACTTAGGATGTTTTCACTTTTTGTTACTACGTTTGAATTTTGTGTCCTCTTTCTGCATAGTTCTCGAAAGGGCATTTCCTAGGGAAGATTTTTTCACAAATGGTACATCTCTGAGTTACTAAAACTCGTGTTCGCAATTAACCACTTAGAACTCAGCACGTGTTGAGGAAGGGCAACTAGGATGGGTAAAAACTAAACACCCAAATGAAATGATTTGTTCAAATTCAAAGATGCTTTTAGCATTCATTTGTGTGTGTATCTCAAGTCTGATGAGGAAAGAGGGAAAAAAACAATTTTCAAACTCCAATAGAGAAACAACAAATGTTGATCTTCTATTCCATGCAGTCTGGGCCTCTTCTTCCTTTTTGTTGGTTAACTTAGGGAAGTAATGGTTGTTTTCCCTCTCTTTCTCTTCCTTCTCCTTTTTCTTCTTTTGGGAAACAATTCTATATTTCATCCTTTTTATAAATCTCTACTAGAATCAAAGATTTTTAAAAATGTGTTATAACAACTAAACCCACAGTTACTTTACTGTATAGCCCTTTCCATTCTTTTTCAATGTTTTATACATGTCTTTTATTCCTTGGCAACTTATTCCTTTAGAAGAAGTTGCCTCAAATCAATGAATCTGTTCAGTTGTGTTTGACCTAGTCGCTTCATGGATAGGACCGTCTATTACATTCCTACAGAGTTCTTCATGCGACCTTCCTCCTGCAAGGCAGTTATTTTCCTTTCCTATCCTAAAGGTGTCATCCCTCTGTGTTCCCGCATCCACAGGCTGGATTGGAAACTCCACTGTCAGTCCACTTGTTGCTTCTTCAAAGGTAATGAAACTTTCTGGCCTATTAATTAATTAATTAATTTGTCAACATTTCACTCCCTAAGTAACTCGACATTCGCTTAATAAAAGGGGTGGTCCCGTGGTCGGCT
Organism: Globicephala melas; assembly: GCF_963455315.2. NCBI lineage: Eukaryota > Metazoa > Chordata > Mammalia > Artiodactyla > Delphinidae > Globicephala > Globicephala melas. The sequence goes on from NC_083331.1 coordinate 23,737,763, forward strand.
TCGCTTGGAAAATCCTGCGTTAAACAAAATTAGTTGTTTTTTGTTGAATGCGGATCGTATCAGTGACATGAATGTACAAATGTATTTTGTACATCTCCAGAAAAGGGGTTTGGTATTCTCTGTTTTTCAAAAAGTTTTCATCTTTTTTTTTTTTTTTGAGGGGATGGGAGGTTCACATATCAAGGGTTTAAGAAACAAAATTTGGTAAAAACCAGATGAGAAACATCTGTAGAACACGAATGGACAGTGCAGTACAAATGGCCTGAATGTCAGTAAAACAGCCAGTAGCCCGGGGAACCTACAAGGACTGAATGAACAGGAAGAGCAGAGACCAGAACAGGACCATAGAGGATACTGAAGACTGTCAGATTGGAAAAAAGCACTCAGATCCATTTTATTTAATTTTTATTTTTTTAATTTTTATCTTATATTGGAGTATCGTTGATGAACCATGTTGTGTTAGTTTCAGGTGCACAGCAGAGTGATTCTGTTATACATATCCGTGTATCTATTCTTTTTCAAATTCTTTTCCCATTTAGGTTATCACAGAGTACTGAGCAGGGTTCCCTGTGCTATACAGTACAGATCCATTTTAAAGCACCATGCTGGACAGCCAAAGCATTTCCACAGACCTGCAGTTTTCTGTCCTCGCCAGGGCTTCATGGAGCCCCTCTTAAACACCACTGGCCCAGCAGGTGACTCTCAAGCTCCTTACCATGTTTCAGATCAACTTCTGGTTCCTGTTGCTTCATTGCCTCACTTTTTCCCCCTGCAGCCTTACACTTTATGCCCCAGCAACACAGGACTGTTTGCACCCTCCCATTTCTTGCCTTTATACCTTTGGTCATTCAGTGTCTTCTACCAGGATTGATCACCCTTTTTCACCTGATGATTGCCTTATCTTCAAACATTCAGTTAAGGTCCTTTGTCCTTAGGAAGCTTTTCCTGATAGCCCACCACCCCCAGGCTGTCTGTCACGCCCCACTATTTCTATCTGATTCTTTATTACATGATGTGCATATGTTCACCATAGTTCTGAAACTTCTTTTTATGATCTTTACTTTGCTTCTGTGTCTCACCTACTAGACTGTAAGCTCCCTGAGGGAAGTCATGACCTTTGTATTCCTACTACCTTAACACAGTGCTTCATGAAGCTCTGTAAAATGAATGAGTAAGTAAAAAGAAAAAGAAAATAAACATCTCTGACATTCCAATAACAGAGGGCTGAACTGGGGAGAACACTGAGTGTTAAATAGAAAATTACCCCAAATAACATCACTCTCTAATTATACTGATAACCTAATCTGACTAGGAAAACATACAGCAAACTTAAGGGCATAACATGCCCAGACAATAAGGAGAAATAGATATATGTATTTTTTAAGGCTAATATTGTAGAATTTTATTATCAAGCTTATAGAACTTAATTTGAACCTGAGTGACTTTCAGATTTTATGTAATTATCTGAACACTAGCAGCTCTGAAACTTTTTAGCCTCAGAATCTGTTTACTCTCTTACAATGGAAACTTCCAAAAGCTTTTTTTTAATGTGAGTTGTAGCTGTCAAGACTTACCATATTAAAAATTCAAACAGAGAAACGTTTGCTCATTTGTGGTAACAACATTAACATTATTTATGAAACATAGATCATTTTAAAAATAAAAATATAAGTGAATAGGATTGCATTGTTTATCTTTGCAAATCTCTTTAACAAAAGACAGCTGTATTCTTCTGTCTGCTTCTGTACTCACTCTGATGTGATACATTATTTTTCTCAAAGTGTATGAAGAAAATACAGCCTCACACCAACATATAGTTAGAAAAAGGAAGAATATTTTAATTGCCTTTTCTGATAATTGTGGTGTTTTCCTTTTCTACTACACCAGAACTCAACAAGTGGTCACTTCTTAGCCATTATTTGCACGATGGAATCTAAAACCATCCGTGGAGTTTTCCTCCTCTGTTACAATAATATCCATTGATCTATATTTTTATTTGAATGGTTCTCTTACCCACAGATGATTTGTAACACTGGTCATTTGGAAAATATTCATTCACTGAGTTCCACAGATTTTCTAAGTGTTGACATATTTCATTATACAATATCAAAAACCTACATTCACTAATATCACCACTGATTTTATCAGGAAAGTCTTTAGTATTGGGAAGCTGTTAAGTTCACAGAGGCAAATAGGAGTTTTTCAAAGTTCTAATTTGTCCTTGAAAACTTGAATTGTATTGGCAACAAATACTGCCAATTGCTTTTCTTGAACTGACAGACTCACTTTGTTCATTTTTCAAATGAACAAATACCCAAGTCTGAAAAGCATAAATGTTTGTCATTAATTCATCTTTGCAACTTGAACAATGACTTGAATGCTTTTTCTCATGACAATCCTTCTTAGTTATGTAGCAGAAGTGCTTCAATGCATACATCCCATTTTGTCCCATGTAATATAAAAAATGTATATTCCAGTATTAAGACTTAATAAAAGTAATAGTTTTTACTCCATCAAAGATATTTTTTTAAAAAGAACTCTGAAGTGCGTAGCAGTGAAGAATACATGACTACTAACACAGTTTTCATGTCAACTGTACTGATCTATGCTATGGCTCCAGCATTTTATACATTAGTGCAAATGCCAACAAAGTAGAAAAGCAAGTTATGATCTTAGTATTACTATAAAGGTAGCTCAGATCTTGAGGATCCCCTGAATGGGTCTCAGGGACCTCAGAGGTCTGAGGACAACACTTTGAGAACCACTGATCTGTTGGACAGAGGCATATGTTGGCACACTCTGCATAGTCCAGCCTAGTTCTGTTAGATGTGGCAAACACTTGGTCAAAAGGTCTTGGAGACATTTTTAAATAGGTTAAGAGATAAAACAGATAGACCTTGATGACTGGACATGAGAGGTGGCTCGCGGGAGTACTGGCTTGGTTGACAGGGTAGATGATGGTGTTGTGAATCTAGATAAAGAATACACAAAGTTTTAGTGATGCTACAGAGGATGCAGTCATTGTGAATCTTTTTGTTGTTGTTGTTTGCTGTGCCGCATGGACCAGGAATTAAACCTGGGCCATGGTGGTGAAAGCCCAGAATCCTAACCACTAGGCAACCAGGGAACTCCCAAGTCACTGTGGATCTTATAGAGAGAGAACACAAGAGAGAAATCAGGTGTAGGTAGATTGGGGGCAAAGAACAATGAGTTTTATTTTGGACATGCTCTTCCTACCCTGGGTGTCCCTGCCTCTTCTGATCTCAGGTCCAAGCTGTTTATGTTCACTGAGGACCCATTGAAATCTCCCATCTGGGTCTGAGCTCCCTAAAAGTCTAACCCACCATTTCCATTACCTTTTATAAGCAACCTGTTCTCATCACATTCCCTTGTGCTAACAAATTAACTAATCAACTTAACATTGACCTGTGTCAATAGACAGTTGAATTAAGGCTTTACGTTTGCAGTCATCATGAAATATACTGCCTTATCCCTAAAGGAGTCTCTATTCCCTGAGACTCCAGGGAATCCTGAATGGGAGGTGGAGGTGAAAAAAAATCTTGATCATGTTTGAAGGAAGCACAGCTGTATGTCTCTTCTGTGCGCAATGCTGGAACTATCTAAAGTAATTTTAACCTCCAGCTTTCTAGGAAGCAACTGTGTTTGATAGGTTCTTTTTTTAATTGAAGTATAGTTGCTTTATAATGTGCTAATTTCTTCTGTACATCAAAGTGACTGAGTTTTTTATATATATATATTCTTTTTCATATTCTTTTCCATTATAGTTTGTCACAAAATATTGAATATAGTTCCCTGTGCTATACAGTAGGACCTTGTTGTTTGTGTTTGATAGGTTTTTTTAATTCATTAACATTATCTCAGAGTTATTCTTAAAATGAAATCATCTGAAGTATTAGACCTTTTAAATAAACTTTTGGGAAATACAGAAATTAATCAGAGAGATTGTAGTTGTTTCTAAAAACATAATCAAATGGGATTCATGATATTAAAGAGCCTTACTGTCTTTATCTCCTAAATGTTTTCTGAATCTTTTTCCTCTTCAGTTTTGCTCAGGAAATAATTATTATTTCTTCTTTCTTCTTCTTTCCCCTGCTTTGAAATTCCTGTTTTCATTATATTGGGTCTCTCCGATGTGTCTCTCATGATCCCTAGTTTAACTTGTAATTTCCATCTATTTTATTTTTGCTTTTCATCACGAATATATTCTTTTATTTGATATTCTAGATCTTTATTTCCTTTCTCAGCAGTTTCAATTCCATTCTTCAGGTCATCTGTTGGATTTTTTTTTTTTTTTTTGCGATACGTGGGCCTCTCACTGTTGTGGCCTCTCCCGCTACGGAGCACAGGCTCCGGACGCGCAGGCTCAGCGGCCATGGTTCACGGGCCCAGCCGCTCCGCAGCATGTGGGATCTTCCCGGACAGGGGCATGAACCCGCATCCCCCGCATTGGCAGGCGGACTCTCAACCACTGCGCCACCAGGGAAGCCCCATCTGTTGGATTTTTAAATGCAGAATTAAATTTTATTTTAAGAAATCTGTGTTTTTCCTCTCTGATTGATCTTTTGCAATACTTTCTGGTGTCTCCTTAAGAATTCTCCTTACCATCATTTTTAAATTCACCTCTACTCCTTTACTCAACCTCCTCTGACAGGCAGCTGATTTGTTTACTTGGGCTAGGTTCCTCTTTCAAGCTTCTGAGATCCTTTCAGTGACATTTGACCTTTTGACCTGTGTATATCAGGTTACTGGAGGTGTCTTCGGCAATGGTGGACACACAGGAAGTGACCGATAAGGAAGGTGTTTCCTCACCTTACCAGGTGGCTGGCTTAAGGAGGGCCAGTGGGATTCTCCCAGGCCTGGGAATTTCAAGTAATTCCCAGTGTCTCTCAGGATGCATGCGGATCACCTGTCCAGAGCCTCTCAGGAAGCTATGGGATTGTTTTTTCAGATTTTCCAGAGTCTGTTAATGCTTAGGTCTACTCGCTGCTATCAGTAATTTTGTCCAGAAATTAGCCTGTGCTTTTCTATTTCTCTACTGAATCCTCAGGACGTGAAGCCTCAGGTAAACCTCCCATCCCCACATACTACATACTTTATTCTTTGAGATGGGAGCGAGAGGGTGACAAAGGTATTTGATGCCAGCTTCCCAAAATGCTTGTTCCCTCCTCTTTGCCTCTAAATCAGCCTTTCATCATTTCTTGCCTATAGTACTGAAACAGCTTCCCTCTTGTCCTTTTTGCCACCAACCTCCTCCTACTTAAACCTGTTTCTAGAAGAATCTATGTATCATGTGCAGCTGGCTGTATCATTTTCCCATTTGAAACTGATCAGTGGCCTGTGATTACTTAAAATAAAATCCGAGCTGCAAACCCCTTCTTAATTTTTTCCCATCTGTATCTTTAGCCTCATCTTCCATCACTCGCTCCTTGTACTTAAAGTTCTAGTTTTAGAACATAAAGAATAATTTATAATTTCCCTATACTCTGTGCTATTTATTTCAAACCCCTATGTCTTTGTTCATGTTGACAATTATTCATGCAACAAACATTTACTGAACACCAACCACGAGTCTGGCACCGTGATGAGCATAGGAGGTATGATGCTGAGTAAGGTACATAGGTTGTCACCACAGAGCTTACACTCTAAGATGAATGTTGCACTTACACTGAAAGAACAAAAACCTAATAAATGCAAAAAGAAAACGATGTGCACTATTTCCTGTCCCTGCAATGGGACTTTAAAACCATTCAGTAAACTCTGCTTTTATTTATTTATTAGGTAGAAGATCTCAGGCCATTGCTGGCATCATAACCATAACCAACTAGACAAAGCCAGATAAACTTTATAAAAATTATCTTTAAAAAAGATATCAACAAGCTGCAGAGATGAAAATGATGCAGGGAAACTTAAAGGGACTGAATTCTATATGAAAAATCTTTCCTAGGGGAGAAAATATCACTAGCCACTTTCCTCCCCGAGAACATTTTCCAAGCAAACACATGCAAGTGTAGGGTCAAGTTTGCTACAGGCAGAGAGATTCTACCGGAAAAGACATGACACATTAAAATCTGGAGGAACTCCGAATGCCTAGGTAGTTTTCTCCAGCTACTTGTTTTCTCCTTCACAGGACTTTTTCTGAGTACTGGGCAGCTTACAAGCCTGGGGGACTAGATTGAGACGGTAGAGAGGGACCTCCCAAAAGTCTCACAGTGTATGTGAGAGAATATTACTGGAGAGAAAGGTTTACAATAAGCACTAAGCAAATATAGCCTCCAAGATATTTGAAACAAGAGTTGTGCTGAAACTAATTAAAGCTACAGCCTAGCTCAATTTCTGATTGGATTGAAGTCTTCCTCACCTTAGCTGCAAAATGATATCTACGTCAGTTCTTTAGTACACAGTGTCTGGTGTGCAGATTTTAAAATTACATGATATGATAGGAAGTTAAATGTCTGGTTCATAATCATGAGGAAAAAATACATCCAATAGAGGCAGATCAGCAGATGACCCAAATATTAGAAATAGTAGGCAAGGATTAAAAAATAACTATTATAGGGCTTCCCTGGTGGCGCAGTGGTTGAGAGTCCGCCTGCCGATGCAGGAGACACGGGTTCGTGCCCCGGTCCGGGAAGATCCCACATGCCGCGGAGCGGCTGGGCCCGTGGGCCATGGCTGCTGAGCCTGCGCGTCCGGAGCCTGTGCTCCGCAACGGGAGAGGCCGCAGCAGTGAGAGGCCCGCCTACGGAAAAAAAAAAAAACAGAAAACTATTATAAGTATAATAAGGAACATAGAAGAAAAGATAAGGAAAATAAATGAAAAGATAGACTATTTCAGCAGAGAAATGGAATGGTTTAAAAATAATCAAATGGATATTCTAGAAGATAAAATAAAAATAAGACACCTGGAATTAAGAATTCATTAGATTTTTGTAATAGCAGACTGAATACAAAATGGGATCAGTGAATTCAAAGGCAGTTCAACAGAAAAGTTCCAAACTGAGGCACACAGAGGAAACTAATTAGAAAATAACAGAATATATCATTAGAAATATGTGGAACATTATCAAATGATCTAACATGTGTAATTAGAGTTCCAGAAAGAAAGGAAAGGATAGGGAAGGAGCAACATATAATGAGATTATTGTGAGAATTTTCCAAACTGATTAAAAACATCAACCCATGGATTCAGAAAGCCAGGAACCCCCAAACAGGCAGATACAAAGAAATTCACACCTAGACACACCATAATCACACTGCTAACATCTATATTCGTAGAAACAATAACTCATATTTTTTCTTTTCCTTTTAGTTGGAAATCTCAGGCAAGTCTCAGAATTTTTTTGTTCACACTTAAATAATAAAATGTCTTCTGGACGCTTTTAGTCATGAGAATACCCTTGGTTTAGTCATTAAAAGGAGGAATTCAGTTTAATAATAACAACGTTGATTCATTTAAAGTTAAATTCTCTTTCCGCCCACAGTTTAGAAAAATGAGTCTGGAAAATTTACAGCAAGGGTGCAGCTGTGGGTTGGGTGGAGTAAAGAGTGGCCAAGGAAGGGGCACAGTTATAGCCTGGATTGGTGCTCTTTGTGCTTGGTGGGTCAATGGTCAGAGCTAATCTTTTCCTGGGGCATTTTCATGTTCCCATGAAGACTTTCCCACCAAAAACTTCTGACTGAATTGCCCTGTCCTCTGGCTAATTATTTATAATTCCCGCCTCGGTTTCTGTAACCTGTCTCTGGCTAGAAGCCCTTTTGGTTGGAGTCCCGTTAAATATTATCCTCAGATTGTCTCCCCCTTGGTTGCCCACATCATGTCCCTGGGTACACAGTTCTGCCCTTTTGTCCGTGAAAGCATATTTTGCTCCCAGTGCAGCTTCATCTTAGCCCTGCCACCAGACAGGCAGCTTTAGACATACCACTTCCCTTTGGTCTTCTTAGACATAGGCCAAATCCTGGTCTCTTTGTCATCTCAAGCTTCAGAACAAATAGCAAGCATCCTAACTGGTTCTTTCAAAGCCCTTCTTGTAGTTTCTCTAAACAAACTATCTCCTTAATTTATTTATTTTAATTTTTAATTGAAGTATATTTGACATATAACCTGATATTAGTTTCAGGTGTACAACACAATGATTCAATATTTGTAGATATTGCAAAATGATCACCACGATAAGTCTAGTTGAAATCTATCACCAAATGTAGTTACAAAAAAGTTTTTCTTGTGATGAGAACTGTTAAGATCTACTGTCTTAGCAAGTTTTAAATGTGTAATACAGTATTGTCAACGATAGTCACCATACTGTATATTTCACTTCCATGACTTATTTTCTTTTATAAATTTATTTATTTATTTATTTATTTATGGCTGCGTTGGGTCTTTGTTGCTGCCCACGGGCTTTCCCTAGTTGTGGCGAGCAGGGGCTACTCTTCATTGTGGTGCACGGGCTTCTCATTGCGGTGGCTTCTCTTGTTGTGGAGCACGGGCTCTAGGCGCACGGGCTTCAGTAGTTGTGGCCTGCGGGCTCAGTAGTTGTGGCTCATGGGCTCTAGAGCTCAGGCTCAGTAGTTGTGGCGCATGGGCTTAGTTGCTCCATTCCATGTGGGATCTTCCTGGATCAGGGATCGAACCCATGTCCCCTGCATTGGCAGGTGGATTCTTAACCACTTTGCCACCAGGGAAGTCCCCCCATGACTTATTAATTTTGTAACTGGAAGATTGTACCTCTTGATTACTTCAACTTCAGTCATTTACATCCTTAACCTGGTTTCCAGATTCCTTTTCTGCAAGTAACTTTTTTTAAAATATGGGAATTTTTGCCACCTAGTATCTTATTCCCACCTTATCATTCTGTTACACAAGGAAATAACCACTTATCATATAGTGTAATTAGTAAAATGTGTTCTGGGAGAACATAAGTAGTTCCTCACCTAGATCTGGGAGTTCAGAAAACACTTTTTGGAGGAAGCCATATTTAAAATGAGACTTTTGGGATGAGTAATTGTTATCCCAAACTATAGGGAAAACACACATGTAGAGGCCTAGAAGCGAAATAAGATGTATTCAAAGAACTTAAGAAGTTCAGTATAGCTTGATCAGAGTGTGAGAAAGAGTTAGGCAAAGGTGATACAACGACTGAGCCCGCGTGCTGCAGCTACTGAGCCCGCGCACCACAACTACTGAGCCCGCGTGCCACAACTACTAAAGCCTGCGCGCCCTAGAGCCCCTGCTCTGCAACAAGAGAAGCCACCACAATGAGAAGCCCACGCGCCTCAATGAAGAGCAGCCACCGCTCACCGCAACTAGAGAAAGCCCGCGCGCAGCAATGAAGACCCAACACAGCCAAAAATAAATTTAAAATATTTTTAAAAAGGTAATGTTAAAGAAAAAAGTAAGTTGCATATGTATATGATATAATACCATAAAACAAAGAGACTAGAAAAATAAGCAACATTGAATCATCAAGCCTTTGTCAGTCATGATAAAAATTTGAATTTCATTCCAAGAACAGTGGAGAATAATCGAACGATTTTTATTTTCCCCTCAAGGAAATATTTAGAATAATATTTAGAATGTGCTTTGACTACAGTGTGGAGAATGAGTTTGAGGGAGGGTAGTAGAAAAAGATAGATAGGGCAAGCCTGGCGGCTGGGAGCTTGTTACCAGACCATTGCCAACTACAGGCAAGAAATGACCACGGTGGTGGCAAAAGTGGTAGAGAGAAGTGATGGGTTCCAGAGCCGTTTAGGAAGTGGAATGCCTTGGGTTTGGTGACTGACTGGCTGTGGATGGAGAGGAAGACGATTAAGTCAAAGATACCCACAGGTTTCTGTCTTCTGCAAGTGAGTGTTGCCATCCACTGAAGGAACCCTGGCAGAAGGCCGGGTTGGATGCACTCCACCTTACACTTAAAGGGCTGAGGTGCACCTGTGACGTTTCCTGCCAATTCTGTTTATTTGGTTGACTCTTCAACCTTTAAGTCTCAGAGCAGGTGATAACTCCTCCTAGGCTTTTCCACCTAATTTAAACACTAGATTTTTCTAAGAGCCCTTCCTCTCTTGTCCCTTACTCACACTTATCCTATCACTTTCTTCATTACAGTGACTTTCTCCATATGAGTGACTTCCCCCATAGACTATAGGAACCTTGAGGACACGGAATCTGTATTATTCATTATTTAGCCTCATCACCCAGCAAAATGCACGGCACACAGCAGGTTGTTGAATAAAGTGAGTCCTCCTGAATCTTAAAATATTGAAACAGAAATGCATATGCAAAACTATGTATGATAAGATGTTTCTGAGCAAATACGCTTCAGAAATGACCAGTATGGCAGATATCATAACCACCACAACAAACATGTATTACACACTCATATACAAAGAAGGCACTGTTAGTCTTCTAGGAAAGGTAGAAGAAAAGACTAAAAACTGAAGAGACTTTGTTCAAACTACTGTGTACTGAATGCCTGAACAAATGTCCTCTCATTTCTGTTGGACTATACATCTTATGTTCTTTCTTTTATACCAAGCTGCCTCTCGTAAAACAGTACACGGGTTTTACCAAAGGTCCTCATGCAAAATAGAGGATGAATTAGTTACGACAAAGGAGGCAAGGATATAATATGGAGAAAAGACAGTCTCTTCAATAAGTGGTGCTGGGAAAACTGGACAGCTACATGTAAAAGAATGATTTTAGAACACTCCCTAACACCATATACAAAAATAAACTCAAAATGGATTAGAGACCTAAATGTAAGACCGGACACTATAAAACTCTTAGAGGAAAACATAGGAAGAACACTCTTTGACATAAATCACAGCAAGATCTTTTTTGATCCACCTCCTAGAGTCATGGAAATGAAAGCAAAAGTAAACAAATGGGGCCTAATGAACTTAAAAGCTTTTGCAAAGCAAAGGAAACTCAAACAAGACGAAAAGACAACCCTCAGAATGGGAGAAAATATTTGCAAATGAATCAATGGACAAAGGATTTATCTCCATAATATATAAACAGTTCACACAGCTCAATATTAAAAAACAAACAGCCCAATCCAAAAATGGGCAGAAGACCTAAATAGACATTTCTCCAAAGAAGACATACAGGTGGCCAAGAAGCACCTGAAAAGCTGCTCAACATCACTAATTATTAGAGAAATGCAAATCAAAACTACAATGAGGTATCACCTCACACCAGTTAGAATGGGCATCATCCGAAAATCTACAAACAACAAATCCTGGAGAGGGTGTGGAGAATAGGGGACCCTCTTGCACTGTTGGTGGGAATGTAAATTGATACAGCCACTATGGAGAACAGTATGGAGGTTCCTTAAAGAACTAAAAATAGAACTACCATATGACCCAGCAATCCCACTACTGGGCATATACCCTGAGAAAACCATAATTCAAAAAGACACATGCACCCCAATGTTCACTGCAGCACTATTTACAATAGCCAGGTCATAAAAGCAACCTAAATGCCCATTGACAGATGAATGGATAAAGAAGATGGAATATTACTCAGCCATAAAAAGGAATGAAACTGGGTCATTTGTAGAGACATGGTTGGATCTAGAGACTGTCATACAGAGTGAAGTAAGTCAGAAGGAGAAAAACATATATCATATATTAACGCATATATGTGGAAACTAGAAAAATGGTACAGATGAACCGATTTGCAGAGCAGAAACAGAGACACAGATGTAGAGAACAAACGTATGGACACTAAGTGGGGAAAGTGGCGGGGTGGTGGTGTGATGAATTGGGAGATTGGGATTGACATATATACACTAATGTATAAAATAGATAACTAATAAGAACCTGCTGTATAAAAATAAAATAAAATAAAATTCAAAAAAGAGGATGAAAGTAACTGATTGCTTAATATACATATATTCATACTTTATTACAGAGTGAAAACTTTAAAAATCTATCTTAAAACTAAATGGTTGAAAACAGGAACACCGGGGCCATATGTCCAGTGATGAAATCCAGGCTCTGACTCTTACTGGAGGGTAGCCTATGTTTCTATGCCTTGGTCAACTTATTTGAAAAATATAGAATGCGAAATTTACATTATGGAGTTGTTATGAATACAATATGAGTCAACTTATCCAAAGTCCTCAGAAGAGAGCTTAATACATGCAGGTTACTGTTTTTCTTTGTTTTTTCATTTTTTAATTGGAGTATAGTTGCTTTACAATGTTGTGTTAGTTTCTGCTGTACAGTGAAGTGAATCAGCTCTATGTATACATTCTTCTTCTTCTCCTCCTCTTTCCCCTCCCCCCTCTTCCCCCTCCCCCTCCTCCTCCTCTTCTTCTTCTTTTTGTTATTATTACTATGACTGCTACACAGCATCATTTATCAGCCAGTGAGATTTTCTGTCATCATCAGTCAGGACTGGAAGTGAGAGGAAGGGCACTGAGAAAAAGAGCTGTCCCAAGTACTATGCACTTTATTTAGTGGCAGTAATTAGCAATCTTAGAAGAATAGTTGTTTCAAGTTCTTATCTTTAAACATAAATCCAGTGTGCATGAAAAGAAACAGAAGAATTGAAGCAATAAGACCTCCCCTATAGTAAAGGATAGCCAACCACAGTTAGAAATGATTGGTGAGAGCAGTGGAAGATTTGGAAGAATTACTCACAAGTAAGGAACGCACAGCAGAGTGACTGCAGAGTTCAACAGCCAGTGAGCCTTGGTGGTGCGGTGACCAGCCTCAGTGCTCCAGGGCTGAGTACAAGACCTTCAGAAAAATTTGGGTGTGTCAATATGCCCTGTTAACTCAATCAGAGACATTCTATGGAAATATTTCCATCATGCTTGATTTTTTTCATTCTCATGATGTGGGTATTGTAAAAGGTAAACTTTGTTTTGTTTTTTTTTTTGCGGTACGCGGGCCTCTCACTGTTGTGGCCTCTCCCGTTGCGGGGCACAGGCTCCGGACGCACAGGCTCAGCGGCCATGGCTCACGGGCCCAGCCGCTCCGTGGCATGTGGGATCTTCCCGGACCGGGGAACGAACCCATGTCCCCTGCATCGGCAGGCAGACTCTCAACCACTGCACCACCAGGGAAGCCCAAACTTAATTTTTTATCTGGAAAATTCACTCATTTTTCAATGGTGAAATGTATTTGAGAAAGAAGGTCATTAGAAATGTGTAAGATCACTATTAGTAGTAAGTCATCTGTTTGGCTGTGTTAATACATCCAAACCTAATTTTTAAATTATTATTAGCATACCACAAGACACAGGGCAGACAACTGCATAACCTCATTTTATTTTTGACATTTGCATATTTGACATTTATTCTTCCTATACACATTTGTAATGAAATTGTGACTCATCTGTAAAGGGATTGATAACAATATGGACTTCCATAAGGTTTTCGAAGAAAAAATTAGCATTCTAAGAGCCTTGTACTGAATTACACCAATCATTTTGGACTAGGGGGAATTCACTGGCAAAATCCACTGCCTTAAAAAGTGAATGTCTATTTCTCAGAATTTTCGAGCCCAAAATAGACAGAGAATTGGTAGAGATGTTATAGAGTGGATTAGTCATCAGATGGGTAGTTAATCTAGGTAATCTTTAAGGTTATTTCCAATCCTGAGATATAAATTCAAAATCTTAACTGGCCCTTCCAGATGTCATAGGCTGCAGTTTGTAGAATGTGTTGAAATGAAAAATATTCCATATGAACCCATATTTCATTGTTCATTATCTACATCAGTGCTGCCCAATAGAGTCTTCTGCCACAGTGAGAATGTTCTAGGTTTGTGCTGTCCAGTACCGTAGCCATTAGGCGTGTGTAGCTATGGAGCATTTGAAACGCAGCTAGTGCAACTGAGGAAATGAGTTTCTTCAGCCCCTCACCAGCCACTGAGACAGGTGGCTACCATATTGGAAAGCACAGATCTATATTCACTTTTCTTTATCTCTGATTTACAAATGCTTATTAGTATTTAGCATTTAAAACATCATTTCACAGAAACTCAGGTTCACTAGGACCCCATGATTCTAGAGCCAGCCCAAGTGAGTAGACTTCTTGATGGGACTGAGAAGAAAATTCAACTTGACTCCAATTCCACATCCCAGCACAGTGCCTGGCACAGAGTATCTGTCAAAAATATTATGCACATTTTCTTTTAATTCCTTGAATCTCTTAATTCAAACATTAAATTCACCCCATCCCATAGGCTTCAAAAAGAAAGCACCAGTTTCTTATTTCATTTTTACTGTGCCAAAAGTCCAAAGACAATAAAAGTTCAAGAACTTCATGAGCCAGCTCAGCACATGAACTCAGAGATTAGTCAACAGCTTAAACAAACAAGGCTGGCCAGCTGGTCCTTGCTCTCTTTTACCACAGTCTGGGACAGGGACAAAAGGCATTTAGGAAAGGATTTGTATTTCTTTCACCTCGTCACCCAACCCCCTTGCTCACAACCCACCACTCTAACTTGCAAAGCCTTTGGCTGATGATAAACAAGATGGCAGCTGGTCCTGGAGGCCATGCCAGGTATCCCACAGCTGTGCTCTGGAACCTCTCTCTCCATGGGACCCAGGTGAACTCACGTCGTGCAGAGCCCCAGCCCAGTGAGATGCAGTGTGCCTTCCTGCACCTCCCCACCACAGACCTGCAGCCACAGGGCGGGTGATTATCACTCGCTACATGGGCTCTCAATTTCTTGCTGTTTAATGTCCAAGCGGGCAGTTCTGCAGCACCGAGAAGAGTTTAGACAAATAAACAGGATCAGGACACACTATAATTAATGGCTCCACCACACAGCCAAACTGCCCAGCTTCAGAGTTTCAGACTATTTTGAATTCACCATACAACTTTGCTTTTTCCGCATCTGCTCCATTTAGAAGGAGAGCAGGTCCAATCTAGGCCAGGATTGAGTGGGAGGTTCATGCAGTACCTGCTGTAAGACGGGAGCCTTGCATGCAGTGTGTTTCCTCGTTGGTTTTCTCCACCCCTCTCCCACTGGTATAAAGAGTGGAGGACCCCAGACCTATAGACACTAAAGATTGAGAAATACTCCTATGCCAGAGGCTACCATAGCCAGAAACGAACAGGCTTTGTTATGGTTGAATCGTATACCCCACAAAAGTCATATTTTTTTGAAGTCCTAACCCCCAGTATCTCAAAATATGATCACATTTGGAGATAAGGTCTTTAAAGAGGTAATTAAGTTAAAATGAAATCGTTAGGGTGGGCCCTAATCTGATATGACTGGGGTCCTTATAGGAAGAGGAAGTTTGGATACAAATACATACAAAGGGAAGATGGTGTGAAGACACAGGGAGAAGATGGCCATCTATAAGCCAAGGAGAGAGGCCTGGAACAGATCCTTCCCTCACAGCCCTCAGAAGGAAGCAACCCTACTGACACCTTGCTCTCAGACTTCTAGCCTCCGGAACTGTGAGAAAATGGATTTCTGTTGTTTAAGCCACCTAGTCTATGGTACCTTGTTATGGCAGCCCCAGAAAATAAATACGGACCTCTTCCAGCTCTATGTAGGGCCATAAACTTCTTAGTACGGATATGATCTCGTTACCTTCTATCTTCCTTTACTATCTTGAACACACAGCCAGAAGAAACACCAAGGCACTCTTCTCCCCAGATGGGAGCTATTTTTCCTCCCCTGGATACCTTTATCCAAAATGTAGCGAATAAGTTATGGCAATTCGGGGTGAGAAAATTTCAGCTTAGGGTGCTCCGGCTTTGTCATCTAAAGCTGTCATCTAATCCATCACCTAATCCAGCACCTAATACTGCACAATGTATAGGAGGCCTTGGGAGAAGTAGAAGAACTCCAGCCCTCAAGGGTTCCACCATCTATAATAGGGGCTTATACTGAAAGGGGACTTGAATGTGAACAATAAGGAACTTATTAACAGCACTGGGCCCTTGGAACAAATATTTGGGCCATCTCACTGGTAAAGCACTTGCCAGAAGACCATGGTCAAGAGAAAAAACATGCTCATTTCATGCTGCAGCACTAAACTATCCTTGCTTTGCCTCCATAATTTAACAGATATTTAGAACGCAAGAGGTATCCGTGGTCTAGATTGCCCACCCCTCAGATTCGCTAACCCTTCCGGAAGAAGAGTGGTCATCCTTTCTCCATAACTCTCAAGGAGAAAGTAGCCACACATTTTCCTGGAGGATCTCATTTCAAGTATTTAAAAACATTTTCCATCAATATGTTCTCCTTTGTCGTTAACCCAATCCAATACACCGTCACTTTAATATTTTTATTATAAAATTTTAATTGAAAAAGCAATATGCACCTATATGAAAAAATACATTAAAATATTGAGAAGAAAGTAATCACTCATCATCTCTCACTGGTGAAATCCATGTAAATAATTTAGCATGTGACTATCCTATATATTCATATAAATATGTTTATATTATTTAAATTGCATTGTACATGCACATGTGTGTCCTGATTTTTTTCTTGATATTGTTATAAGTATTCCTCTTCATGAATAAATACACTTTATAAATATCACCCTCAATAAGTAAAGGTATGACCCTTTTTTTTGGTTGTCATGTTTAACATCTACAGTTATCTGGTGACACTAAAAACAAATCGTTAAGCTTTTTTTTGTTTGTTTGTTTTTGCGATACGCGAGCCTCTCATTGTTGTGGCCTCTCCCGTTGTGGAGCACAGGCTCCGGACGCGCAGGCTCAGCGGCCATGGCTCTCGGGCCCAGCTGCTCCGCGGCATGTGGGGTCTTCCCGGACCGGGGTTACGAACCCGCGTCCCTTGAATCGGGAGGCAGACTCTCAACCACTGTGCCACCAGGGAAGCCCTCGTTAAGCTTTTGATTTTAAATTATTTGTGTATCAGATAGACTCATCCTCTCTCTAAAGTCCACCCAATCACTAAAGTCCTGGGGTTAGGGTCAAAGTAGGAAGAAATAGGGTTCCGGAGTTGGAGCACATGTTAAATACATCACTTTTTTTCCAACTTACGAATTGAGTAGTTTGTTCTTTGGGGACAGAAAATATCCATGGTATCAAAACAGCCATAACTAAGTGTCCTATTTTCCACTTTAATGACTACATTCCATAATTTACTTAGCCATTGCCCATTGCTGGACTTTAAAATTGTTTCCACCTTTTGGCTGTCATAAATGATGATGTGATGAACTTCCGGGTATGGATCCTTTGCTGATTTCCACATCATATCTTTAGGCTATATTCCTAGAGGAATTATTAGACAAAAAGGTAAAATTTTAAGGCCTTTTAAGCTATAAATTATACTCTTGCAGCCAACATCATCTTTAAAGAGCATAATCTTTCATAATCTTAAAATGTGCCATTCAGCTTCCCCCTCACTGGATCCAGGGACTTCAGTTTCTCTAAACATTAAGCTCCTCTCAAAGGAGTGATAAGATTCTAGACTCCCAAGGAATATATAATGTATCTCAGATGGAGAAGCTTGCAAACTTCAAGACTCTTCGGCTATGATGGAAGAGCCTTTGGAGTCCATTCTCCCAGGAAATCACAGGCTGCTCTCAAATGTATTCTCTCCCCAGTCCTTGGAAGGTTGCCATCCCTATTTCAACAATAAAAAAGAGAAAACAGACACAGTGAACCAAAAACTAGCATGACTGTACATAAACCTACATACAAAGACAGTGGGACTGAATATTTTAAATCCAGACCATATCGATGGCTATGTATTTGTCTATTAATAGACATTTATTTATTATTCAGCAAATATGCACTAAGAGTCTGATGTGACCCAGGCACACATGTGGTAGTTGTTGGACTTACAGATGGCAAACAGCATAGACACAGCCTCCACCTACATGGATTTCGTTTATGTGGGTGAGTGAGTATATGTGTAAGAGGTGACAAGAAGTCAGATGGGGAAGCCTTCCTGCCCAGCTCGGAAAGCCTGCGGACAACACAGTGCAGTCTGACCTTTCAGTTGCCAGCCCCACTCCCAAGCCTTCCCACACGCTCAGAAGAGGAGTCTCTGTGAGTTTATCTTCTCTGTGTCAACATGCTATCGAGGAGAGGTGATACAGAGAGCAAAGAGGCAACACCCCGAATTTAATTTTCAATCTGCACAGAGGAGAAGAGGTGGCCCTCCCAGACCCCTTGTGGGCCCTGCATTCAGTGCTTCCATGAAGGTAGATGGTAAACAGGAAAACTCACCACCACACTGACTATGATCTTTTATCTGCAGAGCCAGACTGGCAGGTTTCCTATGCAAATACAGCATCTTCGCTGTGTGTCTAGGGTGGGTTTTGTTTGTAGAGCAACTGACCAAATCCTGGGGCTCTGGTGAGAGCCCAGACCTTCGTGGACCCCAGGCCGGCTCAGAGTGCTAGTCTGTCAAGGGTGTTTCTGTCTCTTGCTTTGCTTGTCTGTTTGTCTTCTCTCCAAATCTTTAGCAATTCAATAATAAACACCAGAAACCTAACTCCACTCAAAACATTCACAAATGCACTGCAACCATGCTTAATGGCATTGAAGCGAAGGAAGTGGGGCTGGGGGAAACAGGGTGTTGGTGGGTGTTCTCAGTTCCTATGGTCACAGTTGTAGCCACAGCCTTGAAACACACGGTGTCGGGTTCTCAGCTAGCCCCCTCGGCGGTGGGAAGAGCTGGGAGTTTCTGACCTCCTTTGGGGTTAAGGATGCTGGTCTCAGTCTGCGTAAGCGAGTGGTCACAGTCCTTAATTGCAAAGGGGAAGTGGTCAGAAAACACACTCTGTCTTGGCGAGATTGATAACTTGTAAGATATCTTGGAAGGATGCCAGGAATGAGGTTGTATGTGAAACTAAATATACATGCATCACTTGCATGTTTGCTTATAATTTCCAACATGTTCTGAAAAGACAAAAAAAAAAGCAGCGGGAAAGAAGTTGGAGATGGCGTCCATAACAGAAGCCAATAATATCCTCTGCTCTTTCCTTTCCTTGGTGAAGGGAACGTTTTGAAATCATAACAGTTAACATTAAATCCAACACTGATTACGTCCTGGTTACTAGTCAACGCACTTTCTCTTTATTGACTCAGTTAGTTTGTCACAACACTCCTTTAAAACAGTCCTCTGCCCCCATTTTACAGATAATGAAACTGAGGGCCAGAAAGTTAAGTCCTATCAAATATCCCAACGGTCTAGTTAGTGGTACAGCCAGGATTTGTTTGAGGGCAGATGGCTCCAGGTTCCATGCAATTAACAGTTACACCCAGCTGCCATTGAGAACTGAACAATTGCCGTCAGGTTTAAAAACAACATATCCCAGGGAAAAGGAACTGAAGTTTTTGATCATGCTGCTAATGAAGTTGTTGCAATTGTAATTGGAGTGGTTTTAAACTGGACAGTCACCCTCAGTGAGGCCTATGAGCTGGGAAGCAGATTTATCTTGTGCTCCCTTCACATGCCTTAAGTAGAAAGCAACCTAGAGAAATAAAATAGACGTTGACCATATGCAGCTTCCAATGTGACACCGAATGTCATTTCTGTTTGGGGCCACCATGTTATCTGAGCTGTCATTTTGTCACCTGACCTAAATCGAAAGAATTGTTGGGAATTATCGACTCCTGGAGTTCAAAGTGGTTAAGTCTAGGAACAAAATAAATTTTCTAAGTTGGTAGACAATGAACTTGAGACCACAAAGCATACTTGGTGATCATAGGCCCATACTTAGTCTTCCAGGAAAAACATGAGAAAGTTTCTGTGCCCTTATGGGCTGGCTCTGTTTAAAATGAAAGCCAAGGGCAAGGCTCCAGGGCTTTGCTTTTTGTTCCTGAAGGTTGGTGAAGTTTCTGGAGCTCGTTTAGAAGTCTTCATTGAGATGATCCAGAAGACTACATGAAATCCAGCAAAAACTTCTTGAGTACCTACCGTATAAAGAAGACCATTCTAGATATTGTGGCGGACACACAAAAATGGAAAAGGCAAGGGCTCTGTCTCCTAAGAGTTCATGGGGATAACAGAGTCATAACGATCTCCATTTGAAGGAAGACTGGGAAATAGGCCTGGGACTTTGAATTAGAGGGGAAATAATTCTATTTGAGGGGATGAAAGAAATGTCTTTGGGGAATGTGAGGTACGAACTGGATTCTGCAAGTGACTAGGATGTCAAAAGATGAATAAAGGAAAAGAAGGGAATTTCAGCTCAAGGAAATACCTGGAGTAAAAGCCCAGTGTGAGAGATTGCACGGGGAGTCCTGGACGAAGGGGGTGGGCCGGCATGACTGTGGGCCGTGATGTGCCTGCGTGTGGGTACAAAAGGGGTGGGTACTCTAATGAGATCTGGAAACACAGGCCAGGGCAACGCCCTACGAGCTGGAGGATTAGCGACTTTATTCTGCACGTGTGGCAGTAGGTGGTCATCCAAGTTTCCGAGCAGTTCAATGACATGATCAGGACTTTAAGAAGATTTAAAGTGTCCTCAGGAAGTACACCTGAGCTGCAGATCATGGTGACCCTAATCATCAGACCCAGAGGATGACTTGGAAACAGTGTCCCTGAAGTGTTTCTGGCTCCAGTGTTGGCCTACACACTGTAGGACAGATGGAAGGTGTCGATTTGGCCCTCACTTTTCCCTGGGGAGTAATAACGTAACCAGTATTTCACCAGTAGTATGGCATGGCAGGTAAACAATTGCTGTGTGATTATTAAAATTTTTATAGGAACCACCAGCCTTACACTGATGGGCTCATCCTTTTTGGTGGAGCATGAAGCCCAGGGAAGAGAGTCCATTCTGACTCAGCAGAGGTTGTAGTGAGTGGTGTTAAGGGGATCCCAGGCTCCAGACTCAGATACAGAAGTTCAAGTGTGAGCTACAGACCCTATTCTCTGGGTGACCTTTGGCAAACTGCATAACCTCCATTAGCTTGGTTTGATTAGTTTGCTAGGGCTGCCATAACAAAGTACCACAAACTTGGCTTAAACAATAGACGTTTATTGTTTTACAGTTGGGGAGGCTAGAAGTCCAGGATCCAGGTGTCTGCAGGGTTGGTTCCTTCTGAAGGTGGTGAGGGAAGCATCTGTCCCAGGCCTTTCTTCTTGGGTTGTAGATGGCTCTCTTCATGTTCACACAGGGCTCTCCCTTTATGACTGTGTCTTGGCCCAAATTATCCTTTCTCATGAGGACACCAGTTTATTGGACTAGGCGCCACCCTAGTGGTCTCATTTTAACTTGATTACCTCTTTAAAGACTCTATCTCTAAATATGGTCACACTGAGGGTTAGGACTTCAACATATGAATTCTGAGGGGATGCAACTCAGTACATATCATTGTTCCCTTCTTTGTGAGATGTCCCTGGTAGTGTTACCTACCTCTTATATGTGTTATGAGAAATATGTCACTAGAGCTTATTAATTTCCTTTTAGCAGTGCTTGACACATAATAAGTACTTAGAAAATAATAGCTAGTGTTACACAAATTAACAAAGGAATATAGAATGTTCTCTAACCCTGACCATCTGTCTTGATCTTACACAAATTAACAAAGGAATATAGAATGTTCTCTAACCCTGACCATCTGTCTTGATCTTACACAAATTAACAAAGGAATATAGAATGTTCTCTAACCCTGACCATCTGTCTTGATCACTCATGCCTTGCTTTCAAAGGAAAGTTGGACTGATTGATGTGTAAGCAAACCATCAAAATTCCATGACAGTTCATTATGAAGGTGGTCACAGTGGTTCCTAAGTCACCTTTCACAGCTTTGAATGTATATATTATTTACTGAGCAAAATTTCCTATTATAAAATGAAAAAAGGAAGCAGGCCATACGTTTAGATTTTTCTCTCAGAAAGTATAAACCTCACTGTACTTTTAAATGCAGACTGACAACAGTCTGATTGATGAGCTTGTACAACCAAGGCCAGTTGGAGTTACAGTGTTGTGGCCCACGCTGCCTTAGCATCCCCCCTGCTGGATGGGAGAGCCAGGACAGCCCTGGGAAACAGACTGTGTTTAACTGCCAATGCCGAGTCAGCAGCAAGTGTGCAAGGATGGTTATTTGTGGGAGGCACGAAAGAGTGGCTATTATTTTAAAAGAAATTCTCATAGAAAGAATGTTGGATTTAAAATAAATAAATGGGCTGATGGAAGCTGAATAAAACTGTAATGTAAGTCAAATGCTGAGCATTAGACCGCGTCCATCCACTACTCATGAAAACAGCTCTCACAGGTTCTGTGCTTTCAGTGCTTTCGGGATTCACATGACAATAATCGTAGTAAAACAAACAAACAAACAAAAACGCTTCTAAAATAATAACACACATAACTGATAATGCCTACTTTATAATTTGGAAATGTAGCTTGGGTTGGGCATGACACACCACTAGCTCTAATGATATAAGTTGAACATACATGTTTCGTTGATTTTTTTTTTCACACTTTAACATCTCCAAAGTTGATACGTATCTTAAAATTGATGTTTTGAGAAATCATGTGTCATAGTTCAATTGACAGCATCTTTTGTTCTTTCTTAGTGGTAAGTTCAATTGACAGCATTTTTTGTTCTTTCTTAGTGGTACATAAATACTGCTAGGCTAAAAATCAACGGTGACAGATTCAAAGAAATATGGTAGCGATTGAAAACTTATTTGAGTTTCCTTTGGGAATAGAAACATGGCTTGCTTCCTCCTCCTTGTATCTCCAGCATTTCTTCTTCTAGACCTATACTGTGGTATAAAAAAGAACATTCTCATGGTGCAAATGTAAAAAAATGGATACAGAGATATTAGTGATCTAAACAATCGATAACACACCACAAATTCGCAGTGAGTGATTCAGACTCAAAAAGAGTGGAATAGCTCTGTTAGATCATGCAATAAAAAAATATGAGATCTTAAAAGAGTAGCCATGGAATTGCTCGTGTGTATATTGTGTGAGTGGGAGTTTGTATCTTTAGTGCCATGACGTAGCCTGGGAATTGGAAAAGAGAAGGAAGGTGAAGCAGTATAAGCAGGACGTGGTGGGTATAAGAAGCTTGAGCAGCAGAGACCTTTGGTGAGACTGAGTAGAGTGAAAGTAAAGTCAGCTCTCAACCTTTTTATTGTGCAAATATCCTGTCCCCGACTAGATACTTAGCTTCGTATCCACATTTCAGCTCCCAATGGAACCATGCATTGACAATTCCTTATATCCTGGGCATCCAGTTAGCGCTTAACAACACCTCACTTATTTTTTCCCCATTAAAGTAGAGTTGATTTACAATGTTGTGTTAGTTTCAGGTGTACAGCAACGTGATTCAGTTATACATATACACATATATATATTCTTTTTCAGATTCTTTTCCATTTTAGGTTAGTATAAGATACTGAATATAGTTCCCTGTGCTGTACAGTAGGTCCTTGTTGTTTATCTACTTTATATATAGTAGAGTGTATCTATTAATTGCAGACTCCTTATTTATCCTTCCACTTTGGTAACCATAAGGTTTTTTTCTATGTCTGTGGGTCTATTTCTGTTTTGTAAATAAGTTCATCTGTATCATTAGACTCTATGAATAAGTGATATCCTATGATATTTGTCTTTGTCTAATACCACCTTGCTTAACAAAAACTTTATAACATATTCCTGTTATGATGTCTACCATATGCTAGGGAAAAAAGAGAAAAATGTTGGATAAACGTTTATCCCCAAGCTTCAGGAAAATTCTTCCAGCAGAACGAGGGCCTCCAGTGTCATGGAAGTTCAAAAGAAAATTTTAGCTTGTTCACACAAATTGAGAACCGATCACTCCTGTAAATACAGCTATCTCCTTTAGGCAAGTAATGCTTGACTCTTCTTAAATCTCTCTAAGCAACCCTATGGTACATCAGACTAGACTAAAGTTTTCAGTGGCACAGTTTTTGTCCCTGTCTCACAGCACGAACAATGTTAGACAGAGACAAACCTATTTAAGATCGAAAAGGAAACAAGCGTATTTTAAAACAGAAAAAGGATTAAATAGATTTGCCACATTACCCAAGGGAATCTACACTTCGTGTTTTCCCTTCTCCAGCTATGAAAAATGGAAATAATGGCCATCATTTAAGAAGGCATCGTAAAGACATTCTCAGGACAATATAACTGTAGAAGAAATATTTTTAAAGAAAATAACATAAGCTTATTTATTGCCACTTTTCCTTCCCTAGTTCCCGTATACACTGGAAGCTTCCCACCCATCTCCATGCTGTGTCACTTGCTTCACACACAGAAGATCAACAGGTATTTACTGGGAACGTTAACTACCAGGCACGCTGCTAGGCTCTAGGGATGTGATGTTGAAGAAACCAGACACAGTCTCTGCAATCATGGAGCTTAACCAATTACCAGGACAGCAGCCCAATTCCCCCATCTAGCTCTTCTGTGGATTTTCTCAGTGGGCATTTCTCCTTGAGCTTGTAAAGCAAATGAGAATGCAGCCCCAGGTGTTTACAGTAGAAATCCTAGTAAGATGGAATTTCCAACTGAGAAGACATCTCTCCCATCTCTGCCTGGGGCCTTGAGTTTTCTCTTAGGATCCTGCAAGTGTCATTGCAATGCAGTAATGGATGTGAAAAGTGCCTCATCCCTGGAGAGATCTGTAACAATCCCCCCTGTTATGATTATTAGCTCTAGATCTCCAGCACTGTCTTGTCAAGACTGGAAGAGTTCATGGCTACATTACTCTAAAAAGTAACGCAGCTTCCTTCCGGAGATAGTGAATTTCAACAGCCTAAAGAGACCGAGATAGAAGAAAGACAAAAGGGAAACAAGGAAAGCTTGTTTAAAGTGGAACCACATGGAGGAAATAGGTTTAAGTTAAACATGAGGTGTGAGGTCCTGATTCAGTAGCAAGACATTGAGTGATAAGTCAGTGTCATTCTTACTGACAAGTTTACATCCTGTAAATTCCATGTACTGTCTTGAGAAATGTGATTTGCGATGAGGAAGAAGGACAAGGATAAGCGGTCTATTTTTTTATATGTCATTACAGACTTGGGATAGAACCACAAACCAGAAACAGAGGAGCCAGACAAGTTCATGACCCATCAGCACGACCGCCATCAGCCATTGTCATTGACTATACTTTCTCTTGCCTACTGTCAAAAGCCCTGCTAAAGCAGAGTTTGCCTGACACATGTGATGAGTCCTTTTTCGCCTTTGTCTGATTTTTAAAAAATATTTTTATTATCAGCTGCACAGGCTAGAGCCATGGGCAGTGCTCTGGCTGAGATGTGATTTGAAGGCTCAGGACTCCCTTTTCTTTGAACAAAAGACTGGGCTTTTTCCTCACCTTGGAGGGGTCCCACAGAGAGAGATTTGGGTGACATCTTTCCAGCAACTCAGTATTCCTTCAAAAGACTTCTTAGCCCACAGAAAGGGTGGAAGGTTAATGGTAGGCTGCTAGAAAGGGAAATTGGTTGAAACATATAACTGAACGAACAGATGCAGTATTCTAGAGAGCCCAGCGTGGGTGCTACAGACCAGGCTCAGCAAACTTATATGGACTTGTGTCCACAAAAAGTGAAGGAAAAGGGAAAGAAGGAAAGAAGATGAAGAGAGGGAGGGAGGAAGGAAGTCGGTTAGTACTAGGCTTCTACATCTTACAGCTCAGAGGAGGAGATAGAATTAACTGGGTAACAGCCCTCTAGTGTAAAGTCACCGCTGTGATAAGTGCTGCAGAGGAGCTCTCCATACCAATATGAGTGCAGGCAGAAGAACAGGATGTGCAAAGGCCCTGTGATTAGATGAATCACCTAAAAAATGAAAGAAGAGCAGGGCTGTTGGAACCCAGAGAACAAGGGAATGACTGGAAGAGAGGAGTCTGCAGGGCACCTTGATCACACAGAGCTGGGTCAAGCAGCAAAGGTTTTGGTCTTCATCCTAAGGAAACTAAGGAAAGGGGAAAGCCCAAAGGATTTTAAGCACAGGACAGAGATTTTTAAAAATATCACTGTGGCTTCATTGTGGAGTCTGAGTTTTGGAGGGTAAAAGGGGATAGAGGAGACCAATTAGGATAGGATACCTGTCCAGGCTGGACAAGACTGTAACTTAGACTAAGGTAGTGGAGATGGAGAGGAGAGAGCAGACTGGGGGGGAGGGGCAAGAAGAGAGAAAGAGACAGAGAGAGAATGAAGAGAAAGAATATACCCTGGCGGCTCAGAGGGAGGTTTCAAACTGGTTCAGTGGAGACCAGTGGTGCACAGCTGGCAGCCAGAGGTGCCCCCCAACAAACACTGAGCGATATCTAGCAATATTTTGGGTTATTTCACCTGGAATGGTGGTGCTACTGGCATCTAGTGGGTAGAGTTCAGGGATATTGCTAAACATCCTGCAATGCATAGAACAGCGGTACAGCAAAAATTTATCCAACCCCAAATAACTATAATACCAAAGCTTAGAAACCCTAGTCTAGATCCACCTTGTTCCCATCTCAGTCCCACTGAAGGTAGACACATCCCCGACCTCACATCACCCTAGGGATAACTGAGTCATGGAAAGAGCATTGTCCATAGGAAAGCAGCAAGAAGGACAAGTTGGTGGCCATTCAGCATCCGTCAAACTCCCAGCTCAGGCCAAGGAAGCTCCTTGCTGCAGGTAAGGGCATCCTGCACCATTCTCCCCTCCCTCCTCCCCTTCCGGACACCATCCATCTGTCCTAAAGTCTATGAGAGCTGGGAAGACTTGTCCTTTCCCTGGCTTCCAAATGCTCATCTCTCCTTAGCTTCTCTCCACTGTGTGTACACTAGTTTCTGCTGCCCCAATGGGTGGCCCCTGAATGACTGTATCTTCAGCCTTGGGGAACATTCAGGAGATAAGCTAAGGGATTTGTGAAGTGCAGAGGTAGGGGAGAAACTTACAGTTCAACACTTTGCATAATTTCCCAGTATATTCTAATCAAACAACAGTTTGCCATTCATATGATTTCTAATCAAACAGCAGTTCGTCTTTCTTCACTGGTCCCGTGGCACTTGGCAATATATTACATGACCCCTTAGAATCAGGCTGAAGACCAGATCCCGAGTCCTTTTACACTTTTCCCTTTTGCTCCTACTTCACCTCTCCATTAACCAACACTCACCTTCTCCCGATGGCTCCCAGAAAAGTTAACTCTCAGCCAACTCCAGGGTTAGTTAAGCCTCCTCAGAAAAGAGTTAACTTCTCCGAAACGTTAACGCTTAACCAACCCTAGAATTAGGGTTAGTTGAGTCATAGTCCCAAGGCAATAAATCTTCATTAATATTTCTCTACCTACTGTTCCTTTTTTGCAGACCTTCTTCCTCATTCTCATAGAGGGTTGCCTTGCTCACCTGTTTTGAGAAACAGAATCACCACCTCTGCTTCTTAGAGAATGTGATATCCGTGATCTCACAAGCAGACCAAGAATTGGAGGAGAGAGCAGGTGAGCAGGCAAGAATGGATAAGGGTAAGTGATTGTCAACACACCAACAATAAAAAAGAAATATGGTAACTATGTTCTATCAGTGAATACAGATTTTCTACATTTTCATGCAGAGGAAACATCATCTCCAAAATAATGGTCTGCATTGTAGAAACCAAAACCATTTGATATTTTGTCGCATTGCAGGGAGGAGTTCATTTCTTTTCCAAAGTACACCTTGCCCTTACATTATCATTGTTCTACCATTTCTGAAACTGTGTGATATTACCTTTGTAAGAACAATGATGTCTCTGGAAGATTTATTGCTGAGTCTTCCACATGAAAAGCTAAAAAAGAAAAAGACTTGAATTTTGGACTGATTGATTTTTCTGCCCTATTGTAATGGGTAGAAGATTGACTTTCTTCTAAGAAATTTCAGAGAAACATTTGACTTGCTTCCTTTTGAACTCTTAAGGAGTCAATGATTCATGTTTACCTTGCTGTTGTGATTATGACGAATAGGTGAATTACACCAACATTCACGACAGATGCACAGAGCAATAGGAAGACTTTTTATTTACAGATGATTTTCAAATATTAACCCAGACTAAAATAAATGCCTGTGGTATTTGTCTATAGCTAAAGTCATTTCTACATATCCCATACATAGCTTCAGGGGAGGAGGAAGTAAATCCAAATATGGACTAGCCCAGGCCCCTCTCATGAACAGGCTGCTACCTGTATGAAGTGATTTCGAAGTTGCTGGGAAGTACCTCCCTACCCTCAGCTTGCTCTCCAATGGCATTTAGCAATGTTCACATTCCTCACTTTTTAAAATTGAGCCCTTGTTAAAATGTAAGTGTTAATGAGGAAGCAAAGACATTTAGCCAGTATACATATTAATAACTGTATTAGCTTTACAGTTCTTTAGAGAAACAGAACCAATAGGATGTGTGTGTATATATATACAGAGAGATTTATTTTAAGGAATTGACTCATGTAATTGTGAAGGTTGGCAAGTCTGAAATTTGCAGGGCAGGCCAGCAGCCTGGAAATTCTGACAGGAGTCAATGTTGTAGTCTTGAGTCCAAAGGTAATCTGGAGGCAGAATTCCTTCCTCCTTGAAAAGATCTGTCTTTTCTCTTAAGGCCTTTGACCTATTGGATGAGGCCCACCCCCATTACAGAGTAAGCTGGCACATGGTGTACTCAAAGTCTACTCATTTAAATCACATCTGAAAAATACCTTCGCAGCAACATCTAGACTAGCGTTTGATGAAACAACTGGGCACTGTGTCTTAGCCAAGTTGACATAAAATTAACCATTACAAGCACCTTGGCTTGAATTAGCCCACCATATTTATTTGTCAGTTTCATGAGGTGTCACTACTTGGGAAAGGCTAGTTTTGACAAGGCATAAAAGAAACAGGAGAAAAGAACAGGACAGGAATGCCTGACAACAGGAGTGTAAGTCAAACATTGCAGAGGGGAATCCAAAGCCAGGATGAGGACCGTGGGGACACAGGGTCCTGGGAATTTGGCTGTGGGAAAGGGGAAGCCAGGCTTTGGAAAGGAGGTTTCTGTAGAAGTTGGAGGATGAGAAGGAGTGTGGAAGTAATCTTGGAGAGAATTAGCATAGAGCCTTAGAAAGATCATCTGTAGAGGCCCTTGGACCACTCTTGAGCTAGTGCTTTGTTGGACCTTAGTCTCTACTTAGGATTAGTTTAAGAAAATAGAAAGAAGAGGAAGACTTATTGATTGGCACTCACCATGTACCGGACACTTCTAATTTCTTTATATGTTAATTCGTTTAATCTCCCTGACAATGAAATGAAAGTGGTTCTATTGTTGTCCTCATTTTACAAATAAGAAAACTGAGACCTAGAGATGCTAAGCCACTTGCCCAGAGTCACACAAGTGGAAGTCAGCAGAACTGGGATTTGAACCTATGCAACCCATCATCAGAGCTTCTACTCATTCTGTTGTCTCCAAAACTGCTCTTGAAGATGTTGTCCAGTAAGTGGTTTTGTGTTCCTTGTGCTAGGACATATACATATACAACATGTTCCTTTTAGTACCAGGAAATGATTGTATCTCCCAATGAACTGGTTTACTTGGATGTATCAGAAAATCTAACCCACTTGGTTTTCTCCTTCTGTGTAGTTTGTAGTTTTCTTTTTCCATTTCGGTAGCTTCAGTTTATGAATGCTTATTTTTCAAATTACCCCAAACCCTACTTGTCAGTAAGAAGGATGTAAACCCTAAACAGTTGTAGCATTTTATACATTTTTTTATTGCCTAAAATAATCCAATAACTATGGACATTGAGAAATTTCATATTTCTGAAGAAGTCCCATTATCCCAGAAAACAAAACTTTCTAAGTGATTTCTCTGACAGGAACAGCTGAGGCTCAAACAAACACCAGTATTTCAAGAACTCACATTCCACGATTAAGTGGGAGTAGATAGGAATAATCCACTGGAAATTTCAGCTTCGGAAGAACCAGCCCCTGCTCCCCTCTGGCACCCAGAGGAGCCAGACTTCCCACATCTGACCTCTAGGGGTCCACCTAGAGAGTACTGAACAGCTCACAAGGTTCTTGAAGAAAAGTGATTCAGAAAAGGTAAAACCTTAGACTTCTAAGACCTAGAACAATTCCAGAAGGGGAATAAGGGGATATAAAATTCTGCAATTGTCTACAGGGTCTCAGTAAAGCAACAAGTCTACTCATTGCATTTGGTCCCTGGTTTTGCTTCAGATCATTCTCCTGATTCTGCTGCTTTTCCAGCCCAGATTTCTCTTGTTGACTAAACCTGGTCTATGCTATCCACTCCCTGGCCTTGATTTGTATAGATCCCAGTCTCCATGTGTATAGAGTTCAGCCTCCACATCCTGTCAGGGACCTCCATCTAACATCTAGCCTTCATTCCACTTCCACTGCTAACTCCTGCTTCCCTGTGGTTGTCAACATCTTGCCTTATCTCAGTTCCAGCCCACAGTGACTCAGCTCACTGACAGCACAGCTAAAACACCACCTTTACCCCAGTCCTTCATGGTGGAATGGTAGTGCCCACACTGTGGAACAGGGCAGAAGACCAAGGACACAAACCAGGTATATCACCTGATACTCCATGGTCAGAGCTTTCAGGACCATCACACTGAGGTTGTATAGTCCCAGCCTTGGTTCCTTTCTACAACAGTAAAACACAATAGAACACAGCAATGCTCAGTTTATTTCCTAGCACAGGCAGAAGTATTCATGGAGCTATAGACAAGGCATCTTTTTCTTCCATACAGAATGAGTCTTCATACGAGCCAGCTAACTGGGCGTGGTTGCCAATGGGTTACATCCTTCATGTGCTCTGAACCAGCAACTGCAGGAGAAAACCAGGTCAGAAACACTAAGGCCAAGGTTATGAGACAATCTGGAAAGCCCAGAGGACTTCATTGAGATGTACCTCACAAATCACACACACGTCCTAGGCAATAAAAATCCAGCCACGTGGTGATAATTGCAGTAGCCTGAAGGATACTTGGGACACAGGAGGCTCAGAAGCTTCCAGTGACCACTGGTAACCAATGGTCTCATCGGTTGGTTGACATTCCCTTCCAGGCTTCAATCAACCCCCTTTTCCTTCATAGTCCTTGGGATCCAGTGTCCAGGAGTCACACTACTGCTTTGATATCCATGGTCTCAACTCCAGGTTTGAATGCTGAGCCATCCTTCAGGACTGCTGGGCCCACCCACACCAGAACTGCCCATTTGGAAGCATCTTTCAGACCATCTCTAAGAAGTGTTGTGATTAATAGAAGGTGTCTGGCTTTGGAGGATTTTCTCCACCATCCTCATTATCATGCTATCAACCTAGTCCTAGGTTAACCCATGCCTTCTCCCTCTGTTCTCATCCAGAGAGCATGACCTTCATGTACTTGAGAAAAAAATGTACAGTAATGGCATTTAAATGGAGCCTGAGCCACCCTGGCTAAAAGCTGTACATGGATAGAAAATTTGGCAATAAGACAGACCGTGCAATCCTGTATCAACAAATGACCCATCTCATTGCAAATGATAGAAGACCCAACACAAACTAGCTTAAACAGAAATGAGATTCACTGAGCCACATGAAAGAAATGTCCAATGGTAGAGCTTGATAGCTTCAGGTTCAGCAGGATTCAGGGCCCAAGAAATGTCATTAGAATTTAGTTTTTCTTTTTCCCTCAATTTCACGATTTTGTCTTCCTCTATGTTGACTTTAGACACAAGGTACACATGGTATTAAAATATTGGCAGCAGATTCAGCCCTTACATCTTTTGGGGGTTTAGGTCCAACCAGAAATATTGAGTTACTTTCTCAACTACTTAGTCATTTCAATATTCATTGCCTTGGCTCTGATTGGCCTAATTTAGGTCAAGTCCTATCCCTGGACATGACTGTCATGTAGAGAAAGAGTGTATATATGTATATCAGGTAAGATTCTAGTGTGTATCAGTTAAAACTCTAGCTGAAAAAAAGAAAACCAGTTCATACTAACTTAAACAAAATAAGCAATATCTGTCTAGCTTTGAGTATGTGGAGTTCCAGATGCTCCAGTGAGGTCCTTAGGAATCTCTTTCTCTCTAACTCTAAGCTCTGCTTTCATCTATGTTGGCATCATTGTCAGACACACTCTTCTCCAGGAGGGGAAAGAAGCTCCAGACCCACATCAGATCAGCTTAGTACTCCAGCAAAAAAGAATGTATCTCTTTCCTGATATCTCCAGCCTAAGTCCCAGGGAAGGCTCTCACTGGCCAAATTGGGTCACGTGCCCACATGTCAACCAATTGCCATTGATCAAGACCAGGAAATACTGTAAATGGCCTGGCCTAAGGCGTTTTAACATATGATTAAAAGCATGGAGCTCCAAAAGCAAATGGCATGGATTCAAATCTCACTTCCTCTGTATATCCGTTATATGCTCTTTAAATCATTTTCTTCATTTGTATACTGGAGATAATAGTTCACCCTTATATGAGTATTGCAAAATCAGAAAAGCTAATAGCTGTAAAGTGCTTAGAACAAATCTGGTGCATCCTACATACCAAATAAATTAGATTATTTATTGCTATAACAATGATGAGGACAATGATGATTAGCCCTTCCCTGGATGGGGAGTGTGGTTAGCCACACAAAAACAGCATTGTCTGGGAGTGAGAGAGAGATGATTCCTGAAGGATAGGCTTCTATTATCAGAAGATGGGTAAAGAATATTGATCCAGCCAAAATAACAGGTAGATGCCATAGCATATGTGTAAACAACTGACATTGACATGTGATGTGGGCTTTGGGTATGGGTGTGTGTGGGTGATGTGTATTGGAGTATGGAAAGAGGGTTTGGAGAAAATGTGCTCCCTGTAATTCTTTTTTCTAGCTAAACGTGCTAGTGTAATCTCCTGACCCCTTTAATGAGGAGATGGAGGGAAGCTCTGCATTTGTTGTGCTGGGACCTCATTTGGCTTAAATGTATCCATCATCGTCTTTGATGGGTACTGCAGCCCTACTGCTCTGGTGTTGAAGGGATACAGTGATACTCTGGTGGCTTGAATACAGCTAACGGTTTACAGTGGAGGTCTGGCTAATGCTGGGAGAAAATCTGAGTAACGATGAAGCAGCTTTTGCCTATATTCAACAAGGAGGTTTTTATTCCCCCCAGAACTTATGAATTCACCCCATAAAATTTACTGAGTACATATTGTGTATCCAGCACCCTCTTAAGGCCCAGAGCTGAAGTACAGGGGAAAAAATGAATTAGGAATGAGGATAATAAAGTCTAGGGCTAGAGGCACGCTAAGGAGGAACCAGAAGATTGTGTTTGTTTTCAGCAAAAGTGTTATCCTTTTGAAATGATTTCCTATATTTATCTTCTAAGAGCAGAGTCCACATTAGATAGACCATAAATCTAACTGAGTTCTGAGAAATAATACATTCTCAGACTTGCCTGAGGTGGGGTTTGCGTGGCTGTGTGTTTTTCTTGGTTTCATTTGCATGAGAAAAAAAAAGAATAGAAAAAAGCTTAGCAAGCACAGCTGGAAGACTTTAGTTTAAACAGGCTATTAAAATTACTTCTCAGCTCAAAAGGTAGGTTTTGATTTTTCATGAGCATATCTGGCACAAAAAGATAGCCCCATAATTTTCTTCTAAATTTAGATTATTTTGTAGATTTTCAGTCTGTCTTTCATTTAGTCAATCATCTACAATGATTCCATACAATCATGAGTAAAGGAGAAGGAAGCTGAGGTTTTTTTTTCCCTAGCCTTAAAGAAATTTGAATTGATCGCTTCAGACGTGATTCTTTAGCTAGATTAGCTGCAATAATGAAGGCTTGCAAATAAATGCTAACCACTTTTCTGTCTAATGTTTTTTGTTTATAGTCCTTATCCAGTAAATGATTTAAATCATTTTCCACTTCCTCATTCACAGTTCTTTGCTCTAAGAAAGTTGTTTGTCACAGGATGTAATAAAACATTTTAATCAGCTCGATGAAACAGGAGAATTATACATTGTTGAGTGGAACACTGTGCTTGGAAAGTATTGGCCTGACCTCTCGCTTGTCTAACTTGGTGGGCAGCGAATGTCTTCTGAAGTGGAAGAGTGATCACCCATGGGGAAGTGAAAGCCAGTGTTTCATTGGAAGATGCTCTTGCTGATACCTTGCTTGCCA
This sequence comes from Globicephala melas, assembly GCF_963455315.2. Taxonomy (NCBI): domain Eukaryota; kingdom Metazoa; phylum Chordata; class Mammalia; order Artiodactyla; family Delphinidae; genus Globicephala; species Globicephala melas. The sequence goes on from NC_083331.1 coordinate 23,771,824, forward strand.
AGCACACAGAATTGGCTAGAAAGCAAAATTAGTTGCGACACACAAGGTTTGGAGAGATTTTTGAAGTGGAACAAATTTCCCCCATTCTAAAAGCATAATAATTTGCTGAACGAAAACTGTGGTCTAGGAGATATCTATCTGAAAAAAAAGTTGGGTATTAAAAATAACTCCTAATCACTCCCTGTCAAGTCTCATGGAACCAAATTTAGACCCAGTGAAAGATGTACGACATTCTAATGATATCCAGCTGCTCCAATCCAATGAGTGAGACCACAGAAATCAAAGGAAACCCTTTGCTCAGCTGGATTCTTGTACCGAAATCAATGATACCACGACCTTTCAGCTGTTTGAATCTTCTGGGGGAAAAAAAAGTGACAGGTCATGTATTCTAGACAATAACAGCTACCACTTCTGACAGGCCTATTGGCTAAGTGCCTGCCAAGTTTTAGCCTGTAAGCCTGGATTAGATGTGAACAAAACCATTCAAGTCTCTCAGTTTTCATGTAGTGGATTCGTCAAGTGGACCACCAACAATAATAGGAATTTTGCATCTGACTACTTTGCTAACAAAATGCAGCTTGACCTCAATTTAAGGACTTTTGTTTTCAATTATTCTTACAAAATAAAGCTCTTTGACTTACATTTCTAGTAATTTCACAAATTAATTTAATGCATTTCTCTCCCTCCAAACGTCATGGTACAATAGGAAGTGTATTGATTTTGGAGGAAGATGGAGGTGGACTGCAGTCACTTAAGGGCTGTGAGAACTAGACAAGTTATTAACCACCTACCTTTCAGTACAAGATGCTTCTCTTCTGCACGAAGACAAAAAATCACTTGACTTAGGTTGTTGAAGGTTAAAATGAGATAAAACATGTAAAGTATCTGGTAATTCTCGGCACATAATAGCTGCTTGATAAACATGATTTCTCTTCCCAATTATTTTTGGTCCCAATCAGTCATATGCCCACAAATTAGACAGCTTCACACTTGGGTTTTGTTTGCAAGTACCCACTTGCCCCCAAAGGTCAGACTATCCTGCTCCCAAGACCAGATAACAACACATGTTAACACACCTGCAATATCACTCCTCTAATTACTAGTGTTACCCATTTGTTCAATGAACCCCTGCTGAGCATCTATTCTCTTCAGCCATGTCATGGGGATACTAAGATGAAGAAGACCCAAGGCCAGCACTCAAAAGGCTCAATACCTTGTGAAGAAGGTGGGCAAGAAAACCAACAATTACACCACAGTGTCATAAGTTTTATCCAGGGGGTCTGCACACAATGTTTGAGAGAAGAGAATCTGGGCTCCCTTAACGGCAACAGAGGAAAAAAGGAAGTCCAAGAATGCTTCAGCTGAGTCTAAACCTAGGAGACATGTTAGCCAAGCAAAGGGAGGACAGAAGGGGATGCAGGAAAGAGGGTTCAAGGTAAAAGAAGAAATTGCCTCTTTTTTGATAGCACAAAATCCATCACACTTAGTGTCTATAATCTCGTACTTCAATTCATCATAGATAAAGATGCAACAACTATGTGAGCATCTCTTGTGGCCAAGGTGGACTGCTAAAAAGACGTAACGATGGAGTGAATGCCTTCAGGAAGCTTGGAATCTAACTAAAAGGGTGAGATGCACATATGGCAAATAACCACGTAAGTCTGGAAATTGATACTTGCTGCTGGAACTGTCCAATTGATGAGTACTTCATAGTGATTGATTGAACTTATTTTACAAAATTAACAGTTTCCCAGGACTAAAGGAGTTGAGTACCAAAGTATTAGAGCCTAAGATCTCCAGTCTCGGAGACAAAGTTGGAGCAGATGCGAAAGCACTATTTCTGCTCAAGAGGGATGTTTTCAAGTTGAGAGCATGAATGTGAGTGTCATCTTATATTTTGAAATAATAGACAAGTTGCAAAAATTGTTAAGCACTTAAGCAGTGGGGAAGAAAGCAGCTGACCTAAGTATCTTTGGAAGACAGTGTTTTGACTGGTTCTTGTAAGGCTAAATATAAAAAGAACTGCACACAAATACTGTAGTCTAGCTGGTAAATTTGTTCCTCACAGGAATATGGGTTCATGGTTCTGAAACTATTTGAAATGGAGAATAGGGTTGAACTAATAATAAGCATATTTTATAATACAACTCAAAAAATATTGCTGTTAACAGCTAAGCCTTTATTGCTAAACCAAATGTATTTTCAAATTATAATATTTACATAGAGAATAAAATATAAAGAGTTCACTTATAAGATATAATATGTAAGTGATATTAACCAAACATTGTCTTGAGAAATGTAGTTTGATGAGGATCCAATATGAGTAAAAGATTAGTCTCTTAAGTACAACATATTTTTTCACCACTAATGAGAGATAATCCAAACTTTACGTCAAGCAGAAGTCCCACATTTCTCGGTTTGCTCCTGGAAGTCCAAGATTCTTTAGATGTGGAGGAATGGACCATGAAGGAGTTCACTGCTGGGTCCAGCATGTGAAGGTGGAGGAACTACATCCGATAGGGGGGCTCCCCTGGATCCCCTGGCCTTGATGACCCTCAGATGGAGGTCAAGGTAGATGAACACAGTGTGACAGTTCAGGAGCCCTAAGTGGAGGGGAGGGAACAGTGCTGCTTTAAATCCTAGGCCCCCTCCTGCAGAAGGGGGACCATCAGGGCTTGGCTCTTGGCCTCCTGGCAGGTTTGGAGAAACTCCTTATGATATCATGAGTCTCGTGACCTCTTTTAGGGACTCAAGCACTTTTAGCATCTCCTCTCTCTCCTCTTTTTGTTTTGAGCGTTTGGATTTCTCTTTCAGTTCTTTAACCAAGGAAGTTAACTTTTCCATCAACATCAAGTTGGTCCTCCTCACCTTTCTGTAAGTATTTGTAAGGCCGCTTATATGTAAAGACTCCTTTGCTAGCCTGACATTCTCTAAAACTGATTCAGTCTCTGCACACTCCTTTTCAGTCACCCTAAGCTTGTCAGTGAGTTGGCATTTCTCCTTAATGCATGCAGCCAGTGTTTCTGAGAGCTGCCTTTCATGTCGTAGATAAAGTCGGCTTCTAACAGACTGAACAAGTCTGAATATAAATAGGAGACCCACCAGTAAGGCCATAACAAGAGGACACATCCCTGTCTTCCACTGGACGCTATGGAAAGTCAGTCGTGGACTCAGGTCACTGGGCAGCAGCTTCACTACCAGCTCGCCCAGCTTCCAAAGGATCAGCCCAAAGCCGAGCTCCACAGAGGATCACAGCCCCTGCATCACACTGACCCACCACAGGATACTGCCCGGTAACCGTGGATCCACCGGCCACAACAGAACTAGGAGAATCCCCTAACATTCCACCTAGAACCCAACCAGCAACCGGCAGCCTGGACTCGTCAGTGGTATGGTCGATGGAGCTGGGAGAGTTGCAAATAATATACACTTGTCTTCAAAAAGTAAAAAATAAAATATGTAAGTACACTGTAGATAATGAGATCCAGATTTCTCACAGTTGCAGAAACGTGCTAAATAAGAAAACAGGGGAGGGAAGAAAGAACCTGTGGTGTTAGATTGGAGTTAGAGAAATCAGTATGAACTGATTTTTTTTTTTTTTGAAAAAGGAATGCTGAATTTTATTTTATTATTTTATTTAACCTCTTTATTGGAGTATAACTGCATTACAATGGTGTGTTTGTTTCTGCTTTATAACAAAGTGAATCAGCTATACATATACATATATCCCCATATCTCCTCCCTCTTGCATCTCCCTCCCACCCTCCCTATCCCACCCCTCTAGGTGGTCTGATTTTTAAAATACATATAAATGACAACAAGGTGGTACTGTATAGCACAGGGAACTATATTCAATATCCTGTGATAAACCAGAATGGAAAAGAATATGAAGAAGAATATATATATGTACAACTGAGTCACTTTGCTGTATATCAGAAAGTAACACAACATTGTAAATCAACTATAGTTTAATAAAATTTTTAAAAAATGATAAAATACATATAGATACAGGAATATATAAATAAATGTGTGTATGCATGAATTAGTGTACATACACGTATCCCTAGCTTTGCCTGCTATGAGAGACCAGAAACAGTGACATCTCAATAGCAATGAACCTTCTTAGAGTCCAGATCTTGGCTTCTAAATATTAGTCTTTAATAAAATAAACCAGGGCATTCCTTGGAAAAGTGGTTTATTCCAGGCCTGGGGCAAGGAAAATACAAGATGAACAGTACTACAAAAAAAAAAAAAAAAGAAGAAGAAAGAAAGAAAGGAAAAAAGGATCAAGGCATATTGAAAGGGTAGAGAAGCCTACTTGAAAGAGCCCCCAGTGGCCAAATGTGAAACAATTTGATCAACAGAATAAATAATAATAGCGCTGGGTCATAACCCAAAGGATAAGTTTAATACCCTGAGTCCATACTGATGTAAGTAACTGAATAAATAAATAAAAGTCCGAGAAGAAACAACTCGCCCTTACAGATCTTCCACTAATAAATGTAGAAGGAATGAAGGAACTAGAAAGTCCCCATGACTACACCCCAATGGTAATTGTTGCAGGTGAGATTCATTGATTGAGGATGGCATTAGTGGGCAAATATTTAAGGAGAAACAGGATATTTGTATATTCTCAAAGTATCGTTCCCCAAAACTATATGTATTAGTTTTAAAGCAAAAGATGGAACTTTATCATGGAAAAACCTGTAGCTAATTGTTCAAGGTTAACATCACCAGTAATAAGACAAATCAACATCATGAATCCCTGATACGTTGCCCTGAGAAAAGCACATCTCTGTGGTGTTCTTCCCAATAATACAGCCTCATCCTACTCCTGAGAAAACATCAGACAAACCCAAATTGAAGACATTGAAGATTGTGAAAGACAAGGAAAGTCTGAGAAACTTTCACTGATTGGAGGAGACCAAGAAGACATGATGACTAAATGCAAACGGGGACCTTAGAATAGAAATAAAAAGGACTTTAGTGGAAAAACTGGTAAAATCTGTAGTTTATAGTATTATACCAGGATTAATTTCTTAATACTGATCATGTCACTATTATTATGTGTGATGTTAACATTAAGGAAAGCTGTATAAAGAGTATTTGGAAATTCTTCCATAAGTCTAAAATTATCTCAAAATAAAAAGTTTAAAAAATGAAATCCAAAAACATTAAGCCTCATGTCTCTTCTTTCTAAAAGTGGATTTGGGATCCTTCTGGAACTGTATTAGTTTCCTATTGCTGCTGTAACAAATTACCAGAAATTTAACGGTTTACATAGCAACACAAATTTATTACCTTATAGTTCCGTAGGTCAGAATTCAACATGGATCTCATCACACTAAAATAAGTGTCAGTAGGACTGCTTTCCTTCCCAAAAACTCTAGTGAAGAATCCTTTTTCTTTTTTTTTTGCCTTTGTCAGCTTCTAGGGACTGCCTCATGGCTGCTTCCTCCATTTCAGAGCCTACACTGGCAAGTCACACTGCCATCCCTCTGGGCCTCTCACAGCTCTTTCTCTGACTACAGCTGGGAAAAATTTTCCTCTTTTAAGGACAAATGTGATTAAGTTGGACCTACCTGCATAATCTTCATTTCAGTGTCCTTAACTTATTCCCATCAGCAAAGTTCCTTTTGCCATGGAATGCAACACAGTCACAGGTCTGGGGATTAGGACATCTTTGGGGCGGGGTCATTATTCAATCTATACAAGGACTTTTCAGGGAAAAGGAGACTTAACTCTCTCCATGGGAACCCCCAAAAAGCAGATAAGACCAATTCCCAGGGCTTCCTGTATAAAATCAGTATCCTACACAGTGTTGGTGCATAGGATGTTCTTAATTAATTCATGATGGATGATTTGTATTGAAAATAAAATTACCATAAAATACTTTAGTCGATGTTGGACTGCCTTTTGGGTGGTTCATCTTTGTCCAAATGGCATTCTGCTTTCCACTATGAAGGCCTCTGCCTTTTTAGAGCTACACTTCCAGGCCCTCCCATTCCCAAGCAGCGCTGGGTCTGGGTGTCCTGGAAGTACTTCTCCTCGTTCTACTCTGTGGCACCTCTGTTCCTGTGCCCTGCATGGTACCAGCTACAGGGTAAGTATTTAATACATAATTATTGAAATGAACTCTCAGTAGGGTATTTGGTTTTGTTCTTCATGCAGTAGACGCATTCACCCTTGCTCCCTCTCTGCTTTGACCTACTAAGAAATAGAAACCCGTTTTCACCCTGCTCCCAGAAGAATATGAGAAGGGAGAAGGAAGTGATTTTTTTCCATAATTTTTGTGTGGCAGAGCAGATGATGTGTGTATGATGGTCTTTGATGCAAACAGAAAGAGGCTGAAAATACAATTTTCATGGGTTATTTAAATATTAAATCTTAGCACTTTGAAGCACCTTGTACAATGCTCATACCCTCAAACTGTTCTCAGATATTTATGTGAATAAATGTATATTTTATTCATGGGCCCTTCACATGCTCTGCTGATAGTTTTTGGAACCGTTTGCTGAAGCAGCTAAACCTAGAGGCTCATTACCACCACCTGAGGTGCTTTATAAAAATACTGATGTCCATACTTGCCCTTAAAAATTCTGATTTAATTATTCAGGTAGGGTCCCAGGCATCAGTACGTTTAAGCTCCCCAAGTGATTACCACATGAAACCAGGAAAGAAAACCATGACGCTAAAGAACCAAAGTGTGTTTGTTAATATTAAAGCCTCAGATGTGTTTTGCTGAAGGAATGGGTGTGAGGTAGCCACCCCAGGTTGAAATATGCCTCCATTTCTTACGTGCAAATGACATCCAGACTTTCCTCTGAGGCTTTCGGTCAAGGTCGAACCAGCACAGTCCTTCTCACTCCCTGTCCAAATGTTTTATTCTAGAAGCATCACCCTTCTCTCACTTGTCATTCCTGCCTCCACCCCACGTCTCTCTCTTTGTTCTGTTGCTAAACCAGGACTAATGCTCAATGTAATGCCCTCCCTGCGCCCTGCAGCCACTTTCAGGCACCCCCATTTGTCATTTTCTTGGCTCTGCTGTTTTCTTTTCTTTTTTTTTTTTTTTAGATGTTGGGGGTAGGAGTTTATTAATTAATTAATTTATTTTTGCTGTGTTGGGTCTTTGTTTCTGTGCAAGGGCTTTCTCTAGTTGCGGCGAGCAGGGGCCACTCTTCATCGTGGTGCGCGGGCCTCTCACTATTGCGGCCTCTCTTGTTGCGGAGCACAGGCTCCAGACGCGCAGGCTCAGTAGCTGTGGCTCACGGGCCTAGTTGCTCCGCGGCATGTGGGATCCTCCCAGACCAGGGCTCGAACCCGCGTCTCCTGCATTAGCAGGCAGATTCTCAACCATTGCGCCACCAGGGAAGCCCTCTGCTGTTTTCTTTCATCCTCCTGTCATACATCCTCATCCCCAATAAGCCTTTGTTATTTCTAAACACAAGTAATAGGAAGAGTCAGAGTGGGAAAGCAATTCAGGTGATGTACCGCAGCTACCATAGAAATGTGCCTCTCAGTTCTCCAACTGCAGGAAGCGTGATTGACATGGGCCCAGTGCAGTGCTCTGAAATCCACCATCCCGTTAGCAGGAGGCTACCCTTCCTCGGGGTGCTCCCAGCCAATGGCTGAGCATGGGTGCTAAATCTGGCCTGCCACTAGGGACCTTGAGCTCCCCTTACTGGTGACTTGGGCTCTAGCTCTCCTTATCGGCCTTGCCAAACTTACCCAGAGCTGCATCACCCACCCTTTATTCCTTCTCTTTCTCCTTCCCTGATGTCAGACCCACGTCTAGCACTGATGTTTCCCCAAGCCCTTCCCAGCTCCTTCTCCGTTCCTAGCACCCCCAGTTGTTTCCCCAGATAATTTTTTTTGCACATATAATCCCATCTTGGCGTCTGCTTCTTGGAGGACCCAAAGAAGCATATGTACTATTGTACTATATGTACTAGCATATGTACTATTGGAGAAAGTGGTGAGAATAACTGAATTTAATCTAAATAAGTGACTATTCCTCAGAATTCCCTGGTGAACCAGTGGTTAGGACTCTGCACTCCCACTGCAAGGGGCACAGGTTTTATCCCTGGTTGGGAAACTAAGATCCTGCAGGCCCCATGGCACGGCCAAAAAAAAAAAAAAGTGACTATTCCTAACTCATACAGTTAATCATCATAAAGTAATGTGTGTATATATGTAGGTATGCACATCCACTCACTTTCAAAGAAAGATTTGTGAGGCTAATAAAGACACATAAGGAATGAACAAATTGGGCAACTGGGTGGGAAAAAAAGGGCCCATAATACACGCTATAAGGCCCCATAGCAGTGGTTCTTAGCCCTGGCTGCATGTTAGAATCACCCAGAAAACCTTAAAAAATACTGATGTCCCTCTTGAGATTCTGGTGCAGTTGGTCTGGGGTCAGTGGGGCATTTGCATTTAAAACCCCCCCAGATGCTCCTAGCGCTCAGTAAGGTTTGAGAACCCTATGCTATAGGTATGCTCAGGGATGGGCCTCAATATACAGTACCTACAATACGTAAACTACCCAGTTACTCAGGACAAATGTGGTTAATCATGGTCCTGAGGGAAGAGAAAAATTTCTTCAGCAGATCTTCCTAAAGGAAACACTGTGGGATGTGCTTGACCACATCCTTAACAACATCCCTACAGTAAACACAAAAATGAGTTTTATAGAGTTGCTTCCTATGACATCCCTCAATGTTGCCAGGTTCTTTCCATGGGCTACCGCTTAGCACAAGCAGGTTCTGCTCACATACAAATTTGGAGAGGAATTTTCCACTTTGGTTAGTATAGTTCACCCTGAGAAGACTTCATGCCGTGTCTTGGAGTAAAGTTCCATGGTTGAACTCCAGGGATACCAGAGAAGATATACTTTTGTTTTTTTTAACATCTTTATTGGAGTATAATTGCTCTACAGTGGTGTGTTAGTTTCTGCTGTAAGACAAAGTGAATCAGCTATAAGTATACATATATCCACATATCCCCTCCCTCTTGCGTCTCCCTCCCACCCTCCCTATCCCACCCCTCTAGGTGGTCACAAAGCACCAAGCTGATCTCCCTGTGCTATGCGGCTGCTTCCCACTAGCTATCTATTTTACATTTGGTAGTGTATATATGTCCATGCCATTCTCTCACTTCATCCCAGTTTACCCTTCCCCCTCCCCGTGTCCTCAAGTCCATTCTCTACGACTGCGTCTTTATTCTTGTCCTGCCTCTAGGTTCATCAGAGCCTTTTTTTTTTTTAGATTCCATATATATGTGTTGGCATACAGTATTTGTTTTTCTCTTTCTGACTTCCTTCACTGTATATGACAGACTCTGTGTCCATCCACCTCACTACAAATAACTCAATTTTGTTTCTTTTTATGGCTGACTAATATTCCATTTTATCTATGTGCCACATCTCCTTTATCCATTCATCTGTCAACGGACACTTAGGTTGCTTCCATGTCCTGGCTATTATAAATAGAGCTGCAGTGAACATTGTGGTACATGACTCTTTTTGAATTATGGTTTTCTCAAGGTATATGCCCAGTAGTGGGATTGCTGGGTCATATGGTAGTTCTATTATTAGTTTTTTTAAGGAACCTCCATACTGTTCTCCATAGTGGCTGTATCAATTTACATTCCCACCGACAGTGCAAGAGGGTTCCCTTTTCTCCATACCCTCTCCAGCATTTATTGTTTGTAGATTTTTTGATGATGGCCATTCTGACTGGTGTGTGTTGTTACCTCATTGTAGGTTTGATTTGCATTTCTCTAATAGTTAGTGATGTTGAGCATTCTTTCATGTGTTTGTTGGCCATCTGTATACCTTCTTTGGAGAAATGTCTCTTTACGTCTTCTGCCCATTTGTGGATTGGGTTGTTTGTTTTTTTGATATTGAGCTGCATGAGATGCTTGTAAATTTTGGAGATTAATCCTTTGTCAGTTGCTTCATTTGCAAATATTTTCTCCCATTCTGACGGTTATCTTTTCATCTTGTTTATGTTTTCCTTTGCTGTGAAAAAGCTTTTAAGGTTCATTAGGTCCCATTGTTTATTTTTGCTTTTAGTTTCCATTTCTCTAGGGGGTGGGTCAAAAGGATCTTGCTGTGATTTATGTCAAAGAGTGTTCTTCCTGTTTTCCTCTAAGAGTTTTATAGTGTCTGGACTTACATTTAGGTTTTTAATCCATTTTGAGTTCATTTTTGTGTATGGTGTTAGGGAGTGTACTAATTTCATTCTTTTACATGTAGCTGTCCAGTTTTCCCAGCACCACTTATTGAAGAGGCTGTCTTTTCTCCATTGTATATTCTTGCCTCCTTTATCAAAGATAAGGTGACCATATGTGCATGGGTTTATCTCTGGGCTTTCTATTCTGTTCCAATGGTCTATATTTCTGTTTTTATACCAGTACCATGCTGTCTTGATTACTGTAGCTTTGTAGTATAGTCTGAAGTCTGGGAGCCTGATTCCTCCAGCTCTGTCTTTCTTTCTCAAGGTTGCTTCGGCTATTCTGGGTCTTTTGTGTTTCCATACAAATTGTGCAATTTTTTGTTCTAGTTCTTTGAAAAATGCTAGTGGTCGTTTGATAGGGATTGCATTGAATCCATAGATTGCTTTGGGTAGTATAGTCATTTTCACAATGTTGATTCTTCCAATTGAAGAACATGGTATATCTCTCCATGTGTTTGTATCATCTTTAATTTCTTTCATCAGTGTCTTATAGTTTTCTGCATACAGGTCTTTTGTCTCCTTAGATAGGTTTATTCCTAGGTATTTTATTCTTTTTGTTGCAGTGATAAATGAGGGTGTTTCCTTAATTTCCATTTCAGATTTTTCATCATTAGTGTATAGGAATGCAAGAGATTTCTGTGCATTAATTTTGTATCTTACTACTTTACCAAATTCATTGATTAGCTCTAGTAGTTTTCGGATAGCATCTTTAGGATTCTCTGTGTATAGTATCATGTCATCTGCAAACAGTGAGAGCTTTACTTCTTCTTTTCTGATTTGGATTCCTTTGATTTCTTTTTCTTCTCTGATTTCTGTAACTAAAACTTCCAAAGCTATGTTGAATAATAGTGGTGAGAGTGGGCATCCTTGTCTTGTTCCTGATCTTAGAGGAAATGGTTTCAGTTTTTCACCATTGAGAACAATGCTGGCTGTGTGATTGCCATATACAGCCTTTATTGTGTTGAGGTAAGTTCCCTCTATGCCTGCTTTCTGGAGGGTTTTTATCATAAATGGCTGTTGAATTTTGTCGAAAGCTTTTTCTGCATCTGTTGAGATTATCATATGATTTTTTTTTTCTTATTTTGAGGTATGTGGGCCTCTCACTGTCATGGCCTCTCCTATTGTGGAGCATAGGCTCTGGATGCGCAGGCTCAGTGGCCATGGCTCACGGGCCCAGTCGCTCCGCGACATGTGGGATCTTCCCGGACCGGGGCACGAACCCGTGTCCCCAGCATCAGCAGGCGGACTTTCAACCACTGCGCCATCAGGGAAGCCCATATCATATGATTTTTATCCTTCCGTTTGTTAATATGTGTATCACATTGATTGGTTTGCATATACTGAAGAATCCTTGCATTCCTGGGATAAACTCTACTTGATCATGGTGTATGATCCTTTTAATGTGCTGTTGGATTCTGTTTGCTATTTTGTTGAGGAGTTTTGCATCTATGTTCATCAGTAATATTGGTCTGTAGTTTTCTTTTTTTTTGTGACAGATTTGTCTGCTTTTGGTATCAGGGTGATGGTGGCCTCATAGAATGAGTTTGGGAGTGTTCCTCCCTCTGCTGTATTTTGGAAGAGTTTGAGAAGGATAGATGTTAGGTCTTCTCTAAATGTTTGATAGAATTCACCTGTGAAGCCATCTGCTCCTGGACTTTTGTTTGTTGGAAGATTTTAAATCAAAGTTTCAATTTCATTACTTGTGATTTCTTTGTTCATATCTTCTATTTCTTCCTGGCTCAGTCTGGGAAAGTTGTGTTTTTCTCAGAATTTGTCCATTTCTTCCAGGTTTTCCATTTTATTGGCATATAGTTGCTTGTAGTAATCCCTCATGATCCTTTGTATTTCTGCAGTGTCAGTTGTTACTTCTCCTTTTTCATTTCTAATTCTGTTGATTTGAGTCTTCCCTTTTTTTCTTGATGAGTCTGGCTAATGGTTTATCAATTTTGTTTATCTTCTCAAAGAACCAGCTTTTGGTTTTATTGTTCTTTGCTATTGTGTCCTTCATTTCTTTTTCATTTATTTCTGATCTGATCTTTATGATTTCTTTCCTTCTGTTAACTTTGTAGTTTTTTTGTTCTTCTTTCTCTAATTGTTCTAGGTGTAAGGTTAGGTTGTTTATTTGAGATTTTTCTTGTTTCTTGAGGTAGGATTCTATTGCTATAAACTTCCCTCTTAGAACAGCTTTTGCTGCATCCCATAGGTTTTGGGCCATCCTGTTTTCCTTGTCATTTGTTTCTAGATATTTTTTGATTTCCTCTTTGATTTCTTCAATGATCTCTTGGTTATTTAGTAGCATACTGTTTAGCCTCCATGTGTTTGTATTTTTTACAGTATTTTTTTTCCTGTAATTGATATATAGTCTCATAGTGTTGTGGTCGGAAAAGATACTTGATACGATTTCAATTTTCTTAAATTTACCAAGGCTTGACTTGTGACCCAAGATATTATCTATGCTGGTGTATATTCCATGAGCACTTGAGAAGAAAGTGTATTCTGTTGTTTTTGGATGAAATGTCATATAAATATCAATTAAGTCTATCTTGTTTAATGTATTATTTAAAGCTTGTGTTTCCTTATTTATTTTCATTTTGGATGATCTGTCCATTGGTGAAAGTGGGGTGTTAAAGTCCCCTACTATGATTGTGTTGCTCTCGATCTCCCCTTTTATGGCTGTTAGCATTTGCCTTATGTATTGAGGTGCTCCTATGTTGGGTGCGAAGATACACTTTTATTTATTTTTCATACCAGGGTTTGTATAAAATTTTGTTTAGCCAAATGATTCTACTGGTGACTAATATTTGAAAATCACTCTCCAGTCTATAGAAAAAGTAATCCTCCCATTCTTCAATAAGTCTAGGTGGGTCTCAGTTGAATCCGCAAGAAATCCTGACTTCAGAATTTCAGAAATAATTAATTTCACTATGGGATGACCAATAAAGATGAACTTCAGACTCTGACTTGATATCCAAACAGGCAAGGCATACCTGGCCAGTGGTATCAACACTGAATAGACCCCATCCATTAACACCAGGTCATAACAGACCAGAGAAACAAATTTCTCCCACATGGCCAGAAAGTTTAATGGCAGTAACCCAAAGACTGACAGAGTCCCTATCTCATAGTTAATTCTTTTTATTTCTTCATAGTCATGGAAAGAAACTCTTTGAAACACTGAATATGAGGAATTATGTTTGTGAAAGTCCAACCTTCTTGGGACATGATACTAAAACCCATCAGAAAGACCAGCTGTTGGATTCTTACCTCTAGGTTCCAATAGGGTCATCCTGTTTTCGTGACACACATCCCACTGAGCCACTGCACATGGGCACAGAACATGCCTGCACAGACACACAGGGGCATACCAGCTTCCCATATCTGATTCACATCAATGCTGCATGCTGATCTTCTGGCTTCCTCTCTTTCTGAGTTTTTCTTCCCAGAATTCTTGCAACCAGCCTGGAATATCAGGGTTTAAGATGTTGAGTAAATGAATTCTCTCCATCAGTTATGATTTACTAACCTCCTTGCTTATTGAGCTACAGTTCACTGTAACTCCAGGGAAACTGATTAGAAAAGAAATTTAATACACAGTTCTATTCCCTATGAATTAATGTGTGCTTCAAGGACACTGCTTTTTAGCTGATGGAGGGTGCAAGCTATTAGCATTGTAGAACGACTGTAATGGTGACTTTGAATAACTCAAGTAAGAGCTGGATTGAAAATCAAAGAAACAAACAGCAACAGTTGAATGTAAGTTCCAAGGTGGGTGTTTGCACCATTCCAAATGGGTGAGCAACACTGTCCAAAGAATCAGAGTTCAAGGACACCAGAAGAAGAGAGCAAAAAGAGAATAATTGTATCTGTTGACCAGTTGGGATCCTTGTTATTACATCAACAGTATTCTTGGCTTCAAACAAATATACACAGAAAATGCTTATGTGGAGCAAGAGTCTTATATTTTATGTATCATGATTTATAACTTGAAATGAATATTCACCTACTCTACTCCCTTCCCATTTTTACTAATGAACATTCTGCATGGATGGTATAAGTAGAAAGAGCCATCATTACTCTCCTTACAGAAGAAAGGGAGCCCTCTACAACTGGTAGAATATGGGGGACAACAAGGTACCCTCACCTTCCCCACCAGCTTACCAACGCTTGCCTTCTGCTAAAGTTGCATGTGGGGGTAATAAACCTATTAGATTGTTTCTGGAGAGAGAATCTTGATAATGCTGAGGTATAAAAAACTGGTGAGCATGTGAGTAAAATAAAGCTACCCAAGTAGGATCAACGTAAAAGACAGCTGAAGATTCAACATTTAACCAAAATCACCAGCATCTTGGTTTCGCCCCATATTGGCCTTAGGTAGAGACCTGATATTAGTAGAGCACAGTGGGCCAAGGAACTCACTAATCCAGCCCAGCACTGAGATTCATCAAAAGTGTTGTTAATGCCTTTCAGTTTCTATTCGTTCAGTCTTTTCTTCTTCCCACTATTCTAGGCCCCTATACTGCTGACCCAGCTAGGCCACATCAAGGTGGATTGGGAAGCCGTCACATGACACACTCTCTCCCCAGGAAGTTTGGTCAAGGCTTGTGGTGGATTTACAGGTTACAGAAATAAAATCTGCTTCCTTACTTCTACTTTTAAAGGCTATTTAAATGATGCATGTGAGTAATGACATGAGTGATATTTAATACCTGGTGATTTGCTAAACATTTCACTTCTCTTCAAGCCTGCAAAAACTTTTTAGAGACAATGCAAGGACAGGTTTTGAGGTTCTTTTTTCAATCCTGAGTGAAAGACAGGGATGAGGAATTAAAAATGAAGGGCTCCCATAAAAGGGGAAATTGACAGTGACACAATCATAGTAGGGGACTGTAACACCCCACTTTCACCAATGGACAGATCATCCAAAATGAAAATTAATAAGGAAACACAAGCTTTAAATGATACACTAAACAAGATGGACTTAATTGATGGAATAGGACATTCCATCCAAAAACAACAGAATACACTTTCTTCTCAACTGCTCATGGAACATTCTCCAAGATAGATCATATCTTGGGTCACAAGTCAAACCTTGGTAAATTTAAGAAAATTGAAATCATGTCAAGTATCTTTTCTGACCACAACGCTATGAGACTAGATATCAATTACAGGAAAAAAGTCTGTAAAAAATACAAACACATGGAGGCTAAACAATACACTACTTAATAACGAAGAGATCACTGAAGAAATCAAAGAGGAAACCAAAAAATACCTAGAAACAAATGACAATGAAAACATGATGACTCAAAAGCTATGGGATGCAGCAAAAGCAATTCTAAGAGGGAAGATTATAGCTATACAAGCCTACCTCAAGAAGCAAGAAACATCTCAAATAAATGACCTAACTTTACACCTAGAACAATTAGAGAAAGAAGAACAAAAACCCCACAAAGTTAGCAGAAGGAAAGAAATCATAAAGACAGATCAGAAATAAATGAAAAAGAAATGAAGGACACAATAGCAAAGAACAATAAAACTAAAAGCTGGTTCTTTGAGAAGATAAACAAAATTGATAAACTGTTAGCCAGACTCATCAAGAAAAAAAGGGAGAAGACTCAAATCAATAGAATTAGAAATGAAAAAGGGGAAGTAACCACTGGCACTGCAGAAATACAAAGGATCATGAAAGATTACTACAAGCAACTATATGCCAATAAAATGGACAACCTGGAAGAAATGAACAAATTCTTAGAACACCACAACCTTCCCAGACTGAACCAGGAAGAAATAGAAAATGTGAACAGACAAATCACAAGTAATGAAATTGAAAGTGTGATTAAAAATTTTCCAACAAACAAAAGTCCAGGAGCAGATGGATTCACAGGCGAATTCTATCAAACATTTAGAGAAGACCTAACACCTATCCTTCTCAAACTCTTCCAAAATACAGCAGAGGGAGGAACACTCCTAAACTCATTCTATGAGGCCACCATCACCCTGATACCAAAACCAGACAAAGATGTGACAAAAAAAGAAAACTACAGACCAATATCACTTATGAATTTAGATGCAAAAATCCTCAACAAAATACTAGCAAACAGAATCCAACAACACATTAAAAGGATCATACACCACGATCAAGTGGGGTTTTCCCCAGGAATGCAAGGATTCTTCAATATACGCAAATCAATCAACGTGATACACCATATTAACAAATTGAAGGAGAAAAAACATATGATCATCTCAATAGATGCAGAGAAAAGTTTTGACAAAATTCAACACCTATTTATGATAAAAAAAAAAAAAACCTCCAGAAAGTAGGCATAGAGGGAAATTACCTCAACATAATAAAGGTCATATATGAAAACCCAAAGCTAACATCGTCCTAAATGGTAAAAAACTGAAACCATTTACACTAAGATCAGGAACAAGACAAGGTTGCCCGTTCTCACCACTACTATTCAACACAGTTTTGGAAGTTTTAGCCCCAGCAATCAGAGAAGAAAAAGAAATAAAAGGAATCTAAATCGGAAAAGAAGAGGTAAAGCTCTCACTGTTTGCAGATGACATGATACTATACATAGACAATCCTAAAGATGCTACCCAAAAACTACTAGAGCTAATCAATGAATTTGGTAAAGTAGCAGGATAAAAAATTAATGCACAGAAGTCTCCTGCATCTCTATACACTAATGATGAAAAATCTGAAAGTGAAATTAAGAAAACACTCCCATATACCATTGCAACAAAAAGAATAAAATACCTCAGAATAAACCTACCTAAGGAGACAAAAGACCTGTATGCAGAAAATTATAAGACACTGATGAAAGAAATTAATGATACAAATAGATGGAGAGATATACCATGTTCTTCGATTGGAAGAATCAACATTGTGAAAATGACTATACTACCCAAAGCAATCAACAGATTCAGTGTAATCCCTATTTAACTACCAATGGCATTTTTCACTAAACTAGAAAAAATTTTTTCACAATTTGTATGGAAACACAAAAGACCCCAAAAAGCCAAAGCAACCTTAAGAAAGAAAAACGGAGCTGGAGGAATCAGGCTCCATGACTTCAGACTATACTACAAAGCTACAGTAATCAAGACAGTATGGTACTGGCACTAAACAGAAATATAAGTCAATGGATCAGGATAGAAAGCCCAGAGATAAACCCATGCACATATGGTCACCTTATGTTTGAAAAAGGAGGCAAGAATATACAATGGAGAAAAGACAGCCTCTTCAATAAGTGGTGCTGGGAAAACTGGACAGCTACATGTAAAAGAATGAAATTAGTACACTCCCTAACACCATACACAAAAATGAACTAAAAATGGATTAAAGACCTAAATGTAAGGCCAGACACTATCAAACTCTTAGAGGAAAACATAGGCAGAACACTCTATGACATAAATCACAGCAAGATCCTTTTTGGCCCACCTCCTAGAGAAATGGAAATGGGACCTATTGAAACTTAAAAGCTTTTTCACTGCAAAGGAAACCATAAACAAGACGAAAAGACAACCCTCACAATGGGAGAAAATATTTGCAAATGAATCAACGGACAAAGGATTGATCTCCACAATTTACAAGTAGCTCATGCAGCTCAATATCAAAAAAACAAACAACCCAATCCAGAAATGGGCAGAAGAGCTAAATAGACATTTCTCCAAAGAAGATATACAGATTGCCAACAAACACGTGAAAGAATGCTCACCATCAATAATCATTTGAGAAATG
This sequence comes from Globicephala melas, assembly GCF_963455315.2. Taxonomy (NCBI): domain Eukaryota; kingdom Metazoa; phylum Chordata; class Mammalia; order Artiodactyla; family Delphinidae; genus Globicephala; species Globicephala melas. The sequence continues at coordinate 23,789,806 of NC_083331.1, forward strand.
CAAATCAAAAGTACAATGTGGGGCTTCCCTGGTGGCGCAGTGGTTGAGAGTCCGCCTGCCAATGCAGGGGACGCGGGTTCGTGCCCCGGTCTGGGAGGATCCCGCATGCTGCGAAGCGGCTGGGCCCGTGAGCCATGGCCGCTGAGCCTGCGTGTCCGGAGCCTGTGCTCTGCAATAGGAGAGGCCACAGCAGTGAGAGGCCCACGTACTGCAAAAAAAAAAAAAAAAAAAAAAAAAAGTACAATGTGATATCATCTCACACCGGTCAGAATGGCCATCATCAAAAAATCTACAAATAATAAATTCTGGAGAGGGTGTGGAGAAAAGGGAACCCTCTTGCCCTGTTGGTGGGAATGTAAATTGATGCAGCCACTATGGAGAACAGTATGGAGGTTCCCTAAAAAACTATAAATAGAACTACTGTATGACCCAGCAATCCCACTTGTAGGCACATACCCTGAGAAACCATAATTCAAAAAGAGTCGTGTACCGCAATGTTCATTGCAGCTCTCTTTACAATAGCTAGGACATGGAAAAAACCTAAGTGTCCATTGACAGATGAATGGATAAAGCAGATGTGATGCATATATACAATGGAATATTACTCAGCCATAAAACGGAACGAAATTGAACTATTTGTAGTGAGGTGGATGGACCTAGAGTCTGTCATGCAGAGTGAAGTAAGTCAGAAAGAGAAAAACAAATATCATATGCTTACACATATATATGGAATAAAAAATAATGGTCATGAAGAACATAAGGGCAAGACGGGAATAAAGACGCAGACCTACTAGAGAACGGACTTGAGGACACGTGGAGGGGGAAGGGTAAGCTGGGACAAAGTGAGAGAGTGGTAGTGTATATATGGACATATACACACTACCAAATGTAAAATAGATAGGTAGTGGGAAGCAGTCACATAGCACAGGGAGATCAGTTCGGTGCTTTGTGACCAGCTAGAGGGGTGGGTTAGGGAGGGTGGGAGGAAGGGAGAAGCAAGAGGGAAGAGATATGGGGATATATGTATATGTATAACTGCTTCACTTTGTTATAAAGCAGAAACTAACACTCCTTTGTAAAGCAATTATACTCCAATAAAAACGTTTCAAAAAAAAATGAAGGGCTCCAATAATGCCAGGCTGAAGGGCAATGAGCATATTTCTTGCCTGTGGAAAATCTCAGTAATTCAGTTCTGGAAATTGTCTTTGTCCTTCATCCCCTAAGGCCAAAAAAAGTGAAGTAAGGGATGAGAGGTTTTATCAAATTGGACTTCACTTCATTATTCCTACTATATCATGAATCCATCACTCTCCAAGTTAACCTCACCCCAGATGATGGTTTTTAAATAAGGTGTTCTTTCTCAGACTTATCTAGTCAAAATTTATTGGTGACTATGTGGAAAGATTAAGAGTGGGAGATTCTGCCACTAATGCTTTTGAGATAGGCCTGAGTTATTCTTAAATTTATTGAGCCTGTTCTACCCTGTGTCTATGTATGTGTATGTGGTCAATGGCATTTTTAATATATGTTTTGAAGATTTTTAAACAGATGTTACCAGTTCAATATGGCAGAGTAGAAGGACGTGCACTCATTCCCTGTTGCGAGAGTACCAGAATCACAACTAACTGCTAAATAATCATCGACAGGAAGACACTGGAACTCACCAAAAAAGATACCCCACATCCAAAGACAAAGGAGAGGATGCAGTGAGACGGTAAGAGGGGCACAATCACAATAAAATCAAATCCCATAACTGCTAGGTGGGTGACTCATAAACTGGAGAACACGTATACCACAGAAGTCCACCCACTGGAGTAAAGGTTCTGAGCCCCATATCAGGCTTCCCAACCTGGGGCTCTGGCAAAGGGAAGAGGAATTCCTAGAGAATCAGACTTTGAAGGCTAGCAGGATTTGATTGCAGGACTTTGACAGGACTGGGAGAAACAGAGACTTCACTCTTGGAAGGCACACACAAAGTAGTGTGTGCATCAGGACTCACGGGATGGAGCAGTGACCCCATAGGAGACTGAAACAGACCTACCTGCTAGTGTTGGAGGGCCTCCTGCAGAGGCGGGGGGTGGCTGTGGCTCACCATGGGGACAAGGACACTGGCAGCAGAAATTCTGGGAAGAACTGCTTTGCATGAGCCCTCCCAGAGTCCTCCAATAGCCACACGAACGAGCCTGTAGGCTCCAGTGTTGTGTCGCCTCAGACCAAACAACCAACAAGGAGGGAACCAACAAGGAGGGAACTCAGCCCCACCCATCAGTAGACAAGCAGATTAAAGTTTTACTGAGCTCTGCCCACCAGAGCAACACACAGCTCTACCCACCACCAGTTCCTCCCATCAGGAAGCTTGCACAAGCCTCTTAGATAACCTCATCCATCAGAGGGCAGATAGCAGAAGCAAGAAGAACTACAGTTCTGCAGCCTGTGGAAGAAAAATGACATTCACAGAAAGACAGACAAAATGAAAAGGCAGAGGACTATGTACCAGACGAAGGAACAAGATAAAACCTCAGAAAAACAACTAAATGAAGTGGAGATAGGCAAACTTCCAGAAAAAAAATTCTGAATAATGATAGTGAAGATGATCCAGGCCCTTGGAAAAAGAATGGAGGCAAAGATCGAGAAGCTGCAAGAAGTGTTTAACAAAGACCTAGAAGAATTAAACAACAAACACCTAGAATAATTAAAAAACAAACAAAGAGAGATGAACAATACAATAACTGAAATGAAAAAATTCCCCAGAAGGAATCAATACCAGAGTAACTGAGGCAGAAGAACAGATAAGTGACCTGGAAGATAGGATGGTGGAATTCACTGCCATGAAACAGAATAAAGAAAAAAGAATGAAAAGAAATGAAGACAGCCTAAGAGACTTCTGGGACAACATTAAACACAACAACTTTCACATTATAGGAGTCCCAGAAGGAGAAGAGAGAGAGGAAGGACTCAAGAAAATATTTGAAGAGATTAGAGTCAAAAACTTCCCTAACATGGGAAAGGAAATAGCCATCCAAGTCCAGGAAGCACAGAGAGTCTCAGGCAGGATAAACCCAAGGAGAAACATGCCAAGACACATAGTAATCAAACTCACAAAAATTATTGAAAGCAACAAGGGAAAAACGACAAATAACATACAAGGGAACTCCCATAAGCTTAACAGCTGATTTCTCAGCAGAAACTATACAAGCCAGAAATCAGTGGCAGGATATATTTAAAGTGATGAAAGAGAAGAACCTACATCCAAGATTACTCTACCTGGCAAGGATCTCATTCAGATTCGACAGAGAAATCAAAAGCTTTACAGACAAGCAAAAGCAAAGAGAATTCAGCACCACCAAACCAGCTCTACAGCAAGTGCTAAAAGACCTTCTCTAAGTGGGAAAAACAAGAGAAGAAAAGGACCTACCAAAATAAACCCATAACAATTATGAAAATGGTAATAGAAACATAACTATCGATAATTACCTTAAACGTGAATGGATTAAATGCTCCATCCAACAGACACAGTCTCGCTGAAAGGATACAAAAACAATACCCATATATATACTGTCTACAAGAGCCCCACTTCAGACCTAGGGACACATATAGACTGAAAGTGAGGGGATGGAAAAAGATATTCCATACAAATGGAAATCAAAAGAAAGCTGGAGTAGCAATTCTCATATCAGATAAAATAGACTTTAAAATAAATAATGTTACAAGAGACAAGGAAAGACACTACATAATGATCAAGGGATCAATCCAAGAAGAAGATATAACAATTATAAATATATATGCACCCAACATAGGAGCACATCAATACATCAGGCAACTGCTAACAGCTATAAAAGAGGATATCAACAGTAACACAGTAATAGTGGGGGACTATTACAGCTCACTTACACCAATGAACAGATCATCCAGACAGAAAATTAATAAGGAAACACAAGCTTTAAATGACACAATAGACCAGATAGATTTAATTGATATTTATAGGACATTCCATCCAAAAACAGCAGATTACACTTTCTTCTCAAGTGCACACGGAACATTCTCCAGGATAGATCACATCTTGGGTCACAAATCAAGCCTCGGTAAGTTTAAGAAAATTGAAATCATATCAAGCATCTTTTCCGACCACAACACTATGACATTAGAAATCAAATACAGGGGGAAAAACGTAAAAAACACAAACACATGGAGGCTAAACAATATGTTACTAAATAACCAACAGATCACTGAAGAAATCAAAGAGGAAATCAAAAAATACCTAGAGACAAATTACAACTAAAACATGATGATCCAAAGCCTATGGGATGCAACAAAAGCAGTTCTAATCGTGAAGTTTATAACAGTACAAGCCTATCTCAGGAAACAAGAAAAATCTCAAATACATAATCTAATATTGCACCTAAAAGAACTAGAGAAAGAAGAACAAACAAAACCCAAAATTAGTAGAATGAAAGAAATAATAAAGATCAGAGCAGAAATAAATGAAATAGAACCAAAGAAAACAATAGCAAAGATCAATAAAACTAAAAGCTGATTCTTTGAGAAGATAAACAAAACTGATAAACCTTTAGCAAGACACATCAAGAAAAAGAGGGAGAGGACTCAAATCAATAAAACTAGAAATGAAAAAGGAGAAGTTACAATGGACACCGCAGAAATACAAAGCATCCTAAGAGACTACTGCAAGCAACTCTATGCCAATAAAATGGACAACCTGAAAGAAATGGACAAATTCTTAGAAAGGTATAGCCTTCCAAGACTGAACCAGGAAGAAAGAGAAAATGTGAACAGACCAATCACAAGTAATGAAATTGAAACTGTGATTCAAAATCTTCCAAAAAACAGAAGTCCAGGACCAGATGGCTTCACAGTTGAATTCTATCAAACATTCAGAGAAGAGCTAATACCCATCCTTCTCAAACTCGTCCAAAATACAGCAGAGGGATGAACACTCCCAAACTCATTCTATGAGGCCACCATCACCCTGATACCAAAACCAGAGAAAGATACTACAAAAAGAAGAAAATTATGGACCAACATCACTGATGAATATACATGCAAAAATCCTCAACAAAATACTAGCAAACAGAATCCAACAACACATTAAAAGGATCATACACCATGATCAAGTGGGATTTATCCCAGGGTTGCAAGGATTCTTCAATATACAGAAATAAATCAATGTGATACACCTTATTAACAAACTGAAGAATAAAAATCATATAATCATCTCAATAGATGCAGAAGAAGCTTTTAACAAAATTCAACACTCATTTATGATAAAAACTCTCCAGAAAGTGGGCCTAGAGGGAACCTACCTCAACATAATAAAGGCCATATATGACAAACCCACAGCCAACATCATTCTCATTGGTGAAAAACTGAAAGCATTTCCTCTAAGATCAGGAACAAGACAAGGATGTCCACTCTCACCACTCTTATTCAACATAGTTTTGGAAGTTTAGCCACAGCAATCAGAGAAGAAAAGGAAATAAAAGGAATCCAAATCGGAAAAGAAGAAGTAAACTGTCACTGTTTGCAGATGACACCATACTATATACAGAGAATCCTAAATATGCCACCAGAACACTACTAGAGCTAATCAATGAATTTGGTAAAGTTGCAAGATATAAAATTAATGCACAGAAATCTCTTGCATTCCTATACACTAACAGTGAAAGATCAGAAAGAGAAATTAAGGAAACAATCCCATTCACCATTGCAACAAAACAAATAAAACACCTAGGAATAAACCTACCTAAGGAGGTAAAAGACCTGTATTCAGAAAACTATAACAAAGTTTTGTTTGTTTGTTTTTGTTTTCTCTTACCCAGAGAAAACCATAATTCAAAAAGACACATGGACCCCAATGCTCATTGAAGCACTGTTTACAATAGCCAGGTCATGGAAGCAACCTAAATGCCCATCAACAGACGAATGGATAAAGATGATGGAATATTACTCAGCCATAAAACGGAATGAAATTGGGTCATTTGTAGAGACATGGATGGATCTAGAGACTGTCATGCAGAGTGAAGTAAGTCAGAAAGAGAAAAACAAATATTGTATATTAACGCATATATGTGGAGTCTAGAAAAACGGTGCAGATGAACTGGTTTGCAGGGCAGAAATAGAGACACAGATGTAGAGAATAAATGTATGGACACCAAGGTGAGAAAGTGAGGTGGGGTGGGGTGGTGGTGGTGGGATGAATTGGGAGATTGGGATTGACATATATACACTACTATGTATAAAATAGAGAACTAATAAGAACCTATTGTATAAAAAATAAATTTAATTTAAAAAAAGATTTTTAAAAATTGTTTTTGTCTGATTATAACTTAAGAAAAACCATGATTACTGTAGAGAAATTACCATAAGGAAATCTTCAGAAAGTTATACAAAGACCTATTGACAAGGGGATTCATCGCTGCATTACTTTTCCTTCTAAAACTGTAAACAACCTAAATGGTCAAAAGTAGAGTTTAGATAAATATAACTATGCTGTGTGGTCATTAAAAATCATTTAAGGCTGTAACTGAAACTAACACAACATTGTAATCAACTAAACTTCCATAAAAATTTTTTTAAAAATCATTTAAGGATATGGGATAGTGATCACAGTATATTAAGGGGAAAAATAAGGTTATAAACAATATATACATTATGATTCCATTTGCTTTTAAGTATTTATTCATTTATTTTTATGGATAAAAAGGACAAATTCCGAAAGGTTAAGTGTTATACTTTCAAGTTGGTGATTGCAAGTTATTTTTATCTTCTTTATATTTTTCTGTATTCTGCAAAATGTTTGCAATCACTGTACATTACATTTAGAATCAGGGAAAATGGAATCATTGTTACTTTCAAGTTCGAACATGTCAACTACCCCAATAACCTAAAGAACTAGTTGTGTTCATAATGGCTAAGTGTGTGCTTTACAGGGCTGGGTCTTCCAGTTATAGATGAAAGAAGTAGGTACCTCTGCCTCTTTTGTAGCTAGAGTCAATGAACTTCTAACTAGGCTCCTTGTCTTTCAAGGTGTTTGGCTTCTGAAACATCTTTGGATGGGGTACAATGTGCCCCTCCCAAAGGCTTTGGTTTCCATCTTGTTGGGCCGGGCAGGCAGGAAGAAGACACACAGCCTGTATCTGGCCACTCCATCAAAGCAGTGACCATCCACCTCGGAGCTTTTCTTAAAGGACGAGGGCACCACCACCACCACCATCATTGAAAGGTGACATGAACCAGCATGTTCCAGACAAGGAACCTCAGGACCAGATAGATGAGGTGGTCAGAGTTCTAGAAAACCACCTAGTTCTCTTGCTTCTCCAACACTGCACATTTCCACCTTCATTTAAGGAAACCAGAGCACATTTGAGTGAGAAAATAGCACAGTGACTATTTGCTGTGACGGTGAATCCAGGTCTCCCTACCTATGTTTCTTCCCAGGTGGTTAGCCACTAGGCCAGTGTTCCAGAACTTTAATCTCAACACATGTAGATCTATCATCCTCATCAATAAATTTTCACTGGGTACCCTCTCTGCACCTGGTAAAATTGTAGGTATACAGAAATAACTGCAATTTTCCTTTCCTGAGGAATTAGAATCAAGGGAAAATTACATAACAGTATGGGAGTGTGAGCTTACTGTAGGTGGAATAATATACGGGGGACTTTCAGCTTTTATTCTAAGCCACTCTGTGCTATAAATAAATAGAATGACCAGAATAATTTAATTTTATTGTGCAAAATTAAAATTCAAAAACATTTTTTTATTGTATTCTCTCCAAATTTCAAGACAGTGTTATTTAATGAATGTAGCTATTTAAAGATAAAAATCAGACATCACTTTTCATTTTCTGAAAAAGGTGGTGAGTTTAACGATATCATTATCTTCACTAGCTTCTAAAGCAGGAAACCTAAGGTTGATCCATTTCCCCCAAATTTTTTGTGTAGTAAGTTTATATGGAAGTGGAAAACTTAGTGCTAACAGAAACAAATTTGACCACACTTTTTAAATTACAGGATAATTGCTAATTCTGTGGTCATTCATTCCCATGCCATCAACTCCAACACAGGAAACTATGAGAAACAGAACCACTGGTAAAATTAAACCTGCAATTTAGCACCAATTTCTAGGATATGTTGATTTGTCTCTGTTTTGCAACATGTACACAGATATATAAAATTTTCACATTTGTTTCTCACATGTTTACCCTGTAAATCCAGAGTTTCTCATGCCATGACAATTTTACTAAATTTAAGACAGTTTTTGATCCTGCTTATAGCTTTCCTTTTTAGTTGATTTTTAATGTGAGGGTGATAACATACTCAGTGTATTAGTACAAACTACCCTTGAAAACACAAAAGAAAGAAAGAAAGAGAGAGAGAGAAAAAGAAAGAAAGAAAGAAAGAAAAAGAAAGAAGAGAAAGGAAGGAAGGAAGAAAGAAGAAAGAGAAGAAAAGAAAGAAAGGCAAATCCATGCTTTATCTTAATTCACCAACATTTTAGCTAATAATTATCTTTGCCACCTAGTATTTGAATCAACCTCTGCTGTTTGCAGTGAATTCCCATCACATTTCATATCTTTGCTAATATCCTCCATCTACTTCCAGAATTTTTTCTAGGTACCCTTCATTTCGCTCATCCACTACACTCAGCCCTTCAGTTCTTAGAACAATGTACTCAAGGTTTCACTATACCTTGACTTAAAACCATTCAAACAGCCCCCGAATTTTCCTCATTGGTTGAATCCCCCTCTAGCTAGAATCCTCCTTCCATCCCCATTATCTGCATAACTAGTCTTTGGTCTTTTTCCTTTTCTATAGCCATAGTAAAGTATTAATTAAAGTTCATCCAATTTTCTGGATCAATATTGTCAGTCCTTTTTTTTTTGGCCCTGCTGTGCAGCATGTGGGAGCTCAGTTCCCCAACTGGGGATTGAACCCCCCAACCCCGGCAGTGGAAGCACGGCGTCTTAACAACTGGACCTCCAGGGAAGTCCCGATATTGTCAGTCTTAAATGATTGGTTTCATTGGCAAGTGCCCTGGCTAATTCAAATGACATGACCAGACATCTGATGTGACACAGCCCCACCCATAGATCAGAAGTGGGAAGGACAGTAATCAAAGTAATAATAAATATTGAGCACTTAGTTCTTTGCATGTACTATCTGGATTTAAACTCAGATAGTCTAAATGTGAAACACTACACTGTGCTGTTGTGATGAGGAGGAAAAGGAGAAAGAAGGCAGAGGAGGAAGGAGTGAAGGTATAATAACAGTGGGTAAGTCTCTAATGTTGAAAAGTACTAGAATGGAATCCTGACTTCCATGCTCTATGGCTGCATACATGGCCCAATGCAGCATGTATTGAATGATTACAAAGTTTCATGCCCTAGGTAGTGTGCTGTAGGCTACACGCTGCCTAGTGAGCAAAAAGTGATATGGTCCCCGTCTTCCTAGAGCTGCAGTTTAGTAATGGAGAAAGGCAAGGGGGCACAAAAGGACACAGAATTGGGGGTGGTGGTCTTCTCCAGGTAAGTATTGTCTGAAATGTTGTCTGAAGGATGGGTCAGTGTTAATCAGAAAGGAGCAGGGAAGAGCACTACCAGCAATGGAACCAGCACGTGCAAATGCCCCACCTCATATGAAAGAGGAGGTTTATTAAAATAATTCAAAGAAAGTATCTAATACAGTTCCTGGTACATGATAAAGATTAATAATGTTAACAATGTTGATGATAGCAGTAGTAATGCTGCTACTGCTGTTGACGGTGATGGGGGTGGTGGTGGTAATGGTGAGGGTGGTAGTAGAGGTGGAGGTGGTGGTGGCAGTGGTTTTGGTGGTGATGGTGGTGGTGGTGGTGGTGGTGATGGTGATGATGGTGATGGTGGCAGTGGTTTTGGTGGTAATGGTGGTGGTGGCGGTGGTGGTGGTGATGGTGATGATGATGGTGGTGATGGCGGTAGTGGTGATGATGGTGGTGGCAGTGGTGGTGGTGATGGTGGTGATGATGGTGGTGGTGGCGGTGGTGTTGGTGGTGATGGTGGCAGTGGTGGTGGTGGTAGTGGTGGTGGTGATGATGGTGGTGGTGGCAGTGGTGGTAGTGGCCTCAACAAGAAATATCTACTTCCAAATTATTGCCCTTGGATTTTCTTAATCAACAGTAGAGCTGATTAACTGAGATTTATTCTTTTTCCCAGGTTCCAGGTCACTCTTTAGTGAAGGTTTTTAGTCAAAGTGCATTTCCTTGAGGGCAGGCAAGAAAAGGGAAAAGGAAGGAGAGCTAAAAGTCTAAATCATGGACATCTGACTAGTATTTATTTTATTTGTAAGTCTTTTTAGTGTAGTATTACCAGGCTTATTGATTTAATCTTTACAGATAGAAGAAAAAATACACAGATGATCTATTGTGTTCATTATGATACGGGTGCCAGTTTCTCCAGAGAAAAATCTAACGAGAGCAATTAGATGAGACATTTACCTGATACTAGAAGTTTCTCAGTACTGCAGAACATAGAAAACAATATTTCTTTCAGAGTAAACAATACCTCTTCCAAACCACGCCCCTTCAGACCACTTCTTAGCAATCACTGTTAATGGCAATGACTTTTAACAGTCATGCAGATGGTATGGAAATTGTGGTCCATGCAGTTTCCTTGTTCACTTTCATGTTTACCAGCCATCTCAAATAGGTAGGCGCTTACTTTAAACACTTTGAAATGCTATGGTAAAATGTGCAGTGAACTAGCGTTTGCATGGCTGATTAAGCCCCTATCCGTGACCTTCACCTCTTTCTACAGCTGCTGTACATATAGCCAGGTTCAAAGGATGAGAGAATCTCACAAACACCGAATTTCCACACCCAAAACATTTCCATAAAAGCCAAATAAAAACACACAGAAAGGTGTGGTTGCTCACCTTCATTTTCTTTTAAGTAGATTGGCTATTTTCTATTATAGCTCACCTGGTTAGTTTATTTAATGTTTACTTCCAGTAGGCTATTGCCTGAAAAAGGAGAAAACAATCATTGCAAGCATGAACTAGAGAAATGGTAATCTTCCTACCAGTGCATGGGAAGTAAATTAATTCTTTAAAGCAGAGGTCCTAGGAGGAGCGTCACTCCACCTAAATCCTGAAATTATGTGTCCATATGCATAGGCGTACCCCTCCCTGGGGTGGGTGTGGGGAGAAGAGCCATCGCTTTCTTTAGATCTTCAATGAGGTCCATAACCACAGAAGGATCGTTAAAACCCACTGCTCAGCTGTGTCCTCCTTTCGCTATTCTTTCCCTGGGCAACTTTTAAACACATAGAAAGACATTTAAAAAGGGCAGCACCACGGTTTAATTGCTCATAAATTAAGTCTGAGCAATGTAATGTACAATAAATTAAAAAATGATATGGATGTTAAACAGTGTTTATAGAATAAAGTGGTCACTTGTCCAACCATCAGAAAATATCATAGACAAGGGTAATGGACAAACTGGAATATATGACTATTTAATTTTTTTTTCAATTATTATTTTTAAAAATTTCAAAACCTCAGGATGTGTGGGGAAAATTGTGTGATATCCCTGGGACAAAATTCTCTTCAGTTGACATACAAGACAGGAATCTGAGTGCAGTAGAAAAATCACCACATTTGCTGATATCATCTTTTTCCCAATTGTCATGGTCTGTGAATTTTTGGAGTCATAATTTCTTTTCCCGCACTTAGTCCTTCTATGCCTTGCTCATTTTTTCCAATGATTCTCATCCTTTGGTGGTTATGATTCTAAATGTCCTCCAAGGTGGGATGCTATGGGTGATGACTGAGTTCATGTGCACCTATAACGGGTAACCTATACTGGAGAGCTAGAGTAGCAATTCTGCCACAAAATGACATGCTGGAGGAAAGGGGTGGTTGACTGTTTGTTTACTTAAGGTGCTACTATTTACTCACCTGCAGGGATGTAAATGAATACCTTGGATTCTTTCCCTACAAAAGTCAATAATTTCACTGAGCTTATATTAATTATGTGATGTGCCTTTTTAAGACGTCTGTTAAGGTAGATCATAATAAATAATGTGCCATCGTAAAATGATAGAAAAGCGTTGTCTTTAAGGAAGGAGAAGAAAGAGGAGAAGGAGGAGGCGGAGAGAAAGAATTGGAAGAAGAAAAAGGGGAGGAGGAAGAAGGGAAGAGGAGAAGAGGATAGTCAATGAAAAAACTTTTTGCAGAACAGCCTTCAAAGAACATCCTGGGCCAATATACACTAACGTCTTGGAACTAAATTTCTGTCTCTGTCTGTGGAGGGGAGAAGCAGAAAATGAGAGAAAGAAGCCCAGTGAGAGGGCTTAGTCCTTTCAAGTGAGCTCTGGATGGAGTCATCTTGGGGAAGGGACATTGGGAAACATAGATAGGGCCCCCATAGTGCCAGGCTGAGCACTGAGACTATGTACAGGGAAATTATTTCTCTAAAGCAAGAGTTCTAAGAGGAACATACTCAAAATTGTGTGTTCATAAACATGGGTCATGTTTTTCCCTCAGAAGAGGAGACATAGCTTTCTTTAGATATTCAATGTAGTCCACAATCTCAAAAAACTTGCTAAAACAAATTGCTTAGGGTCAGGGCTTCCCAGAACTTCTCTTTCCAGAAGCATCCAAGTTGCTCTGCAACTCCTAAGTCCCGATTTTGACAGAAGGAGGATAAGCAACAAAAGAGGGTATTGCAACAGCTTTTTCCTGAGTGTGAAACCTAAGTAGCTTAAATCCATAGCCTCGCTCTTTTTAAGCTCATGTTCTAAGCTGGTTAACGAGACCAGAATTCAGATGAACTGCATAGTTATATGTGAGCAGGATTTGGCTTTTTTCCAACATCCTCTCCCATTTGTAATGTCATTTGTTCTTCACACACTTCTGGAGATAAGTAGGTCACCTTACCATTAGTTCCCATTCACAGAACAGGAAATTGAGGGCCTTAGAGCTAAAGTAACTGGTTCAAGTTCACAAGTGGTGGTGGCCTGACAGGCTGAGAATCTAGGCGTCTGACTCCTAGGTCAGTGTCTGTTCTGCCGCAGCAGGCTTTCCCCAGTTTTATTACATGCAGGAATTCAAAAAAGGGTAAGACATGTCTTCCCATAAAGAAGTTAAAATCTAAATACAGTTTTATTTTTTCTCCTAGTGGCAAAAAGATGTTTTTAATCCCCTCAACCCAGCCCTACACATGTCCCTGTTCTGTGCCCTGCCCTTTTTCAGAGGTAGACTGAATCAAGACCATTTAAAGAGAAGCAGTGCTCCTCCCAGACAACAAAGAAAGTAGCCAGAGCTTATCATGCTGCCACAAAACTCTGGGCAGATCAGAAAAACAAACAAATAAACAATGTTCCTCATCACATTTTTGAAGAGATGTTTTGTTTGAAAGAACAGGGTCAGAATCTTGCTAAGAGGGGAAGCCATCTTCCTTCAGTAAACATGTATTGTACAAATTAATATTTCTTAGAAATATGTTTATTTACTCGAATTTGTGATAGGAAGTCTTATTAGCGCTATTTTTTTTTTAACCTCTCCCTGTATCTACACTCCTTTCCACATAACTGTGCAATGTACATCCAATTTGGGCAGCGTGTAGTTCTGTGATTCTTGGTTTTGACATATGACTCACTTTTGCCAATAGAATAAGGTCAAAGTCACACTGTGCCAATTCTGAGCCAAGGCCTCAAGAGGCCTTGTGTTTTCTCTAGCCTCATGTATCAATATTTCTGCCAATCACCTTGAGAGGACCGCGCCAGACTAGCCCACTGGAACCAGGAAGAGGAGGCTGGATATTTGGGATGGAGGTGCACCAACGAAGTCACCCAGCTGAGCCGAGTCTACATTAGCCAATCCCCCAAAAGACACCTCTCTGAAGATGTCTCCAAGGCCAAACCATCAGCAGTTCATGTTATTGTACAAAGTAAAGTTCTTTTTCATAACCAATTATGTATTTTTGGTCCAAATGCAATCATGTATATTTGGTCCCAATTTTAGTGGAACTTTCCTGTTGAATTTTAATAAAGAAGTTTCAACACTCCTAGTTCCTTTTTCATGAGATGCCTTTATAGCAGGAATAGCCAGATACACCTGGGGGAAGGGGATTCTGGCCCAATTATGAACTGGACTGTTAACCAGTACCTCATCTTCCATACCTACCCATTGTTCTAGTCCACTTGAAATTTGTTTTTAAAGATATGGAATCATAAAGAGAATAAATTACAGACCTACCTCAAAGATATTGTGAGTTCAGTTCCAGACCACTACAATAGAGCAAATACTGCAATAAAGCAAGTCACATGAAATTTTTGGTTTCCCAGTGCTTACCAGACCCTCCTACGTAAGGATTTGGCGAAAACACTTATACAAGTATGACAAAGAGCCTTGCTCCAGCCAGGCTTCCATGACAGAAGTAAGCTCTACAGGATGTTATCTGAGAGACTAGTTTTTTCAATTGTCTTGAGGGAACACAGCTAGTACCCTAGTACTATTGTTGATGCATAGAACTTTCAGGATTAAATCTCTTACAAAACCCCAGTTGAGAAGGACTAGTAATAAGACAGCTTCTGATCTGATTTAAATCCATATTTTTCTTCTTTTAATGCCCAGTTCTGTTCTTCTCCTTCTCTGGTCTCATATTTTGTCTTTGGTTGGCCATGTCAGTATGACCCATACCAGTGTGCATATCCAGTGTACGTATATATACATTTACAGTTGCTCAAAATGCCCTAAATCAACTTTCTAATCAATTGTATTATTAGGATGGTGAGATCGTTATCAGGGAAGTTCCCCAAATTGTTCCAGCTCTCCTTCTAGTCAGCTGGTAGGATTATACTTCCCTGACTTCTTGAAGTTAGATGTGCCCATGTCACTTCCTTTGGTAAAAGTGATGAACGTCATGTTCAAGCAGAGTCTTTAAGAGCTAGTGCATATTTCACCATGTTCTCTTTTCCTGCCTCAACAAACATAAACTCACATGTTGAGGTATAGCCCAGGTCCCCTAGTAACTACAGAGAGCAGAAGGGTCTTACCATCCCACATTGACCATGTACCATGGATGTAGAAAGCACTTTTGTTTGTGTTCAGCAGCTGAATTTTTTGTGTTGTTTGTTACTGCAGCATATCTTTACTTATCCTGCCTGAAACAGAGGCTTCTTCCAAAATGCTCTGCAAAATTCCTACCTCTACTTATATACTAGGAGCGATTTATCTCTATAGGCTTTCGTGATCCTGCTCTGTGACTCCCTCTATTTGGAACACTTCATGTTTTCTGGATCAGCTGACTCTGTCTTCTACCATCAGTGACATGAAGAGGTCTATTTCTTTTCTAGAACTCTACCAAAAGCAGGGCACTGAGAATGGGAATGGTCCATCCCAGGTGCAATAATAAGAGGATGAATTGTATGTAACAAATTTTAAAACAGTATTAAAACAAACTAAAAATCAGTGTGTTTTTATTATCACCACGTGGCTGCAGTGTAAAAGTGCCCATTGCATAGTACGCGCAAGAACTTTACCAGCAATAAATATCCAAACCAGTTGGGATATACGAATTCCATTCATTCGTTTTCTCAGCACCTCTTAGGGTGCTATGCATTGCAGATGAAGTAGTGAACAGCACTGACACAGTCCCTGCCCCTCGGGGTGCAGGGGGTGGAATCCAGCGAGTGTGCATGTTGGCATGAAAGGCATTTCTCTTCCTTCTTGAGAGGATAACGTTTGAGTTAGACTGAATGATAAGGAAGAGGCAGCAGTGGAAGATCTAGGAGAGCATTCCAGGTGGAGTGAAGGTCAGTGCAAAAGCCTTGAACCAAGAACAAGTCTGTATCTGAAGCATTGTGGTTGAGGGGGTGAACGGATAAGGTGAAGAACAGGGTGGGAGCAGGAACTATGCAGGTTCTTACAGGCCATGGTAAGGAGTCTGGATTTTAATCTGGTTGCAAAGGGGAAGCACTGGAGAGCTTTAAACAGGATGAGAGTCTTAACAGTGGATATGAAGAAAATGGTCAAATTCAAAAACTGTTTTGGAGGTAGAGAGAATACGACTTATAGGATTGGATAGTGGCTGTGATGAAAGACAGGACACATAAATGACTCCTGGTTAAAATTATTGATTAAACAATTGAGTGGGTGATGAGCATTAGTTACTGAGAAATTTTCTTCTTAGCTTATGCTCTGCTAAACTAGAAAAGGAAAAATTTAATCCCCCTTCCCCAACTAGCTTTTGCATTGACAAAAAAAGAAATACTAAAGAAACATGATGAAAGAAATATTTTTCAGTTAATTAACATTCTCATATTATTCAGGCCACTGGACAATATCATGGGTCAATCTTCTGGGAATCGCCATCCTGGAGCATCCAGGACTGAACTCAGACAAGAGACTTGATTGGCCCACGGTGATATCATGATTCTATTTCAGAATAGAACTTGGGATCTGGGTGTCGGTGCCCAGAGCTTGAGGTCGGGCTGCCCACTGGTCCCTAAGTCCTGGAGGGAGGCATGCTGTGTAGAAACCATGCTATGAGCTGATAAAATGCTCACATGGCTGGACCTTGGGTCAGAGGGTTGTGTAATGCAGTCCATAATGGCAGTGGAGGTAAGATTAGAAACCAGAAAATATATGTCAGTGTGGTCTGACCCCTTGCTGGGTTCACATGAAAATCCCATCCGCTTTCCAGAAAGTAGTGGTCCAAACCATTGTTCCTGTTCACGAGCTCTCTGGGGCAGTTCTTCAAGGACACAGTCCTCTCTTGCACTAGAGATTATTTTAAAAGTAAACAACACAAGATACCACTATTTAAAGAAAGTCTGTGGCTCTAACATCCTTCTCAGAAGCATTTTATTGTTGCACAAAAAGGGACTTCATTACAAAGAGTTTTATTCATAGATCTACAAAGAAGTGGAGACCATGGGGTGTCTGGCCATACCTAGGAGGCAGAATTAAACAGCTCCATTCTCAAAAGGCAGCAATGAATTCCAAAACAGATTTCTGCTATGAAAATGGATTTTTGCCTGCTACCAGCTTACAAGAGAATCCTCACATGTCTAACCCTGTGTAATGACTTGAGGCTTTCAAAAGGCACAGTATTCAATGTAACCATGCCGTCAGTATAATCTGCAATTCAACAACCTGCAATGTCAGTTTTCCTTTTCAGTGCATATTTCAAGCACTGTGCCTGGAGCTGAAAGATAGTGGGGTCCTAAGTCGATCCCCTTAGCTTTAGCTCACTCCGCCCGGGGGGTGTTGAAGGCATCTCCGCCACCTAGCTTATAGCATGTCTCTGATCAAGTCATTGCTATAGGATGAAGAAAAATCTCAGATTGTGGAATCACACTAATGCAATGTCAGATGGAGCCACAAGATCATATCGATGCAGTTCACAGCAGTCATAACACATGGAGTGCACACACATGTACATACACACATGTACACACACATGTACATACACACATGTACATACACACAGTACCTACACTATAGCAAGTCCATGATCTAGCAGACAGTATATCATAGTGGTTAAGGGCTTGGATTCTGGAGACAGACTGCCCAAGTTCAAGCCCCACTTCTCTCACTTATTAGTTGTATATGTAAAACCTTGGCAAGTCTGTTGAATGGGGTGACAGCAGAGTATATTTCATAGGATTGTTGAAATGGTTAAATGAGTTAAAACACAAATGACACAGAACAGCACACCAGCAAAGAGGAGGTACTATGTAAACATTTGCTATTGTTATGATTATACTGCATTCTTTTTTCTCAGGTCGCATGTAGTGAGTATTTCTTTCATGACTTTGTGTGCTGTCAGAAATCATCTTAAGAGAGGATAGGAGAAACCACGTGCATTGAGTCTCTATTACATACCAGGCACTGTTCTAGAGAATAGATGCACCATCTCAAGTCTGAAACATCCCTCCCACTGCAGTAGCCCGCGACCCAAGAAGGGAAAAGCTGTGGTTTCAGCCAGGCACTTAGCACTGCCTTGCAATAACCCATCCTCCATTCAGAACCTGATTCTACCACGTAATAGCTGTGTGACCTTGGGCAAGTTCCCTCAGCCCTCTGAGCCCTCATTTCCATACCTGTAAAAAAGACATAAGAACTAATTTTCACAGTGAGGACCTAGTGAGTTTATACATGTATATTAAAGTGGCTGACACACACACCAAAATAAAACAAATGAACAAATGTAACAAAACAGAAACAGACTCACAGATACAGAGAACAAACTAGTGGTTACTAGAGGAGAGAGAAGTGGGGTGAGGGGCAAAGTAGGTGAAGGGGATTAAGAGGTACAAACTACTACCTATAAAATAAATAAGTTACAAGGATGTAATGTATAGCACAGGGGATATAGTCAATATTTTATAATAACTTTGTATGGAGTTGAATCTATAAAAATATTTAATTATTATATTGTACACCCGAAAATAATATAATATTGTAAGTCAACTATATTTCAGTAAAAAATGAATGAAAAAAATAAGGTGGCTGTGGGCTTCCCTGGTGGCGCAGTGGTTGAGAGTCCGCCTGCCAAAGCAGGGGACACGGGTTCGTGCCCCAGTCCGGGAAGATCCCACATGCCGCGGAGCGGCTGGGCCCGTGAGCCATGGCCGCTGAGCCTGCGCGTCCAGAGCCTGTGGGAGAGGCCACAACAGTGAGAGGCCCGCGTACCACAAAAAAAATAAATAAATAAAAAATAAGGTGGCTGGCACTGTGCAGACACTTAAAAGGAATCTTGCTCCTATAATTAGTTGTTAACTTTTCCTTCCCAGGGAACTGGTAGCCTCCCTTGGAAAACCTCAAGGCCAAATTGGACTATTTAAACGTGATTTATTACCATTCTTTCATAGAAAAAAAATAACATTTTAAATCATTATCTCTATAGTGAAAGATAAAAAATTACTGCTTGTTAAATTTCCAACAGGTTTAAGCTTACTTAGCTTATATTCACTGTTCAGTCTGATATATTTGACAATTTCCTTTCATTTCCCCGGTAGCTTTTTTTTTTAATCAAAGAAGAAAAATTGAGACAGAGAGGAAGATGGGATGATGATCAATGCTTCTGAGATGACAAGGAGTGATGGCTTTTCTGGTCATCAGAAAAAGGGGGGGTTATCCTATTCATTCTGAAATCAATCTATGGCTTTGTCAAGCAAGTCTTAAGGCTTTGAGGACTACGTAACTTATGGTTCTGAAGCTGGGAGGGCTGCAAGATGGCAGCCCCTCCAAGGATCTGGGCTATACATTTTGGTATCTCTGGCCCTTCCTTTTGGTTCCAAGGCATCAGTGGGGATGTGCAATTACACAATATGTTAAATTAAGGCCCTCAAACCTACAAACACTCCATTATTTACTATAGCCTGGCACTGGACCAGGGACTGGCCACAGCATACAAGGCCACTGGTGTCACTGATGATTATGTGCGTTTGTGTTGGACTGCGTGGCAGAAATTGCCAGAGACCAAGCTGACTAATACAAGGTTGAGATTCGATAGGACCAGCATCAGAATAGCAGGCACTTGGCAGGACAAATGACCGTAGGGGGCCAGGAGGGAGAGGCCAGCAGGGACAAGGCATGGGCCTGGACAGAGACAGCACCCAGTACTCCTTACTGGAAGAGATCACTCTTTCTGTCTTTTAAATATGACACACCCTTCTGATGACCTAGATTACTGGAACTCCCTGCCCCAGCAGGACTGCTGAATACTAAAGTCACAGCCAAGCCAGTCAGGAATTCACTCCTTTAACAAATATTTATTGTTGGGGACCTAATGGCGCTTACATTCTAGCAAGGGGAGACAGATAATAAATAAGTAAATTATTTAGTGAATTATAATAAGTAAATTATTTAGTATTTATAAGTAAATTATTTATTATATTTAGTATATTGGAAGATTAAAAGCACTAAGGGAAACAGAAACGAATGCAGGGTAAGGGGGATTGTGAATGTAAGGGGTGGGCTACAGTTTTAAATACAATGGTCAGGATAAGTCTCATTGAGAAGACGATTTTTTTTTTTTTTTTTTTTTTTTTTGGCCAGGACACGCAGCTTGCGGGATCTTAGTTCCCCGACCAGGGATTGAACCCGTGCCCCCTGCAGTGGAAGCGCTGAGTCCTAACCACTGGACTGCCAGGAAATTCCCAAGAAGATGATTTTTGAGCAAAGACTTTAAGGAGTGAGGAAGACAGCCCTGTGGTTCCCTGAGTCAAGCGTGTGCCAGGTGGCCAGAACTGCCAGTGCAAAGACCCTGAGGTAGAGGAAGCTCAAAGAGGGCAGTATGGCTGGAGGGCAGAAAGGGAGGGAGAGAGCAGTAGAAGGTGACATCGGAGAGGTAGCAAGGGAGTTGACCAGACCACAGAAGGTAAGAACTTTAATGTTCTTTGGGTAAAATGTGGAGCCATGCAGGGTTTTGAGCAGAGGAGTGATATGATCTGACTAACGCTTTTAAAAGATTAGAAGGCTGTTTCACTAATCCTGGTAAGATACCATGGTAGCTCAGACCAGAGTGGTAGCAGCAGAGGTGGTGAGAAGTGGTCACATTCTGCATAATTTCTATATCAGGATTTTTCTGGTGGATTAACTGTTGGATGTGACAGAGAAGACTTGGGAACGGCTCCATGGTATTTGTCCTGGACATTTGGAAGGTTGAAGGTGCTATCAATGAGATTTGGAAGGAGCAGGTTTGGGGGAAGATCAGAAGTTCAGTTTTGGACATGATAGGTTTGAGATGGTTGTGAGATATGCTGGAGGATGTGTAGACACTTGCCTACGATGAGCCAGGAGTTCAGGAGAGAGGTCTATACTGGCAATAAAAGACAAAGGCTTTGTGGCAGGATGAGATCTCTAAGGGAGGGGTGCTGACAGAGAAGAGAGTCAAGATGGGGCACTTCAACTTTAAAAGATAGCCGAGAGGAGAAGGAAACAGCAAAAGAGCTGAAGCATTGACCAGGAAGGTAATTTCTTGCAAAGCAGGAGGGAGTAACTTCTCCACTGGCAGGAGGGAGACCATTGGCCAGGCTATCTTTACAGTTTGAAATGTGTGATTTGGGGTGATGTGATGTGATCCTTGTGTTTGGCTTGTGGTGGTTTCATGGGGGCTCTGGGGGTAGGGAGAGCAGCCTAGATTGTGTGTGTGTATGTGTGTGTGTGTGTGTGTGTGTGTGTGTGTTTTAGCATGTTTGGATTATGTGGCTAGGTGGGCCCACATGACCCAAGAGACAGAACCTTATGACCAGGGAAGCCCCCTGGGTAAGCCTGCAGGGGCATCTCCTTCCATTTAACAGAGGGGAAAACATTTTGTTTTTCATTTTGTCAGTTGAGAGCATTTTGAAAAATAATTTCGCAATCACTTGTGGCTTTGAAGCCTA
Organism: Globicephala melas; assembly: GCF_963455315.2. NCBI lineage: Eukaryota > Metazoa > Chordata > Mammalia > Artiodactyla > Delphinidae > Globicephala > Globicephala melas. The sequence continues at coordinate 23,811,194 of NC_083331.1, forward strand.
TGAGATAGAAATGGTCTACAAAAGCCTCTTCTGAATTCACTGTATCCAACTCTTCTTCAGGGAAGGGGTTTTTCTAAGGTGCCTATTGACTATTATGTGCTATTTCATCTTCTTTTGAAAATATTCCTTCCTCTTCATTAACGTATGCCCCCTTTATCATTTTGTTCTAAAAGGGAGAGAGCAGTAGAAGGTGCTCAAATTGAGAATTATGTCCCATCCCATTTAGAGAAATTTGTTCCCCAAACTGACTCAGCCCCGGTATCAGGACCCAAAGATTTCCTCTCCATGAAAAGTCCCCTTAATAGGAGCAGTTTAAAATTACTTGGTCCCACAAACATAGAGGATATTTTACTATAAATTAAGATACTATCCTTCAGGTTTTTCCTGGGGTTGAACTGTGCAAAAGAATATAAATTCTTATGTTTCCTCTTCTGTGTATTTAACAATCGTCATAAAGCAGCTATGTTGTGATTGGCCAGAACTAAGAGCTGGACAAATACTGACTCATTTTATCCTCTCAACAGTCTGTGAGGTAGGGACTGTTGTCATCATCACCATCCCCATTTTATAGATGAGGGAATGAATTACAGAGAGTCAGTTTACTTGCAAAGGACACACAGCGAGTTAGTGGCAGAGGTAGGATTCGAACCCAGCAGTTGGGCTCCAGAGCCCCTGTTTTTAATCACTTTTCTTTGTTATGCTCTGTGCCTCTTCGAGGAGTTTTCCGCCAAGTGAGCTGCTCTGTTTTCTTTGGGAAGATTAGAACATCCTATCTGGCACTTCTGAATCACCCTTCAAGTTCACAAAACAGCATCTGAAAAACGGGTGACCCACTCTGAAGATGATGTGGTGAGCCAATGAGACCACTGACCGTAAAACAACCAAACGAAGGGCCCCACAGATGGAATCACTCGGTCGCTTTCCTTTTATGAAGGTGGCAGATGTTCTCAGTGCTGCTAGGTACTGATTGTAGCTATTGGTAGTCTATGCACAATCAATCTAGAAGTGACTATTTTCATACGCTAAGGAATATGTCCATATAAAGGTTAAAAATGTTTAATCTAGGATAAACAATAAGGTCTTACTGTATTGCACAGGAAACTATATTCAATATCCTTGATAAACCATAATGGAAAAGAATATGAAAAAGAATATATATATATATATTAAACTGTGTCACTTTGCTGTACAGCAGAAATTAACACAACACTGTAAATCAACTATACTTCAAAAAATTTTTTTTCAAAAGAGAGATAAAAATGTCTAATCTATTTTTCTCAATTTGATTTTTTAAGTGAAAGACTCATTGCAAGCAACTGTGTTTGGATGTATTAGAAAACAGTGTTGATCAGAGGGTCGAGTCCCTAGTAAAGTCCTTCCTTTACACTCTGTCCAGCGTGATAGCAGCAGGAGCAAGTGTCTTGTTTCTGCAGATATTTGATTCTCATCCTTTAGCCAGCATTATAGCATCTCTCCTGGCTGAACCAGCTCCGCAGTGCCCGATTTCTCTGCAGATGTTCCTACGCACATCAAAGTCTGAGAAGTTTGCTTGTTAGATGCAGAGACTGGCTCAGCAGTCTGGGTAGTGCCTGAGAGTCTACATTTCTAACAGATCCTCAGGTGATGCTGGTCTGCCCAGCTCCATTTGAGCAGCAAAGCTGTGGTTCTCAACCTTGGCTGCTCTGCTGCAAATACTTGGGAAGCAGAAAAACACTACGGTGTAACGCCTGGGTTTTGTCTTCAGAGACTGATTTAATTCCTCTAGGGTGTGGCCTGGAAGGCAGGACTTTTCAAAGCTTCTTGGGTGAACTACTGTTCCGCCATATTTCAGACCCACTACTACAGTTGAAAGCAGTGGTCCTGGTCCAGCAGCATCAGCATCTCCAAACAACAGGTTAGAAATGCAAATTCTTGGGCCCCACTCCAGACCTGAATCAGAAACTCAGGGTGGGCCCAGCGTCTGTGTGGTAACAAGACTCCACACGATCTGACAATCATGCGAGTTTGAGAAACACAGGCTCATAGAATATATTTTCCATTTCTCTATCTTTCCCCTCATTTTCTCTCTCCACCCCCCTTCCTCTCTCCCCACTTCAACCCTCCAACTCCTATTTGCAAACTGTTTGAATTAGTAGTGCCGTGCCAAGATACATCGATAAAAGGTCAAGAGTTTGAGGATGTGTGTGGAGAAAGCAATCCAGTTGATGCCAAAAATGAAATATTTGGGTCACCTCAATAACGGGCAGTTGGTCAACTTTCAGTCTATTTAAGCATTGTGTACCCTCTACCAGAGTAAACCTGATGCGAGAAAATTTTGTAAATCCTTTAGTCATACAGATTCACATTTCTAGGTAAAACCAATAATGTCACACTGTAAGAAATGGAGGAGAAATAGGAATTGTCTTAGTACATGCTGCCGCCAGTTCCATCCATTAAAATGCTCGTGCTTTTAATGGATGCCAGGTAGATCTATTCAATCAGAATGTGCCTGAGCCCAGGGCAAAGCAGCACCACTGTCATTAAACCACCAGTGGGCCTCCAGGGTGATGTTCTCAAAGTCCATGCAACTAGGTCTTCACTTCTGTCTATTTTAACTCTTCATCCCTGAGACCGTCAGTCTCGGGACACTTGAATCTCACTGCCCTTCACATTGAGGAAGAGGTGAACATTCATGAGGGATAGGCTGGCTGGCTGCCCTGGCAGCTCAAGGAGGAAAAGCAGTTCCTGTTGGGGAGTTTCCAGTCCAGGAGGAGGAGGGGCACAGCACACAGAAAAGAAGGGAGACCTAACATGAACACATGGTCACCGGCAAGCTGTTTACTACTGGGGAGAGCCTCGCAGGCCTGGTCCCAGGGGGAAGAAGGATACATTTTACCTGGGTCTGCCTAAGGGCATTAATATTAGGCTTCTTTCTTTTTAAACTGTGGATGTACACCCCAAAGTAGGATTGCTGGATCATATGATAATTCTATTTTTAATTTTTTGAGGAACTACTGTACTGTTTTCCATAGCTGCTATAACATTTTACAGTCGGCCCTCCATATCTGTGGGTTTTGCCTCTTTGGATTCAACCAACCATGGATCAAAAATACTAGAAAAAAACTTCCAGAAATTTCCAATAAGCAAAACTTGAATTGGCTGCATTTACATTGTATTTACAACTATTGACATAGCATTTACGTCGTATTAGGTATTGTAAGTAATCTGGAGATGATTTAAAATATGTGGGAGGATGAGTGTAGGTTATATGTAAATAATATGCCTTTTTTTTTTTTTTTTTTTGCGGTACACGGGCCTCTCACTGTTGTGTCCTCCCCCGTTGCGGAGCACAGGCTCCGGACACGCAGGCTCAGCGGCCATGGCTCACGGGCCCCGGCAGGTGGACTCTCAACCGCTGCGCCACCAGGGAAACCCTATGCCATTTTATATAAGGAACTTGAGCATCTGCAGATTTTGGTCTCCTTGGGGCATCCTGGAACCAATTCCCACCAACAGTGCACAAGGGTTTCAGTTTCTCCACATCCTTGCCAATATTTGTTATTTTCTGGGTTTTTGATAGTAGCCATATGAGTATGAGGTGATATCTCACTGTGGTTTTTATTTGCATTTCCTTAATGATTAGTTGAGCATCTTTTCATATACTTGTTAGCCATTTGTAAATCTTCTTTGGAGAAATATCTATTCAGGGCCTTTGCCCATTTTCTTAATTGGGTTGCTTTCTTTCTTTTGTTGAGTTGTAGGAGTTCTCTATATATTCTGGATATTAACCCCTTTTCAGACCTACAATTTGCAAACATTTTCTCCCATTACTTAAGTTGCATTCTTGCTCTGTTAATTAGGTCCTTTGATACACAGAAGTTTAAATTTTTTATGCGGTCTAATTTATCTATTTTTACTTTTGTTGCCTGTACTTCTGGTATCACATCCAAGAAATCATTGCCAAATCCAATGAAGGTTTTCCCCTGTGTTTCCTTCTAAGAAGTTTATAGTTTTTGGTCTTACATTTAGGTATTTAAACAATTTTGAATTAATTTTTATATACAGTATAAGGTAAAGGCCCAACTTCATTCTTTTGCATGTGGATATCCAGTTTTTTCAACACCATTTGTTGAAAAGACTGTCCTCTCCCCCTTTGAACAGTCGTGGCACCCTTATCAAAAATTCTTGACTATATATGCCAGAGTTTGTTTCTGGGCTTTCTATCTATTGCAATGGACTACATGTATGTCTTTATGCCAGTATCACACTGTTTTGTTTATGGGAGCTTTGTAATAAGTTTTGAAATCAGGAAGTGTGAGACCTCCAGCTTTGTTCTTTTTCAAGATTTTTTTTGTCTAGTTGGGGTAATAGCAGGCAAACTTTTAAACCAAAATTCAGATTACTCCCATCTTATAACCTTCACATGACTTCCCATGATGTGTAAAATCTAAACTCCTTACCAGGAGGAACCAAAACTTCATCTCTCAGTATCCTTTCTTCGTCCATAGTGCTCCAGCCATGTTGACCTCTTTTTTGCTCTCCAGGCTGGTCCCTCTTCCCAAATGCTTTTTACTCACACATCCATCCAATTATTTATTCTGCACATACTTATTGAGATCCTACTATGTGTTGGGCTCTGTTATAGGCACTGGAGGTACAGCAGTTAATAAACACTCATGCTGAATCCCTTCTAACTTTTAGCTGAGAGGCCTTTCTCTAAAGTGGTTCTCCTTCTCCTCCCCGCCCCCCAGTCTCCAACCCTTTACTCTGCTTTACTGCATTCATAGATTTACCTTAATTCTTCATTTTGTTGACCTGTACATTATGTGTCTCCTGCACCAGACTTTAAGCTACAAAAATCAGAGACCCAGAAGACACTGGGTGGGGGAGTTGGGGGTGGCCCTCAATATATAGTTCTTGAAAGAATAAACTGAGCTTAGTTGATAATTTTCTGAGAGGACAGTACTGCTGTGTAGCAAGGGCTCTCTTTTAGAGGACAAAGTGGTCAGTCACCTTTCTGAGCCCTGGACATTGCTATAGATTGGGATGTCACCATATCAGCATTTAGAAGGTTAAACTTGTGCTAAACACAGAATAAAGTATTGTAGCTATAATTTCATGGTTAAAAGCAAACAATTTCTGAGGACCGTGAACTTGTTTTTTCTCCTCTTCTGATCTAATCCTTCCCAAAAGAAATAGGGAGATAAGAAACATAGCTTCTTGACATACAGATGGCCAACAGGCACATGAAAAGATGCTCAACATTGCTAATTATTAGAGAAATTTAAATCAAAACTACAATTAGATATCAACTCACACCAGTCAAAATGGCCATCATTAAAAAGTCTATAAATAACAAATGTTAGAGAGGGTGTGGAGCAAAGGGAACTCTCTTCCACTGTTGATGGGAATGTAAGCTGGTACAGCCACTATGGAAAACAGCATGGAAGTTCCTAAAAAAAACTAAAAATAGAGTTGCCATATGATCCAGCAATCCCATACCTGGGACATATATCCAGACAAAACTTAATTCAAAAACATATATGCACCCCTATGTTCATAGCAGTACTATTCACAGTAGCCAAGACATGGAAACAACTGAAATGTCCATTGACAGATGAATAGATAAGGAAGATGTGGTACATATATGCAAAGGAATACTACTCACCCATAAAAAAGAATGAAATAATGACATTTGCAGCAACATAGATGGACCTAGAGGTTATCATACTAAGTGAAGTAGCTCAGAAGGAAAAAGACAAATACCATATGATATCATTTATATGTGGAATCTAAAATATGACATAAATGAACTTATCTATGAAACAGAAACAGACTCACAGACATAGAGAACAGACTTGTGGTTGCCAAGGGGGAAGGGAGTGGGAGAGGCATGGAGTGGGAGTTTGGGATTAGCAGATGCAAACTAGTATATATAGAATGAATAAACGATAAGGTCCTACTGTATAGCACAAGGAACTATATTCACAATTCCTGTGATAAACCACAATGGAAAAGATTATAAAAAAGAATATATGTATATGTATAAGTGAATCACTTTGCTGTACAGAAGAAATTAACACAACATTGTAAATCAACTATACTTCGATTTAAAAAAAAGGAAATGTACCTTCTTGTGTCACCTGAGAGCAAGAATCCTACTTGCTCTGGTATGTTAGAAAGTGAAAGAAATTATTTCCTCTCAATAACTAGCTTGTACTTTTTCTACTTATGGATATGACTGACTGATTCAAAGTCATTGACTTAATGTAGAGAGTTGTTAGATTCCATTACTCTTCTGGATAAAAATGCTTTTAAAATATGAGTCAATCCAGGTTTAACCAAAAGGAAGAGGGACTGCTTCCCAAATCATCCCAGTTTTCAATGGTCATTTGATTAAATGTAGCCACTTATGTTACCGCTGCCCAAATTACAAATGTGCCTCTACCACATTTATGTCACCCAAGTATACTGATATTTGTGAGGCCTTTTCGCCACTTTCTTCCTTTGGGTTCGCAATCCAAAAGTATTTGCTCCCAGTCGATGAGTTTAATATGAATACATATTTGCAAGATTACATCATAGTCAACCACAAGGTAAATGGATGTGTCCATATTAAACCCCCCCCAGTGCCATACTATCACTTTACACCATTAAACTTGCCCAGATTACATTTCATATCTTTCCTGAATGTACGATCCTAAATTACTACTTCTTAAGCAAAATAAGAATGTCAGAATCGTTTGTCCTGTGTGAGAAAAATCATGTGAATTCTATTATTTTATCAGACTTTGTTTTCATTCAGTTTCAGTCTCCTGCGACACATTCAAGCTAAACTGTTTTTTAGTACGTTCTCCTGGCCTCTTACCCACGAAAGGATCAGATACTACAGTGATTATCTTGCAGAGCCTCATTCATTGTTTTTGGAAACAGGCCACAGATGAAGTAACAATAACCGCACGGACAAAATAAAAAAGCTAAACCAGCAATACGGTATTATGACAACAGATCATGTCTTGATTTGAAAAAGCAGAGGTGGTATTCTGGCTTTTCTGACATTGTATATACAATGTCATTTCCCTGGACATTCTGCTCCTATCTACCACCAATAAATCTTCATCCAAGAAAGATGGTTCAAAGTTTTCCCCAAGGATCTTCAGGAATGACTGAGTCTAGTTGACAATACATGAGAAATTTTATTTCAAAAGTAAATATTTCCATTACACTTCCTTAGGGGATACATGAGGTCAGGATATGTTATACAATTTTGCTTCATGGCATATAATCTGCTAATTTTCACCACGATTATTTCTCTTCAAAACATATTAGAGTCCTTGCCAGAATGTTCCCTACAAGATGGCTTAGAGTAACTAAAAATGAAAAGCAACCCGAGTGTCCGACACCAGGGGATTGGTTGAATACGACACGATGTACACATATCAGTGGATATGATGCAGCCATTAAAATGATGCTATAAAATATATTTATTAATGTGGAAAGATATTCATTTCATATTGTCTACTGAAGAGAACGTATTAATTAATAATTTATATTATGACAGATAGGAGAAATAGCATTATGGTTATAATATATAAAATTATGTATGTATTATAATGTAGGAGACATTATATTTTATAATGCGTTATTATACATTACATGTACATATTCTTTCTTTGGTAATGCTTTTCTGGACCTCAGATTATATCATGTTCTCCTATCAAATACTCTCCTAACATCCTGTACTTTCCTTTAATAGCACTTATCAGAATTGTAAATGAACGTTTCATTGCCTAGTTGTTGATTTTGTCTTTCCACCTGAATACAATCTGCTGGAGAGCAGGGGCATGCCCGTCTTATACACTGCTATATCTAACTTAATCTAGGTTTTGGTAAGTAGCTCAAAATCTATTTGTTGAATGAAAGTATTAGTGAGTGACTAATTAATATGCACAGAAGAAAATCTGGACATATATATATATATATATAAATGTTAACAATGGTTTCTCTGTGGACAGTGGGATTACAGGTGATTTTTCCTTTCTTAATTTTCTAATTTTCCTACAATGGTTATGTACTTTTTTAATAAAAATGACTTGATAGAATTTTAAAACTGGAAATTGTTTTAGTTGGCTTTTGCTGTGATAATGCTTCAATCAGTTCCAAAATATCAAGTGTTACAACAATATGTCTTCATTTCTTGCTCAGTGTCTGCAGGTCAGCTGTGGTAGCTCTCTTCCAGACTCCAGGTCAAGTTCAGGTCTTGTCCATTAGTCTTCTCCTACAGGGAAACAGGCAGAAGAATTAGTTCCTACTTGGACATACTGTTCTCATGGCAGAAGGACGAAGCACAAGAGGATGAACAGAAACACGTGACACCTTTTAAAACCTCTGCTCAGGATTCACACTATCCTCTATGCCCACCTTCTACTGGCCAAAACAAGTCACATAGCAAAGCCCAAAGACAATGGGGCCAGGATGTATATCTGCCTCTGTGAGGCATGGTCAGTCTTATGATAATGGGAAAAAATGTATTATTACAGAGAGCAAACAAAGCTTTGGGTCCCATAATCCAATCTATCACAATACTTAATACTTTCTAATAAATAAGGTCCATTTTACGCTAGCAAAGTCGAAGTCTAAAAGTCAGAATCACAAATAATACCAAGTTCTGAACACAAGGGCCGAATCCCTGAGCCAAAGAACAGCTTTTCAAAAACACGTATCTCGGGCTTCCCTGGTGGCGCAGTGGTTGAGAGTCCGCCTGCCGATGCAGGGGACACGGGTTCGTGCCCCAGTCCGGGAAGATCCCGCATGCCGCAGAGCGGCTGGGCCCGTGAGCCATGGCCACTGAGCCTGCGCGTCCGGAGCCTGTGCTCCACAACGGGAGAGGCCACAACAGTGAGAGGCCCGCGTACCGCAAAAAAACAAAAAAAACAAAATGAAAAAAACCACGTATGTCAGTAGAGATAACCAGTACAGCCTCAGAAGGTAAGGTTACCAATGTAGCAAAGAATATAAGCTGAAGCACTACATGGGTTGTTGTATGTGGAAATCGTTGCATTAATAACACTCAATGATTTACACCGGGTTCATATATCCCTGTAAACCAGTGATCCTCAACCAAAGGCAGTTTTGCCCCCCCGAGGTCACTGGCAATGTCCATAGACACGTTTGGTTGTCATGACTTGGGGGTATGGAGGCGGTTGTTACTGGTATCTGGTAGGTAGAAGCCAAGGATGCTGGTGAACATCCTACAATGCACAGGGCAGCCTCCACCACAAAGAATTATCCAGGACCAAATGCCATTAGCACTGTCCACAAGTTCTGCTGAAAACGGACTGTCTTGGTCAGTCCCCTCCCTCACTTAATTTGGGTTTGACCATGTGATTTGCCTTATCCAACATGATATTACCCACTATGACACAAGAGGTATGAAAAGTGAGTGCTCACTGGGGCTTGCTTGCTATCTCTTGCTGCATTTGGAATCCCAAGAACCATGCAAAGAAGCCTAGCCTTCTGGCTAACTGCTAGAGTCCCATGGCCCAGCTGCACCCATTGCCCCAGCCCACCGCCAGTCACATGAGTAAGGCCATCCAGAGTCAATTATCCCCTAGAGAACCCACCAGCTACTTGTGGTCATGTGAGTGAACCCAGGCAAACTTGTTAAAGGACTTCACAGCTGAGCGCAGCCCAAATTGACAAAACCATAGTAATATAAGCTAATGAATGATTATTGTTTTAAGCCATATGTTTGGGGAAAGCTTATTACATTGCACTTGGGATACAGGCTAAGGTGCTGCGACTGCTAAAGTCATTTTAAACTGTAAAACAATTAACTTGATCATATGCAGGTATCAGATGAGGTAGTTAGTTGGCAGCCAGAGAAATCAAGACAATTGCTTCAATGCTCCTTTTCCCTTTGCTGCTATGAGTCCATAACACAATTTGTATTACTTTGTAGGGGGCGTGGCGGGGGGGAGTTTATGTCTATCAAAGTGGAAGATAACATACATGTTTTCATAATGTAAATATTTCTTCCTAATTTCCCAATCACAATAATTTCCCAAGAAGATACTCCCGATATCTGGAAGCCTTCAAAGGAAAAGGTATTGCCTGACCGTAGCTTCTTGAATGCTTTGCCATCATTTTACCATTTTTATCATCTCTTTCATAAATTTTCTCCTGTATTTTCTTTTTTAATAAATGGATTTGTGATTTCTTTTTATTTATTTATTTTAAATTTCTTTTTATTTGTTTAATTTTGGCTGCGTTTGGTCTTCGTTCCTGCGCGCAGGCTCTCTCTAGTTGCGGTGAGTGGGAGCTACTCTTCCTTGCGGTGAGCGGACTTCTCATGTGGTGGCTTCCCTTTGCTGCAGAGCACGGGTTCTAGGGCGCATGGGCTTCAGTAGTTGTGGCGCACAGGCTCAGTAGTTGTGGCTTGCAGGCTCTAGAGCGTAGGCTCAGTAGTTGTGGCGCACGGGCTTAGTTGCTCCGCGGCGTGTGGGACCAGGGCTCGAACCCGTGTCCCCTGCATTGGCAGGCGGATTCTTAACCACTGTGCCACCAGGAAAGTCCTTCCCCTATATTTTCTAATCCACATTAAATTCTCCTGTGCCTGGGTACCAGATCATAGGACCTTATAGACCCAGGAAAGGGTTTAGCTTTAACTGATTAATATAGTCAACATGGTATAAAACTAGACAAAATATACGAATTAGAGTACATAAAAATGGAAATATGAATGACTTATAAACCTAGAAGCATGTGTTTCCTCCCTCCATGAAAAAAAGGAAATTAAAACTACACAGAGATACCAGTTTTCACTTACAGAATCCCATGTCTGATAACACAGCATTAATGAGAACAGAGAGGGGCAGGTCCCTCCTCCCTTTGCTGGAAGGAGTGTAAGTTCTTTTAACCCATGGGGAGAAAAATTTAGCAGATACTACAGAATTTTAAAAATGCACTACTTTCCTCCAGAAACAGTGTCTCCTGTTTCCAGATGCTCTTTCATTGCCCTTTTGTGCCGCAATCCTTTTGTTTCCCCTTTTGCTCAGAATGCACTCCCGCTGCTCCTGCTTGAGCGTCATCATTGCCTGACACAATCCCAGCCCATCTTTCCAGACTCAGCTCAAAAACATCATCTCCAGGGCTCCCCTGGTGGCGCAGTGGTTGAGAGTCCGCCTGCCGATGTAGGGGACACGGGTTCGTGCCCCGGTCCGGGAAGATCCCACGTGCCGCGGAGCGGCTGGGCCCGTGAGCCATGGCCGCTGAGCCTGCGCGTCCGGAGCCTGTGCTCCGCAACGGGAGAGTCCACAGCAGTGACAGGCGCGCGTACCGCAAAAACAAACAAACAAAAAAACCCCATCATCTCCAGATGGAGCATGACTGTCCCAGCAGAATAAATTTCTCTGGCTTCTGTATTCCCACAGTTCTGGATTGTTACCTCTGTAAGGGCACTTAGCTCTTCGCTTTGGGATTTATCCCTGAGCAACGACTCTGTCCAATGGACCAGGAGTTCCCCTAGGGCAGGACTCCTACTTCTTCCCCAATGCACCCCCAGGATCCAGGCCCTTGTCCAGCAGAAGGAGAATATGTGATTCATGTTTGTTGAGTGAATACATGAACTCTATTATACAGGTGAGGAAATCAAGGCTCAAAGAGATTAGCTAACTTAGTTAAGCTGCACACACATTGACTCATTTTCCTTTTAATTTGAGAAATACTTGCATACAAATTAAATCTGCTAAAATAAGAATAAGAGAGAATTAAAAATAAATTGAAAACAGGTAAAGGACTCAACTTATAAGTGATGAGCCAGGACCTGCAGCCAGGCTCTCTGAATATAAGCTCAGTGTTTTTCCACTGCCCCAGGCTCTTACCAAAAGTGGGAATATGTCATCTGTGTTGACTAGCAGAGATTTATTTCTTATTTCTTGTTTAGGTGACTTCAATCTTAAGGGTTGAACTATAGTACGCTGGGAGCAGCATGTTTTCCCACTAATATTTCGCTACAGACACAGCCATGAAATCTATGGCTTCTGTCCAATGAGCCCCTCCAGTCACCGCAATTGCACAATGAAGCAAATGTAATGTGTCAACAAAATGGCTCAGAACACAGAACGGAGCTGTAGCACTGACAGCCACAGGAAGCAGTGAGATACTAAGCGAGTGTGTCCCCCTGACAGCACTCTGAGCAAGCAGACCAGCGCGTTTATCTGGCGGCCACTTGGCTCCCAGAAAGCAGCTGGCCGACATGAGTTGGCAGTACTCCCTCGGGCCATGCTTATTCCTGGTGGCATCGGGCAGGATGCCAGGCATCACCCTCTGTATGTGAGACAACAGGGCAAGGTGCCCAGGGGTTAGAGACAAAAACATCTGTCGGAGTCGCCGAGTTGTTGGTTGCCTGAGTTCACCCACAGAGAAAGCCAGGGAGCCAACTGCCAAGACATTTCCAGGATGTGTCCTGTCCCTGTGAGGGACACTGCGAGCTCCAGAACCCGAGTCCAAAGGTCAGCCAACATGACAACAGATGCAAAAGCCTCCCTGTCAGCATCTGCCGGCAGACAAGGGTTGGGGACAGAGGCATATCCCCTCCTGACTCAGGCTAAGATGGAAAACGCCAGGTTTGACTCATTTCTAAATGACAGCCAAGCAACTGGAGGAAAAGTAAACAAAAAGTCCATCATAATTTCTTTTAATGTTGTCTTTTCAACAAGACACCAAGTAAGAGCTTGATGCCTTTTTTCCACAGAAAATACTGGTTCTGAGTGCAAAATTTCCTATTTTGTTTTCTTTTGTTGGTTTTGATGGACTTAGAACACTTCAGGGACACAAGAGTCCATAAAGGTCATCTCCACCAGTCCCCTGATGCACGCACGGAATGGCCTTGGTCTTTCTGCTGAGTTAGAATCTCCTCTTGGTTATAACAAGAGGAGTCAGATGGGGTGGGTGTCAGCTAAGACTAATTAGCTCACCTTCCTGGCAGGAACCTAAGCATCAGAATCATATTCCTCACTAGTGACCACCCAAGCTACTTTGCCATTTGGTGCACTGTTTTATTTTTCTTAGTCAGAATTTATTCCTATTTCTCATGATACCCATGCCTCAATTACGATCTGTGGGAATAACGTGATCATTTGGAGGATAAAAGCAATATGACCAACTTGTTTCCAAAATACATGAGGCATTGTCTTAGTCTGTTTGCACTGCTATAACAGAATACCACAGACTGGGTGGTTTATGAACTACAGAAATTCATTTCTCACAGTTCTGGAGGTTAAGTCCAAGATCAAGGCACCAGCAGATTCGATGTCTGGTGGGAACCCACTTCCTGGTTCATAGACGGCTGTCTTCTGGCTGTGTCTCCTTCGGCTGTGTTCTCAAATAGCAGAAGGGGCAAGGAAGTGCTCTGTGGTCTCTTTTATAAGAGCACTAATCCCATCCAGGAGAGCTCCACCCTCACGACCTCAGCACCTCCCAAAAGCCCCGCCTCTGAATACCATCTCATCAGGGATTAGATTTCAACATATGAATTTGGGGGAAACACAAACACCAGTGCATAGCAGGCACCATGCTGGGTACCAGGGCTATCATGCTGAATAAAAGCCAGCACTTTCCCTCAGAAAACAGTCTAGCTGGAGATCTTCATGCATCAAATCGATGCGCTCGGAATGTAGGGAAGGCGTAGAAGCTCTAGCGTGGTGACATTTAGAGGTGGTGGGGCAGACCCCATGACCACTCGGGCTTTCGAGAAAACCCAGCACTTGCCTTAGAGAACTCAGTGAAAACATTGTTTTAAATAACACATATCTTTAGCTGTTTATCTACTTTTAATCACTCACCTTAAGTCTGGCTAGAAATTCTTGAAGATTAAAAGGGTTAGCCATCACAATACAATAGCAGGGTTTACTCACTGGCTAATTAACCATTGTAAAGCTCCTCAAAGGAGGAGTACCATTTGCAAACAGCACCTCTGACGTAAGGAGCCATATCTGGATCGTAAGTCCGAGGCTGGCTGTAGCCTGTAAGGTTGGTTGCTGCAGGTGAAACCCTCACACTGGACTGTGTCCTTGTGATGGAAACCTAAAATGGGATTTAACTTGGTCAGTGTAACTTTTATTTTAATCATTCCCAGTTCAGTATCATTGGCATGATCTCTATATTATGCCATTCAGCACATCTTTTCCCCTTGTTCTTTCATCTGCGTAATTTAGAATTCATTTTCCTAATGAGCATTCAGCTGTATGAATCTCAGTAGCATCACTAAGATGGTAGACGCATCCTGAAAAATCCGCATGTAGTTGACGGAGACATTCCATTCAGAGCTAGTGAGTTTCACAGGAAGCTAGCTGTTGGGTTAAAAAAACACATAGGCCAAACATACAATGACATCAGGCCTCCTTCCCTGACGCCAGCTCCGTGTTTGATGTGGTGACATTCTGAAGCCATGTGATGCCAGTCTCAGTTGCAATGATTCACACTGTTAACCTTTGGAAATGCTGAACATACATGAATGACCCTAAATGCTACCCAGCTGTACAAGAAACACTATTTGTAAATAGTCTCTTCCCTGGTATAGTATTTGAACTTGAAGAAAGTTACTCAGCAATTTAGGCAGTTCAACAGTCCGTAAAGTAACTACGGTCACGACTTGCATGTGACTTTACCTTACCACTTTTGCTGCTATCGAACCGCAATCAGCATTTATCCTAAAATATCATTAGTCTCACATTCCTACTTAAAAAAAGAAGTGAATCAGAAGAAACAGCTTCAAGGTTTAAAGGCCCAGTACCCCCATCGTCCAGATGGAAGCAATCCTTAGAGGGTCCATACAACATAACATTTGAAGTCTCACACACTTTCCGATCATGAAACTACAGAGAAGGTTTGGAATAGGAGGTTGACACCATCCTGAAATCATGTGTTGTCTTTTCAGAATAAAATATGAGAACTGCTACTGGAGTTCTAATGCTGATTAGACTTGTAGCCCCTACGTTCAGAAAAGCCACATATGGTAGCATTTGTCTGGAAAATGATTTTCTGATATAGATTCAAAAGGAAAATGATTTTGCTAATACCTGTTTTACATTTTAACTCAAGTACAATAGAGAAATGAATGGCCATGCACCATGCAACACATAAGAGTGTTCAGTGAGTCATTTCAACAGAGACGGTGGTGGAGGGTCATTTGTAGTTTAATTCTTGTATGAACATTTCTAGGCCTAATTCCATAACAAGTGAGACAGTAAATAATTTACCCAAATTAGTTCTTTGTTGCATTTTCTCCACACATCTATTATTCTCGAAAGACCAATCAGCTTGATACTACATTCTTCCCACTTTGAGAAGCCTCTAATCCACAAGCTTCCTATAAGGTATTTTAATTTTAAGCATATAGTGATGTCCAGATGTCATCACAGCTGTATATCTCAATAGCCACCTGGTGCTGGCTGAGTGCTCCCTCTGTGTCAGCCATTACGCTCAGCGCTTTACAGACCAGATCTTTTAATCTCATTCCAGCCCCAATATTTTGTATATTATTGTACTGTATGTTATATTCAGTTGTGATTTGATTATTAGTCTCTTTTCCCAGATGATGGAGTCACAGAGATTTTAATAAGCATTCTGCAGCCCGACAGTAAGTATATGGCAGATTTGGGGATTGAGACCCAATTTTAAGTGGCTGTGAGATGTCCAAACATTGCACCCCTACCCTATGTGACCTCTTGGTAGCACTTTAACCACCCTCGCATGTCTTCTGGTACAAAAAGTACTATGTAACTCTCTTTAATTTGTCTCACTTTGGCCCAGAGATTGGGATGTGGTAGAAAAGAGGCCAGTTGCTCATTCGACAGATGACACTTTTAAATTGGGAAAGTTGAGTTAGTGCTGCTGCCATGGCAACTGACCAGGAGAATTTGCTGGTAGTTAAGAAGCTGCTGGGGTGAGAAAGAGATCCCCAAACGTTAGCAGGCTTGCTTAAATGAAGCAAGATATTTTAAAGTCACAAAGTTGAAGCTGCATCCTAATCACAGAGACTATTTTCAACATGTTTGATGTTTTAATGTAATTTGAATTTGATTAAATCACTGGTGGAGATAAATATATAGGTTACATGAAACTAAATAATCAGTGTGACTAAATTTTTAACTGGTGGGCTTTACTTTTGGGGTCAGAAACAAGACAGAAGAATCCAAAGGTAAATTAAATAACATTGAGATACAGGAAAAGGGTGCTGAAGTTCAAAGATAGCTAATTTATTTAGGGAAATAAGATCTTGAGAGAGCATTTTAATCAAGAGTCTTCCAGTTGCAGTGACAGAAATACAAACTGAGCTGACTTAACTTAAAAAACGGCTTTACCAGCTCATGTAACTGAAAAGGTGAGGAGGTAAGTCTGGCTCGTCAGAATGAGAAGGTTCACACATTATCCTCAGGAACCTGTTTCCCTTCACTTCCCAGGTCTGCTTTCCTTCGTACTGACTTCCTTCTCAGCCAGGTGGTTTCTCTGTAGCAGGGCACGTGATCCCCAGCCACTCCATCCCATCAGTTTAATAACCGTAACAGAAATAAAGTTCTTCTGAAGACTTCTGCAAAGATCTCAGGACAGGCTCCCCTTGGCTCACTTAGAGTCACATGTCTACCCCAGACCCACCAACACTGTAGGAGAGGAGGGAATTGTCTGACTCTGAACCTCGTCAGATAGCCACTTCTGGAATACTGGGGGACACTGGGAGAAGGAAAGGAAAATCAGGCTACTATTATCTAAGGAAGGAAGAAACCATATTTTCAGAAACAACAGATTCTAGGGTCAGGAAGAAAACCATTCTGAGGTAATAATTCAGTTTCTGCCAGATAACTGACTTTATTTCTTTGACATGTTTTAAGTTACATGTCTCCGATAAGTCTTTGAGCATCTCATACAGAGAATAACCACTCTGCAGAATTAGGCATAGAAATAGGGAGCACGATCCCTCCTCTACCCATGCCAAACATCCCCACCAGGTCCCTGCAATTCCACCATTAGAGTCTAATTCCTTTGCATCTTGAAAATGTTTCAGATTTTAAGACTCTTCTATTAAAATGCAAGTGCCCTTATAGAGAAGCTGTACCTTAAACCTTTACCAACTGTTTGAGGCTTTGAAATGGAGTGATAGGAGAGAGTGAGAGGGTGCTGAAAAGACAGGTTGAAACACATTGAAGAAAAACTGCCAACCACAAGTTCACTGACTGATGACTAGGGCAGCCATCTTTGAATCTGATGGCTGGTAACAATGGATACATACACTCATATGTATATATAATTTTTATTATAAATAACTGTTTTGGTACAAAAATAATACATGTTCATTTTAGAAAATTTGAAAGATGTAAATAAATGAAAAGAATATAAAAATCAACTGTTCCTCCCCAAAACCATAATCCCAGTCTAATTATGAGAAATTCCAACAATAGGGCATCCTACAAAATATCTGCCGGGACTCCTCGAAACTGACAAAGTCAATGAAAACCATGAATGTCTGAGAAACGGTTGCAGCCAGGAGGAACCCAGGAAGACATCATGACTAAATGTAACGCGGTCTCCTGAATAGGATCCTGGAACAGAAGAATAACATTCAATAAAAAATAAAGACATATGAACAAAATATGGACTATAGTTAATAATAATGCTTCAGCATTTGTTCATTAACTGTGACAAATGTAAGAGGTAATAACAGCTCATGTATACTCGTGTAAGTTGGTAATAATAGAGGAAAGTGGATGTGAGGTATATGGCAACTCTACTGTCTTCTCAATTTTCTGCAAATCTGAAATTGTTCTAAAACTAAAGTCTTTAATTTTTTTTTTTTTTTTTTTTTTTTTTTGCGGTACGCGGGCCTCTCACTGTTGTGGCCTCTCCCGCTGCGGAGCACAGGCTCCGGACGCGCAGGCTCAGCGGCCATGGCTCACGGGCCCAGCCGTTCCGCGGCATGTGGGATCTTCCCGGACCGGGGCACGAACCCGTGTCCCCTGCATCGGCAGGTGGACTCTCAACCACTGCGCCACCAGGGAAGCCCCTGTTTCCCATTTTTCAATACTAATAAACAACAGTTTAGGGTTTTGTCCTTCTGTTTTGTTTTACAAAATAGAGTCCTGTCACACATGGTATTTTACATACTGCTTAAGTCACTCACAGTACCTTGTAAATATTTCTCCAAGTCTGTGAACAGGAGCTACAACACTGAGCCCAAATCTGGACCCTCGTCAATAGCTGCATCTGTTAGCTAGCAGTCCTCAAAGTTCTTTTAAGTTGGGACTTTGTAAAAACCATGAAAGAATGTAGAATTACATCATGAATTAAGTACAGTTTATCAGATGAACTTAAGCATGAATTTATATTAAACAGCCCACAACCGGAATACTCATTTAATAAAGAAGTAACTGTCTTCTTAACTAGCAAGATCTCCCCGGTTAAGAGACGCAGGCAAGAGCCGGTTCTCTGCCCTGGTTCTGATTTTTTGTTGACCTACTTCTGAGGTCATCTGCTGGTCCCTGTTGTAGTCCATCTGTGCCTACAAACCACAATGAACATCATTAGATGGTATCAGGATTTACCTACAAATTTCAGAGAATTCCTAGCCTTTCTGCAATTACTCAAAGGTTGATTTTTTTTTTTTTAGCACAGAATCTTTATTTCCTTGGTTCTAACCATGTCTATTTTTATTTGCTACTTCCTTGGTTTTAACCACCCTATTTCCTTGGCTCTAACTGTGTCTGTTTTTATTCACCACTTTATAGATTCCAATTGTATAGTGAGATAAGCTACGTAGAGCACTCAGCATGGCACACGGTAATTACGCTGTAAGTGTTATTGGTTGGTATTCTCTATACAAATGCTGCAAACATAGAATCCACAGAATGACAGCTCTAAAAGGTCTCACTGTGGTAGGAGAAAGAGTGTTAAAGCTTCTCCTAGCTTTTGGCAGGAAAGGATCAATTTCTGGGCTGTGCAGTTCCTAAAAGACCTCCAACTTCTCTGCTTTGTAGACATCAGTTGCTCTGTATGTATTTTTCATGTATCACAATATCCCTCCCCAACAGTTATAATTACAGTTAAAAAGAAAACATTTTGCAGCCTCACCAGGTTCCTTCTGTGGAAGGTTAATCTGAAGGATATGCACGTTGTATTCGCCATCTGAACAGTAAACTGGGTTTCAGACTTACAGACATACAAGAAATGTGTACATCGATTACACAAGTTATATTCTAGTTGTGCCTTCCTTATCTGATTTGTGACCTGGGCATTACAAATCATTTGCAATATCCCTGTTTATACAACAATTTTGGAAAGATTGAGATAACAGTAATTAAGCTCTAGTGAGTAAAAAGCCTTCAGAAAAAGTACTGTAGTGTGGGCACCTCGCTTATTAACATAATGCTGATTTTGCCACTGTAGTATTTAAATATAAAAAGGGTAGGGCTTCCCTGGTGGCTCAGTGGTTAAGAGTCCGCCTGCCAATGCAGGGGACACGGGTTCGTGTCCCGGTCCCGGAAGATCCCACATGCCGTGAAGCGGCTGGGCCCGTGAGCCATGGCTGCTGAGCCTGTGCATCCGGAGCCTGTGCTCCGCAACGGGAGAGGCCACAACAGTGAGAGGCCCGCGTACCACAAAAAAAAAAAAAAAAAAAGGCTCTGTTTGCACAGTTTGCTATTTCTCAAACCCTGTGTTTAAGTTTTTTTTTTTTTAAACAACTATTCCTATTTCCATTTATTGTTTATTTGCTACCAACCAATCCTCAGACATGGCTATCTGTGTTTCTTCAGCCACCCCATTTGGCAGTCAGCCCATTTGGACTCCAATCTCTGTGGGTTATTAGTTCCTTAAGCACTTGGTCCTACCTGAGTTCTCCTCCTGTTTCTAGCATGCTCTCTATTCTTTCTGGGACAGACGTCATACAAATCTCCATTTCGCATCTGATTAAACAACATGGCAGAGCCATATCGTCTGCTCACGCCTTGGGGTGAGTGAGTGGCCTCCACCCTGCGGGAATCCACTGCCCACTGGGTTCTTAGAGGCCCCCAGGGAGATGCTGGCTGGGCCTGCTCTGGCTCTGCTCCTTCACACGAAAGAGGTCCCAGAGCAAACTGGGAAAACAGACAAAGTCGATCCTGGGTCCACTAGGGTGACTCCTGACTGCTTACATCCATCAGTGCTCCTCTGGACAGCACAAGATTTTACTGTTCTCCCTTCTTAGAATTTAGTGTTCCCATAGTCTCATCCTGCAGCCTTGACCTGACCAATTCATGCTAATGTGTGAATGAAAAGGGACCTATTATCCTACTCAGTAAAGAGAGCTGCACCTTAACAAAAGCCTTCTGGAGCTAATGTTGGAACCCAAAGGAAAACCTCTAAAAAGAAGCGATTTTCTAACTCTAAGAAGACTGTTGGAGGATAGGTGTTTGAGGCAAATAAAGCTCTCAGCACCTCTGAAATTATAGGAGGTAAGCAGTTCTTTATTCTTCCTTAGGGCAGGCGAGTCCTTACAAAGCAGATATGTCATTGTAGGAAGTGTCACTAGATGCAAAGTGGGGGAACCTGGGGAGAGTTAATCTTATGCACATTAAGCTGAAGGGAGAGATAATCAGTAAGTAGCTAATTTATTGCTTTTGCCTTGGAAGAAAGAAAGGGGATGAACATTTACTGAAACTCAACCACGGGCTAGCCTCGTACTAAGATCTTCATATGCACCATCTCATTCATCCTAGGAATAGCTACTGTTTAGTAAGTGCTTGCTTTGTATCATATCCTGGAGTAAGAGTTTGAAATATATTACTTAGTTGAATCCTCCTAATAAGCATATAAATAATCCTATACTTTCCTAAAATACTATGTAAGTATTATTCTCTCTCCTTTTTCCAGCCGGGAAGCAAGAGTTGGGGAGTCAACTTAGTACCACGCAGCTAGTCAGTGACAGAGTAGGAGTCAGACTTTGATCTAACTCCAAATTCTGTGCTCTTAACATAGCCCTTTAAGATAATTGTATGGTCCCATTCTTCAGATAAGGAAACTGAGATCAGAGAAATTAAGTAACTTGCTCTGTGTCTCAGAGCCAGTCAGGGATGCACCCAGCTTCTTCAAACCCAAGTCTACCGGAACATAAAGCCCATGTGCTCCCTCCTGCGGACCCTTGGCGGGAGCTGAAGAGATACTATCCTCCCAAAGACCTTTGTGTAAGTACATGGGTAATTCCAATATAAATAATGTGGGTGAAAAATAAAAAAATATGTACAGAAAGCACAATGACCCGTCGTTAAAATAAAAACTGATCTAAATGTCTGGGGTCTCATTTCTGTGAATAATATAGTATGCTGATCCCTGAATGTCTTTCTCTCAATTTCACTGTCACCACACTTCAGGGTAGGATGAGGAAAGACTCGGGTGTTGAAGGAGGGCTCTGACTATATTTGCTACAGGTAATTGCTCATGTTGTTTATTCTGATGAAATAAAGGACAGTAGGAGTGAGGAAGGTAGAAATGAGAGACAAGCAAATGTTGAAATGAATGAAAAGCCACGTCTAGGGGGCGTCAGTACAACATTTTTCTAGAGGATGAGGTTGGCGAGGGTGGGAGGGAGGTGGACAATTGAGGAAAGAATAAACTTGAGAGGGAGTTGGAGAAGAGATGGAGAAACAGATCAGAGACAGAAACAGGCTTCCAACAACTCTGTCACAGGAGGAAACACCAGCAAGGGTTTATCTCTTTTTCTTTAATGTCTTTATTTTTTTCTTTATTTTTTTATTGGGGTATAGTTGTTTTACAATGTTGTGTTAGTTTCTACTGTACAGTCAAGTGAAGTAGAGTTCCCTGCACTACACAGCAGGTTCTTATTAGTTACCTATTTTATACATATTAGTGTATATATGTCAATCCCATCTCCCAATTCATCACACCACCCTCCCTGCTACTTTCCCCCCTTGGTGTCCATATGTTTGTTCTCTACATCTCTGTCTCTATCTCTGCCTTGCAAACCGGTTCATCTGTACCATTTTTCTAGAGTCCACATATATGCGTTAATATACGATATTTGTTTTTCTCTTTCTGACTTACTTCACTCTGTATAACAGTTTCTAGGTCCATCCATGTCTCTACAAATGACCCAATTTCTTTCCTTTTTATGGCTGAGTAATAGTCCATTGTATATATATGTACCACATCTTCTTTATCCATTTGTCTGTTGATGGACGCTTAGGTTGCTTCCATGACCTGGCTATTGTAAACAGTGCTGCAATGAACATTGTGGTGCATGTGTCTTTTTGAATTATGGTTCTCTCTGGGTATATGCCCAGTAGTGGGATTGGGTTTATCTCTTTCTCCAGAGGTTTCACTGGGGAGCTGCTGATTCTCTGTTCTCTCTGAGGGTGGCTGGTGACCTTGGCCTGTACTTCCTGGGGTTGAATTCATGACTTCATTTGCCTGATCCCCCTCCGCCTCTGTAACCTAGGCTGGGAGCATGTAGGTACCAGCAGAGCCTCCGTGAATTCAGCACAGATGTTTATGGGAATGGCCATGTTGGGGGAAAGGTGATGGCCAGGGGAAAGAGGATTGGTCTGGGGACCAATAGACCTAGTTCCAATCTCAGCTCTAACACTGAAAATTGAACTCTGCACTTCCTTGGTTTCCCTAATTGTAACATGGGCATATTGTGCCAGCTTCCTAAGGTTGGAGAAGTAAATGTGGAAAAGTACATGAAACCATCTCATACAACACCTGGCATGTGGGACATTTACGCTCCTTCATCCTGTGTAGGGCATTTTCATAAGAGGATATCAATTCTCCCCACCTTGGCTTTAAATTATGACTAATTGTTTAACCTCCTCCCATAGGGTTTAGGCAAAAACTAGAGTCCTCTTCAGAATCCATATCAAATTATTTTTCATATTTTCATGATTCCAAATCTTAAACTTTTAATCATGGTTTTGATTTGGAGAAACATCCCAAAATCATTCGGCACAAAACCTGGTAGATAAATGATAATTTTTTGTTTGTTTAAAAATACAGATTGAAGGAAAACAGGAAGGAAGGGAGGGGATGGGTGGAAGGGAAGGAAAGAGGAAGACAAAAAAAATGCCCTGAGCACCTGACTTTCTTGGGTGACTCAACTGACATAATATTTGTCCAAGAAGGACTTTCTAAAGACGGCTTCAGCAGTGACAGCAATTTGGGATAAGAACCTACTTGGAAGGGGACAAGAGGACAATATTTATTTGGATATGAATGTCCTTTAGTATTTGAATTTTTTAAAAAAGGTGTGCAGTCACACCTTGGAATCTTCCGCAAATAGGACCAAGTGATGGGGTGGGATCACGTAGAATCCCCCATTCTCCCTTCTCAGAGACCCTATTGGGTCACGCAGTCACCTGGTTACGTGGCCCTAGTCGGCGTTCTACATGCCTCTGCAAGGGTAAGATATAGACTGCGGCATGCTTATCTCTATTGTTTTCTCTGGGTTCACAAGATATCTTGAGAAATAGCACAGAAACACCACTCTGAAAAATGAAGTAAGAAAAGCAGATTCAAATGCTGGTTATATGTGCAACACTTGGCATCGCTTAACCTCTCTGAGCCTTAGTTTCCCCAGCTCTTCATCTGTAAAATAACTGGATTGATTTTAAGGATCTTTTGGACTCCCCCATTTTGTGGTTTCTGCCGCTTTCCTTTCTCCGCAGAGAAGCAACGTGACTTCCACCGACCCATAGATGCAAAGGTGGATTTCCCAGGAAGTAATGAAGCTTTAGATTCAGGGCCACTTACCTGCACAGGGCCCTTCTTGGGTCTTGGGACGAGAGGCTGTGTTCACATGATCACATCTTTTGGTAAAATTTGCCAAAGTAGATACTCTTATATTCCTTTTCTTAAAGAGGACCCTCAAGATCGTTTAAAGCCCAAACTTCACAAAATCTCGATTTGTGTTGTACAGAGGATGTATTTCTTGACAAACCCACTAATAAAATTCAGAGTTCATGAAGAGCAGACAAAACCATCGAGTGATCAAGAAAAGTCCAGAAGCTCGTTTAAAAAGCAACCACTTCCGACTTCCCGCACTTCTCATCTCCCATTCAGCTTGTTCTGCTTTTTCAGAGCAAGAGGCTGAGACCTTGAACAGTGCAATGGCTGATGCAAATTTACAACCTGTATTGAAGTTATAAAAGACACTCCTGATAATAGGGTACTGTTCTCTGCCCCAGTAACAGGGGCACCCAAAACCCCGAAAACATGTGGTGATCTACTTTACGAATAAGAAATCGCAAATGGGGCAGAACCACCAATGAAACGGGATAGAGCCCGTTGCCATCCCTAGAAGGCCCGTTTTCACATTCACTTCATGTTTTTTTACATCATTTAAAATAGAGTAGCTGGTGGCTGTTTTTCAAGCATGGCAGAGATTATTTTTACTTTCAATTACACTCACCAAAATAGCAACTACTGTGCTGGGAATAGAGAATGGGCCAGCATTTATTTAACTGGTTTTCAAGATAGTGTCAGTCTTCATTTAAGAAAATGTTTTTCTTTTTAATGATTTCTCCCAGTTGCTTTATGCTCCCTGGGACTTGCTTTCCTAGATGACATCTTCAAATCCTATGCGTGTGGCTTGCTTTTGGGGTTCAACTAGCTATAGGCGTTCTGGCAGATCCTCACAAGCAACCTCAAGGTTCTTGGAGTTTGCACCGAGGTCCTTGCACTGTCTGAAGTGACCACACTCTGTCAGGCTGCACCCAGTCTGTTTTCCAGCCCCTCTCCTCAGGGAGAGCATCAGGGATGGGGCATTCCATTCCCAGAGGAGCCCGTCGCCACTTGATTACTAAACAGCCCTTCGGGTCCAGCTGCGGGGCAGCCAGGAGAAGCATCCTTGGGGGATAAACTACACACAAACATATTTATTCAACTTGTTGGGAATGTGAGCTACTAAGTGATATTTCACAAGCCACTTATGCAATGGTCAGCCTACTTCCCGAAACTTATCTTGCTGGCTGTGCGGGTAGGAGAGATATATCAAGGAATTTTTTCTAAACCAGTGGTAATTATACAAGTATTAAATGCTACATTCCTTTGTCCTTGCAAATTGTTTCTTTCCCCAATTTGTCTCCTATGGTGTCTCTGGCCCCTTGCTCTGCCCCTATCCATATCCAATATTGTTCTCTAGAGACATTAGTTGTCAAATGCACTTAGCATTCAATCAAAAAAATATTTATCAAGTGCTTACTGTGTGCCAACACCGGGTTTTGCTCTGGGGTGGGGGGGCAAAAATGAAGAAGAAACCGTTTCTGCCCTCATTGAACCCAGTGGGAGCACTGGAGGCGTACAGCAGAGCACACAAGTGCATTGTAGTAAGTGTTGTGATGGGCAGCAAGCTTCACTGGTGGGACGTCTACATCTGAATCTGTGCAAGTGCTTTTAGGGGCTGCCTGGGAGGAATGTGCAGTGGAGATCTCCAGTGATCCAAATATTTCACTTGAAAAAAATGTTCTACTGCTTTTAACACAATTAATATCTGGTGTACTGGTTTTCCATTGCTGCCACGAAAAATTACCACAAACTTAGCAGCTTAAAACAACATTCGTGGGCTTCCCTGGTGGCGCAACGGTTGAGAGTCCGCCTGCCGATGCAGGGGACACGGGTTTGTGCTCCGGTCTGGGAAGATCCCACATGCCGCGGAGCGGCGGGGCCCGTGAGCCACGCGCTGAGCCTGCGCGTCCGGAGCCTGTGCTCCACAGCGGGAGAGGCCACACCAGTGAGAGGCCCGCGTACCGCAAAACAAAACAAAAACAACATTCGTTTATCATGACACAGTTCTGTAGGGAAGAAGTCCAGCTGGCTTGGTCAGATGCTTTGCTTAAGGTCTCACAAGGTCAAAGTCTAGGCTTGGGCTCTCTTACCTGGAGAATGTGTTTCCAGGCTCATTCGGGCTTTTGGCAGAGTTTCTTTCCTACTCATAGTTCCCATGTGGCCCCCTCTATCTTCAAGCCAGTAATCGTGAATTAAGTCCTTCTCCTAATTTGAACCTCTTTGACTTCCTCTTCTGCTTTCAAGGGTTCATGTGATTACTTGGATCCACCTGGATAATCCAGGATTTACCTTACTTTAAGTCAGCTGATTAGTAACCTTAATAACATCTGCAAAGTCCCTTTTGCCTCATAACAATATAACCACAGTACTAATACCAGGGACAGAGATCATGGGAGGCCAAAATTCTACCCACTTCAGTCTACCCCCAGCTCCCGGGATCCATATCTATATCACACACAAAATACATTCACTCCATCCTAAGGTCTCCAAAAGTTTCATCCATTACAGCATAAAATCCCACCTAAATCTCATCAGTCCAGAAGTGCCAGATCTCATCATCTAAGTCATCTAAATCAGGTACAAATGAGGCTTTGGCTATACTCCATGAAGTAAAACTTGGGAGGCACAATTTTTCTCCATCTGTGAACCTGTGAAACTAAAGAAACAAATCATGCTATCCGACATACAAAGATAGGACAGGCATAGGATAACAGTTAGAGACATTCCAGCTCAAAAAAAGGAAAAAAATGTGGCAGAGGGGGAGGTAAAAAGAAGTCACTAGTGCAAAGCAGTATTAAAATCCAGCCAGACAAACAAATGTATGGATACCAAGGGGGAAAGGGGGGGGTGGGAGGAATTGGGAGATTGGGGTTGACACATATACACTATTGATACTATGTATAGAATAGACAACTAATGAGAACATACTGTATAGCACAGGGAACTCTATTTAATGCACTGGTGACCTGAATGGGAAAGAAGTCCGAAAAGGAGGGGACATATATATATGGCTGATCCATTTTGCCATGCAGTAGAAGCTAACACAACATTGTAAAGCAGCTATACTCCAATAAAAATTAATTTTAAAAAATGAAAGAAGATAAAAATGTCAAAGACAAGGAAAAAAAATCCATCCAAACTCTACTAGGCTTCAACGCCTGGAAATAATTCTCTGTGGCTCTCAGTTCTGCCTTCTGAGTCACTAGGTAAATTGAAATAGCACTAATTATACTCCAGGCACTGTGCTGTGGGTTTTATGTATATTGACTTATTTAATTCTCCAGCTGCCCTATGAAGTATAATACATTGCAATTAAGTATCCTTGTTTTACAGACAAGGACTCTAAGTATATATGGGTACAGAGCTTGCCAAGGTCATACAGTTGGGCAGTGAAGATCTGGACTCAGACCCAGGCAGTCTGGCTTCAAGGCTGTTAAACTACACTCTACTCTCTGGAAAAATAAGTAATAATTTTAAACCACTGAGTTCTGCTCAGGAAGGAAGGAATTTGGAAAATATTCCAGGCTTTGTCCATTACACAACACTATTTTCTCTGAGACATGGGTGTAGGCTTATATGTCCATGTGCAGGGCCAGCTTCAGAACAGGGGATTAAGAGAACACCTGGCATCTCTGTGGTGGGATATAGAGGTGAGAGTGTTAAGGGAAAACCCAAGTCTTGGACCACTTACATGCAGGACTCTTCTCTAAAAACAATATGTAACATGAGCTTATATGTGAATTCCTCCTACTTCAACGTAATCTGTCCCCTTCTTTCAAGAAAAGATCATAACTCTTCATGTACATAAAGACAATTATTTTCCAGTCATCCTTTAGTCTTTGCCCTTGATAGAGGAACGCACTGGTTTAATACTTCCTCATGGGGAGGTGGCATCTCACTGTGGTTAGGTATGGTGCCTCAGAGGTTGGACTATCTGAATTTGAATGCTGGTCCACCACTTCAGAGCTCCTGAATCCCAGATTACTAAGTTAACTTCTCCGAGACTCATTTGTAATATGGGGAGCATATCAGCACCTATCTCATAGAGATTTTGTGACTATTAAGTGCATATAAGCTCTATGTGCTTGGGATCTGGTAAGTCCTCAATAAATCTTAGTTACCATGATTTTCCTATTTAAAAACTTTTCCTTGTTTTTATTTTGCATCTTTTCTAATTCCTTCCATGCTATAATATAGATACAATTCTATGCTTAAAAGAGCTGCATGGTACACAGCTGGTATTGTGGGAGGCATCTCCACTGTGGCCATGTGTGTGCCCAGTGAGAAGTTTTTGAACATGGGAGCACCCCTGGACGTGGGTCTGGGTGTCGTCTTTGTGTCCTCACTACGATCTATGTTTCTTCCATCTACCACTGTGGCTGGTGCCACTCTGTACTCAGTGGCAATTTATGGTGGAGTAGTTCTTTTCAGCATGTTTCTTCTGTATGATACACAGAAAGTAATCAAACACACAGAAGTAGTACCAGTGTATGGAGTTCAAAAATACGATCCCATCAATTCGATGCTGGGAATCTGCATGGATACATTAAACATATTTATGTGAGTTGCCAGTATTCTAGCAACTGGGGGCAACAGAAAGAAATGAAGTGACTCAGCTTCTGACTTCCTTAATACATCAGATATCTGGCTTGTTTAATAGGGGCAGATATTCTTTAAATAGTTTGTGCAAGCAACTTTCGTTGAAGTTTAGAAGTTAAGAACTTGTCAACAAGTTTCAGGTGTTCCAGTAATGTGATTCTTCAAGTCTGCTTTTTCTTCTGGAGAATAGATTCAGTAGTTCTCTTCCAAAAAAATAAAAAACAGAATTATTCTATTTTATTTTATTATTTGAAATAGGTGTGGTGTAGAAACTTTTCCTTAGGAAAATATTTTCTATAAAGTAATTCATTCCTCATTCTAATAATAATCTGGAATGAAACATCAGGAGTTGTTCTTAAATTTTACATTTTCAACTGAATATTCATTTTCATACAAACCAGTTTCATTTTGGCTTTTCAGGAATAATTCATTGACACATAATATCTTGCAAATATCTTTCTCTTATTTTGGTAGCCTGTCAGTTTTTCCCAATATTTTGTAGAATTTTTGTTCCAACCCTAAATAGGAAGTTGGCAGTTAACCCTAACACAACGGACAGTCAAAATACTTGAAAGTTCAATCACAAGAAAGAAGTCTGTGACAGAATCAAAAGTTCTGAATTGTATACCCTACACCCTTTAGGATGGCTACTATAAATAAAAACATCAAGAACAGAAAATAACAAGTGTTGGCAAGGATATGGAGACATTGGAACCCTTGTGCACTATTAAGAGGATTGTAAAGTGGTGCAACCGCCATGGGAAACATTACGGAGGTACCTCAAAAAAAAAAAAAAGAACTATCATGTAATCCAGCAATCCCATTTCTAGGCAAATATACAAAAGAATTGAAAGCAGGATCTCAAAGAGATATTTACATACCCATCTCTCTATAACAGCACTATTCATGATAGCCAAGGTGTGGAAGCAATCCAAACGTCCATTGACTGATGATTAGATAAACAAAAGATAGTATATACAGATAATGAAATAATATTCAATCTTAAAAAGGAAATCCTGACATATGCCACAACGTGAAACCTTGAGGATGCTATGCTCAGTGAAAGAAACCAGTTACAAAAAAGACAAATACTGGATGATTCCACTTATATGAGTTATTTAAAGTATGAGGGGCTAGGGGAAGGGGACAAAAGAGAATTGTTTAATGGGTATAGAGTTTCTCTTCTGCTAGACACAGAAACTTGCAAACAAAATTGTGGATATCTGTATCACAACAATGTGAATATATTTGATGCTACTGAACCACACACTTAAAAATGGTTAAGATGGTAAAGTTCATGTCATATATTTTTTACTACAATTTTTACAAAAGGAGTAGAATGTACAACACCAAGAGTAAATCCTGATGTAAACCATGTATTTGAGTGAGGATGATGTGTCAACGTAGGTTCATCTACTGTAAAAAATGTACCACTCTGATGGGGGATATTGATAGTTGGGGGAGGCTGGAGGAGTGGCAGGGGTTATATGGGAACTCTCTGTACTTTCTGATCAATTTTTCTGTAAACCTAAAATTGCCCTAAAAAAATCGATATATTTCTTTTTAAGTTCTGATTTCTCGGCTGCTTAAACATTCTAAACATCCAATGATACTTTCAGAAGGACTTAGCTTGGTGTATCACAGGTGAGGACATCAGTGGATGGTCTCAAAGGCATCATCAGTGTGTTGTAACACAAGCTATAACCTATGATTAATTATATTCCTTTGGAATAGGCAACACTCCCTGTTTCTTCATCGGCAATGTAAGTGGTCACATTGAGTATAGGCCTTATATGTGATTTTCACTGAGTAAAAAGTTGTAAAATAGATGACTTAACTTGGGGATTTGTGTTTGTGATTCATGCTTACATAATACTTACCAGATTCACAGTTTAGAGATGCAACAGAAGTGACTGTTTCTATGAAACACCACTCAGTTATAACTTGAATTTTCATGTGTAATACCTAAAAGTAATTCAGTTGTCCTTATTTAAAAATACTACAGTCATAAAATGTCTCTATAAATTTTTTGAAAGATAGAAATTATACAAAGTATGTTTTCCAATCACAATGGAATAAAACTAGAAATCAATAGCATAAGGAAAACTAGAAAATTCACAGATATGTGGACTTGAAAAACACACTCTTAAACAACCAATGGATCAAAGAAGTCACACGGAAAATTAGAAAATACCTTGAGACAAATGAAAATAAACTTATGAAATGCAGAAAAGCAGTGCGAAGAGGGAATTTTATAGCTATAAATGCACACATTAAAAAGGAAGAAAGACCTTGGGGCTTCCCTGGTGGTGCAGTGGTTGAGAGTCTGCCTGCCGATATAGGCGTTCGTGCCTCAGTCCAGTAAGATCCCACAAGCTGCGGAGCGGCTAGGCCCGTGAGCCATGGCCACTGAGCCGGCGCGTCCGGAGCCTGTGCTCTGCAACAGGAGAGGCCACAACAGTGAGAGGCCCACGTACTGCAAAAAAATAAATAAATAAATAAAAATTAAAGAAAGAAAGATCTTAAATTACTAAAATTAACAAACTAACTGTATACCTCAACAAACTAGAAAAAGAAGAACTAACTAAATCTAAAGCTAGAAGAAGGAAGGAGATAATAAAGATTAGAGAAGAGATAATGAAATAGAGAATAGAAAAAAACAATAGCGCAACAAAAATAAAGCAATAGAAACTGAGTTTTTGTTGGTTTGTTTGGTTTTTGATGCACTGAGTGGCTTGTGGGATCTTAGTTCCCTGACTAGGGATTGAACCCATGCCCCCTGCAGTGGAAGCGTGGAGTCCCAACTACTGGACTGCCAGGGAATTCCTAGAAACTGAGTTTTTTTAAAAAGGTAAGCAAAATAGACAAAACCTTAGCTAGATTAACTAATAAAAAAAAAGATTCTACTAAAATTAGAAATTATAGAGAGGACCTTACAACTAATGCCACAGAAATAAAAAGAGTTATAAGAGATTACTATGAACAATTGTATGTCAACAAATTGGATAACCTAGAAGAAATATTTAAATTCCTAGAAACACACAACCTATCAAGATTGAATCATGAAGAAATAGAAAATCTTCACAAACCAATAACTAGTAGAGATTGAATCAGTAATCATAAATCTCCCAACAAAGGAAAGCCAGGACCAGATGGTTTCACTAGAGAATTCTACCAAACATTCGAAAAAGAATTAACACCAATCCTCCTCAAACTCTTCCAAAAAATTTGAAGAATAGGGAACACTTCCAAGCTCATTCCAGAATTACCCTAATATCAAAGCCCGGCAAAGACACTACAAGAAAACTACAAACCAATATTTCTGATGAATGTTGGTGCAAAAATCCTTAATAAAATTCTAGTAAACAGAATTCAACAGCATATCAAAGGATTATATGTCATGATTGGGTGTAATATATTCTGGGAATTCAAGGATGCTTCTACATACAAAAAGCAATCAATATGTTACACCACATTAACAGAATGAAGGATAAAAACCACATGATCATCTCAACAGATGCAGAAGAATCATGAGCTGGGGGAGGAATCAATGACTCCATTATGGATTTGTCCTTCATTTTCAAAAGCTATAGATGGTCCAGGCATCAAGCTTGGCAAAGACAAAAGCTCCCCAAGTGAGCTTGAGAAAAAGAGATAATGGAGTTCTTGTCCCATAAGGGGGTCAGAAGGATAGGAGGAGAAACAGGAAAGAATGTAGATGGAAATAAGTTTTGATACATGGAGGTTTCACAGGCATAAAGGGGATTTCCACAGAAACAGCCCATGGATTCTAAGGCAAGAGTTAAACAATCAACGAAGCCCCTCTCACCCTTTTTATCTAATGTTCAATTCCAGAGAGACTCAAGTTATCAGAGAGCATCCATTAGGAGTGAACTCTTTTGCATTAAAACTACGTCCTAATGGAATCAAGAGAAGGAAGAAGATGCTTTAGCATACAGAGAATATTAATCATCCAAGAAACCCTAAAATTTCTATAAATGATACCTAGAATATATTACAATATCTACTGAATAGTTATTAAGTACTGTGATAAAACTGTATGCTAAGTGCATTTCATTTATTAACTCATTTAGCTTTCACAGTGAGAGAGGTACTGCGTAAAGCAACCCCAAATAAAGAAATGAATGCTTGGAAGGGTCAAGTGATTTATCCCATAACATATAGCTAAGAGGCAGAGTCAGGATTTGAACCGAGGTCTGTCTGATTCCAAAGCTTGAGAGCAGAGCCACTGTGCTGTCACCATGACTTTGCAGTTCAGATCGTGGCTCTTGGGCTGTCCTTATCACCGTTCTGAGGAAATCAGTACAGAGCCACCTTGGGTAACGCTGGGTTGAGAATAGGCTATTTCCTGCCACAAGGATGAACCTTCTTCAACTGCATTACACAGGGAGATCAGCTCAGTGCTTTGGGACCACCTAGAGGGGTGGGATGGAGGGGTGGGATAGGGAGGGTGGGAGTGAGATGTAAGAGGGAGGAGATATGGAGATATATGTATATGTATAGCTGATTCACTTTGTTATACAGCGGAAACTAACACACCATTGTAAAGCAATAAAGACATTAAAAAATAAAATTAAATAAATAAAAAATTTAAAAAGATGAGCTTTCTTTCATTCTCGCCACAGAAAATAGCCTCCCTCTTCCTTCTCCTAGCAGTGCAAGGAGCTGCCAGGTAAATTGGGCACATTAGGTTGATCACACTCCTACTGCCTTACAATTTGAGGATATGGTTAGGAACGGAGCTATTGCACAATGAATATAGCAAAGAAGTCAGGCGCTGTTATTAATCCCTTTTAAAAAAATTAATGCATGGGAGAAATGCAGATCATTAAAGAAAGAATTTGAAAAGACTCTGAAAGTAGCGGGCTCCTACAAAGCTAGTCTAGACATTTACTTCTTTTATTAGAGTCCATTTATTCGTGGACTCTAAAAGGTACTGGAATAAAATCTATATATGCTTAATAGATTTCACTTAGACTTAATTAAACTTATAGGACTTATCTAGGTCAATTTCACATGGACAAAGCAAGTCAGATTCTCCGGCTAATGGACTGAGTAGGTTTCTCTGGAAGCCAGTGGAAAGTATAGAGAGGCGAGCTGTGCCCTCTCGGGCGGGGGAGGCCTGGCGTGGCTTTGCTCCAGTGTTTCTCATTGTGTAGAGGGTTGGCTGGCTCTTCACTTTGCTTGATATTCATTTGGTAGCAAGAGCACAAGGGCTCCGGGCCTCACGCAGTCATGCTAGATTTTTCCTCTGTTGTCTTTAAAACAGATAATCACAAAAGAATCATGCCCTTGGTAACCGAGTGTGACTACATGTAGCTGTCTGTATATCGTGCAAGTTGCCGTTGTGTTTTTGAGGGGATCCAATCCTCCCTACGTTTTTGCCATTAAAAATATATTCCTTTTGTGAAGTGACGGAACGTATTGATGCTTGTATTCGTTTTTTATTGCTGCTGTAACAAATTACCACAAACAGAGTGGTTTAAAAAACACAGATTTACTCTTTTACACCTCTGGAGTTCAGAAATCCAAAAGTGGGTAGGCAAAACTGCATTCCCTCTGGTTGTTCTGGGAAGAACCTGTTCCTTTGCCTTTTCTAGAGGTTGCCTGCACTCCTTAGCTCACAGGCCACTCCCTCTGTGTTCAAAGCCAGCAGCTGAACATCTTCTATCCTCTCTCTGACTTTTACCCTCCTGCCCCCTTTCATAAGGATTCTTGTGATTACGTTGGGCCCACCTGAATAATTCAGGATAATCTTCCCATCTCAAGATTCTTAACTTAATCACATCTGCAAAGTTCTTTTTATCATGTAAGGGTAATACGTTTGTAGGTTCTGAGGGCTAGGACACGGATGTCTTTTGGGAAGGTGGGGGACGAGCTGGGGTGCAGGGGACTCAGCCTAACACATGGCTGTTTATTTTTACTGGACTTTCTTGTCAGAATGACAAATTGGAAACCTTATGTTAGTCCCCAGTGGGGTTTTTTTGTTCTCTTTTGAGTTTTACTCTCCATGAAACAAAAGTTGGGTTATACAGTTGTGAGCATCCAGCCAGCCAAGAGCTGAGGCTGAACCTAGATGAGAAAAAGAACAGCAGAGCAGAGAGAACCTGTCTCAAAGCTGCTCAAGGAGGAAGAGTTACAAAAAAGATTATTGTTTTTATTCATGCGTTCAACAAACACGTACTTAACAAAGCACAGAGATGTTTGCCAGGTACTTTGTAGGTGCTCAGCACTATAGAAATGCAAAGAAAGATAACGTATGATTCCCCAAAGGCTTCCAGTAAAGCCGGAGCAGCAAGGCATCTAGGGACCAGAGAACAGGGGATTGTTTTTATGTTTGATTTTGAGGGTTGAGCCTAATTTTTATCATTCTTTATACTGGCTGCAGCCGGGGAGAAGAGCTATAGCACGCTGAAACAAGCAAAACATCCCCACCAGTATTTTGATGGTAGATATTCAAGAACTAAACACATTCATACATTATATTCACCTTGGAGCTACGATAATGTTTTGGCGACCAGAACAGAGAGTCAAAACACATGAGGGTTACCGACCAAACGTGTTCAAAAATATGGGTTTAAAAACAGATAAACCATGTTTCTGCATGGCTGTAATCCAGGGAGTGCACACAAAGGGAATTTTTAAAAGAGATGCTATACCAAATGAATATCAAAGTGGCATTTTTTAAAATTGATGATATTTTAAGAATGAATCTATCACATCATTCTGAAAAGCCTAGCTGAGTTTTATTTATTCCCAAGCTCTTGTTGCACGTGGAATCTGCAGAAACCCCCGGAAGTCCAAGTTCACCTGACCAGTGCTGTAGCCCCAGGAGGAGTTTCTGTGGCTCAGCCACTGGAGAGGCCTCATCCTGGCTCAGAACTGCATCAGGACCAGCCACATCCAGCTCATTCTGCAGGTGCTTGAACAACCCAAGAGGGTAAGGAGTGTACACTGCCTCCCAGCCTTACACCTGTGTGTGAAAAATAATCTTCCCACCACCTCCACTGCCACTGCCGCTGATTGATTCAATCTCTTCCATGAAAGCAATAAAGTGGACGATATAATGATAATAAGAGCTAGTATTTACTAAGAACCTACTCATGCCAGCCAGTGTTCTAAGTACCTAGCATATTTTAGTCAGTTAATCTAGCAGTTTATGAAGTAGATAGTATTATTATCATCTCCTCATTTTACTGATGCAAAACTGCAGCACAGAGATGTGATTTGCCAAGTTAGTAAGTTGCCGAGTTAGAATTTGAACCTACATGGTGAAAGCCATACTCTCAATCATAGTACTAAAGCACCTTGCTTTACAGAAAGGGTCCTGGGGCTGGGAGCAGGGCTTCTGCTTGGGGCGTAGAGTGGCTCCTTAGAGAGGCAACCCAAGCTGATGGAAAAGAACCAAAGAGCTGGAGCCACACAGACCAGGCTGGAATCCATCCTAGCTGGGAAATTTGAGGGCTTAGTAGCACTAACTGCAAAGTTCGTGCTGTGGTCTGTCAGGCTGCCGTCATCTGGCCTGGAGCGTTGTGTAGGCAGAGCGCCCCTGCCTCTGGATGGAGCTCCAAAACTCGTCTTCAGTGGAAGAACCCAGCTATCATCCATGAAGAGGCCTGCTGATCTAAGAGCTAGAAGACTGCTTCCGATCCTTAAAAGTAGACTCAAAGCAAGGAGACGCAAGACAGAGGAGATATGGGGATATTTGTATATGTATAGCTGATTCACTTTGTTGTAAAGCAAAAACTAACACACCATTGTAAAGCAATTATACTCCAATAAAGATGTTAAAAAAAAAAAAAAAGCAAGCTACAGAAATCTGATACAAGAAAAGGGCCTCTTCCTCAAGGATCACAGTCTGGGAATGTTTCCAGTTCGCTGGGACCTGCTCCAGAAGTATTATGAGGCCATCACACACTACTCAGAAACCCCCAAGAGTGCTTATTATGGCTCGTGGAATCCAATGACAAGCAGAAGAAAAGGATTTCTTAAAGTTTTTCAGACATCTGCTCTATTGAGAACAAAATAAACAAACAAAAATCTTTGTTCATCTGTCAAAATTGTCAGTCTATTCCCCATACCACCATCCTACCATCTATATGTTAATGTTTTCTTTTATAGAAGATGGTTGCTTAAATGGTTTAAAAAAATATATAACTACATATCATGTATATTCCAGATCCAAGAAATAAAGACTTCCTTCTCATTCTCTATGTTTTAGGTAGATTTTTGCTCTTGCAGTCATAGTTATCTTTCATGTGTAACCTCACATTATATGATTTTCAACAATAGAAAAAAATGCAATGAAAATCTGAAATTATTATAACCTAGAGTGATTATAACCAAAACGCTACTGATGTTTTCATGAAACTCAACTACTACAGTGGACTCCAGGAGAGCTGCATTGGACACCATCGTGAAAGATCTATCGAGCTGACACTGAGAGTCACACATCACCATACTGGTTGCTATGTACAAACTAATTTGGGTTCTCGTTCGTTGGGTTCTTTTAGCAAATGAATTGAGCAGGTCCCAGAACTAATTCTAAATTTCTTTATAATTGATTCATAGTGAAAGTATTGATTCATTAGGGAGTTTCTAGGTCAGAAATGCATCTTTCTTTATTATTAAAAGACTTCCAATCATGTGTGTGTGTGGATTTCACTAATATGAAACACACGCACTCGCATTTTGAAAAAGTATTTAGGACACCTGAAGTCATTCTTCTTTTCATCTCAGATGATTACAAATTTGAAGAAAATCTGGTTATTTTGCCAGATTTCAAGAAAAAGAACCAAACCTCATGTAAATTACTGCCCAAATAGGAGGAAAAAGACACGAATTTTAATGTTATTATTGCTTTTATTTCATGGAGCCAAGAGATGCCACCTTTATGCAGGGTGTAAAGTGTGTGTGTGTCACTAATATGAAAATCAGTGGCGAGTAGGAGGGAAAGTGATGATACAGGTGAGGTTTGGTCTTGAACCACAAACCAGTCATAAGTCTACAGAGAGAGTCGGCAAAACACTTACACTTGTGTTTTTCTCGTTGGAAAGAATGGGACGTGGGTGGGAGGCGTTGAAGCCGTGACTAATGCCCCGAGAAACCGCGTAGCAGGCTAGATTCACGGGGACTGGCTCTGACTGTTACGTGGCCTTTGTGTTCTGACAACAATGTTTGAAACTAAATATTTGATGTGCAAGTACGTACCTGGCCATCTCCTAGGACTAGTGTGAAAGCACCTTAGAAGGTCAGACATTCAGTTTCCTGAGAACTATGGCCACGACAGAAGAAAGAGATGGGAGAAGCCTCTGTTCCTTCTAGGTATTCCCTTCCCTCTCCTTTTCTTCATGAGCACACTCTAGCTCCTCACATGCTTTGCCCAAGACCTCCTTCAGGAGGCATTTAACCCAAGTCTGTGCAGACAGGCAGCCAGCTCTTTACAAAGATCACCCCTGCCTTAGAAAGCCCAGGCGGAACTGCTGAGCTGCCCCAGGGACAAGCAGCAAACAGGTCACATTCCTCCTTCATCCTGTTTGGAGGGATTCAGAGAATCACTAAGCTGCCATATGCAAGAGTACTCAAACTTTCACACCATTTAATGGAATGCTTTTTTTTCCTACGAATTTCATCAATGCCTCCCAGAAACAGAACTGTGCTGTCTACATTGAATAGTACATGTAGTATGAGACATACAACCAGTGCACAAGATGTCTGCAACCTTGCTGAGGCTAAAATATTTACGTCGAAACTCAAACCAAGGTATGACTACACTGCAAAGGATATATATATTGAGAACCATTAATATACAGTTGGTAACTGAAGTCACACAGGGCACTGCTAACGTTTGCTGGGAGGACGTTCATGCTCCAGCTCTGCTGACCTTCCCCCAATCCCTCACATTGCCAACCTCGCCCATACCTCCAGACCTTTGCAAATACTCTTCCTGCACTCCTGGCTAACTGCTAGACTTTATTCCCTCTGGAAAGCCTTTTCTTGCCCCTTTAAGGTGTTCCTAATCGCTCCCTGGCCCTGAATTTCCCCTTTCATAGCATTTATCACATTGCACTGTAATTGCTTATTAAATTATCTCCCTGATTAGACTACAGCATTGCGGACTAGAAACTACACACATAGCACAAGGATAAATTCTAATCCTGGCTCTACAACTTATTAGCTATGTAATATTGGATGAAATTCTTAACCCGGAATTTCTAAGCATCCATTTCCTCAGGAATAATAATCGTACTTAACTTTAGGTAGTTGTGTCTGCTGATAGCATGCATGGAAATGCTAGTATGAGCCTGGAAGGGGTTCTGGAAATGCTGAAAATGTAATTTGTCATAAGAGTTGTATTCTAAATTGTTACAATTTTATTTCAGACTCTATAAAGCCTTTCATTCATTCATTCATTCATTGTGTAAACCCATTCCTTGTTGCATTTCCAGAGTTAGGATAAGGTTTGCATATACTCTACACTCCAACGTTCACTGAATGAGTAAATGAAAGAATAAGAGTTCTATTCATGAGACTTGAGCAGACGAGGGAACACTGCCTATGTCACAACTCCACTAAATCTGCATTTCTGAAGCTGCTCCATATTAGGAGTCAGTGTGTGTGTCTGTGTGTCTATATGTCTGTGTATGTACGTGTATATGGGAACATACATGAATAACATATAAAACTAGTCAAGTTCCTACTCAGGAAATAGCCCCTAACTTAAATAGATCAACAAAGTGACAACTGTTCCTACAAAATACAGCCTAAATCCTCATCTGACTTCAAACTTAGATCCATTTGTCAAAGGCCACAAGTCTGGAAAAAGCATCCTACAATGTAGGCCATAATCCATAGTTCTTCTGCCACACAGTGCATCTTAAAATCACCTTCCTGTGCTCTTCTTATGCCTGTGCTCCCACTTCCCACAGTTTGTATCTTATTTTATTATTTATGAGCCTGAACTATAAATACTTTGAAACAGGGAAGATTTTGCCGGTTGGGTACAATTTAAGTTGTTTTTCAGTACCATATATATTTACAACATCTTATAAATATTTAAAATTATCAAAATAATGGCTCCACTGACTCATAATAAATTCTGTATTTTGTGTAGGGATGATTGCCAAATTGATAATCTAGAAAATTGGAAAACCCCGTCAAACTTCGTGACCTGTTGGTCCCAAAAGAATATCTTTCTAATTACTGGAAGAGCCTGAGCCTTGAGTTTTGCTGTCTTAGAAGTTGATCTGAAAAGATAAACATTCCGAAATTTACCTCTTTGGAAAAGATAAGTAAAAGAAATATTTTCCACTGAAGAATGTGTTCATTGAACCGTATCTTAAAAGCCAAATTGTTCTCAGGCAGTGTATTAAAAAAAATCACAGAATCATGAAGTGTCTGCCATGCTCAGGAATGGCGTTCCAGGCATGATGGAGAATGGGTGTGTGAGAATGCCAGCAAATGCTGCTGCCTATGCTGCTACAATAGGAGTCCTCAGGAAAGAGCCTTGAATGCCATATAAGGAG
The DNA here is from genome assembly GCF_963455315.2 of Globicephala melas. NCBI lineage: Eukaryota > Metazoa > Chordata > Mammalia > Artiodactyla > Delphinidae > Globicephala > Globicephala melas. Next base: position 23,851,144 of record NC_083331.1, read on the forward strand.
TTTGGACTATATGCCAAAGGGCAATGGTTCTCCAAGTGTGATCCCTCGACCAGCAGCATTAATATCACCTGGGAGCTTAAAAAATGCAAATTCTCCAGGCCCAGCCCAGACCTACTGAATAAGAAACTCAAGGGCTGGGACACAGTCATCTGTGTTTTAACAAGCCCCCCAGGGGACTCTGATGCACCCTGAGTTTGAGAAGCACTGCCATTGAGAATGATATGATCAGATCTGGATGTGCCGGCAGCAATAGGAAAAATGGATCAGAGGGGAAGAAACTGAAGGCAGGGAGGCCCGAAAAGGATGGTGAAAGTATTGGTTCATTAGGGAGTTTTGTATTTTATCTATAGTTTAGCAAGTTAAAGATAGAAACAGTTATTAGTTGCACCATTCTTTTATTTACCTCAAGAAGAAAAATTCTGCCAATTTAACGATAACATAGTGTCTCTTATCATTTGGAATTTTTACTTTCTACTTATTGAAAGGGCTTTCTTAGACTTATCTTGATCGATTTTTGTCATATACCACCCTTGCACGTACATGGAGAGGAAAATATAAGCAAAATAATTTACTTAAGGTATTCCTCACTTTTTCCCATTTAATGTCTGACTCTTCTGGAACACTTTTCCACTCAAGAGCCATATGGAGTTTTAAATGATGCATCATTTCTTTTAAAAATGCTCCACTATTGTCTCTGGGGTTTCCAAGCAACTGAGACCCATTCTGCAAGTTTGGGTGCATGTGTGCAGGTATCTACCTCATGACTGTTACTCAGCCAGCAGAAACTCGAAGATGCATCCTGACTTGGGAAAAGTTAAAGAGTGGGAAGTGGTGGGCATATTAAAATTGATGAATTCCCAATGAGAGTTAATCCAGGCCTTCATGGGGGCAGAAACGGGGAAAATAGGAAAGAGGAGGCAGAGATCAATAACACTTCACGGGTGGATTCTAAAGCCTATGTGACCAATTAGATTTTGGGGGAGAGGAAGGCTGATGACTCTGAAATTCTAATCTGAGTAACTAACTGGGTGGCATGACCTTAGCCAAAATAAAAAATTCAAGAGAAGGGGTAGATTTTAAGAGCAGAAGGGAAGAAGTACGTAAGAGGAAAATGAGTTCAGTTTCAAACTTCTTGAGTTTGAAGATCTTGAGGAATATCCAGGTAGAGATGACCAGGATGTGCCTGTGAATACAAATCTATAACTCAAGCAGTGGGGGGTCATGGTTAAAGATAAATAATTTTTAATCAGTAGCATTTAAATGGTAGTTGAAACCAGGGGGATGAGAACTCTTTTCCAAGGTGAGTATATGGAAAACTTGAAGCAAGTTGGTGGCAAAACAAAAACAAAATTGAAGATGTCATTCAGAGAGAGAAAAAATTGTTAGATAATGTTTACGTATCTCGGGAGCTCCTCAAAGACAAGAGCTGTATTGTTCCAAGTCTGAGTCTCCAGGGCAATGTTCAACCCAGTAATTGTGGTGGAACTAACATGAAAAAGGTGGCCCAAGGGCCAAAAAGGTAAACATTTTTAGAAGGAGGACTTGGCCCATAATACCAAATGTTACAGTTGATCATTGATCATTTTAGATGAAAGGGCCGCTAGATTTAGTAAATCTAGTTTCATTTGCACCACTTTCACCTCATTTCACAGCTGAAGAAAGGGAGGGTCAGAAACAATAGCAGACATGCTCAAGGCCAACAGCGAGCTGGTGGGTGAGCCAGAGGCAGGACACTGGGCTCCTGACATTTGTCCTGGGGCTGTTTCTTCTACACTGAACTTTTCCTCTCAAAGAAGGTTTATGCCCACTGCTGATAAACCTCTGGATCCAAGCAACCTCAGATAGGCTCAAATCCATCCATAATTATTAGGGAAATGCAAATCAAAACTCCAATGAGATATCACCTCACTCCGGTCAGAATGCCCATCATCAAAAAGTCAACAAATAATAAATGTTGGAGAGGGTGTGGAGAAAAGGGAAACTTCCTACACTGTTGGTGGGAATGTAAATTGGTACAGCCACTGTGGAAACAGTATGGAGGTTCCTTAAAAAACTAAAAATAGAGTTACCATATGACCCAGCAATCTTACTCCTGGGCATATATCCAGAGAAAACTCTAATTCAAAAAGATACCTGCGGGCTTCCCTGGTGGCGCAGTGGATGAGAGTCCGCCTGCTGATGCAGGGGACCATGCCCCGGTCCGGGAAGATCCCACATGCCGCGGAGTGGCTAGGCCCGTGAGCCATGGACGCTCATGAGCCTGCGCGTCCGGAGCCCGTGCTCCGCAACAGGAGAGGCCACAACAGTGAGAGGCCCGCGTACCGCAAAACAAAACAAAACAAAACAAAAAGATACCTGCAACCCAATGTTCATAGCAGCATTATTTACAGTAGCCAAGATATGGAAGCAACCTGAATGTCCATTGACAGATGAATAGAGAAAGAAGATGTGGCATATATATATATATATATACACACACACACACACACACACACACACACACACACATACACAATGGAATATTACTTAGCCGTAAAGAAAGAATGAAATAATGTCATTTGCAGCAACATGGATGAACCTAGAGACTATCATACTAAGTGAAGTAAGTCAGAAAGAGAAAGACAAACACCATATGATATTGCTTATATGTGAAATCTAAAAAAAAGATACAAATGAACTTATTTACAAAAATAGACTCAGAGACACAGGAAACAAACCTATGGTTACCACAGGGGAAAGGGGTGGGGGAGAGGTAAATTAGGAGTTTGGGATTAACATATACACACTACTATATAGCAAATAGATAACCAACAAGGACCTATGGTATAGCACAGGGAACTATACTCAATATTCTGTAATATCCTAAAATGGAAAAGAACCTGCAAAAGAATATATATGTATAACTGAATCACTGTGCTATACACCTGAAACTCACATGACATTGTAAATCAGCTATACATCAATTTAGAAAATATCCATCCATCAAAATGAACTCTGCTGAGACAGCCACCTCACTCCATGGAGCAGAAGAGAGCTATAGGGAACAGCAGGTAGTCTGGTGTCAGACCAGATGGGCACTCCAGGTCTTGCTATTACACCTGAACATTGTGTATAGAGCCCCCTCATGAAAGAAAAAATTCAGATGGCTTGAATCTCTGGGTCATATCTTGAGGCAGAATTTTCTGTAACTCCCGCTACATATAACAAGACAGGAAGAGACGCTGCAAGCAGGTTGAACTAAAACAGAGCAAACTTCTCTGCTGTGATATGGGGTCTTTAAACAGGAAACTCACACCAGATTTTACATGTAGATGAGCAAAATTTGAATTCAGTGAAGGCAAAACAAAGATACTGATATCATTCTCTTTAATAATAATAAAGTTGTATTACTGTTCTTGCAGCTGATGACATCCTGAAAAAAACCAAATGTTTTCTCAAGAGCAGTGATTCTCAAACACCAGGGACCTCAAGAATTAGCTCCTAGGGTCCCTCCTTCAAAGATTCTGGGGTACCTTAGTGGGCTCAGCCGTTAAAGTTCAAAATTCTCTGAAAATTTATTCCAAGAGACATGGTGAACATGACATTTTCCACATTTCAAAACTCAAAGCTTTCAAAGATCAGGCTCCACGACTCATCCATCCCCCTCTTTGTGATCCTTGCAGGGCCAGAGGATCTGTAGGATGAGACATTTGCGGTCACAACCCTTGTGGTTTCCGTGTTTTCATCAATAGAGACATATACAGCAGCACAGAGATGTCCCGAAGCCCCCATCTGGCAGAGATGACTAATGGGGCTTTCCCACTGACATCCTAGCAAAGGTGCCAGTGGTATATTCGTTCCAGATCACAGCCTTAATAGGGCAGTTCCTCCCAGGATATTACCCTGACAGATGACCTGTCTTCATTTTACAACCTACGTGCCACCCACATGTGTAACCTTCCTCTCCATGGTGATGGGCACAGAAATGCATGTCTGACCTGCATCTCAGAACTAAATCCTTTACAGCAAATGCCGACCTTGCTATAAACTAGGGAGAGGCAGTTTTTCTTCCATTATGCAGCCTGTTATTTTCACTCACTTTTATATCCCATGGCCAAAAAAAAAGAAAAGCAGTTAGGACCTAGCTAGAATTGTAATCAAAGGAGTGCCAAGTGGGTACAAAAGCAAATGCAAACTCAGACAGATATTATTGGCTGATTGTAGAAGATCATCAAAGAATTTTTGTAAAGTAGAGGGAAGAAATTGAGTGATGGGTGATTTCTTCACTGATAGACCCTGTCCAGTCAGAGCTTGTAAAAACAAGTTGGGCTAAGAAATACAGAATAAATGTACTCAGAGCCCACTCTCAACAAGATAGACAAGATCTCAAACCAGAGATAAAACCCATATTATCATTGATATAATCCTTATCCCATAATAATTGATTTTTTTTCCCTTCAGTTTGTGAAGAGAAGATTAACCAGTAGCCATAATAAGAAGTAGGTATCAGGAGCATGAAAAAGTACTAGTAACATTTCTGGGTTTCAGTTTACTCATAAATAAAATAAGGAAACTGATTTACATAATCTCTAAGGTCCCTTTCATCTCAGAAGTTCTGTGTCTCTAACAGGGAGCGTTGGCTATTGACAAATTTAGCAGAGACACGAAGCATGGTGATGTGTGTCTTAGAATATCAAAATAATTAATCTTTCAACAAAGACAGGATCTCAGATAAATATGTAGCAGCAAGGACAGATTGAAGTATTGTAAGGATGCAAGAGCTGCTGAGCTGGTCACAGAATACCAGATCCAGACAGGGGATCCACCTCCCCAAGGATGCCAAATTCTTTTCTAAACAGCATCTCAGAGAACAGAAGCACTGCTGGTTATTAAAAGGTTTGATAAATGAACAAAATTAAATAAGTTCTTTCACTGCAGGAGGCCTCAGAGCCTTTCCTGCACTGTCCAACAGAACTTTCTGCAATGATGGAAATGTTCTACATACGCACTTTCCAATATGGTAGCCACCAGCCACATGTGGCTATTAAGCAATTGAAATGTATCTAGCACCACTGAGGAACAGAAGGTTTAATTTTATTAAATATTAATTCACTTCTAGTTGAATAGCCACAGGGGGCTAGTATCCATGTATTAGACCATACAGCTTACACCATACACATTTAGGTTAGCCCTAAGAGGGACATAATGCATGGAGCATTTCCCAAACTTCTTGGGCCATGGAATTGTGTTTTTAAAGGAATGAAATTCCTTGCACAGCCATTTATGAAGGACTAGACTCTGACCCATCCTGCTGAGTGGATGAAGTCCCAGGAGACTGTTCTAGCTTTGATGTTCTAACTTAGCCATCAAGGGCATCCGTCACCACCCAGTGACAGAGACCAGACTATGTGTTGTAATGTCACCTCACAATTCAATCACATCAAAATTTCCCCAAGTCCTGAAAGACACCCTTTGCCTGCCAGTGCAGGTCCAGTCAGCAGAATTCTACTGAAAACTGGCTGTTCCTTTCCACCAAACATAAAACAATGTCAATCTATTGTTTCTGGGCTGTCCCAGACACTCTTGCCTACACTGGGAAACATCATTATCTCAACAGCCCATTGAGATAAGCAGCATTCCATTTTATAGATGAGAAAAGTGAGGCTCAGACAGATGAAGGGACTTAGTTGTTCAAGGTCACATACTTGGTTAACAGGTCTTGACCTCCATCTTTGCATTGTGTCCCATAAAGCATTCTAACAATATTTTGAGTTGAAACTTTCGTCCAAATGTCTAGGGCCCATAAAAAATTATTGAATTAACACACTCTCAAAATACCAAAAAATGTATACATACCTGAGAAGAGCAGTTTGTTTTACGAGGTTTGCTGGTGTATTTCTTGAGAATTATGATAAATGCAAGAAATGTTTAGTTTAACAATCATGGAATAAAAGAAACAAACATGATTTTGCAAATGTGTATAAATCCTGTCCTCCAAGAAAGCCTTCCCTGGACCTGGAGTAATCACGTGCCTCTCAACTGAAAATCCAAATTGATGTGTAAATAAGCATCTACAAATTTCATTCACTCAATTATTTGTCCTTTCCTGAGTATGCAATCAATTTGTTGCTACTAAGTGCCATTTATTCAGACCACAATCGCACACACAGCTGCTCATTTCAGCATCTAAATCAGGCTTGGGTCCTCAAATGGTCTCTTGCGGGCCAAAGTCCTTGAATCAATTTGTCACATCAGATATGGGTGCATTTGACTGTGACCTACACAATTTTAGAAATCAAGGGTTTTTTTCAACAAAATATTGTTTCTTGAAATATCATTTGGCCTTGTGGGAAATTGACTGGGATCTGAAGTTACACCCTGACTCAGAGTTCCAAATCCAGGCATTGCCCAAAAAAGATAAGGCAGACCCCGAAGCGGCAGGTCAATGAGGTGACCCTCTGTAAGTTACACAGGCCTGGCCAGCTATTATCGGGGCTCACTGCATTCACTTTGGCTCTCTAGATTAAAATATAATCACTTTCAGTCAAATACAAGTCAGTAATTATTTTATCTGTAATCAATCTGTATACACTTAATATAAATAATAGCAGACTTTATTATGACATACTCTGGGAAAAAATGTACACTACAGTTCAGTGTTCATTACAATACTGCATACAGTTATGCCATGCTTGGTCATCTCAATGGTCCTGAGAAACCTAAAGGAAAGGAAATGGGGGGTAGTAAAAGCAATGAATGAAGAATAGAGAGGGTTGGCTAGAGGACGATAAAAAAAGGAGTTCAAAGGTGAAATCTGGGTCATCAGGAAGAAACCTTGAACAGAGTGACCAGCCACAGGAGGGCCTGGGGAATCTCAGAGAGAGGATGATCGAAGTAACCAACAGTCTCAAAGGCACAGTGGGGGGACAGAGAGGGTTGTGGGGAAGGATAAGGCTGGTTAAGGGGGAAGTTGAATGGGAAGAGGGGAATAAAACAGGTCTGTGCACAGATCCACTCATCCAGCTGCAAAAGCTCAAGGGTACCATGGGAAGTGGAGAGGCTTTGGGATACCACAGCCAAGTCCTACCACCTAGGATATTGTTAATATCACAATGCCTGCTCCCTACTCCAAAGTCCCGGGAATCTGTTTTTTTAACAAGCACCTCCTGTTGATTCTCAAGATAGACAAGTTTGGGAAGCACAGCCTGTGGAGAAGAGCATGAACTGAAGGCTGACAGCCTGGAATTTGAATCCTGACCCCTCCATTCACCAGCCCTGTGAACTTGGGAAGAGACTCGGCTCTCTGAGCCTTGGTTTTCTCATCCGCAAAAATGAAAATATGTTTATGCCCAGTAGCACACCACCAAGTTAGGCATTATTATCATCATGCCCATTTTACAGATTAGGAAGCCAAGGCATGAGTGATTGATTAAATGCTTTGCCCAAAATCACGCTGCTGGTAAATGAAAGAGTTGATATCAAACCAGAAGCCACCTGGCTCCACGTGTCATGCTCTTAGCCTCAACGATGTTCTGCCTCTCCTCCCAGAAAGGAGCACTTAGAGCGATGGGGGAAAAGCTTTCCAGACCAGGCAATTTATATTAATTCTTACTCACATCAGATGGTAACTGTTCCCATTTACGTAAGTTACTCTGTAAATGAGCACAGTTCACTCAAATTAATTTTGAATCAAGCTTTTCTTCCCCAAGATGAATAATTTATAGGAATCAAGCCATGACTCCACCTGGGCCATGGCTCAGGCATATTAATGCTTCAACAAACTTCATAGCTAATACTGATACCACAGTGGTAGAAATGAATATTCAGTAAGGTACCGAGGGCATTCCCCACACCCATAGTCTACAATGTGTGTCTAGGTGTGGGTCTAGGCTAACAGAATTCACCAATGTGAGATCACCTGCCCCAAGTGGGTTCACCTCTACACTGCTTTACACAGGCTTAGAATCTCCTCAACGTATTTCTTGGCTGGAAATTTGCATTCTCTCTGAAATCAAGTCTTACGAGTTCATTTCTCAAGACAATGCAGCATATATCAAAATGAAGATCTAATCACCCGCTGTTCCAACAAAGAATTTTTATTTTACCAGGATGTGTGAAATGATTGTTTCTCATTTGTCATCATGCTCTGCACTCTGGGTTGAAAGGAAGATGCATCCTGAAAGATAGGACATGACACCAGAAACTAATTCTGAATTTTCTATTTAAAAAACACATATCTATATATATTGCAGAAGACAGAGTCTGTTGGGGGCTATTTTTTTAAAACTCTTACTCAAAGTTCTGAGAATAAACAGCCAAACTTTGTGAACAAAAGAAATACTTCTTTATTCAAGCAAAGAAAACTGGATATGAGCAAAATTATATTTTTTTAAAAGGTGAGGGTTCTGTGTTACCACAAAGAAGAGAATGATTCTAGAGCAAATTAAGTAGAGAATGTAGGGACCTACGAGGTAAGATTTGAAGGACCCTTGCCTTTATGAAGGACTAAAATCCCACAATTAGATATTCCTTTCTTTGGCTTGAGGCTATGTGCCAATGGTAGGCATTATAATCTTTGTCTTTCTTTGTATAGAGAATCCATCTTCACCTATTCATGTGACCTGTGCCCCCTAAGCTGTAGCTGACTGGATGAGGGCTATACATGTGACCCTGGGAGAGTCGATCCAAAGGCTGGGTTGAGACAAGTTGATACTTTTTCTCTAGGCTTAGGACTAAGAGACGTGGAGAAGATAATTCTTTAGTAGAGAATTGAGCAGTAGGTTCAGGTAGAGCCAGGATTAGAGACAGTGACATGGCCAGCCAAAAACTATGGGGGAGAGATATGAGTAGGGAGAGAAAGCCAATATGAAGAAAGAGTAGAGCAATAGAGACAGGTGGAGGAAAAGACCATGTGCCCTAATAATTCTGGTTCTGGAATTTGTGGGTTCAGCTTCAGTAATCTGCTTATACTTTGTTTCCGGTTCTTGAGGGTCAATGAGATAGACTATTGCATTCTTATACATCTTTTTACTTGAGCTTGTCTCACAGTTTTTGTTTTTTTTTTTTAATTCCTTGTCACCAAAGGACCTTGACTATATAAATAAATGTAGCAGATCTTGACATTGGTGGGGAACTTTGACCTGGCAGCAAAGTCAATTCCTACATCCTCACAACACTTCTCATAAGGATTTATCTGACCATATTGAACCAAAAGAATGCCTTCCTCTCATTCCTCCCCAAAGGCAGATGGCCTGCCTCCCAGAGGATTTTATACCATCTCACTTGAAATATTTAAAAGAGCCTTCCTTGTTCTGGAGTTCTTGTAGTGAGTTTTCTGTCATAAGAGATGTTCAGACCAAGGTTAATTGATCATCTGGCAGAGACATACAGGAGATAAATTCAAACACCTGAGAGGTATTTAAACCAGATCACCTGGGGGAGACCTTCAAGAGGGCAGAGACATAAGACACGGAGATCACCTTCCTCCCCACAGATACATCAGAAATACATCTACATGTGGAACAAACCCCTACAGAACACCTACTGAACGCTGGCAGAAGACCTCAGACCTCCCAAAAGGCAAGAAACTCCCCACGTACCTGGGTAGGGCAAAAGAAAAAAGAAAAAACAGAGACAAAAGAATAGGGACGGGACCCGCACCAGTGGGAGGGAGCTGTGAAGGAGGAAAGTTTTCCACACTCTACAATCTTCTTCGCGGGCGGAGACTGTGGGTGGCGGAGGGGGGAAGTTCGGAGCCGCGGAGGAGAGCACAGCAACAGGGGTGTGGAGGGCAAAGCAGAGAGATTCCCGCACAGAGGATCGGTGCCGACCGGCACTCACCAGCCCGGGAGGCTTGTCTGCTCACCCGCCGGGGCGGGCGGGGCTGGGAGCTGAGGCTCGGGCTTCGGAGGTCGGATCCCAGGGAGAGAACTGGGGTTGGCTGCGTGAACACAGCCTGAAGGGGTTAGTGCACCACGATGAGCCGGGAGGGAGTCCGGGAAAACGTCTGGAGCTGCCGAAGAGGCAAGAGACCATTGTTTCCTGGTGCACGAGGAGAGGGGATTAAGAGCGCCGCTTAAAGGAGCTCCTGAGACGGCCGTGAGCCACGGCTAAAAGCACGGACCCCAGAGACGGGCATGAGATGCTAAGGCTGCTCCTGCAGCCACCAAGAAGGCTGTGTGCGAGCACAGGTCACTCTCCACACCTCCCCTCCCAGGATCCTGTGCAGCCCGCCACTGCCAGGGTCCCGGGATCCAGGGACAACTTCCCCGGGAGAACGCACGGTGCGTCTCAGGCTGGTGCAACATCACGCCGGCCTCTGCCGCCGCAGGCTCAACCTGCACTCCGTGCCCCTCCCTCCCCCCGGCCTGAGTGAGCCGGAGCCCCCGAATCAGCGGCTCCTTTAACCCCGTCCTGTCTGAGCGAAGAACAGACGCCCTCCGGAGACCTACACGCAGAGGCAGGGCCAAACCCAAAGCTGAACCCTGGGAGCTGTGCGAACAAAGTAGAGAAAGGGAAATCTCTACCAGCAGCCTCAGAAGCAGCGGATTAAAGCTCCACAATCAACTTGATGTACCTTGCATCTGTGGAATACATGAATAGACAACAAATCATCTCAAATTGAGGAGGTGGGCTTCGAGAGTAACTGTAGACTTGGGTTTTGCTTTCTACATCTAATTTCTTTCTGGTTTTATGTTCATCTTAGTATTTAGAATTTATTATCATTGGTAGATTAGTTTATTGATTTGGTTGCTCTCTCCCTTTATTTTTTAATACATATATATATATTTCCTTTTTCTCTTTTTGTGAGTGTGTATGTGTATGCTTCTTTGTGTGAGTCTTCTGTATAGCTTCGCTTTTACCATTTGTCCTAGGGTTCTGTCTGTCCATTTTTTATTTGTTTCTTTTTATTACTTTTTAATTTTTAATAATTTTTTAATAACTTTATTTTATTTTATTTTTTCTTCTTTCTTTCGTTTTTTCTCCCTTTTCTTCTGAGCCATGTGGCTGACAGGGTCTTGGTGCTCTGGCTGGGTGTCAGGCCTGTGCCTCTGAGGTGGGAGAGCCAACTTCAGGACACTGGTCCACCAGAGACCTCCCAGCTCCACATAATATCAAATGGCAAAAGTTCTCCCAGAGATCTCCATCTCAACACAAAGACCCAGCTCCACTCAATGACCAGTAAGCTCCAGTGCTGGACACCCTAAGCCAAACAACTAGCAAGACAAGAACACAACCCCACCCATTAGAAGAGAGGCTGCCTAAAATCATAATGAGGTCACAGACACACCAAAACACAGCACCAGATGCGGTCCTGCGCACCAGAAACACAAAATGCAGCCTCATTCGCCAGAACACAGGCACCAATCCACCAGGAAGCCTACACAACCCACTGAACCAACCTTAGCCACATGGGACAGACACACAAAAAACGGGAACTATGAACCTGCAGCCTGCTAAAAGGAGATGCCAAACACAGTAAGTTAAGCAAAATGAGAAGACAGAGAAATACACAGCAGATGAAGAAGCAAGGAAAAATCCCACTAGACCAAACAAATGAAGAGGAAATAGGCAGTCTACCTGAAAAAGAATTCACAGTAATGGTAGTAATCATGATCCAAAATCTTGGAAATAGAATGGAGAAAATACAAGAAACGTTTAACAAAGACCTAGAAGAAGTAAAGAGCAAACAAACAGTGATAAACAACACAATAAATGAAATGAAAAATTCTCTAGAAGGAATCAATAGCAGAATAATTGAGGCAGAAGAACAGATAGGTGACCTGGAAGATAAAATAGCGGAAATAACTACTGCAGAGCAGAATAAAGAAAAAAGAATGAAAAGAATTGAGGACAGTCTCAGAGACCTCTGGGACAACATTAAAAGCACCAACATTCGAATTATAGGGGTCCCAGAAGAAGAAGAGAAAAAGAAAGGGACTGAGAAAATATTTGAAGAGACTATAGTTGAAAATTTCCCTATTATGGGAAAGGAAATAGGCAATCAAGTCCAGGAATCTCAGAGAGTCCTATACAGGATAAATCCAAGGAGAAACATGCCAATATACATAGTAATCACACTATCGAAAATTAAATACAAAGAAAAAATTTTAAAAGCAGCAAGGGAAAAACAACAAATAGCATACAAGGGAATCCCCATAAGGTTAACAGCTGATCTTTCAGCAGAAACTCTGCAAGCCAGAAGGGACTGGCAGGACATATTTAAAGTGATGAAAGGGAAAAATCTACAACCAAGATTACACTACCTAGCATGGATCTCATTCAGATTCAACAGAGAAATTAAAACCTTTACAGACAAGCAAAAGCTAAGAGAATTCAGCACCACAAAAACAGCTTTACAACAAATGCTAAAGGAACTTCTCTAGGCAGGAAATGCAAGAGAAGGAAAAGACCTACAATAACAAACCCAAAACAATTAAGAAAATGGTAAGAGGAACATGCATATTGATAACTACCTTTAATGTAAATGGATTAAATGCTTCCACCAAAAGACATAGACGGGCTGAATGGATACAAAAACAAGACCCATATATGTGCTGTCTACAGGAGACCGACTTCAGACCTAGAGACACATACAGACTGAAAGTGAGGGGATGGAAAAAGATATTCCATGCAAAGGCAAATCAAAAGAAAGCTAGAGTGACAATTTTAATATCAGACAAAATAGACTTTAAAATAAAGACTATTGCAAGAGCCAAAGAAGGACACTACATAATGATCAAGGGATCAATCCAAGAAGAAGATAAAACAATTGTAAATAATTATACACCCAACATAGGAGCACCTCAGTACATAAGGCAAATGCTAGCAGCCATAAAAGAGGAAGTCGACAGTAACACAATAATAGTGGGGGACTTTAACACCTCACTTATACCAATGGACGGATCATCCAAAATGAAAATAAATAAGGAAACAGAAGCTTTAAATGACACAATAGACCAGATAGATTTAACTGATATTTATAGGACATTTCATCCAAAAACAGCAGATTACACTTTTTTCTCAAGTGCACACAGAACATTCTCCAGGATAGATGACATCTTGGGTCACAAATCAAGCCTCAGTAAATTTAAGAAAATTGAAATCATATAAAGCACCTTTTCTGACCACAATGCTATGAGATTAGAAATCAATTACAGGGGGGAAAAAAAAAACCGTAAAACACACAAACACATGGAGGCTAAACAATACGTTACTAAATAACCAAAAAATCACTGAAGAAATCAAAGAGGAAATCAAAAAATACCTGGAGACAAATGACAATGAAAACATGATGATCCAAAACCTATGGGATGCAGCAAAAGCAGTTCTAAGAGGGAAGTTTATAGCAATACAATCCTACCTCAAGAAACATGAAAAATCTCAAATAAACAACCTGACCTTACACCTAAAGCAATTACAGAAAGAAGAACAAAAAACTCCCAAAGTTAGCAGAAGGAAAGAAATCATAAAGATCAGATCAGAAATAAATGAAAAAGAAATGAAGGAAGCTATAGCAAAGATCAATAAAACTAAAAGCTGGTTCTTTGAGAAGATAAACAAAATTGATCAACCATTAGCCAGACTCACCAAGAAAAAAGGGAGAAGACACAAATCAATAGAATCAGAAATGAAAAAGAAGTAACAACTGACACTGCAGAAATACAAAGGATCATGAGAGATTATTACAAGCAACTCTATGCCAATAAAATGGACAACCTGGAAGAAATGGACAAATTCTTTGAAAAGCACAACCTTCTGAGACTGAACCAGGAAGAATTAGAAAATATAAACAGACCAATCACAAGCACTGAGATTGAGACTAAGATTAAAAATCTTCCAACAAACAAAAGCCCAGGACCAGATAGCTTCACAGGCGAATTCTATCAAACATTTAGAGAAGAGCTAACACCTATACTTCTCAAACTTTTCCAAAATATAGCAGAGGGAGGAACACTTGCAAACTCATTCTATGAGGCCACCATCACCCTGATACCAAAACCAGACAAAGATGTCACAAAAAAAGAAAGCTACAGGCCAATATCACTGATGAACATAGATTCAAAAATCCTCAACAAAATACTACCAAACAGAATCCAACCGCACATTAAAAGGATCATACATGCTGATCAAGTGGGATTTATCCCAGGAATGCAAGGATTCTTCAATATACGCAAATCAGTCAATGTGATAAACCATACTAACAAATTGAAGGAGAAAAACCATATGATCATCTCAACGGGTGCAGAAAAAGCTTTCGACAAAATTCAACAGCCATTTATGATAAAAACCCTCCAGAAAGTAGGCATAGAGGGAACTTACCTCAACATAGTAAAGGCCGTATATGACAAACTCACAGCCAACATCCTTCTCAATGGTGAAAAGCTGAAACCATTTCCTTTAATATCAGGAACAATACAAGGATGCCCACTCTCACCACTATTATTCAACATAGTTTTGGAAGTTTTAGCCACAGCAATCAGAGAAGAAAAAGAAATCAAAGGAATCCAAATCAGAAAAGAAGAAGTAAAGCCCTCACTGTTTGCAGATGACATGATACTATACATAGAGAATCCTAAAGATGCTACCAGAAAACTACTAGAACTCATCAATGATTTTGGTAAAGTAGCAGGATACAAAATTAATACAGAGAAATCTCTTGCATTCCTATACAATAATGATGAAAAATCTGAAAGAGAAATTAAGGAAACACTTCCATTTACCACTGCAACAAAAAGAATAAAATACCTAGGAATAAACCTATCTAAGGAGACAAAAGACCTGTATGCAGAAAATTATAAGACAATGATGAAAGAAATTAAAGATCATGCAAACAGATGGAGAGAGCTACCATGTTCCTGGATTGGAAGAATCAACATTGTGAAAATGACTCTACTACCCAAAGCAATCTACGGATTCAATGCAATCCCTATCAAACTACTAACAGCATTTTTCACAGAACTATGACAAAAAAATTTCACAATTTGTATGGAAACACAAAAGACCCCGAGGAGCCAAAGCAATCTTGAGAAAGAAAAATGGAGCTGGAGGAATCAGGGTCCTGGACTTCAGACTATACTACAAAGCTACAGTAATGAAGACAGTATGGTACTGGCACAAAAACAGAAATATATATCAATGGAACGGGATAGAAAGCCCAGAGATAAACCCACACACATATGATCACCTTTTTGTTTTTTGATAAAGGGGGAAAGAACATACAATGGAGAAAAGACACCCTCTTCAATAAGTAGTGCTGGGAAAACTAGACAGCTACATGTAAAAGAATGAAATTAGAACACTCCCTAGCACCATACACAAAAATAAACTCAAAATTGATTAAAGACCTCAGTGTAAGGCCAGACACTATAAATCTCTTGGAGAGGGACTTCCCTGGTGGCGCAGTGGTTGAGAGTCTGCCTGCCGATGCAGGGGACGCGGGTTCGTGCCCCGGTCCGGGAGGATCCCACATGCCGTGGAGCAGCTGGGCCCGTGAGCCATGGCCGCTGAGCCTGTGCGTCTGGAGCCTGTGCTCCGCAACGGGAGAGGCCACAACAGTGAGAGGCCCGCGTACCGCAAAAAAAAAAAAAAAAAAAAAAGAAAAGAAAAAAAAATCTCTTGGAGAAAAACATAGGCGAACACTCTATGACATAAATCACAGCAAGATCCTTTTTGACCCACCTCCTAGAGAAATGGAAATAAAAACAAAAATAAACAAATGAGACCTAATGAAACTTAAAGCTTTTGCACAGCAAAGGAAACCATAAACAAGACAAAAAGCCAACCCTCAGAATGGGAAAAAATATTTGCAAATGAAACAACTGACAGAGGATTAATCTCCAAAATTTACAAGCAGCTCATGCAGCTCAATATCAAAAAACAAACAACCCAATCCAAAAATGGGCAGAATACCTAAATAGACATTTCTCCAAAGAAGATATACAGATTGCCAACAAACACATGAAAAGATGCTCAACATCACTAATTATCAGAGAAATGCAAATCAAAACTCCAATGAGGTATCACCTCACACCAGTCAGAATGGTCATAATCAAAAAATCTACAAACAATAAATGCTGGAGAGGGTGTGGAGAAAAGGGAACCCTCTTGCATTGTCGGTGGGAATGTAAATTGATACAGCCACTATGGAGAACAGTATAGATGTTCCTTAGAAAACTAAAAATAGAACTGCCATATGACTCAGCAATCCCTCTATTGGGCATATACCCTGAGAGAACCATAGTTCAAAAAGACTCATATACCACAATGTTCATTGCAGCTCTATTTACAATAGCTAGGACATGGAAGCAACGTAAGTGGCCATCGACAGATGAATGGATAAAGAAGATGTGGCACGTATATACAATGGAATATTACTCAGCCTTAAAAAGAAATGAAATTGAGTTATTTGTAGTGAGGTGGAGGGACCTAGAGTCTGTCATACAGAGTGAAATAAGTCAGGAAGAGAAAAACAAACACCAAATGTTAACACATATATATGGAATCTAAAAAAAAAATTGTTCAGAAGAACATAGGGGCAGGACAGGAATAAAGATGCAGACATAGAGAATGGACTTGAGGGCATGGGGAGGGGGAAGGGTAAGCTGGGACAAAGTGAGAGAGTGGCATGGACATATGTACACTACCAAATGTAAAATAGATAGCTAGTGGGAAGCAGCCGCATAGCACAGGGAGATCAGCTCGGTGCTTTGTGACCACCTAGAGGGGTGGGATAGGGAGTGTGAGAGGGAGACACAAGAGGGAGGAGATATGGGGATATATGTATATGTATAATTGTTTCACTTTGTTATAAACCAGAAAGTAACACACCATTGTAAAGCAGTTATACTCCAATAAAGATGTTAAAAAAAATAAAATAAAAAACTAGATCACCTTTACTCCTAACCTTCAGTTTCTAGGGTCATCCTGGTCTCTTTTGTCAGACTGCAAATGCACAAATCTTCTGTCATTCCCCTTACAACAGTATCTTCCTATGTTCTCACCTCATCTGGATGTGCTCCCATTTGCCACCATCCTTCTTAAAGAGTGACCTTCAGAACTAAACAAGCATGATCTAACCAGAAAACAAAACACCCTAGCACTACCACATCTTTTGTCTGTAAATCACTTCTGTAAATGCTGCCAAGGAGAATACCTCCTAATGTTGAAACTATGTCTCACCAGTGGCTCCAATTGAACCTGGGGTCACCTCAGCTGTCCCAAATAGTAGCAACTTGGACACAGATTTTGATAGGAGGCTGGGAAGGAGGCCATCTGCTCAATGAGTTTGCACACCATTGTGGGAGGCGAGACAATTATGGAGAAAAATTTCTATTTTTGCAGTTTTGCCTCTGTTTGACCCTGGGAATTCAGCACCATGGAGACAGCCAATCCAAAATTTCCAGAAGAAAGTTTTCACCTGCTTTCAGCCTCAATTATTCCTAGGAATAGCCCCCCAACAGTCTTCCCCATTCACACTTCAAAGTTTACTGTCCAAGCATACCTGAACCCTGGATATCTAAAGATTCCACTGGGAAAGGATTTAATGGTTCAAAAAACAAAATCATAGAAAAGGATGCCCCAATACACAAGAAGGTATCCCAAGGTATGGCATGGTGGAATGACAAGAGTGATGGAAGCTTCCTTCAAGTCAGCTATGCGCTGCCTCACTGCAAGGCAATGACAGGAGACAATCTAGCACCCCACCACACACACACGCACACACACATACACAGAAGGAATATTTATACTCATGTTTCAAATTGTGTCTTGAGCATTAGGACAAACAAGGAACCTCTGTAGATTCATGATTCCCATGGTAAACTCAACCTACCAACCTGGAATGACTGGCCAAAAAATGTTCGTGAAAATATTCTCAACGATTCTACAGGGGCTCCTTCTTCAACTTCATCCCAGTCACATCTCCATGCCATGTGTGTGCACAGGGCCCCATCATAGGCATGCAGTCAAAACATTACAAAGAATGCAAAATCTATCTCTTTGTCCATTCATTCAAAAGTACTCAGCATCTACTAAGTGCTTTCCCTCCAAGATCTTTCTCTCCAAGGACTTACCCTATAGCCAGAGTCACAAGATTATCTCTCTACCAAAATGTTCAGTACAACACAGTACTTGGTAAATAAATTGCTAAAGCATAACACACCGTAGCAGTTTAGGGGAAGGGAAGGCTAAGGGTTGGCCAGTTACAACTTCCTGAAAATCAGGGGATGTGAGCTGGATTATGAAGGCTCAATCGGGATACCAGTCACAGGAGAATGGAGAGCCTGGCTGTCATTTCCACTGCCAGCCTGGAAGGTTGCAGGGAAGCATGATCATCGCAAGCCTGAAGAATGATGTCTTGAGTGTTCCCGGCAACTCAATTACGCCATGCAGATTTTCCGCGGAGTTGACTTCTCGGTTTCGAGAGCCACGCACACGCTCCTCTGGGCTTTTTGCATGGGGAAAACATTGTTGGGAAAGGAGCCTGAGGACCAACCACTGGAAAGTGCACTCAATAGCACTTTGGTTGAGATAATTGCTGCTTTTTTTTTTTTAAATTGTAGGCTTTGGAGGTGACCACAAGCAAAATTTGTGACAGACATTTGACACTGAGAAACTGCCGCATATGGGTGACAATTTTCACATCCCTGACCCTACCCCTCCCCACCCAAGACTGGTTTGTTGACTAACAAAGGAAAATTATCTAAAACCGCTGGAGTATGTTAGCCAAGTCTTCTCTTTTGTAGTAATTCTCTTTATGCTAGGCACCAAGGTTTCTCATGGTTACAGGCATGCGGATTCCCTTCCAGGCAAGCCCGTTCAAGTACACAGCTTGGATGACCTTGACAGCACAGCAGTCCTATCAGCGGTGTGGAGGTGTTGCTCCTTGAGCTCAAACGTGCGGATTTGCAGAGAGACCCCCTCGCCCACCATGGGCTCCAAGGACTTCAAAGCCCTGCTTCGTTCCTGCAGAGCTGCCTCCTTATCCTCTGGGGAGACATCCTCCTTTGCCCTTTTATGCCTGTGGCAAGCTCTGTCTCGAAGAAAGCTGGCAGGCAAGACAGTGCAAAGGACACAAATCTGTCAAGTGGAAAAAAATCCCCAGCCTGGAGAAATAAAAGACAAAGCTTCTGGAGGCACTCTCTCAGCCCACAGTCATCAGGACCCTGTGATGTCAGCTAGCATAACAAGGATGTCATCAAAAGAACTAAGCAGAGAGCTTAGAGAGACACTTGGGTGGCCTCAAGTGTCTCCAGCCTCAGCTGGGGCCGTGGGTCCAGGCCAGCTGGTGGGAGCTCGCCAGCTGCTACCATGGTCATTCTCTGTAGGCACCTCCAACAAGGTTCCAGGACTCCTCAAGCTGACTTCCTAAGCAAGCTGCCCTCCCAGGACAAAGGGGCATCCTTGCCTCTTGGCCTCAATAATCCTACTTCTCATTGTAAAGATGGCATGGCAGCAAAAATATTAGATTGGGGGTCATACTGACTTTGTCTCTGCCATTTCCTAGATTCGGGGACCTCAGGGAAGCTCTCTGTGTCTTAGTTTCATCATCTAAGAAATGATAATAATATTCATCTCCTAGGGTCCTTGGTAAGATTCAATTAGACAGTGGAGGTGAAAATGTCTACCCTGGGGCCTATCACATGATTTGCCCCGGGTGAAAGTTAGCAAACACACAAACTACCTTAACGAATCAATCAGGAAGCATTTCCCAGAGCCTGCTGCATGTTAGACAATGAGGATGACAAAAATGAACAAAGTATTTTTTTCCCTCAAGGAACTTATAGACTAGTTGAGGAGATGATGTAAACATGGGCCATAACAAATTAAAAAGCAGTGAACAGGCATCCAAAATGAATGTACACTGTAAGTACCACGGAAGTCTCAAAGAAGGAGCAACAAAGGCGAGGCAGGGGAGTCAAGGAAGGAGAGATTTTAGCAGAACCTCAGAGGCTGAGGAGGGCTTTGATGAGCCCAGAAGACATCCCTCAGGGAGAAAGGCTTTCAGGAAAATGCTAGTGTCCCATGAATTTATACCATGAAAGTTGGTCTTCCAAGGGCCCAATTGCACTTGAATGACTATTAAAACTCAAGATCAATCCTAGCAGGGCTTCCCTGGTGGCGTAGTGGTTAAGAATCCATCTGCCAATGCAGGGGACACGGGTTCGAGCCCTGGTCCGGGAAGATCCCACATGCCACGGAGCAACTAAGCCTGTGCTCCACAACTACTGAGCCTGTACTTTAGAACCTGCGAGCCACAACTACTGAGCTGGCGCGCCACAACTACTGAGCCCACGTGCCTAGAGCCCGTGCTCTGCAACAAGAGAAGCCACTGCAGTGAGAAGCCCGTGCACCATAATGAAGAGTAGCCCCTGCTCACCGCAACTAGAGAGAGCCCGTGCACAGCAACAAAGACCCAATGCAGCCAAAAATAAATTAATTAAATTTAAAAAATGTTAAAAAATGAATATCAATCCTAGCGTATAAAGAAAGAAGGGCATCTACTTACTGCCTCCTCCATGAGGCTGTCTTTGATTCAATGCAGGAGAAAGTGTAGCTATCGTTTTCCAATCCCAGAAAGAGAACACAAGGCAAGAAAAAGACGAGAGAAAATAAAGCATGCAGAGAGATAACCATCTGTGTTTGCTGGTTTAGTCTTCCTTCCAATGTGTAATTACCATTCTGAGGGCTGACTTGGCCATTTGGAGAGATGATGATCCAGGTCAAGCAAATCACCCACAAAGGAGGAAATCAACCTACAGACCATAGACTGTATGGACATGGTTTTTCTCTTAAAGGAGATTTGTGTTTGCCAACTAAAAACAAGATACTTCCTCAAAACATTTTAATTTGGTAGGAAACATCAAATTCACAGCTCTTCAGCAAAGTCTAAAGTGGTACCAACCACCTTATCCCTAGAATAAAACATAAGACTGTATTATTTTCGTTTTGTGTGAAACATTCAAAGTTCAGGGTTGGAAAATTGTGTGTGGGCTGATGCCTGATAGCGAGGCCAGTTATTATGTAGTGACTCACGAGAAATTTCCAGAGCTACCACACCTTAAAGTTAAACTCACTCAAGCCAGACAGTAAACTATTAGTAGAGATATTTTTGTAACCATAATTTCTAGTCTTTTAACTAATTTCTTTTTTAACTGGCAGCATGGCCAGTTTTATAAAAGTTATAGAGCTTTTTTTTTTTTTTCTGACATCAGGGTTTTGGAATATTTATCCGTTTAAAAACAATACAAAATAAAAACACACCCTTGGGGTATTTTAAGGAATTTTTCAGCTGACCAACTTGGTCAACCAGCGTAATCCTGGCACACTGGCTCCATCGTGTCAGCCAGCCTGGCTGCCCACCACAAGGAGGACTCAGCCCAGGACTCCTGCGGTTGTGGCCGCGTCTGCCCCAGGTACCCAAAAGGAAGTCTCTCTGTGGCCAGGCCAAGTAAGAGATGGTACCACGCGGGGAGAGCCACTGACATGACACCAGAGCCCTGGGAGAAGCTGCGATGCAGAGTAGGAACAGCCAAGCTTTTCTCTGACACCGAACGAAGCAACTAGTGAAACGAAGCAACTAGTGAAACACTCATCCCTCCAGGAAAGCCCTCATCCCTCTGCCCGAGTCCAGTTGGGGTCCCCGTGTTAACACACTCGGCGCACTCACCAGGAAGCCTAGAGCTGGAAACTTCTGTTGAACATTGACAGGTCTTCAGAGAACCTCCGAAGGGCCTCTGACAGAGCCTGAGTCTCAGGATCTCATAGCAACTGCATTGACTGGCTTTTCTTCATGTAGTTTTTTTGTTGGTTTTGTTGGTTTTTTGTTTTTCATTTTTGGCCGCCGCATGTGAGATCTTAGTTCCCCAACCAGGGATGGAACCCGAACCCGCTGCAGTCAAAGGGCAGAGTCTTAACCACTGGACCACCAAGGAAGTCCCCATGTAGTTTTAATTCTCATCGTGACATGTTATCAGATCTGTAATGGAGAGGGGCCTCGTGGACTGCCGAGGCTGGTCTTTTGCCTCTATATTTATGAGTTTAGGGGTTTACACTGACATAGCCACTCTTCAAATGGAATGGATGAAATCGAAATAATATACAACATGTGTCATTGTACACTTATTCCCATCTCTGACACCACCGCCAGGATCTCAGATGTGTTACAAAACTCTATCCTAGAGCAACATCTCCCACTCTTTTTACATGCTCAATTAATGGAGTGAAGGATTGATTTTTGACCTCTAAAGACTCTCCCTGTCTGGGGGCTGGGCTGGGGGAGTGGAAGCAAGACCTCGAACTTGTGGAGGCGAGTGGAGGCTTCCTGCCTGGGCTTAGCCAGAGGAACTGCATCAGGCAGGGCTGAGGCTGGGAACGGGAGACGGGGGAGGGTGCTGACGCACCACAGACAAAGCTCGGGGTTTCTTCTCGGTTAGGAGCACCAACTGTGCACACACCTCAGTCATCAGCCCTTGCAAAGGGGAATCTGACGGAGGGGTTAAAAGGCACAGAGAAGTCAGAAAGTTGAAAACAGAAGCCATGTCTGTCCCTGGACTGTTTCATCCTGGCACTGAGCTGGTGCACAGCATGTAGGCACTGAATCAGTGATACATGGCTGAGTTTGTGGACTGAAGGCCAGGGATGGTTGAGGGAATGTTTTGTACACGACAGGGAGACAGACAGAGGGTACCAGCCTCCCAGACAAAAGGTGTCTAGACATGGAAAGTTGGCCACATTCCCGTGTTCTCTGTGTGTCTTTCCTGTTTAAACGGCAGTCGTGGCTAGGATGGGTCAGTGCCGGGAGACCTCCTTGGGGTAGCAAATCCCACACCTTCTCAGCAGGTTTCTTCTGAACCCAGCTCTCTGTGCTCTATCTGGGTCATGATCTAAGGTGTGAGGTCTCCCTAGAAGCCCCACGTTTCACGCCTTCCTTACACACCTTGAGGGCAGCTTCTGGCTAAGAAAGTCTTCACTCTCCTCTCCTTCATCCTTCTACCAAAGCACTTCGTCCCTCATCCCATCTTTGTCAATGCCACCCCCTCCCCATGCTTTGCCCATCATTGACAGTTTCAATGTTTCCGTCCCAAACTGTATTAAGATTTAGGGGTCCCTTTCTAACATGATGTACAGAAGGAAAGAACAAGATTCTCATCACGAGTCAGTCCTTTTCACATCTGCTTTGCCTTATGCACTCATTTCCGTGTCTTCGTCCCCTGCCATCCCTCCTGCCCCACGTAGCCTCACTACGGTAGCGCGCCCTGAGTCAGAAGCTCCACCACTTTTTCCAGGAGGTGGCACAGTCAGAGGTTCCCTGCCCTGTCCTCCTTGTCTTGAATTTCTAAAAAGTCCACATCTTGTGCAGAGGCTCCCAGCTCTGCAGACCACATACATCATGTTTTTTATCTATGGGACATTTCCCCCTGCAGTTTGTAGAATCCTGTGGCCACTTCTGCTTTCTAACTGCTGCTTATTTTCTTTCCCTGAGGCAGGAAAGAAATGTGGTCTGATGAATGGAGAACTTGCCTGGAAATTGGATGATCCGGGTTCTGAATCTGACTTACTGTGTGGCCTGGGAAAAATTACTTTGACTCTCTGGGTAAGCTGACATTTCAGGGGCCTTGGGTGAGTAAACAGAAAGCAGTTCAAGTGTCCAGAGAGGGGAAGCCTCGGTGGCTGGCCTTTCCTGCAGTTAGGCACACAATAGCTCCCGTTTCTGATAGCAACTAGCATGAGTAGGTGCCCTATTCATGGCCCTATTCCTACTTTCCCTTTCCCCAATTTTGACCCTTTGGTTCCTCCGGCATCAGGTGATCAAAGAAGCTCAAGCCTTAGACACCCAAAAAGTTAGCGCTTGCCCAATAAGCTCAATGAATAGCTGCCCTAGGTGTACCCACGTGCGGGGCATGCACCTTAAATAGCCTGGGCCTGAGATGGGTGAATATGTACATAGAGTTTGCTATCAAGAATTTTGATGAATGACTCCTCACTCCCCACTCCTACACATAAACGGTCAAGAGGCTTTCAATCTCAAGCGCCTGCAATTCAACTCAAATTAGCTAAAGCCAAGAAAGAAATCCGTGGGCTTACATACCTGGGGCATTTGACCTCAGGCAAAGCTGGATATAAGGTTTCAAACAATGTCATCAGAGACTACGATCAAAACGATACAAGTGTTGGTGAGGGTGTGGAGAAAAGGGAACTCTTGCACACTCTTGAGAGGAATGTAAATTGGTGCACACACTATGGAAAGCAGTTTGGGGGTTTCTCAAAAAATTAAAGATAGAACTACCATATGATCCAGCAATTCCACTTCTGGGTCTATACCCAAAGGAAATGAAATCAGTACCTTGAAGAGACATCTGCACCCCCGTGTTCATTGCAGCATTATTCACAATAGACAAGATACGGAAATAACCTAAGTGTTTGTCAATAGAAGTATGGATTAAAAAATTTTTAATCATTACATACATACACACAATAGATCATCATGTGTGTATATATAATATGTATTATTTATTATCAACAAATAATAACATTCAGCCTTAAAAAAGGAGATCCTGCATCCTGAAATTTATAACAACATGGATGAACCTGGAGGACATCATGCTAACTGAAATAAGCCAGACACAGAAAGAAAAACACTGCATGATTTTACTTGTATGTGGAATCTAGATGAGTCACTTATACATGGAATCTAACAAAGTCAAATACATAGAAGCAGAGAATAGAACAGTGCTTACCAGGGTCGAGGAGGTTGGGAAATAGGGAGATGTTAGTCAGAGAATACAAAGTTACAGTTACGTAGGATGAATAATCCTAGAGAGCTAATATACAGCGTGATGATTATAGTTAATAATACGATATTGAACACTGGGCACTTGCTAAGAAAGTAGATTTCATTCTAAAACTGTCAAACTGTTTTCCAAATTGATTGTACAATTTTATATTCCCTCCAAGCGTATATGAAAGTTCCAGTAGCTGCCCATCCTCACCAACACTTGGTATGGGGAGTCTTTTAGCCATTCTAATGGCAATGTGGTGAGATCTCATTGTGGTTTTAATGTACACTTCACTAATGACTAATATTAGGCATCTTTTGATGTGCTTATTTGTCATCTGTATATCTCCTTTGATTGTATACTTGTTCACATTTTTTACCCATTTATAAAAGTGAGTTGTCTTCTGATTGAATTGTAAGAATTCTTTGTATAATCTAGATGTACTTTTTTTCATATACATGCTTTGCAAATGTTTACTCCCAGTCTGAGGTTTTCCTTTTATTTTTTGTAATAGTGTCTTTTGAAGAGCAACATTTTAATTTTGAAAACGTCCAACTTATTATTTTATCTTATAGTTTGTGATTTTTGTGTGTGTCCTATTTAAGAACTGTTCCCTAAACCTAGGATCACTAAGAATTTTTCTATGTTTTCTTCAAGAATTTTTGTAATTTTAACGATTACATTTAGGTCTATGGTTCATTTTGAATTAAATTTTGTACTACAAAAAAAAGAAAGTAGATTTCAGGTTCTCTTACCACACACACAAGAAAAGGGTAACTGTGTGAGGAGATGAATATGTTAATTAGCTTAACTGTAGTAATCATTTCACTATGTATAATCAAACCATCATGTCGAATACCTTCCATATATACAATTTTTTACTACAAATAAAATTTAAAATGTCTTCAGCGCTCTGCCTCTGTCTCCACCTGCTGGACAGGTGCTCTCCAAAAGGTAGGAAGATGGTTGCCAGCTGAGAAGCCCAGCAAAATGAAAGTATTTGGGGATAGTTCTAGCAGAAATATCCAGGAAGACTCTGCTTAGGGCCTGGGCCCATTCCTGAACTACTCATGGGACACGTGGCCTCCTCTGTGGCAGGGTGGACCTGGCTCAAGGGGTGGAATGTGGTCACCACCAGAGAAAAGCATTCAGTTCCTAGAAGGATGGCAATCAGTGCTCGACAGGCAAAAACATTCAATGTCTCCTACATCACCCTGAGCCAGTAAGGAGCCCAAACTGCAGAGACGTGCAGCAAGTTGGGATGCCCCAGCACCCAGGATCCAGTCTTCTAAATCTTGTATGTTTCCAATAAAAGGTAAAGAAAGGGCTGAGGCCACGTGCTAGCTACACGGAGCATAACAGTGTGGCGCTGTATTGTTTTCTATAGTTGGATAAGGCTCTTCCGGCTCGGGTGAAGTGAAAAACAGCCATAGACTTTGCTGCAATCATCAGAATGTTTCTATGACTCATGAGATAAATGAGAAGCATACACAGAAGGGTCAAAGTTACACTGAAGTCAGATTGTAATCACACCCTTGAGTTCTGACAACCCACGGACCAAATTTCCTACTGAGAGCACATTAGTGACTTCTTTTTCTCCACAGAGGGTACTTGATTACCCTAAGGCAGCTTATCTCATCTACGGATTATCTGAGATCAGCTTTTCACACAGGTTGGCCTCCTATGAGGCCACAGTCAGCACAGCTCTTGTCTCTACCACTGACTAAAGTTCAACACTGACTCCCTGGCCCAAGAACCCAAGTGTGAGGCGACCAAATCATCTGACGAGCCACAAATCAGCTTAAAGACAACACTCTTTAAACACTGATACTGAAGGCCCTGAAGTGGATGAGGTTGCTTTTCTCCAGTGAGAGGATCAGTACTTTCTCTAGCGCTAAGGACATCCTTAACACCCTGATGGTCTGCCTGTAAGGGGGGATTTCCGAGGTAGGCTTTATAGTCAGAGAGAAAAGGTCTCAGACGCTCCATGGAGTTATGTAAAACCCAGCTCAACACGCAGAACTTTCCTTGACTTTGTGATAACTTGATTTTTCTCACCCACAAGCCTCTTCCTGTCCAACAGACCCATGTCCCAGCAACAACAAACCACCAAAATTCATAAAGGAGCTGCCATGTGACAAGCGTGAGAGCACAAAAGATAAATTGGAAAAGGCACGTCTAGGCAAGACACCATCGTGAGCTCTAGTTCTGAGCTCCCCAACTCTACTCCAAACACAGCAATGACATATGAAACATTTTTCATGCTTAAAATAAAATCATGCCAAAATATCAAATAAATAGTTCCCTGGAAAAGAAACACACAGTAGTAAACAGGTCAAAGCCATGGGCTTCTGGGTCTCCCAGTCAAGAAGGCAGATGTGGCCAAAGTTTGATTCCTCTGGGCTAAGAGGGAATAAAGCCTTCCAGGCCTGAAATAGGACCTGAATCAGGATTGCTGTCTGAAGCCACAGGTGGTGCTGACCTCCCTCAGTTATAAAAAGAAGAAGGGGACTTCCCTGGTGGTGCAGTGGTTAAGAATCTGCCTGCCAATGCAGGGGACACGGGTTTGAGCCCTGGTCCATGTAGATCCTACATGCCGTGGAGCAACTAAGCCCATGCGCCACAACTACTGAAGCCCGCGCGCTGCAAGTACTGAAGCCCATATGCCTAGAGCCCGTGGTCCGTAACAAGAGAAGCCACCGCACTGAGAACCCGCACGCTGCAACAAAGACCCAATGCAGCCAAAAAATAAATTAATTAATTAAAAAAAAAAAAGCAGGAAAAGTGTAGCCACTGCCCTAACCCACTGGCCTTTTTATAAAATCCAGGAACCTGCAGTGCTGGGAGAAAGCACACACAGCCCTAGAGCCCCATTCATCTTCTTCTTCTTCTTTTTTATTTAAATTAAAGTACAGTTGATTTACAGTGTTGTGTTAGTTTCTGGTATACAGCAAAGTGATTCAGTTCTATATATATATTATTTTTCAGATTCTTTTCCATTACAGTTTATTACAAGATATGGAGTAGAGTTCCCTGTGCTATAGAGTAGGTCCTTGTTTTTTATCTGTTTTATATATAATAGTGTGTATATGTTGATCCCAACCTCCTAATTTATCCCTCCCCTCCCCTTTCCCCTTTGGTAACCATAAGTTTGTTTTCTCTGTCTGTGAGTCTCTTTGTTTTGTAAATTAGTTCATGTGTATCAGGTTTCTTTTAGATTCCACCTATAAGTGATATCATATGATATTTGTCCTTCTCTGTCTGACTTACCTCACTTAGTATGATAATCTGTAAGTCCATCATGTTGCTGCAAATGCCATTATTTCATTCTTTTTTTGTGGCTGAGTAGTATTCCATTGTATATATGTACCACATCTTCTCTATATCTTCCTCTGTCAATGGACATTTAGGTTGCTTCCATATCTTGATTATTGTAAACAGTGCTGCCGTGAACATTGGGGTGCATGTAGCTTTTCAAATTAGAGGTTTCCTCCAGATACATGACCAGGAGTGGGATTGCTGGATCATATGGTAGCTCTATTTTTAGTTTTTTAAGGAACCGTCATCCTGTTTTCCATAGTGGCTGCACCAATTTACATTCCCACCAACAGTGTAGGAGGGTTCCCTTTTCTCCACACCCTCCCTGGAGCCCCATTCGAGTGAAGCCACCCACCAGCTTAGTGGCTGCATGTATGTATCCCCAGTACATGGGGAGAAGAGCCCAGCCATAAATATTCAACCTGGTTCTGGAACAGGGCCCCTGGGAGCCAAGCGGAGTCAATGTGAAAACCACTAAATGGGGAAAAAAATAACTCAGAGCTACAGGGAGGGGTAGGCCAGTCAGGATGAGCATAGAAACCTCAATTTTAAAAGAAAATCTAACAGAAGAAAGTCAGACGACAATCTCAAAAACCAGAAAAATTTATTCTTTCAAAAATGGAAGTACCTGAGCAATCTCAAACATTATGTTAAATAAGTTTGTTTGAAACTCTCAAAGAGATAAAGTAATTACACGCATGAGGAACAAAAATAAATAAGTAAAAGAAGTAAATATGAATGAAGAACATATGCTTCTGAAAAATCACCAATTACACATCCTGAAAAGTAAAAATACAGTCATTGAAATTAAAGGCTCATAAACTGGCTAAAAATTGAACACAAGTGATGAGAGAATTAGAAATTGGAGGAGAGTAGTGAGGAATTCACCCAGAATACAGCATAGGAGATATAAAGATGGAAGGCATGAATAGGAAGATGAGAGGCATGGAGGATAGACTGAAGATATTTAATTTACTCTTTATGAGCCTGTGGTGAGGTAGGCACTGTCATCCTATTTTGCAGAAGAAGAAACTCTGCAGCCGAAATTTACAGATGCTGCCTCTTTTCAGCTAAGGATAAACAGGAATGCTCATTCCTGGGCCAAGTAAGTTCTATTGCAGCCACGTTGAACATAAATTAGCATCCTGTTGGTGCATTACCATGAACCCAATGTTGGAATTATGAATAATTTTTTAAACATGTTGGGTAGAGTGTGGTAAGTGGAATCGCTCAAGGAAGCAGGCTTGGGAAGGGGAGTGTCCAGTCTGCTCAGGCTGCTGTAACAAAATACTGTAGACTGCATGGCTTAAACAGCAATATTTATTTCTCATAGTCCTAGAGGCTGGAAGTCCAAGATCAGGGTGTCAGCGTGGTCGGCTCGTAGTGAGGACTCACTTCCTGGCTTGTTGATAGCCAGCTTCTCGCTGTATCCTCACATGGCCAAGAGAGAGCTCTGGTCTCTTCACCACTGTATAGGGGCACCAATGCCATCATGGGGGCTCTACCCCCATGACCTCATCCAAATCCAATTACATCCCAAACCCCCATCCTTGAACACCACCATATGGGGATACGGGGTTCAACATACGGATTTGTTGCGGGGGACACCAACCAACAGTCCATAGCAAAAGGAAAATCATAAGAGGGAAAGAAGGAGGAGGAAAAAGGGAGAAAAAGAAACAAAAGATGGTGGGAGAAGGGGAAGACTTTTGTGCCCAGGGACTTGGGCCAGAAATGCACAATCACCACAGGAAATTCTCCTAAGGACCTAAACAGCCTCCCCCGTCAGGAAGAGGAGGCAGCTCTCGCCTGGCTTCAATAAAGAGCCCCTCCTGCAAACCCTGCCTCGGTCTTGCAATGGTCATGAAATGCTGGGTTTTTTAAAACCCCCAAAGCAACTTGCCTGGCACTCTGCCCCTTGAACTACAAACTCTGTATTTGGGGGGAAGCAGCGGATTTATTTACGCTCTGCTTATTAAAATGCTGTTTGAGAAAAAAACTGTCTGCTATTTAAGATGCCCAAAGTGTAATGCCCGTTTCCAAGGAGGAGGATGGAGGTAGAAAAGAAAAAGGTCCTTTGTTTCCCCTGGCTCCTGACACATTAATCGTTCAGTGGACTTTCAAGTTAGACTGAATGCTCCTTCCCACCCTCCTGCGTGCTGCTGATGCAGGCACTCGGGGACGACACTTTAATGGCATTTCTGCATCCTTTGCCCTAGCAGCTCTATCATCTGTACCATTGGAATATTCTCCACTTTCTTGTCTGGACTTGGGCAAAAGCCATTTTCAGTCTGGTCATTTATGGCTTTCTTAACTTTGTGATTAAGTTATCATCAATACCATTTAAATAGTCTCTATTTTATCGTCTCTTTGATTTTTATGGACTTGAGCCAAAGCCATTTTCCTACTGGTCACTTATGGTTGCCTTAACTTTGTGACTAAGCCAGAAAAATTCTGTTTGAAACTGCATCTAATACAAGGCTTCAAGATCTAACTATGTATTTCTACTTGCCAGTGGTCCCAAATGATTTCAGTATTTCTACTTGTCTTCAAGGCTCCCCAAATCAGCAGATATGACCTTTCATCACCCCGCCTTAGGCAGCAACAGCCTAAGGAAACCGGTGAAGGACTTTTTCCACCGAAGACCATAATTTCTGAAACCACTTCCTTTCCTCACCCTCCTTGACCTCCCTTCAGCATTAGGACCTATTAACCACACCCTCCTTGAAACCCTCTCTTTGGCTGTGTGTGTGTGTGTGCCCGTGCACACGCGTGTGCGCATGTGTGTGTGTTAAGAGAAAAGATTCTGGCATCCACAGACCTGAATTTGAATGGCAGTCTGACACTTTCTAATTGCAAGACATTGGGGAAGTTGTTTAAAACCTCTGAGCCTCTGTTCCCACCTCTCTAAAAGAGGAATGGTAACCCCTCCTTCAGATTAGGTGTGGTGAAGACTAAATCAGCTGCTCATAAAGTGTTAGAAAGGTCCACAGTCTCCATGAGATCTCAGTAGGTGGACCCTCCCCACTTCACAGTGTTGTGTCTTTTTCTGGCTCCTGAATATTCACTCGGCCAAGCTGCTCCGGTCCTCAGCCACCTTCTCATCTCTACCCTTTGCAAAAGGCTCCCCCCACCGCCCTCCCAGACCTCACCTCGGGGCCAGAAGACTAACCTCACAGTCTTTCTTACACTCATGAAATGACCCTCGAACAAATGACTTCCCCTCTAGTCTCGATTTTCATGTCTGTAGAGCAGATGCTGAGTGGGTGAATAAGGCAAGGTTCCTAATGCCGCTTCCTAAATAAGGGAAGTCATTTCTCCTGTCACTTCCCCAGCCCTTCCTTTGTCCCGTCCTTCTTCCTCCCTTCTCTCATTTCTGAGATCTGCAATGGAATTTGGATTGTTCCAAATTCCTAGACGGCGGTAGTCTAGGTCAGAAAATAAGATTGTATAAGCTTGTATAAGATTCTCTCAGCTGCCATCACCTAGCACATCTATGGCTTTGAAGATGTGGACTAACGCAGATGCTTCTGATAGAAATGGTTTGGGGACTTCCCTGGCAGTACCGTGGATAGGATTCCGGGCTTTCACTGTCAGGGGTCTGGGTTCAATTCCTTGTCGGGGAAATAAGGTCCCACAATCCACGAGGCATGGAAAAAAAAAGTTTTGAGAACTTTCTCAAGACGTTTAGTTCAGCTTAGTGAAGGGCATAAAATTCACGAGGATATTGAGGTGTTCCTGCCCTCATTAAGCCAGGTATGTATGTTAAAAAATGATTTCCTTGAGAGATAGCTTTGTGCAGACATTCTGGAAAGCAATTTGGCACTATATAAGCAAACTGACTACTTAGTTACACTCTCCTATCCAGCAGGTCCTGTGGGTACTGTGGGTACAAGGGTCTTAAGGGAAGCTGTATGAGAATGGCCACCACGGCAGAGATTTGGAGGCAGTCCTGGTGTCTGGTGGGTGAACAGAGAGATAAAGTGGGTAAAATATACCCTGGAATAATATTTAACGAGCAGGCGCTAAGAACTAGTTGTACATACTATGGTATATACATAACTGATACATAAACCTGGTAAATAAAAAGAAAGAATGAAGCATTTATTCTGGCTCTCCTCTACGAATTATACCACAAATCACCAAATAATATATCAGGGGAAATTTCTCATTATAGAAGTGCTCCAGCTAATAAACAAAGAAAGAATGCTAGAATTAGAAGATCACCATTTTTTAACACCTAACTGTGGCAGACTCTAAGACAGGCGCCTTTAATCCCTGGTATTCATGCCCTTGTATAATCCCCTCCCCTTGGGTATTGGTGGGACCTGTTACTTGCTCCTAATCAATAGAATACAGTAAAGGTGATGGGATGTCTCCTCCGTGATTACACTACATAAGATTGTACTTCTATCTTGCTAGCAGCCTCTCTTTATTGACCGTCTCTCTTGCTAGCTGTGAGGAGATAAACTGCTATATGAAGACGTCCAGAAGCCAAGGAACCAAGGGTGGGCCTCTGCCCAACAACCAGCAAGGACCTGAGACCCTCTGTCAGACCAGCCCGAGCACTTGAATCCTGCCAACAGCCAGGTAGGCTCAGAAGCAGATTCTTCCCTGGTCAAGCCTCAGATTACACCCTACCCCTGGCCAACACCTTGTTTGTAGACTTCTGAGAGACCCTGGAGCCAAAGCCTCAGCTAACTTGTGCCTGGATCTCTGATTAATGTGGTTTTTTGTTTTGGGGTTTTTTTTTTTTGCAAACCACTACGTTTGTGACAATAGTGTTACAGACCAAAAAATAACAATACACTAATAAACTAATAAGATCCTAAGTTTTTGTTATCGATGGCTGCTAATATTACATGCAAAAAAGTGAAAACGAAATATCACATGGATCCTGATGGAAAAACACAAGACCAACTGTGAGACAGTCTTCTCAAAAAACTTAAATATGAGTCTGATCGAGTCCCTAGATTCAGCTACCAACTCAAATAAACTACAGAGGACAGAAACTTGTTAAAGTACACCACAAAGACGAATCATCAGAATCACACTGTGGTAAATTCGATGGGACAAACAACCTGGGTTCCTCAAGAAATAAATTGCAAGGGAGGAAAAAACAAAATTGATTCTGGGAGAAGCCTACTGATTAAAAGAGACAAAGAAATATCAATCAATTACCATGTGTGGCCTTATATGAATTCTGATTCATATAAACAAACTGTGGAAAGAAATAACATTTATGAGAGGATTGGAAATTTGAGCTCTGTTAAATGATATTCAGGAAATATTGTTCTTTTAAAACTATTGATAAGCATATTGTGGTTATGTTATCTTGTACAGATACACACCGAAATATTCATGGATGAAATGATCCAATGCCTGAAAGGAAGGAAGTGGGTAAGGTGTAGATGGGGTGGGATTGGCCTTGGGCCAGTGGTCGTTGAGTCTGAGTAATGGGCACAGGGAGTTCATTATACTCTTTTATCTCTTTTGAGCTATGTTCAAAGTTCCCCATAATAAAAGATTATTTAAGTTACAAGCAGACAAGAAAATAACAAATACTTCGTAAGAACACTTCTAAACAAAATGATACAAACATTAGAGTAGTTGCATATGGAGAAGGAAACAAGATTGGAGAATGGGAACGAAAAGGAATGAGTAAAGCAATCCCACTCCTGGGTATATATTTGAAGAAAATGAAATCAGGATCTTGAAGAGATATCTGCACCCCCATGTTCATTGCAGTATTATTCACAACAGCCAGGACATGGAAACAATCTAAGTGTCCGTTGACGGATGAACGGATAAAGAAGATGTGGTATACTATGGAAAACAGTACGGAGATTTCTTAAAAAACTAAAAATAGAACTACCATATGACCCAGCAATCTCACTACTGGGCATAAATAAAGTAGTGAGAAAACCATAATTCAAAAAGAGTCATGCACTCCAATGTTCATTGCAGCACTATATACCATGGCCAGGACATGGAAGCAACCTAAGTGGCCATCAACAGATGAATGGATAAAGAAGATGTGGCACATGTATACAATGGAATATTACTCAGCCATAAAAAGAAACAAAATTGAGTTACTTGTAGTGAGGTGGATGGACCTAGAGCTGTCATACAGAGTGAAGTAAGTCAGAAAGAGAAAAACAAATACTGTATGCTAACACATATATATGGAATCTAAAATAATAATAATAATAATGGTTCAGAACAACATAGGGGAAGGACAGGAACAAAGACACAGATGTAGAGAATGGACTTGAGGACACAGGGAGGGGGAAGGGTAAGCTGGGACAAAGTGAGAGATATATGCACTGGACATATACACAGTACCAAATGTAAAATCAATAGCTAGTGGGAAGCAGCCGCATAGCACAGGGAGATCAGCTTGGTGCTTTGTGACCACCTAGAGGGGTGGCATAGGGAGGGTGGGAGGGAGGGAGACACAAGAGGTAGGAGATATGGGGATATATGTATATGTATAGCTGATTCACTTTGTTATAAAGCAGAAACTAACACACCATTGTAAAGCAATTATACTCCAATAAAGATGATAGGGCTTCCCTGGTGGCGCAGTGGTTGAGAGTCCGCCTGCCGATGCAGGGGACACGGGTTCGTGCCCCGGTCCGGGAAGATCCCACATGCCGCGGAGCGGCTGGGCCCGTGAGCCATGGCCGCTGAGCCTGTGCTTCCGGAGCCTGTGCTCCGCAACGGGAGAGGCCACAACAGTGAGAGGCCCGCGTACCGCAAAAAAAAAAAAAAAAAAAAAAGATGTGGTGTATATATATATATATATATACACACACACAATGGAATATTATTCAGCCATAAAAGGGAAGAAAATCCTATCATTTGTGACAACATGGCTGAATCTTTGGGGTATCATGCAAAGTGAAATAAGTCAGACAGAGAGAGACAAACACTGTATGATATCACTTACATGTGGAATTCAGAAAAGCTAACTCATAGAAACAGAGAGTAGATGATGGTTTCTAAAGACTGGGGGAGGGGAAAATGGGGAGATGTCAGTCAGAGAGTACAGACTTCCAGTTACAAGATGAATAAGTTCTGAGGATCTAAGGTACAGAATGGTGACTATAATTAACAATACTGTCGTATACTTGAAAGTTGCTAAGAGAGTAGATCTTAAATGTTCCCATCACACCAAAAAAAGGTAACTGTGTGAACTGATGGATGTGTTAACTAACCTAATTGTGGCAATCATTTCACAACATATATGTATATCAAATCATCAGGTTGTACACGTTAAACTTACACAATATTACATGTCAATTATATCTCAATAAAGCTGGGGTTGGGGAATGAGTAAATAAGTAATGAATAAATAAAATAAGTGAGAGCCCTACAAGAACCAGTGATGATAGCAGTTATAAACAAAAGAGTATGATAAACTCAACTCACTACTCATTGAGGTCCAAAGTGAAAAGACTACGTGTATATACGATCCTGTGTCCATTCTCCCAATTCTTAGTTGTTGGATGCTTCTTTATGACCTTTGATTAATTCTTCTATCTATTCCTCAAGGGTGCCAAGTCCTCTGTCACCACCCTCAGGCAGACCTCCTGAGCAAAGTGCTCCCCATCTCAGTCAGTGGCTTGAACATCATTAAAAATCATTTACAAGAGAGAGAAGGGAAAACTGGGGTGTGGTGGGAGAGCTTGGAGCACAAGGGGAGCCTCTGGGGGTCTTATAATGTTCTATTTCTTGACCTGGGTGGTAGTTACACTCTGTTCACTGTGTCGTAATTCACCAAGTTGGACACTTGTGATTGGTGCACTTTTCTGTATGCACATTATACTTCAGTTATTTTAATTTTTAAAATACACATTTTTTTCCTTGGATTTTCTAGCAAGTTTTGACTATTTCAGGCTTGATGCCCAGGGACCCATCATATTCAGCAGAACAGGTGGAGTTCTCCACTCTCTCTCTCTCTGTCTCTGTTTCTTTCTCTATTTTCTTTTACCCTATAGTTGAATTCTAGTTAATTAATTGAGAATAGGATGAGAGTCAATTCAAAAGTGGCTCCATCACTGACTTGCTATGGTTTCTGGCAAAAATTGCTTAAACTCCCTCCACATCAGTCTCTTGTCTGTAAAGTGAGGTTAATAATAGTATTAACTATTATTATGTATAATAATATATGTATATATTATTGTATAATGTATATTATATGTATAATAATATATGTATATATATGTATATAACTTGCTTAGAAGAGTAGCTGACACATAGCCCTCCAATTATCTTAATTTTTAAAATTTCCTATTTTTCATCTTTCCTTGAGCAAATTTCCATCAGGAACCTCATCGGGAGGGAGTTCAGCCTCCAGACAAGATTCATGAGCTGGATCCTTCCAGAAAGACCATCAGTTGGGACCCAAACCTCACAGACTTCTCTCACCCCCTTCTCCCATCCAAACTCCTCTCGTCCCCCAGGTCCTGCTCCCATTCACAGCTTTAGGAAGGTTTCCCTAAACACTCCTGACTCTGAACTTTCTCCTTCCTCAGAAAGCTCACTGAATCATTGGGAACCAAAACTCTAAGGCTCACACCATCTTTTTTCTCTCGGGCCTCTCACTGCTGCAGCCTCTCCCGTTGCGGAGCACAGGCTCCGGACGCTCAGGCTCAGCGGCCATGGCTCACGGGCGCAGCCGCTCCGCGGCATGCGGGATCTTCCCGTACCGGGGCACGAACCCGTGTCCCCTGCATCAGCAGGCGGACTCTCAACCACTGCGCCACCAGGGAAGCCCAACTCACACCATCTTTGTTGGAGAAGTCTTCATGAATCCCTGAGGCAGCAGTGATTCCACCTACACCTACATGGACAAAAAAATCCATGCTCTGTAGGACCCAAAGCCTGTCAGTGAAAGATCGGAAATCAGTGACTTGCCCCAGCTTCTTTCCTGAACCCTTTGCAGTCCGCACTTACCTTCCTGGTGAGGTAGGCACCCAGAGACATTTTATTTCTTTCACCATCTCCCTCCAATCCGACCAACAAGATCCTGTGACCAGTCAATCACACTTGCTGATTGGCTGTTTGCACCTTTCTTGAAGTTTATTCACACCTCTGGGGTAGCTCAGTTGGATGTTTACGTTTGAAGCCATTGCTACGTGTATTTATATTTGTATCTGAAGTCATTTAACTCTACTTGTAGAGTGGTAGGTTTCTTCTCCTCTAAGAAATTTCAAACCTCAGTAGACAGATGATGAACTAAATATCCTAAAAGTGATCTATTCCATTGAAAGACATTCTGATCTAAAAATAATAACTATTCCATCGAGCACTTACTATGTGCCATTACTGTGATACTTCATATGTTTTAAATAATTTAATCCTCCATCAATGAGACGATTGTTATTTTAATTTTACAGATGAGAAAACTGAGCCTTGGGGAATTACAAAGACTTGGATAGTTACAACCACCAAGGCTATACAGTTATGATTTGTGTGTGACTAGTGGAATGAGAAGTCAGAGGCATCTAATCCCTAAAAGTGACTCGTGAGTAAAGCAACACAGAGCCTCTCCTTCCCATCCTATCCCCACATATCTCCTCTTTCACCTCTTCCTGAAAAGTTTCTTGGAGTGGTGGAATGGGAGAAGCCTGTGTCTTTGATTTCTCCCATGACCTGGGCAGCCCTGGCACATGGCCCAAACTTCCTCTCCAAACCCTGCTTCTACTGCTTTTCATCATTCTCCAAATGTGCTGTGCTCTTTCATTCATGTATTTATTCAGTCAATGTTTATTGAAAACCTATTATGCGTCAGAGGGTAGCACTGAGGACATAATTGTTAACAAGATAGATGCCATCCTCGACTTCACGTTGCCCACAGTCTGGTCTTTTTCCTGACTCCATGCTCTTCCATCTATTCGTAATTCCTTGCCTTCCTCCCCACTCCACCCCAGCAGCAAGGCAAACTCTTATTGATCTACAAGATCCAGCTCACACTTTTACCTCCTCTTTCACCTTCCTCAACAACCTGGGGATGACATTCAAAATATTGAGCAACCAGTTGGGTAATCATAATGGACACCAGCTGTCAACTACCAGTCTCCCAGAGTGTCCAAGCTGAATTTCTGCCCTGAAATAGCCCTGGTCAGAGGTAGTTACCCTGCCCATGGGGGTCCTCAGCACCTGGACCACACAAATATTGAAGTACTGTTCTCTAGCTCTTCCTGCCTTATCCTCCACCCATCCTCCCCACTGCACTCACAACCACAAACACACACAAATGTGCTTGTGAGCTTCCCAAAGGCAGCAATCTTTCTTTATTTATCTAGGAGACTAGCACAACCCAGGTACAACATAACAGGAGCTCAATACATCTATGTTGAATGAATGAGTTGGGGTAGGAAGTAATCTGGTCTTCATCCCAGAGAATTTCCTTAAATATCATGCCTGTTCAGATCAACAACATTTCCTACTTGAAGACTCAGAAAAATTTTAAATGTGCGTTAGGCCCATTTTCCTTTTTTAAAAAGTGTAACAGTCCTCATATAGTACCTTGGAACACATTCCTATGCTTCTTCTTATATTTCTACCTCTGGTTATCAAGTTATGACAAACAAGTACTGTTATGGGCTGAATGATGTCCCCTCCCAGATTCATGTGTTGAGGTCCTAAGCCCCAGCACGTCAGAATATGACTGTATTTGGAGATAAGGTCTTTAAAGCAGCGGTCCCCAACGTTTGTGACCTTTTTGGCACCAGGGACCGATTTCATGGAAGACAATTTTTCCACAGACCGGGGGTGGGGAGTGGGGTGGGGAATGGTTTCGAGGTGATTCAAGTGCATTACATTTATTGTGCACTTTATTTCTATTATTATTACATTGTGAT
This sequence comes from Globicephala melas, assembly GCF_963455315.2. Classification (NCBI taxonomy): domain Eukaryota; kingdom Metazoa; phylum Chordata; class Mammalia; order Artiodactyla; family Delphinidae; genus Globicephala; species Globicephala melas. The sequence continues at coordinate 23,890,091 of NC_083331.1, forward strand.
ATATAATAAAATAATTAGACAACTCACCATAATGCTGAACGGAGGCTCAGGCGGTAATGTGAGGGATGGGGAGCGGCTGTAAATACAGATGAAGCTTTGCTCGCTCACCCACCGCTCACCTCCCACTGTGCAGCTCGGTTCCTAACAGGCCATGGACCAGTGCTTGTCCGTGGCCTAGGGGTTGGGAACTCCTGCTTTAGAGAGGCCATTACATTAAAATGAGATCATTAGGTATACCTTAATCCAATAGGACTGGTGCCCTAAAAGAAGAGGAGATTAGGACAGAAACAATTGCAGAGGGAAGACCATTTCAAGACACGGGGAGAAAACAGCCAACTCTAAGCCAAAGAGAGAGGCCTCAGAAGAAATCAACCCTGCTGACACTTTGATCTAGGACTTCTAGCCTCCAAAACTGTGAGAAAATAAATTTCTGTTGTTTAAGTCACCCAGACTGTGGTACTCTGTTATAGCAGCCCTAGCAAACTAATACAAATACCAATGTCCTTTGCAAATGAACTACTGCTATAGCAAATAACACAACTTTTCATTGCATACGTACTATTTCCAAGTAAATTAGAAACTTCTTGATGTTAGTGAATGTGACTTTTATTTCTTAGACTCTCTCATAAAACATAGCACCATTTATGCACATAATAGATGCTCAGTAAAAATTTAGAACCCATTTCCTAAACTGCAGAATATATGAGAATATTTCTTTGTCTTCATTTATTCCAGGGCTCCTCGACCTCAGCATTATTGACATTTGGGGACTGGATAATTCTTTGTTGTTTGGGCTGTTCTGTGCCTTACAGATATTTAGCAGCATGCGTGGACTTGACCCACTAGATACCACTAGCACCAGCACCATACTCCCACCATGTTGTGACAACCAAAAATGTCTCCAGACATTGTCAAAAGACCCCTAGAATTCAAGACACTCCTGCCTGAGAACTGCTGATCTATTGTGATGCTATCCTTTTCTCCTCTTCCTCGATATTTTGTTCAAGTCTATACACATCTGGGTATTTCTTAGAGACGTGTGCTATGAATCCTGAACATCAGAAGGGTAACAAGAAATAAGTCCAAATTTATTGGCAGGAGGGCAGCTGGTGTACCTCAGGATATGGTCTGGTAGAGATGCTTTGTCAAATTCGGCCTGTAGGAAGAAGTGTGTCTACAGAGAAGAGGCTAAAAATGTCCGATGGTGGTTTCTGCTGAGTCAGAGGCCCAGGCTTCTCTTCCCAAGACTTTACCTCCTGGTCACTGGTCACTAGCTAGGATCAACACAGACAGGAGTTATTTCTATCTCCAGTAGGATTGACTATTTTAAATGAGTTTGCAGTTTTGGGCCATTTCTTAGTGGACAAATCCCCACATCACAAAAACCACCAGGGAAATTGCCACTAATTAGCATGCTCGTTAACGACCTTAGGAAGGAAGGCAGCAGCGGAAAGGGCCGGGGCCCCAGAATTGTGGTCCTTCCCTCCGAAGCTGGCCTGGCACACTGCGGCTGAGGCTGGGAGTGAGCAGACAGCGCGGCCTCTTACTTCCTAAACCACGTCCTTCTTGGAGAACCGTCCCAGGATCTTAGGATTATCCTCTGGACCCCGTCAACTAGACCCAAAGACTCTCATGGGCACAAAAATAAAATGATGGTGAGGAAGGTAATGGGGTTGGTCTTCTCTACTAAGAATCTCAAGGAATGATGGGTCATGCTTTGTGGCCCAAAACTGCGATTGAGTCTGAGGGTTCCAATGCCTCTACCATCTGAGATCATATCTCAAGGAGGCAGAAGGCAGACTATGAAGGGCTTTTCATACCAAAAACAAGGAATTTGGATAATTTCTGGACTCATCAAACTTCCTACGTTGAGAAGTCATTTTCTCCAATACTTCTGGGGGAACCATGGACGATATTTAAGGTGCTGGTGACTTAGAGCACAGAAAATCCCTTTAATCCTTGTGCTACAAGAGTTCCCAGCTATACATACATTTAGATAACCAAAACAGAGACAATAAAAAGCTACCTGGGGAGGAGAAGGAAGCACAGTACTCTCCAAGTTCCTCTAGAAGTACTTTTTTGCTGCAAAGCCCAATAACAGACACATCAACCCTTTCCGTTTCCACTTTCTGAATGACTCACTGCACTATTTACCATCCCAGATGTACCAAGAGTATCAGTGAGACAAAAACGTACCCATACTTGGACTTAAAAGGAAGTCTGTGTTGTATTCTTACTGTGGCCTGTCATACCTGCTCCCTTTCTCTCAGCTCTACCCTGGGTGACATGTGCAAAACGCTGTCCGATTTGACTACAGGGCACGCACACATCTGGAGTTGGAGTGGATACTCACGGGCCACAGACTAAATATGTCAAGGGGAGTTTCACAGGGGCCGCCACAGCTTCCCTATTTCCTTTCAGCGAAGCAGCGTGATGCCCAGGGTTCTGCCTGTAGGTTGCAACTTGGGGACTTGAAAAATGCAAGGGGGTTATTTCATCTCTCTAGAGAAGGGTAAGGTTAGCTGCCATCAACCCTAATGCTCGATACAAACTACACCTTATTCACGTTATCACAGTTTCCTTTGTCCTCTGTACCAGCTTCCGTGGCATGTTGAATTCCCCACTGTTGTCCTACTTATCTAGAAAAAGACAATAATGGCCACTTTACTTAGAGCTTACTCTAACAAAGTTACCACTTTTGTACTAGGCTACCATAGCTGTAGCACAGTTGTTCATTTCATTTAACAAACAAGAAAAAAATAAAAAGGAACCAAAACTGGTACAGATGCTGAGGACACATAATAAGCTAAAAGTGCCCATAATGTGATATCGGTTTTTGTCCACCATCTTGGAAAAAAGTGTTAGACAAGTCATTTTTCTTTTTCCTTTTAATGTGTACTGTGTCCCACGAGCCCTTCATCCAACGGGGAAATAGCAAGGGTGGAAAATTTAGAACACCTCTAGTAGTTAGGGCATAGCCCAAGCTGCTGTAGCACGACTACCCTAAAACACAGTGCCTCAAGCAGAATGGAAGCATATTTTCCTTTATCAGAGGAGTGTAGGGGTTTTGTGCAGGTCAGGACAGGAAACTGACTCTCTCCGTGAGGTCCTCCAGGAACCCAGGCTCTTTTTCCCCCCACCCCTATTTTTGTAAGTTAAGGTCCAATTTACATAGAGTTCAATTTACTCTTTAAGTGTACCCTTCTACCTTGTGGCTCAGTGCTCTCATCTACAGCACCTTTTCTCCATTCCACCCCGTAGGAACGGTAAAAGACAACCAGCTTCTTTTTAAAGGGGAGCCCACAGCCCATTGACCAGAATGGAATCACATACCTAGCTTCAGGGGAGCCTAGGAAATGGGGTCTGTGTACCCAACTAGAACTTGGGAGATTCTATTACTAAAAGGACGAAGTGAAAAATGAATACAATTAGGGGGTTATGCCACGGCATCAAAATCTTAACAAAACTTAAGAGCTGGGTTATTTTCCAGCATCTTTTAACAAAGGAGAATATAGTACTAGAACACAATTTGCAAATAATCAACAAAGCAAAGGTTTCGTGCAACAATCTCCTTCTCTGGCACCTTGTTTGTTATTAATCCTTACTTCCGTTTTTACAAAAATCTGAATCAAAAGTATGAACATTTCTGTCAAACACAAGAGGCTGTTGCTACATAATGACTTTGTTATTTTCCTTTAGCTCGATCTGAAATTTACTTTCAATGACTCTAGCAATCATAAAAGGAAGAAATCTGTGGAGTAAGAACCCTTTCAGCCCAAAGCGGTTCTGCAAAGCCTACAGTTCAGAGTTATCTGGCAACAACGAGAAAATAATGCTGTGCTGTTTTCTGAATCATATATTTCCTATGCTATAGGCTGTGACTCTGATCAGATCTTAATTTCCCATGACAAGTATGAAAATGCAAGAAGGATGAAGTTCTGTAGAACATCAGTATTCCTTTAGGTAGTCATTCCTTTGATGAAACATGACTAATTGTTGGCAGAGAAAACTTCTGATTGACTGAAGGAAAATAAAAGACGCTATCAGTGTGTTAATGATGAGATTTTTATGGTGTGCCTGCAAAGCAAATATACTACAATGTTGATTCCAAATGATCAAAACAGCACTGGATATGATGTTTTATTTTATTAGAAAATATCAGCACCTAAGAGCAACGTTGCTATAATCCATTGTTATGATGTATTGTACTGAGTAGATGGCTTAGCAGAAGTAGATACACTTCCAGCCTCAATAGTAGGAATAACAGTAACAATAACAACATCAATAATAATAACAGCTATAATTTCTTTGTTCTACTATTTATTGGCCACTATGCTAATGACTATTTATGTAATCTTTCTTATAATTTTCACAGTGATATTGCAAGGTAAATATAATGGGCATTATTCTCATTTTAGGCTCAGAGAATAATTGCCTAAGCTTATCCAGTGGTTGTGATGGAGATAATTACTAACATACACTGCGTGCTTTCCCCATGCCAGACCGTGTCCTACAAGCAGTGAAGCTGGATTCAAATCCATGGCATGCATCGTTGCATGGTGCCTGGCAAAATGAAACCTCTGTTAACAGAGACAGAAGCCAGATTTGTCACAAGCCACAGGATTCCTCCTGCTGTAGGCAGCCACTCAAGTTGCTTCACATGGTGTAGGTTCTGAGCGTCCTAACAAGTCTAGCAGTGGTGTGGGATCATGGGGCCCCTACCTTCTCCTGTCACAGATTACACATGGTTGCAGTGAGTGATGGCCAGGCTAGCTGCAGAAATGCTGGGATGAAATTGTGGCTATCAGCAGTTGTGCTTTCATTCAAATTCTGCAGATTTGTCTGAAGCAGGTAAATAAAACGTTGATCAGAATGACATACCCCACATCCTCAAATACTTGAAACTGAAACAACATTTAAAGGAAGCAGCTATGAGCCAAGGAGGAGAGATTCCATACTGGTTTTTAATCCCTTCTAGTATTTAACAGAGTGCCTTTCCTGTTGCCTGTGCTCAGTAATGCTCAATAAAGCGCTGTGGTTGTCTTTTAAGGGGGAAAAGTGAATTGACTAAGCAGGTCGCTTGAGAGTCTTCCTGGATTTTAAACGATTGGATTTATGACTAATAGATTTAACAAAGAGATTTGGTTGGCTGATTAAACAGATGATGGTACCTAGAAAGGTTGAATGGCAGATTTCTCTGTTGTGATTTTCTTCCATCATATAGATAGAAATAAGGACTCTCTTGCTGACACATTTTTACTGCAACAGTCTTCATTCACTCATCTAAAATGTAAACTTCTGTCTGTAAACTATGTTTAATAGTTTTTAGAAAGTCATGACAGGGACTTCCCTGGTGGCACAGTGGTTAAGAATCTGTCTGCCAATGCAGGGGACACAGGTTCAATCCCTCGTCCGGGAAGATCCCACATGCCACGGAGCAACTAAGCCCGTGTGCCACAACTACTGAGCCCACGCACCGCAACTAGAGAAGCCCGCGCGCCTAGAGCCCGTGCCCTGCAACGAGAAGCCCGCACACCGCAACGAAGAGTAGCCCCTGCTCGCTGCAACTAGAGAAAGCCCACGCGCAGCAACGAAGACCCAAAGCAGCCAAAAACAAATTAAAAAAAAAAAAGAAAGAAAGTCGTGATACATGGCTAGCAGAAGATATAAAGATATTCACAAATTATACTTATTACTTAATTACTCAGGCTATAACTAAATTTAAAATAAACTTGCCAAGTATTATTGCTGTCATTAGTAGTAATATTAATTGTATTTACTTGAATCCTACTACTCTATGTCTTTGTCCTAAAAAAAAAAAAAAAATTTTTTTTTTTAACCCAGAGAAGTTTTCAGTTGTTGAGATGCCTGTTACAATTTTGTCTCCCTTCTAAACAAGCTCACGATTATAAGGGTTAATCAAATAATAGTGTTTCTGACAGTATATAACGCTAAACATTTATGCTTCAACATGTTTTGTCAGCATCCTGGTATCTCTCGACCCACACAAGGAGATTTTGGAGGGTACGGGCTCCGTTTTATAAGACGTACTGAATCCAGCCTATCACAGCCCCAGGAAATTCCCACAAATCTTTCTAAAAAGAATAATCACCTTAATTTGTAAATTCCTTGAAGGGAAAGATTTTACTTTTTTTTTTTTCTTAGCAGTGACTACTAAGCTTCTTCACATGGAATGTTTGATCATTAACTTTGATAAAAAGAAGAGAAACCAAAGTAAACACGTCAGTCATCATATCACTTGATAAGCAGACTAAAGATGATTTGAAGTGATAAATACCAAGAAGGCAGATAGATATTTGCCATTTTCAGTCACACAGAGTTTTTCAAGAACGCATCTACTCAAGTGTGAACTCTGCCTGTATATTCAAGGTCCATTGTTGCCTCAAAGACAGCAAGCACAGAAACACAGCTTATAAAGTTGATGACGAGGGTCACATTGATTCCGTTCATATTTATTAAGTAACTACTAAGCCCAGCACTATTTTCGGTCCTGTGAGAAATATACAAAAAAGCAATGAGATTCTACCAATAAGAGGTTACTAACAATTCAAGATAATTAACCCCAAAGTTAATGGTGTATATGGCTTTGTTTCTTCTGGTTTTCTAATGTTTTGATCTCAGGACCCCTTTACACTCTTCAAAATTACTGATGACCCCAAAGAGCTTTATTTATATCTGTCAATAATTTACCATATTAAAATTAAAACTAAAAAATTCTTTAATATGTATTATGACCCCACTGCATATTAATATAAATAATATGTTCTTAGGAAAAAGATAGTCTCCAAACAAAAAAATTCAGTGAGAAAAGTATTGTTTCACAGTTTTGCATGTCTCCTTAATGTCTGACTTAACAGAGAAGAGTTGGATTTTCAAATCAACGTTTATTATAGCATTGTTTATTAGAGCCAATCAGAAGGGGACTCACTCTCAAGTAAATTCCAGCATGATGAAATATCATGTAGCCGTTAACAATAATGACAAGGACTTTTCCCCGATAGAAATCCATCTAAGATATATGGCTGAGTAAGAATGCAAGCTGCATAATCCCATTTAGGTAAAGTTATATACATAGACTCAAATTCTATAAATCCATAGAAAAGTGTCTGGATAAATGTTTATCAATTTATTGAGCTGTTGTCTCCAAAGATTTGGAAATCCAGTTCTTTGCCCCTCTTTACTGAATTAATTAAATATTTACATTAAGCATGTATAATCTAAAATAATTTGTTTAATTTAGGATTTTTTCAAACAAGGCATTTCTTTAAGCTCCACAGTAATCCCTCTTCAGGGCTGCTTCCTTTTTAGTCACTTGGAGACATCTTTGGCCGTCATACTCAAACTCGGGCCCACCTCAAGACACAGGATATCTTCCTCCAAATTTCTTCCTCCAAACTTTGTCCTTGGATGAGCTTTCTTTAATTTTTTTAAATCACTTTTTAACATCTGATTATACTTGTAATAGATGTTGATGGGAGAACATTTTTCAGTGCAGAAAATCACCAAAAATTTGATAAGAATCACCTCCATTCAGTGGCTCACTGCCTCATCGCAGTGTTTCCCCTTCCCTTTCCCCATGTTTTATATTATGACATTTGAAAATGAATGCAGGAAATCTTATCAATCCGTTCAGCAGCCTCTTTCTAGAAGCGCTTGCTTTGGCTTATATGCAGCAGGGGCTTCTGGACATCTGCCTGCCAGACACACCTCTGGGTGAAAATGCTACAGAAACAACTTTTCTGATATGTAACATAATTACCTCTTTTGGAGCTCCATCCAGGCTCTGGATCTCTTATGTAGGAGGTGGTGCCTGTACTCAAAGTGCTTCAGTGACTGGGACACATTCCACGTGTACAGTAGTTATATTTCATTTGGAGGATGGAAGAACCAACCATGGAAAAGTTTCTTTCCATTTCTGTAAACATTTCGAAAAGATACATGCACCCCAATGTTCAGTGTAGCACTATTCACAATAGCCAAGACATGGAAGCAACCTAAATGTCCACTGACAGAGGAATGGATAAAGAAGATGTGGTATATATATATATATATATACACACACACACACACACACACACACACACACACACACACACACCCCACTGGAATATTACTCAGTCATAAAAAAGAATGAAATAATGCCATTTACAGCAACATGGATGGATTTAGATGATCATATTAAGTGAAGTAAGACAGAGAAAGACAAATATTATAATGATATCCCTTATATGTGGAATCTAAATAAATGACACAAATGAACTTATATACAAAACAGAAAGAGACCAACAGACATAGAAAACAAACTTATAGTTACCAAAGAGGAAAGGAGGGAGGAGGAATAAATTAGGAGTTTGGGATTAACATATACACACTACTATATATAAAATAGATAAACAACAAGGACCTACTGTATAGCACGGGGAACTACACTCAATATATTTTTTTTTATTTCTCATCTTTTGTTTTTAACATCTTTATTGGAGTATGATTGCTTTACAATGGTGTGTTAGTTTCTGCTGTATAACAAAGTGAATCAGCTATACGTATACATATATCCCCATATTTCCTCCCTCTTGCGTCTCCCTCCCACACTCCCTATTTTGTAATAACCTATAAGGGAAAATAATCTGAAAAAGAATAGATATATAGATATAGAGATACTGAATCATTGTGCTGTACACCTGAAGCTAACGCAACATTGTAAATCAATTGTATTTCAATAAAAAGGCAAAGAAATAAAATTGACAAAAAAAAGATATATGAGATCAGACAAAGGGAGAAATATTAACCAGTGCTATCTCCTTCCCTGGATATTAGAATAGAAATCTTTAAACAATCTAAATGTCTAAGGCAAGGACAATTTGCTATCCTTGAAGAGATGGAAGAAAAGGAGTAGAAAAGGTGCAATGGCAGTAGGAAACAAAATATTTGGAGTGTTTACTGTGTATGAGATGTTTTACTGGTGTTTTCAGACATTCTCAGATATACATACAACACTCTTGTGAGACTGATTTTTTTTTTTTTTTTTTTTTTGCGGTACGCGGGCCTCTCACCGTTGCGGCCTCTACCGTTGCGGAGCACAGGCTCCGGACGCACAGGCTCAGCGGCCATGGCTCACGGGCCCAGCCGCTCCGTGGCATGTGGGATCTTCCCGGACCAGGGCACGAACCCGTGTCCCCTGCATCGGCAGGTGGACTCCCAACCACTGCGCCATCAGGGAAGCCCGAGACTGATATTTTTATCCTTGTTTTACAGAAGAGAAATATGAGGCTCAGAGAAGTAGAAAAATACATCCTGAGGTCACACAGCTGGGATGCCCTAGAACTTTCCAAAGACTGGGACAAATCAAAATGTGCACCTCACCCCAGTCTAATTATTGAATTTCATTTGTACGAATCACCTGACTTGTACAAATGAATTTGGATGAAAGGACATTGACAGAAACTGATTCTTGATAGGGCTGGACTATAAAACTGCAATGCAGTTTAATTCAATTTTACATACTACTAATTGTTTGCCTCTATGTACAGGACAATGTGCTTTATACTCTTGGAAGGAATAAAACTGAATACAATTAATTAAAATACACATCAGAATATTATAGTGAACTAAATTACCATAATTGAAGTCACCTGGAAATAGCATTCTTGAAGTCCAATTTTTATCGAGACTTTTAGCCTACTTATCAGGCTTAAAAAAAAGTTTTCTGGGGACTTCCCTGGTGGTCCAGTGATTAAGACTCTGTGCTCTCAATGAAGGGGGCTGGGTTCGATCCCTGGTCAGGGAACTAGATCCGGCATGCATGCCACAACTAAAGATCCTGAGTGCTGCAACTGAGACCCACAGCAGCCAAATAAACAAATAAATAAATATTTAAAAAAAAGTTTTCTTGGCTTACCTCACTCTTAGGACTAAAGAATGTCAATTTTCTATGGTCTTGTATTTGCTATCTCATCTGCTTTTCTATACTCATTTGCTAATCTATGCATGTTTTCCTGACTCATGGACTTAACACATTCTAACATGTCCTCCTACAATCTGATAGGTTTCCATTCTGACCAGAACTAACCAACTGAAGGCAGATGGGAGGAGGGTGGTACCATCATTATAACAGAAGGAAGAGCAGGTTTGACAGGAATCAGAATGCAACGTGTTTGGTTTGATAATTATCACAATTAATTACTGTGACAGCAGCAGACCATGATGGACCCAGCACTGACATGGGATCTAATTTTGGCACTAGTGGTCATATGACTGTAGAGAAGCTACTTCAACGGTCCCTGTATTGTAGATAAGGAAACAGAGATCTGAAGAGTTAAGATGTCCAAGAAGACCTCTTCCAGCTCCAAGGTGCCAAGGTAGTAAATTCATGTAATTTTTCAAAGCCACTACTCAACGTGGGTATGCATTATATTAATTCAGTGTTTGATTTACCGACCACAGTACTGTTACAAAAGAAAGATTTTTTTCAACAAATCGTTTAGAGGATGCCCCAATTTTCCTCCATGTTTCTGCATTTTCTATGACCTGAGCTATTTTCACTCCATGTCCATCTACTGGTTCTCATTTTTGGACAATAATTGGGTGGGCTACTGACTGCTTATGACACTAAATCTTTCTGATAAAACAGGAAATTATAGGCCTAAAATTACTTCCAACCTGTCTTCTAGTTTTATTCCCACGTAGATTATAATTTTCAATTCAACTCCTCAAACATTTACTAAATGCCAACACATAAGGCAGGTGAGGCAGTAGCCCTTGGAATTCAAAGAATAAACAACCCAGTCCCTGCTCTGGACACTTTTACTAACAACAAATAATAGCTGACACATATCAAGTACTTACCAGGCATTGTTCTAAGGACTTTATATTTAATACTCATTTAATTATCACAATTTGTAAGGTAAGTGCTATTATCACCCCCTTTTTACATATGAGGTGAAGAAAATTACCTACGATGATTCAGCAACCAGGTGGCAGAGCCAGGATTCAAACCCAGGCAATTCTCCTCCTGAATCCTTGCTCCTCACTATTATGGAGAGAAACCAACACGAAAGCTAATAAATTCCATCTGAGAGGGCTTCTCCACTCCCATGGGGTTAGTAAAAACAGAAGCCAAGGCCCCACCCCAAACCCCTGAGTTGAAATCTCTAGCAAGAGGGTCCAGGTAGCGTTATATGTAAAAAGCTCCACGGATGATTTTGGTCCAGTTGGAAAACAGCATCATACAGACGCTAACAGACTAATAGTGGAATTGGAAGCATGGTGGGGACACCAGAGTGGTTCAATTAGGGGAGTTCCCGAAAGACTAGCCAGAGGAATGACACATGAGCAGACTCATAAAGAGTGAATAGGAGTCTGCCAGGAGGACAAGGAGAGGAAGACAAAGGAGGTCCTGCGTAGACAGGCGCAGAGGTGTCCAGTATTGGGAGACTTTAGTGTGGCTGAGTGTGACACATAGGGGTGAGCAGAGAGGTAAGTTGGAGGCTGGCCAGGCTTGGAGAGCTGTCTCAAGAGGTTTGACTTTTTCCTATGGGCAAAGAGGGTTTTCAGCAAGATAAGATTAGGATCCAATCTGCGTTTTTGAGAAATGCCTTTGACCGCTGCATGGAAGGATTAGAGGGAAGGGAGATTGTAGATGGGGCAATCAGTCTATCAGAAGCCCAGGTGAGGAACTAACCTGGGCAGTCATTGCAAGCATGGGGAGGAAGGACTGTTCGAGCCAAGAGTCAGAATCAACACAACTTAGTGATGGGTTGGAGGTGAGAGGGAACGGACCAGTCTAAAAGGATTCTACAGCTTCTGGCTTCGCTAAGTTGATGGTTGGTGGTGCTATGAACCAGAATAAAGGAGAAGAGATACATTCTGGGGCTTCTGGAGAGCTTCTGGAGAGCTCAGTTTTGTATTTGAGTTTCCACACCTATGCACGGCCTAGGCATCAGGCAGCCAGATGTGTAAGTCTAACACACAGGAAAATAAAGGATAATAAGTTTTCAGGGCACATTGTCTGATGTGATGGTAAGTGGATGGTCCAGTAGACCCAGAGATATCTGAGGAATATGGGGTCTCCTTCAAGCTCAACAAATCTCGCTATCCACCCACGTGTTAGAGAGGTTCTTGATACGTCCCCTCTACATGTCAAAGACTTCACTTCTTACTAAGAAGAGTTGCAAAAGACTGTGGCCATTTTGGAAACTGACCTTAGAAGGAGATGGAAGGAATAATTGAGTTTTACCACGCTGCACTCAGATTGTCCTTTTAACTTTTCACTTATCTTTTTTTTTTAATTTATTTTATTTATGGCTGTGTTGGGTCTTTGTTGCTACACACTGGCTTTTCTCTGGCTGTGGCGAGTGGGGACTACTCTTCGTTGAGGTGCACAGGCTTCTCTTGTGGAGCACGGGCTCTTGGCGTGTGGGTTTCAATAGTTGTGGCACACGGGCTCAGTAGTTGTCCCCAGACCCCACTCTTGTTTCTCTCCCTCTGCCCACTGGCAACCATTCTGATTTCTTCCTGTGCATCTTTTGTTTGTATACATTCCTGCAAATAGTGTATTTGTGTTTTGTGTGCACGTGCTTTTATTTTATGTTAAAGGTATTTCGTGTGTATCTCACTCCATTTCTTACTTTACTCAGTTTTGTGCCTTTAAGATCTATCTATGATGCTCCATCTAAGGTCATTCTCGTGTTTATGGATCTACCCCACTTGATCATGATGTAGTTATAAAACCATTACTGGATTCAGTTAACTAACGTTTTATTTTAAGAATTACGCATCTACATTCAACAGTGAAATGGATGCATATTGTTTTATAGTTTTAGAACATAGTCTATATGATACTAATCCTTTGGTACTTATGATAACTTCTTTTGTGGGTTAATAAATGTTCTATTTCTTTGCCAGTCTCTTCCTGTGTCCCTCTTATAATATGTCTATGTGTGGGGTTCTCCTCATCTTGATAATGGGTCTTTTAATCTGTTCTTTCATCTGTAATTCTAGGAAGTTGGTCTCCAGGATTTCTCTGTACATTCCTCTTTCTGCTTTTTTTATATTTTTCTCTTTCTGGGACTGCTATCAGATGAATAATGGCATTCCTACTTCTGTCTTCTGTGCCCTTGGATTTTCTTTTAAATTTCCTATTTCTTGACCCTCTCTAGTTTCCTCCTAGGAGAGGCCCTCAATCTGATATCCGAACTCACAAGCTCAGTCTCAGCTGTACTCTTCCAAGTATTTATCCCTTCTCTGTGTTACTGATTTCAACTATTAAATTTTTCATACCTGCTTCCAATTTTCGTGTTCGTTTGCTTGGTTTCTTTACTTCTCAGTCGGTCTTATTTCGTAGTACTAATACTGTCCCTTATCTCCAGGTATATTCAATCATGTGCTATGTGTCAGGGACAGTTGGGTCTCTGTCATTATATGGCTAATGCCGTCTGACTTGTCTTTTAGGCAGTAACTTGGGGGCTCATTTCCCCTGGGGCCATTAGGTCCTTTTTCTGGGAATGTGTTTTTGGGAAGAACCAAAAGCCCTAGTTTGTGTCACTGTGGGGATTTTAAGGGGGTGAGGGTGAGCCCCAAGTGGGGAGTCTCAGGCACCATAGAAGTATTGTTGTTTGCTCCCATTTGCTGTTCCCTCACCAAGCAACTACTCCAGCCAGAATTTTACATTTAAATCCTTAGGACGGACACAGCTGGAAAGACGTCATCTCCTTAGCCCAGGCCCTGGAAGGTGAGGGCTAGACGTCAGCAGGTCAGTCTGCACCTGTTCCTTGCTTCTTCCATCCACCGGGGCTCTCGCCCTGCCCTGCAGTCACCCAGACCCCTGGTACAGCCCTACCACTGCAGAGTTCCCTATTGCTGCTATAACAAATTACCACAAACTTTGAGGTATGAGACAACAGGAAATGCATCGTCATACATCTGGGGGTCAGAAATCCAAAATGAGTTTCACAAGGCCGAGGTCAAGGTGTTGGCAGGGCTGGCTGCTTCTGGAGGTTCCAGGGGAGAATCCATTTCCTTGCCTCTTCCAGGCTCCTGTGGCTGCCTGTACTCCTTGAGGTGTGACCCCTTTCTCTATCTTCAAAGTACATCACTCTGACCTCTGCTTCCACAGTCAGCCCTCTCCTCTGACTCCTCCTGTGTCCCTCCTATATATTAGGTGCCCAGGTAACCCAGGATAAGCCCCTCAACTCGAGACCCTTAGCTCAATCACATCCGCAAAGTCCCTTTGCCATAATAAAGGTAACATAGATCCCAGGGGTTAGGACGGGGCTTAGGGGCCATCATTCTGCTTTCCACAGCTATCTCATAGGAGTAGGCTAAGGAGACTAAGAAGATGCTGACATCTGCTCTGTGTACAGAGCATTGTGCTAAGAGGGGTGTTGGGAAGCACAGAGTTTATAAACAAGAGTGAGATGGTATCCCTCCCTATAAAGAAATGTATAAAATGGAGGACATCTAGAAGACAGACATGGAGGTTAACAGGATGTGGGCGGTATGTGAAATGAACCAGCTCCAAAGTTCAAAATTGTCATAGTTCAACTCTGTCCTGGTGGCATGGCTGTGCCAGAAGGACCTTCAGATTCTGCGGTATCACTGCCCCCTCCTGGACTTGACCAGGGCGGGGAATGCTCTTCTTGCACTATCAGTCTTTTTTTGTTGTTGTTAGAGGATAGGTGATTTACAATATTGTGTTAGTTTCAGGTGTACAGCAAAGTGATTTGGTTATACATATATATATATATATATATGTGTGTGTGTTCTTTTTTTTCAGTTCTTGTTATTGGGCAGATTCTGTGCTAGGCACTTGGGATTCAGAATCAGAGAAGTGAGGTAAACATGGATGAAGCCCACCTCCTATACTTAAAAGGAGCTCCATCTATTAGGAGAGACACACACGCAATGAATAGTGGAGAATAATGCCACGTGCTGGAGCAAGGCCCTCACCAAGGACCAGGGAGGTCTGGCTCGCCACCAGCCCCCAATATCAGTGGAAGCCTCACCGGTTTCCCAGCTGAGGAGGAGATAAGGGCAGCCCAGGATGAGAGAACCGCAGCTACATAGGCGCCTGAGACATCCTGGAAACAGTGAGCAGTGAGACGCGTGGGGCCATTTCAGTGCCTCTCCCCTCCTCCTGGGCTTGCTTTTCAGAGGAGATCAGCATCAAAGCCCTCCCCTCCCCTCCCCCTCCAACCTCCCTCCTTTCTTCTCTCCCATTTCCCTAGTGGGGGAATGAGGGAGGAAGCGTTACAGGCCATCACAGTACCTTTTTCCCCCTCAGGTCCTTACATTACAACCAACCGAATGTCAAGGGCTTGGCAAGAGAGAGAAGGGGGGAAATCAGTTGCGCCAGCATTATCAGCCCTCAAAGGGTCTCCTGACCAGCGTTTCATCTCTGGAAACTTTTATCTCACATTTTTATAGCACTTGCATTCAAAGGCCCAAGAGCCGCCCAGACACTCTCCCACCCCTTGAACGCCGGCAGGGGCTCAGCCTTCAGATCTTCGCTTTGAAGATGAGAAAGGAACCATGGGGATCTCAGATCTCCTGTGCTGGTCGTTCAGGGAGCTGCAGAGTGTTCAGACCCAGAAACACCCCCGACTCTGGGCACCGGGCCCTAATGGATGGCAGAGGACTCTTAAACTACAACGTTGTTATTATAAGACAGAATCTGAAAAATAATCAGGATTCTCCAAACTGACTTCTGCCTTTCTTCTTGTTCCTCTACCCTGTTGCTAGAAGGGAAGAAAGACTGAAAAACACCACCATCTTCCATCTCCTCCACAGTACTTATTTCCACGATGTCACAGAGAGATTACATTAAATTTCTCAGAGAGTGGAAAATGAAATATGACTATTGTATGATACAAATTGAACCATATACCTCACCAGATATCTTAGACCATTAAGAGTACGTCTCCTTCATAAACAATGAATCAGGAAATCCACAAAGACCAAACTCACGTCATCGTTCCTTTCTGGCTAATAATGACTCCTTAACCAAACTGACGTATACGGCACCCAGCTCCTGGTGCTAAGCCCTGTGTGCACACTCTCTTGCTGGGAGGACACTGGGAGACTGACTGTGTGGGTTGGTTTATAGATGGCTTCCTTTGGGCACCACAGCAAGGGTGAAGCAAGGATCTGCTGTAGCCCCTGCCCTGACCTTATGGGCAGTATTCACTGCAGGGGACATGCCGATGCTGAGAAAGCTGCTTGTGCTCTGTGCACACACAAGGCACCAGCAGACCGGCATCCAGGGTCCACGTGGATTACCATAAACCGTGCATTCGGGTCAGGGAGTGACAGCACGTTGGCCGTGATTCAAGACCAGTTCAGAAGCGGAGGGGACTCTGGCAGATCTCCCACTGTGGACTGACTGGTGGCATTCAGAAAACCACCATCACGAAGTCATTATGGTGATTTTATTCACAATTTCCGTGGCTTACTTGAATGGGCTATGTTTGCTCCATGAGTAATAGAGAATGCACGGCCATGTTTTCACCCCAGATGTGGAATGAAATCATCCTACTCTTTCAAGTATCTATCTCCTAAGCTCAAAAACAGAAGGTTGTTTGTATCTCATAGGATAAACCTGGGGCTTCCAAAGAGTCTGTAATTCCTAAGCATCTGATGCATATGCATTTGTAGCATCCAAGGAAATATCCGAGCCAGATAATGTGAGAATTTCTAAGAATATTGATGCTCTTTGGAAGCACATTTTGCAAATTATAAGAGAACAAATTCAATGATTTTTCAGGCTATGGCTTATAGTAAATTAAGAAAGAAAGAATTAGGGGGCACAGGGCGGGGTGGGGCAGAGCAATGAGAAAAGAATAATAATTAAAAAAGAAAGAATTAGAATAAAAGCTAATCTGTAACCTCTGTGAGAGCAGAGAACCATTCCTAACGTCTTCAATTCCCTTGCATCTCTTAATGTACGGAACACAATGGGTGCAAAGTAAATGTTGCCGACATTCATTCATTCAAAGATATTTTTTGAGCACTTATCATCAGTCAGGCACTGTTCTAGGTACTGCAGATACAACAGGGTACAAAACAGACCAAAACCCCTTGCCTTGTAGATCTTATATTTTAATACTTTGCAAATCATCACCCAAAGGACAGAAATAAAGGACAATAAAAGCATTAATATCACAGAACGTGTGTTTCCTTTGGCAACACCACTCTCCCTAGGACTGGCGAGGTGGAGGAGGGTGTGTGGAATGGAACTTAGCAGGGAGGCAATTGATTTACTGGGGCCTGAAATTTATTGCCACCATTTACAAGGCTGTTGTAAAATAAGTTACTGCTTCTATCTTCTTTCGAGAATCTCTAAATAATTTCTTTTTCTCTGCACAGGGTAAATGTAAATTTTTTTAAATCTTATTTCAGATGATGCACAGTAGCTTGGCCAGCTGCATGAATAAAACTGGATTGGTCAAGCGAAAGAACCCTAACTCAAAATATTTAGGAAAAAAAGGGGAACTTATTTGCTCACATGATGGGGACGGTTAAGAGGTCATGCTAAGGTCAGACTATTGGATCCCAGAAGTTCACAAACTTATCTTCAGGACGCCTGCTTTTTTTCCACAATCTCTCATCTCTGCGTCCTTCCCTCTTGGCTTCATTTTTGGCAAGCTCCCACCACACGGTGGCAGAGGCGGCCTCCTATGACCCCAGCTTCTTGTGATCCTTTTCCCTTGTCATCTCAGGGACCAAAGTGGCCTTAAAGACACCAGGGAGTCCAGAAGTGTAATCAGATCATTGACTCTCTGTACCCACCCCCGCCAATCTGAGCTCTGTTTCTCTCTGTATATCAACCTTATTATCCCTGCTATCAAGGCACTTCCCCAGGCAGAGAGAGAAAGGGAGCACGGGATCATAGATAGTTCCAGTTTTACATAACCCCAGCTCAGCAACTCCGAGGGAAAGAGAGAGCTTGCCATCTCTGCGTTCATATAAAATCCCTGGAGGAGCTTCTGATTGCTCTGGCTCGGGCACTAGACCATCAGGCCAATTACCATGGCCTTGGGGAGAGTCTACCATGATTGGCCAGGCCTGAGTCATGTGCCCATTACTGTAGCCAGGGCAAGGGAGAGTTAAGCTCAGTTGGTAGCCACATCAAATCAAATGCATTCCTCTCCCCTACCCCCATTGGATTTGCATTGCTTTTAGGAAGATGACCCAAGTCTCTCCTAGCCCCACCTCAGTTACATTAGCCCAAGTGTAACTTTCAATTGCTCAGTAGCCACCTAGAGCTCTGGCTACCATATTGGACAGTGTAGCTCTAGACCCCTGGCCTGGCCTCTCTTCTTTTCCTCTGGGGATCTCAAAGCATTTGCTTTAACAGGAAGGTATTGTACTAGCTTACAATTGCTGCTGTACAAATTACCCTAAACTTAGTGCCTTCTTCTAAGCTTCTTATATTACAGTTCTGGAGGCCAAAGTCCCACATGGGTTCCACTGGGCAGAAACCAAGGTGCAAGAGGGCCGTGCTCCCTCAGGATGCTCTAGAGGAGAATGTGTTGCTTTGCCTTTTCCAGCTTCTAATGCTGTATTCCTTGGCCAGGACATCTTCCTCCACTTCAAAGCCAGATCATAGCATCTTCAAATCCCTTTCTGCTTCCATCATCACATTGCCATCTGCCTTCTGCGTCAAATCTCCCCCTGCCTCCTTCTAGTGATTTCATGTAGGGCTCATCTGGGATAATCTCCACATTTCAGACTCCTTAACCACATCTGCAAGCTCCCTGATGCCATATAAGGTAACATTCATAGGTTGCAGAGATTTGGACCTGAATATCTCTGGGGCCATTATTCAGCCTGCCACAGGGGAAGAGGAGGTAGAATGAGCATTCTAAACAGAAGGAACAGCCTATATTAGAACCCAGTTGTGGAATGGAGAAGGTAAGTCCTTAGAAGTACAAGGCCAGTGGGACTGAAGCGTAGAGAGAGGGGAAGGGTGGATGAGATGAGGCCAGAAGAGTGGGCAAGAACCAGACCATTGAGAGTCTGTGCCATGAGAAAGATATGGTTTTTTCCCTAAGATCAGTGTAAACCCATTAGGGGGAAGGAAGACGAATGCATTTGCATTTTTAAAAGCATCACTCTGTCTGTGTGTGGAAAAGGGACTAGAGGAGAAAGGCCGAAGAGGATGGAGGAAGACCAAGTTAGGGTGCTAACGCAGCAGCCTTGGCGAGAGGTGGGGGTGGCTTGCACTGCAGTGGGGCAGTGGAAATGGAGAGAATGAGACAGAGGTGAGAACTAATTAGTGCAAACACTGATAGGAATTAGTAATGAACTGCAGCCAGAGGAAGAGTGAAGGAGAGAGCAGTCCAAAGGATGAATCCTGGAGTTTTGGCTTTCATCAGTGACGTCATTCAGAAAAACTGGGAGAAAACCAGGAGGGGAGCATTGGGAGAAGGGTAGACAGTACGAATCTAGTTTTGGACCCGTATTTGTGGTGCCCTGGAAATGTCTAGTAGGCATACTGGCCCGGAGTTCAGAGATGTGAATTTACAACTCATCAGTATAGAAGTAGCCCCAGAAGCCCTTGTTTTAGATGGTCATGCATCGGAGGAGAGAAGGAATGAAAAGAGGCGAGGGTCTAGGACCACACCTTAAGAAATACCAACACCTGATGGCTGAGTAGAAAGGGAAAAGTCTTTTTTAAAAAACTGAAAAGAATAGTCACACAGAGGGGGCTGTGTTACAAAAGTCAAGGGAAGAGTGTATTTCAAGGAGAAAGTGGTCAACAGGGTTAAATGGTGGTGAGAGGTTAAATAGGAAGAGGACTAAAAACGATCCATTGGATGTGAATGCAGCATCTAAGTACTGTATTTCTACAACCTCTCCTCGCCATGGATAACATACACACAGCACCTTGCACATAGTATGTATTCACTAAATATTGATGTATCACTTTAACAATAGGTACCTCAAAGTGGGAGGCAATGTGGTATAATGGAAAGAGCATGAGCTTTGAATCCCAACCCATCCACTTTCTAACTGTAATGTTTCAAGCCAGTCATTTCTGTGTCTTGATTTCCTCACTGGTAAAATGAGGATGGTAGTGATGAGTTGAGAACTAGCTCTTTATTCCTCAGGGTATTTTCTTGGGCATCACATTATTTGATCCTTAGTGCAACCCAATGATCTTGGCACACTACAGATTAAGCGAGGTGTCCAGAGGCTGAGAGCTGGTCAGTTGCTGAACCAGGGTCTCTTGACGGCCAGTCTGGTGCTCTGATAAGGAAAAAGACTCTCAGGTTCTCAGAGTTGCTGCTTTTTCCTCCTGCAGATGGATGGCTGTTCAGCAGTCATTCCGAGGACCTGACATGATGGATTCCAAGTATGAGGCTGGAGATATAAAGATGAGAGATATAAAGATGAGAGAGATACAGTTCCTGCCCTCTAGGGAGTCATGGTCCCATAGAAGAGACAGATACTATAAATTGATAATTTTAAAAACATATGATAAGCTTTCCAATGTGGAGCCTTTACGGACAAAGGACTGTGGGGACACAGTGGAAGGAATGGTAAGCTCTGGAATGTGTGGGAGGAAAAAAGATCTGGAAAGACTTGGCAAGTGAGAATAGGGCTTAAAAATACATCCCAACTTAAACTATGGTTTTCTTTTTCCTTCATTAGAATCATAGGACTTCAGAGCCAGAAAAGACCTTTTAAAATTATCACTCTTATACCAAACATGGTGGAATTGAAGAGAGGTAACATGCCAAGGTCAAGAGGTAGAAAAAAAATCCAGGAGTCCCATATCCAGTGCAAAGTTGTTTATGTCAGGAATGTGGTCATCTAACACAGAAGGCTCTGCTAGGTGCTCAGATGGGCTGGCCTGTCAGTTGATGCAAGAATGGACTGCCCTCATCTGAGAGGGGCCACTTTAATCAGCAGGGCCAGAACCTGGAGGCATTGTTGAGGATTCACTGGACAGTTGTAAGAAATACATCATCGTATGTCTATGAGAATCCAATAGTGGTTTCTTCTCTTGAATAACTATGTATCCTGTATTAGAAAAATGGCAGGATGGGGAGACCTACCAGAATTTTCATTAACACTGGGGACAAGGACAGATTATGAATAAGGAGAAAATGGCTACTCACTCTGTACAGATCAAAGTAGGAACCATTGCAACCAAATATCCACATTAAAAAAAAATGGAAATTGAAGCTCCATAATTTCAAGACTCTTCAATACAGTAATTCACAAAATGGTATAAGGTATTAGCTAAATGAAATAAAATAGTAACCCCAATAAGCCAGACCCATTTAAAGAATGACAGAGAGTTAGGAAGAAAAGCTGACTCTTCGAAAACACAATAAAATCTATCATTTCAAGCAGACTAACAGACTGTTGTCAAGTAAAGCCCTCGGAAGTTGAACAGGAAGATTAGGTAAATCAGTAACATCAGACCACATACCATTTGTTTGTGAACAAATACCTGTAGCAAAACTTGATGATCTTTAAGAAGTTAGTTTCCTGAAAGTTAAACCTAAGTCATATGTTTTGTAAATGCTGTCTTTATAGACGGTAAAAACATAAGCTTCTATCAACCACTTTTTGAACCGCAAAGTCCAAATGGAATTCAAATAAATTAATTTGGAAAGTCCCTTGAATTCTTTGGAAAGGAATTAGACCTGTGGGTCATTTTTCTGAGTCTTGTCATGGCCACTACTAATATTTTATAGCAATGCTTTCTTAGACAACTTGAACAAGGAGGGAAAAGTATAAGAAAAGACAGTTAACCAAGTAAGAAGCAAACAGATTTGTCTGAAGATAGCATTTTAAAAAGCATTCTTTTAAGAAGGCTAGATACATTAAGACCTCGTTTATCCAGCACTGTTAAACAAGGAGGTTGTCTATACACGTGCATTTTCCAGATAGCAGCTGGTTTCTCCTTTAAATGACAACACTTCAAAAATAATCATAATGAAGATTATTTTAACATGTAGTACACATTTCCTCACTAACTTACTTGAGCCAATTGATTATGTCTTTCCTAAGCCCTTTTTTCCAATGACTCAAGATTCTCAAATATTAATATTTATTGTGATAACAGTGGTACGATTTGTCCACAAGGTCGACTGGAGTTCCTAGGGTTTTACTGTAGACCCAACTGCTATGCTTTCTTCATTCTTATGTGGCCCTTACCACGGTTTGTCCCTTTCTCATGAAATTGTCTGTATGCCTTTCTCTAGCAGTGTTTTTCCCCTACTAATTTGATTTTAAAAAAATGCCTTGAGAGACCTTCAAGATGGCAGAGGAATAAGGCATGGAGATCACCTTCCTCCCCACAAATACATCAGAAACACATCTACATGTGGAACAGCTCCTACAGAACACCTACTGCACGCTGGCAGAAGACCTCAGACCTTCCAAAAGGCAAGAAACTCCCCATGTACCTGGGTAGGGCAAAAGAAAAAAGGAAAAACAGAGACAAAAGAATAGGGATGAACCTTGCCCCTCGGGAAGGAGCTGTGAAGGAGGAAAAGTTTCCACACACTAGGAAGCCCCTTCACTGGCGGAGACGGGGGGTGGTGGGGGAAAGCTTCGGAGCCACGGAGGAGAGCGCAGCAACAGGGGTGCGGAGGGCAAAGCGGAGAGATTCCCACACAGAGGATCGGTGCCGACCGGCACTCACCAGCCCGAGAGGCTTGTCTGCTCACCCGCTGGGGCGGGCGGGGCTGGGAGCTGAGGCTCGGGCTTCGGTAGGAGCGCCGGGAGAGGACTGGGGTTGGCTGTGTGAACACAGTCTGAAGGGGGCTAGTGCACCACAGCTAGCCGGGAGGGAGTCCAGGAAAAAGTCTGGAACTGCCGAAGAGGCAAGAGACCATTGTTTCAGGGTGTGTGAGGAGAGGGGATTCAGAGCACCGCCTAAACAAGCTCCAGATCCAGAGACAGGCGCAAGCCGCGGCTATGAGCGCGGACACCAGAGACAGGAATGTGATGCTAAGGCTGCTGCTGCAGCCACCAAGAAGCCTGTGTGCAAGCACAGGTCACTGTCCATACCTCCCCTCCTGGGAGCCTGTGCAGCCCACCACTGCCAGGGTCCTGTGATCCAGGGACAACTTCGCCGGGAGAACACACGGCGCGCCTCATGCTGGTGCAATGTCATGCTGACTTCTGCTGCCACAGGCTCACTCCACATTCTGTGCCCCTCCCTTCCCCCCGGCCTGAGCAAGCCAGAGCCCCCTAATCAGCTGCTCCTTTAACCCCATCCTGTCTGAGCAGGGAACAGATGCCCTCAGACGACCTACAGGCAGAGGCGGGATCAAATCCAAAGCTGAACCTCAGGAGCTGTGCAAACAAAGAAAAGAAAGGGAAATCTCTCCCAGCGGCCTCAGGAGCAGAGGATTAAATCTCCACAATCAACCTGATGTACCCTGCATCTGTGGAATACCTGAAAAGAAAACGAATCATCCCAAAATTGAAGCAGTAGACTTTGGGAGCAACTATAGACTTGGGTTTTGCTTTCTGCATTTAATTTGTTTCTGGTTTTATGTTTATCTTAGTTTAGTATTTAGAATTTATTACCATTGGTAGATTTGTTTATTGATTTGGTTGCTCTCTTCTTTTTTTTTTTTTTATATATATATATATATTTCCTTTTTCTCTGTTTGTGAGTGTGTATGTGTATGCTTCTTTGTGTGATTTTGATTGTATAGCTTTGCTTTTACCATTTGTCCTAGGGTTCTGTCTGTCTTTATTTGTTGTTGCTGTTGTTTTGGTTTTTTAGTGTAGTTTTTAGCACTTGTTATCATTGTTGGATTTGTTTTTTGGTTGGGTTGTTCTCTTCTTTCATTCTTTCATTTTTCTTTTTTTTAATTACTTTTTAATGTTTTTCTTTTTAACAATTTTTTATTTTAATGACTTTTATTTTTTTTATTTATTTTTTCCTTTCTTTCCTTCTTTCTCCCTTTTCTTCTGAGCTGTGTGGCTGAAAGGGTCTTCGTGCTCCAGCCGGGTGTCAGGCCTGTGCCTCTAAGGTGGGAGAGCCGAGTTCAGGACACTGGTCCACCAGAGACCTGCTAGCTATCAAATGGCGAAGGCTCTCTTGGAGATCTCCACCTCAAAAATAAGACCCAGCTCCACTAAACAACGCAGGCTACAGTCTTGGACACCCTATGCCAAACAACTAGCAAGACAGGAACACAACCCCACCCATTAGCAGAGAGGCTGCATAAAATCATAAAAAGGTCACAGACACCCCAAAACACACGACCAGATGTGGCCCTGCCCACCAGGAAAACAAGATCCAGCCTCATCCACCAGAAAACTGGCACCAGTTCGCTCCACCAGGAAGCCTACACAACCCACTGAACGAACCTCACCCACTGGAGCAGACATCAAAAACAACAGGAACTACGAACCTACAGGCTGCAAAAAGGAGACACCAAACACAGTAAGTTAAGCAAAATGAGAAGACAGAGAAACACATGGCACATGAAGGAGCAAGGTAAAAACCCACCAGACCAAACAAATGAGGAGGAAATAGGCAGTCTATCTGAAAAAGAATTCAGAATAATGACAGTACACATGATCCAAAATCTTAGAAATAGAATGGAGAAAATACAAGAAACATTTAACAAGGACCTAGAAGAAGTAAAGAGCAAACAAACAGTGATGAACAACACAATAAATGAAATTAAAAATTCACTAGAAGGAATCAACAGCAGACTAACTGAGGCAGAAGAATGCATAAGTGACCTGGAAGATAAAATAGAGAAAATAGCTACTGCAGAGCAGAATAAAGAAAAAAGAATGAAAAGAATTGAGCATGGTCTCAGAGACCTCTGGGACAACATTAAACACACCAACATTCAAATTATAGGGGTCTCAGAAGAAGAAGAGAAAAAGAAAGGGACTGAGAAACTATTTGCAGAGATTATAGTTGAAAACTTCCCTAATATGGGAAAGGAAATAGTCAATCAAGTCCAGGAAGTGCAGAGAGTCCCAGGATAAATCTAAGGAGAAACACGCCAAGACACATATTAATCAAACTATCAAAAATTAAATAAAAAGAAAATATATTAAAAGCAGCAAGGAAAAAACAACAAATAGCATATGAGGGAATCCCCATAAGGTTAACAGCTGATCTTTCAGCAGAAACTCTGCAAGCCAAAAGGGACAGGCAGGACATATTTTAAGTGACGAAAGGGAAAAACTTACAACAAATATTGCTCTACCCAGCAAGGATCTCATTCAGATTTGATGGAGAAATTAAAACATTTACAGAGAAGCAAAAGTTAAGAGAATTCAGAACTACCAAACCAGCTTTACAAGAAAGGCTAAGGAACTTCTCTAGGCAGGAAACACAAGAGAAGGAAAAGACCTACAATAACAAACCCAAAACAATGAAGAAAATGGTAATAGGAACACACATATCGATAATCACCTTAAATGTACACGGATTAAATGCTCCCACCGAAGACAGATTGGCTGAATGACTACAAAAACAAGACCTGTATATATGCTGTCTATAAGAGACCCACTTCATATCTAGGGACACATACAGACTGAAAGTGAGGGGATGGAAAAAGATATTCCATGCAAATGGAAATCAAAAGAAAGCTGGAGTAGCAATTCTCATATCAGACAAAACAGACTTTAAAATAAAGGCTATTACAAGAGACAAAGAAGGACACTTCATAATGATCAATGAATCAATCCAAGAAGGCGATAAAACAACTATAAATATTTATGCACCCAACATAGGAGCACCTTAGTACATAAGGCAAATGCTAGCAGCCATAAAGGGGGAAATCGACAGTAACATAAACATAGTAGGAGAATTTAACACCACACTTTCACCAATGGACAGATCATCCAAAAAGAAAATAAATACGGAAACACAAGCTTTAAATGATACATTAAACAAGATGGACTTAATTGATATTTATAGGACATTCCATTCGAAAACAACAGAATACACTTTCTTCTCAAGTGCTCATGGAACATTCTCCAGGATAGATCATATCTTGGGTCACAAATCAAGCCTTGGAAAATTTAAGAAAATTGACATCATATCAAGTATCTTTTCCAACCACAATGCTATGAGACTAGATATCAATTACAGGAAAAAATCTGTAAAAAATACAAACATATGGAGCCTAAACAATACATTACTAAATAACCAAGAGATCACTGAAAAAATCAAAGAGAAAATAAAAAAATACCTAGAAACCAATGACAATGAAAACACGGTGACCCAAAACCTATGGGATGCAGCAAAAGCAGTTCTAAGAGGGAAGTTTATAGCAATACAATCCTACCTCAAGAGAAAAGAAGCATCTCAAATAAAAAACCTAACCTTACACCTAAAACAATTAGAGAAAGATGAACAAAAAAACGCAAAGTTAGCAGAAGGAAAGAAATCATAAATATCAGAGCAGAAATAAATGAAAAAGAAATGAAGGATACAATAGCAAAGATCAATAAAACTAAAAGCTGGTTCTTTGAGAAGATAAACAAAATTGATAAACCATTAGCCAGACTCATCAAGTAAAAAAGGGAGAAGACGCAAATCAATAGAATTAGAAATGAAAAGGAGAAGTAACAACTGACACTGCAGAAATACAAAGGATCATGAGAGATTACCACAAACAACCATATGCCAATAAAATGGACAACATAGAAGAAATGGACAAATTTTTAGAAAAGCACAACCTTCTGAGACTGAACCAGGAAGAATTAGAAAATATAAACAGACCAATCACAAGCACTGAAATTGAAACTGTGATTAAAAATCTTCCAACAAACAAAAGCGCAGGCCAGATGGCTTCACAAATGAATTCTACCAAAGATTTAGAGAAGAGCTAACACCTATCCTTCTCAAACTCTTCCAAAATATAGCAGAGGGAGGAACACTCCCAAACTCATTCTACAAGGCCACCATCACCCCAATACCAAAACCAGACAAAGATGTCACAAAGAAAGAAACCTACAGGCCAATATCACTGATGAACATAGACTCAAAAATCCTCAACAAAATACTAGCACACAGAATCCAACAGCACATTAAAAGGATCATACACCATGATCAAGTGGGATTTATCCCAGGAATGCAAGGATTCCTCAGTGTACGCAAATCAATCCATGTGATACACCATATTAACAAATTGAAAGAGAAAAACCATGATCATCTCAATAGGTGTAGAAAAAGCTTTCGGCAAAATTCAACACCGATTTATGATAAAAACCCTCCATAAAGTAGGCATAGAGGGAACTTACCTCAACATAATAAAGGCCATATACGACAAACCCACAGCCAATATTGTTCTCAATGGTGAAAAACTGAAACCATTTCCACTAAAATCAGGAAAAAGACAAGGATGTCCACTCTTACCACTATTATTCAGCATAGTTTTGGAAGTTTTAGCCACAGCAGTCAGAGAAGAAAAAGAAACAAAAGGAATCCAAACCCGAAAAGAGGAATAAAGCTGTCAGTATTTGCAGATGACATGATACTATACATAGAGAATCCTAAAGATGCTACCAGAAAACTACTAGAGCTAATCAATGAATTTGGTAGAGTATCAGGATACAAAATTAATACAGAGAAATCTCTTGCATTCCTATACACTAATGATAAAAAATCTGAAAGTGATATTAAGAAAACAGTCCCATTTACCATTGCAACAAAAAGAATAAAATATCTACGAATAAACCTATCTAAGGAGACAAAAGACCTTTATGCAGAAAAGTATAAGTCACTGATGAAAGAAATTAAAGATGATACCAACAGATGGAGAGAGCTACCATGTTCTTGGATTGGAAGAATCAACATTGTGAAAATGACTATACTACCAAAAGCAATCTACAGATTCAATGCAATCCCTATCAAGCTACCAATGGCATTTTTCACAGAACTAGAACAAAAAATTTCACAATTTGTATGGAAACACAAAGGACCCCAAATAGCCAAAGCAATCTTGAGACAGAAAAACGGAGCTGGAGGAATCAGGGTCCTGGACTTCCGACTATACTACAAAGCTACAGTAATGAAGACAGTATGGTACTGGTACAAAAACAGAAATATATATCAATGGAACAGGATAGAAAGCCCAGAGATAAACCCACACACATATGGTTACCTTATTTTTGATCAAGGAGGCAGAATATACAATGGAGAAAAGACACCCTCTTCAATAAGTGGTGCTGGGCAAACTGGATAGCTACATGTAAAGGAATGAAATTAGAACACTCCCTAACATCATAAACAAAAGTAAACTCAAAATGGATTAAAGACATAAAAGTAAGGCCAGATACTATAAAACTCTTAGAGGAAAACATAGGCAGAACACTCTATAACGTAAATCACAGCAAGATTCTTTTTGACCCACCTTCTAGAAAAATGGAAATAAAAACAAAAGTAAACAAATGGGACCTAATGAAATTTAAAAGCTTTGCACAGCAAAGGAAACCATAAACAAGACAAAAAGACAACCCTCACAATGGGAGAAAATATTTGCAAATGAAGCAACTGGCAAAGGATAAATTTCCAAAATATACAAACAGCTCATGGAGCTCAATATCAAAAAAATGAACAACCCAATCCAAAAATGGTCAGAAGACCTAAATAGACATTTCTCCAAAAAAGATATATAGATTGCCAACAAACACGTGAAAGAATGCTCAACATCACTAATCATTAGAGAAATGCAAATCAAAACTACAATGAGGTATCACCTCACACTGGTCAGAATGGCCATCATCAAAAAATCTAGAAACAATAAATGCTGGAGATGGTGTGGAGAAAAGGGAACACTCTTGCACTGTTGGCAGGAATGTAAATTGATACAGCCACTATGGAGAACAGTATGGAGGTTCCTTGAAAAACTAAAAATAGAACTACCATACGACCCAGCAATCCCACTACTGGGCATATACCCAGAGAAAACCATAATTCAACAAGAGACATGTACCACAATGTTCATTGCAGCTCTATTTACAATATACACGACATGGAATTAACCTAAGTGTCCGTTGACAGATGAATGGATAAAGGAGATGTGGCACATAGATAAAATGGAATATTAGTCAGCCATAAAAAGAAACAAAATTGAGTTATTTGTAGTGAGGTGGATGGACCTAGAGTCTGTCATACAGAGTGAAGTAAGTCAGAAAGAGAAAAACAAATACCATACGCTAACACATATATATGGAATCTAAAAAATAATAATAATATTAATAATGGTTTAGAACAACATAGGGGCAGGACAGGAATAAAGACACAGATGTGGAGAATGGACTTGAGGACACGGGGAGGGGCACGTGTAAGCTGGGACGAAGTGAGAGAGTGGCAAGGACATATATACACTACCTAATATAAAATAGATAGCTAGTGGGAAGCAGCCACGTAGCACAGGGAGATCAGCTCGGTGTTTTGTGACCACCTAGAGGGGTGGGACAAGGAGGGTGGGAGGGAGACGCAAGAGGGAGGAGATATGGGTATATATGTATATGTATAGCTGATTCACTTTGTTATAAAACAGAAACTAACACACCATTGTAAAGCAATTATAAATTTAAAAAATTATAAAAAAATTATAAGTTAAAAATATGCCTTATTATTCCCTTTTTTCATGATGAAATAACATATGTTCACTCCATAATACTTGAAAGATTATGGAAATTTTTTGATTAATGGAAAATTTTTAAATATTTACCTATTCATACACAGATGTTTCTTCCGTCTTTTTTTTTACCTCATGGATTCGTTTTAAAGTATCTTAAGAAAGCAACACGTTCAGTAATAACCAATAAAAACGTGTATTTTGCTTTTTGTGCTTAATATAACAAATTGTTTTCAAAAAAAACATTTTAAGGGTAATAATATTCCATTGGAGAGATTTTTTCACTCAAAAAATTTTTCTAGTACCTCCCATGTGGTAACTTCTGCTTTTCCATACTACCTTGAAGCTGAATACAACACTTCACATCACATCATATCCCCCAAAGTAAATCCAACTCACTAAGCAGGAGTGAGAAATGTAGAGTTTATGGGAAAACGGAAGAATTTGCTTCCTAATTTACAACTTGATAACATCCATCAGAATGAAGATGCATTAAAATGATCATTGGAACGTTGCTTGTAATACAAAGACTGGAAGCAATCTTAGTATTACATTTATAAGGGACTGAATTTATGTATATATGAAAGGACAGCTACAAACCAGGAAAAAATTTTGCAAATTTCATATCCAACAAAGACTTGTATCCAGAATATGTAAAGAATTCTCAAATTTCAGCATAAGAAAAATAATGACCCAATAAAATTTGAGGAAATATTTGAATTGACTCTTCACCAAAGAAGATATATTGATGGTAAGTTAGCATATGTGGAAAGATTTTCAACATCAAATTAAAGTGCAAATTTAAACATTAAGATACCCCTACACAACAGAATGCCTAAATGAGAAAACAAACACACAGACAATACCAATTGCTACCACAGATGTGAAACAACTCAAATTCTTAGCCACTCCGGAAAACAGTTTGGAAATTTCATATAAAGTTAAACATATACTTACTCTATGGCCAGTGTACAATATTTACCCCGAAAAAAAGGAAACCTGTTTATCTAAAAACCTGCATGCAAGTACTTATAGCAGCTTTATTCCTAATTCCCCCAACCCTGGAAAGATTCCATATGTCCCTTTTTCCCTCAGCTTGACTGAGATATAATTGACATATATATATATATGAAATACTATGTTGTCATTTAAAAGAATTATATAGGTCATATTGCAGATACAGAATGGTCGCTAAGATATGCGATAGTCTGAAAATATAAGGTGCAAAGCAATACATATATGTATGTGTGTGTATGTACACATACACATACACACATTTATTTTAGATTCAGAGAGAGGGAGGCATGTACATATATATGTTCTAGAAACTCAGACTGATTCTGGAAGGATACCCGAGAAACGTAACAGACACTGTCTCAGGCTGGGGAGGCATTTGGGAGCTGGGGGTGGGAGTTTCATTGACTATTCACCCTCTGGTACTAGCAAAGGGTGCTAGTACCCTTCTTGCTGTAGTTGTTGCTTCACCATGTGTATGCATTACTCTTTCAGTTCTTTTAAGACCAATATGAATAATTCATTTCGTTTTCAAAATCATAATAACGATAGTGGAAACTTATTGTTTACACTGTGCCAGGCAGTAAGAGTTTTACATGTATAATTTCATCTAATCCTCACAATAACCCTGAAAGGTACCTACTATTATAATCTCCATTTTACAGATAAAGAAAGTAAGAAACAGGGGAGTTAAGTAACTGCCCATCATCACACCTCTGGGATGCAACAGAGCTGAGATTTAAACCCAGGAAGATTGGCCCCCAAGCCTGCATTCTTAAGCCCAAAACATACAGGCTACAAGCACAGAACAAAAATAAAAGGCGTAAAGCCATTTGTAAAGTCAAAACAGACTTAAATAAAATAAATTATTTTCAGGGGAAAAAAAATTCCACACAGGTTCAAGGGTACTTGCATATTTTTTTCCATATCTTCTAAAAAGTTCAAAACTGGAAGTGACAGTATAGGGGTGAAGGATAACTGTCTTCCCCATGAAAAGATGTAGACTATTTCTAATGTATATATAAAGTACTTTCTCTATTGTTATCACCGGGATAACTGGGAAAACTCTCCTCCACCGTGGAAGGCCTTACCGTGTCACTCCTATATCCCTTCCCAGGCCTTTTCCCATGTCTCTCCACAAGCGCCACACAGAAGTAATCATGCAGATCTTCTCAGGATCCCTGAGGACAAGCCATATATGGCCCACTCCTGTGCTCTGCTGTGGCCAAACCACTCTTTCAACTGTATTCCTGCCAGCCACAGTCCTAGACATCCTTCAAGGTCATGAAGACATCCCACCTCCCACAAGAAAACTCTCCTGATCGTCTACATCAAAGCTCCCCTTTCCCTCCTCTGGAGCTTTCTTAACACTTTGTTTACTAGAAGTGCAAACACTAATCAATAATGCGAAGGAGATGTAGATTATGAAAATGCCTATCCACCAGCTCCCTCCCCTTTGCAATGTGGGTCTCAGAAGAGCAAGAACAAAACGTTTCCATTATTGGCACTACCATCCTCACACTGTCTGGCACAATATTTGAATAACGATTCAATGAAGGTTCCCAAGGAATGGCATACAGGGAATGGCATGAGTCATTAAGAAAACCTGGGGCAGATGGAAAGGCGGGAAGTATGAGCAGTCAGCCCTGGGCTCTGGGATGTTAAGTCATCTTTGCTCTGCTCCAAGGAGATGGAGGGGCCCTTCGTGTGAGAAGCAGGGGCTTGCTGCCAAAGGAAACACGTGCTTTGAAAGAAACAGAGGTGATGGACACATGTGTCCTGCTTTAGGGGGACGTATATAATGCTGTCTCCAAAACTAGATAGACCTCGGAATCCTCCAGGCTACTGGGGAATTGCTAATGGCATAAGTGAGCTTCTGCTCACCCCCACCCTCTCAACCTCACCCCAGGTTTTGCACTGTGTGTGTTCTGGGTGGGAAGGTCTTGGCGTAATACATATCGACTTGATATTAGCAAGAGGAGTTTTGGTGGTTGCTGTTGTTTTATCTTACGGGTACTTGACTCTGAAGTATGTTAAGGATCCAGAGTTAACAGAGCTCATC
Organism: Globicephala melas; assembly: GCF_963455315.2. Classification (NCBI taxonomy): domain Eukaryota; kingdom Metazoa; phylum Chordata; class Mammalia; order Artiodactyla; family Delphinidae; genus Globicephala; species Globicephala melas. The sequence goes on from NC_083331.1 coordinate 23,922,782, forward strand.
CACATCTAAACAAGAAGAGAAGCCATCCTCACTACAGGATGAAGCAGAACCCTGAAGGAGAGAGGCAGAAAGGGCAAGTGGGCAAAAGGTCAAGAGGGAAGGGGGCTTCTGGAAGCCTGTGCAAGGTCAGCTTCCTTTGTCCAAAGAAACCTCGAGAGGACCGCCCCTTAAAGAAACGCCTGCACCACGCTCTGCCTCGGGGTGTGCTCCTAGTTGCCCATGAGGAAGAAAAGACGCTTTGATGATGGACCAAGCCAGCCCACGAGCCTTGGCAACCACTGCAGGCTAAGACCCGAGAGCCAGGTCTCAGCATTTAATGCTTAGCAGTTGAGTAGCACTCTAGATGCTCTCTGACAGTTTGGGAAGAAGAAATGGGTGAGGGGTTAGTGCAGAACCCCACTGAGACCTCCCAGAGGAAGAGAATGAAGGAGGTGACTGCAAGGTCAGAGCTGGGTGGCTGGAAGCCCAGAGGAGCCTCCTTGGGGAGCAGACAGGAAAGTACCTCCTCTGTGGGGGGTAGATCTGGAGAGGAGCTGGCAGGCAGTACAGAGCAGCCTGAGGCCAGGAGGGAGGGAGGGCCCAGGAGAAACAGGCAAAGAGGCAGATCCTGTGCAGGAACCCTGGGCTGCCATCCTAGAGGTAAGACCCCAACTCCGCCAAATGCTTTGTTCAATCCAGAAAGATACTTGAGGCTCTTTCTTCCTTATTTGTGTCTCCATCCATTTGACACCAGCCCTCTTGTAAGTCGGTTGCTTGGTTTATTTATGTAGATTCTCCAGCCAAATTATCCTTATACACTTTTAGGAGCTGTATGAGATTAAAGGAGAAAAAAAAACACTCTTCAACATCAGTTTCCTCAGGCATAAAATGGGGTGGTATATCTACCTCATAAAGCTATTATTGTGAAAACTGAACTAGGTGAAAGGGCTTTTATCAAACTAGACAGCATTCAATGAACATTTTTATTGCTGCTGTTAACATTACTTTTATCATCTTTATTACAGACCTCGAGTGGAAACTCGAAGGAAGTCTTCCCACTGACGGATCTTTCTAGACATAGATAATCACACAAGTTGTGAGAATTGCTGTACTGGAGTTGTTGAAGTTGGTTGGCACACACTGGCATCAGATTATTTCAGATGTGTTTTTTTTTTCTTCTTTACTTTAGGAATGAAATGACAAATTCCTCCCAGGTGGCAGCAAGGGAGCTAAAAGCACAGCCCATCTGCACTCATGCCTCAAATGAAAAAAAAAAAAGAGAGAGAGAGCAAGCCCATTTCAAATGAATCTTTGCCATAAACTCAAGCCCAGCAACAGATGGAAAAAAGCCCTGTGAGACAAAACACACCACCCGCAATCCCCAATAAAAATAATCAACAGAGGCTAAAGAGCTAAAAAAAAAAAAAAAAAAAAAAAAGACACCACAAGTGCTTCCAGAATGCTACAGAGTGTGCCAAGAATCATACCTGGAAGATAGTTGCTGCAGACAAGGTACCCCGCCAGGGGAAGATTACCTGGAGAGAGAGTCCTTACACGCCTTCCACAGAATCGAGAGAGGATATATGTGTTGGAAGGAGGACAATGGGGGCAGGAAGAGTGACACGGGGTAGAGAGGAGAAGAATCATCAAAATGGATAATGTGGGGCTACACATAATAATAACTAGTGATTCCTGGCCGGGAGACCAGACATTCAGCAGCTTAAAAATGCTGTGATGATTGGGCTTCCCTGGTGGCGCAGTGTTTGAGAGTCCGCCTGCCGATGCAGGGTACGCGGGTTCGTGCCTCGGTCTGGGTAGATCCCACATGCCGCGGAGCGGCTGGGCCCGTGAGCCATGGCCACTGAGCCTGCGCGTCCGGAGCCTGTGCTCCGCAATGGGAGAGGCCACAACAGTGAGAGGCCCGCGTACCGCAAAAAAAAAAAAAAAAAAAAATGCCGTGATGTCTAGGAGTATATGTAATTTGTTGTTATCACTAATTAGAAACACTGCCAGATGCATTCTGAAAAGGTAAACAGGTGTTCGGCAATGGCAGAGGAACCAAGGCAACTATGGAAACCAAGGAAGAGCCAGGAAAAGCGGGAGCCAGTTGCCTCCATGCTGGAGTGGTTCTGGGTACTGCGGCTGCACTTTCATCATCACTGTAGGCTGTTCAACAAGATCCGGAAATGGGCACTAGATGTGCCCCCATGGATTCAGTGCGTTGACACGGCATGCACGTGCTTCAGTAACAAGCTCTTGGTCTAATCCAGTTATAAAGGGTAGATGGCTGTGATCAAGGAAGATGGAAGAAGTGTTTACCCCTCTGCAAGTCTGCGCGGACACACACACACAGACACACCCTCAGTATCCTGTGCAAACACGAGCCACTGTCTTCCCCTACAATCCAGGCCTTCCCTGTACAACCCTTCTCTGAAGGACACCAGCCCAACCCCACAGCCAACCCTCAGCTTTGCTGTCCATGGGTCTTCTCTGACCCTCGCTCAGGGAAGTCACCAGCAAGTCCCAAGGAAGCAGCTGAGATGGCTCCAGATCCTCTTTGCTAGGGACTTAGGTAGCTCAGATGTGCCCGTTGCCCAGAAGCCCTGCGACTCCCAGGAAAACACTTCACTGATGATGTCTCAGGTGTTTCCTAGTCTCTTGATTGGATTTGAATATGTGCCTCTCTCTACATGCCTTGGCTTTGTATGTTACAGAATAAACTTAGAGAGATTTTGAAGACATAAATTATTCTGTAACTTTTTTTTTTAACTGCCTGGTCCCACATTCATCAATAAGAAGGCCATTTGGAAATTTCTGGTTTCCATGGCTGGAAATGATAAATCTTGAATTTTAGAGTGCGTTGGTGCCTATTAAAAATGTGGATATATTGAGGACACGGGGAGGGGGAAGGGTAAGCTGGGACGAAGCGAGAGAGTGGCATGGACATATATACACTACCAAACGTAAAATAGATAGCTAGTGGGAAGCAGCCACATAGCACAGGGAGATCAGCTCGGTGCTCTGTGACCACCTAGATGGGTGGGATAGGGAGGGTGGGAGGGAGGGAGACGCAAGAGGGAGGAGATATGGGAACATATGTATATGGATAACTGATTCACTTTGTTATAAAGCAGAAACTAAGACACCATTGTAAAGCAATTATACTCCAATAAAGATGTTAAAAAGATGTTAAATGTGGAGATATATATATATATATATATATATATATATACACACACACACATACTTATATACATACATATAACTGAGTCACTGTGCTGTGCACCTGAAACTAACACAACACTGTAAATTATCTATACTTCAGTAAAAATAAAATAAAATAAATTTTAAATGTGGATTCTTGGAACATCCTTTAGTGGCAGAAAGTCCCAGAAGTGCACCCACAAAACCACAACAGTGGGGATACACCAAAGTGATACAGGAGTCAACTTAAAGAGTTCCCAATGGACAAAGCTGGAGTAATTTGATTAACAAACTGGTATTGGATTATATCCCAACATCCATGAGTCCATACTGATATAAATAAATGATTGAATAGATAAAGGAGGGAGAACAGACAAACTTACCATGCAGAAGAATCTCCAATGCTACTCGCCCACCAAGGAGGTAGACTATATATAACTCCCCACTCCTTAAGTGTGGGTTACCCACAATGACTACCTTGCAAAAAATACAGTAAGAAAAGGTGGGAAAAAAGAATAACTTTGCAGCGGAGAAAACTGTCAAAAGCATCTCAGCCAGATGATCAAGGTAAACATCAAGAGTGAGTCATGTTGATAGTAGGAACCCCGGATGGGATGTGATGGGAAGAGCAGTTTACCTCTGTGGTCTTCCTTCCCCAAACCCATAGCGTCAGTCAAGCCATGAGCAAAACATCAAACAGATCCCAACTGAGAGACGGTCTGTGAAATACTCTCCAGGACTCCTCAAAACTCTGAAAGGTTATCAGAAACAAGGAAAGTCTGAGAAACTGTCACAGCCAAGAGAAGCCTAAGGAGACATTTACCTGACAATCAAATGTAATGGGGTATCCTGTTATGGAAAAAGGGCATAATGTGAACAAAATGTGGACTTTAGTTAATAATCACGTATCAATATTGGTTCATTCATTGTAGCACGTGTACCATATTAGTGTAAGATATTAATAAAGAAATCTGGGTGTGTTGTAAATGGGAACTCTCTGTGCTATCTTTGCAACTTCTCTGTAAATCTAAAACTATTCGAAAATTAAAAGTTTATTTCGAGAAATTAGGAATCCTAGGCACACCATCCCGAGGGGCTATGATTCAGTAGGTCTGGTGCAAGACTCACCAACGGGCAGGTAGAGGAAGCGAATCAGGTGATGCCACGGCAGATGCCTGTGTTGCCTTTTATTTACTTATGAAATAAATGGAAAATTGTATTTAAGCCAAATTTGAGGATTAGAACCCAGAAAGAGGATCTCAGAAAGCTCTGAGAACTGCTCCACCCATTAGAAGTCCAGGCACAGTTATATAAGTTTTTGGTGCTGTCTTTTAAAAGGCTACCTTCCAGATATATTTGAGCAGAGAAACAAATGGCCAACAAAATGTCTACTTCCCTCCACACTTGAGTGCCAGAGGATCCAAGGTTGAACATGACCAGCTCATGCCTGTCTGGCCCTTGAGTGGTGTTCCCAGTGCCTGGCCACCCTGAAAACATTGTCCTATTATCCCATGGCTATTCACCAGAGGCCACGTTTCCTCAGGTTTTGACAACCCCCAAGTACGATCACATTCACAAAGATAAGCTTTAAACTCTGATGGTGATAACACACTGTCCTGTGTCCTCCAGCTCTGAGAGCTAGCAAAATAAAGAGAATAAAAGGAAAAATAAAAGACATCGCTTCCAGCAGCGCTCAAACTGAACATAACATTACATGGACAAAAGCTACTGGTTCACCAGGGAGGGACCAGGAGAGAGGGTATTCTGTGCACATCTTCAAGGCTTGACCAACTGGTGTTTAGTTGTACGTGGTCTAATGGTATTCTCCAAAACGCTAGGATATTTACTCTATATTTGGTCAATTAAAAGAAATATAATTTTAACTAATGAATGGTCTTCGACTTTAAATAAAAGCCTTGGGACTATTAAAATTGTTTAGTTGAAGAGGGTAAACATATATGGCTATTAGAAATCTTACCTGTAACATTGGAATAGGTTGCTAGAGTCTACTACGGATCCGTTGGATTGTGTCTCTGTTATTTTCTCCGTGGATAGTTAATGCCTTGATCTCTTCTTTTATATAGGCTGGGTTTTTTTGCTGGGCATGTTATTCATTTCCTGTGAATATGACATTTTCATTTTGACAGATGGTCCGTTACTCCCAGCCCATATCATTTGTCTTAACTTACAGACTTTCTTGAAGCATCAGGAAAAGCATCGTGTGTGTGTGTGTGTGTGTGTGTGTATGTGTGTATTTAACCAGACCAGCTATACTCTTTGCTGAAGACAGCCCTATGAGCAGGGGCAATGAATATGAACACACACTCTCTTCAATTACCTGGCCATCAGCATTTTATCACTGGTCACCCGTCCCATGCCCCAGCATGGGGATCTGACTAATGAGCTTGTCCTGTGTACAAGCAACAGTCTCCCCCGACAACGTTTTCATGACTGACTTGCTTTCTCACTCCTGGGAATAAGTTGTAACACTCTCTGTTTTGACTAAAAGGCAAAGAATTCCGAGCCTAACCAACCTCAGAGGAGAGCTAACTGTAATATCTGACAGGCCAGCGGTCTTTCAGAGGGCTTGTGAGTGCGTTCGCTTTTGGAGAACAGCCTAGAGTTGGAGAGCTGGGGTCTGAAATAGAGAACCATGGAAAAAAAATTCATTGAAGAACTTTAGTCCAAATCCACGTCGCCAACCTCAAATGATGAGTTTCCATATAGAAAACAAAAATAAAGAAAAGGACAAGATAAAGTTTATTCCCCAGACTGGTCTACTACATGAATCATCTGAACCAAGTAACCAGGATATTTCCGTCCACAAGACCACAAAACAGACTCAAATGGCATTAGAATCAATTGTATTTCCCCATTTCTAATGGCACAAAGTTCATCTGAGTTAAGCAAATGACATTATACAGGGGGAAAAAAAACCCAGCGACATTTAGCTTCAATTTACCATGGTGGACGCTTTCAAATATGGCATTTTGGACCTCTAACAGCTTCAGAACCCCAAAAGATTCTGCAAATGCCAAAGTTAGGGTTGCAGCAAAGCAACCGATCAGAATCCCCCATCCTGTTCCCAGATAATTTGATTCTGACACCAATGATTCCTGAGATTTAAGGAATGCTTCTAATCAGAGTCACTAATGAATTCTCACAGCACTCGGTACTGATCAATGTACACATTTGTCTCTTTAGGCAAGCATGATGAAGGGAACTACAGGGAACTAGAATGATCATGGGGCACATCAGGGGAGAACCAAAATTTCACATGAAGCGTTTGTCTCCCGAGTCAAAGTGGCTCAAGCCACTTGTCTCTGCATTACTGAGGAGTTGCCACAGAGGTAAGAAATAGGCCGAGCAGAAATCACTATACGGAATGCTTCTTGGTATTTGGGCTCAGACAACTGAGGCTGCCTTTTGGTTTCTCTTTTTGACATCTTTCTTTCCTGGAAATGCTAACAGACCCCATCCAGGATGGGGAAGGTAGGGCAACAAATACTGGCCAAAAGGGAAAAGACCTGTTTGTTGCATCTTGTTTTCTGTTAGACCACAATGTCTAGTTCCTTCAGGACAATTGTTCAAGGCAAGTATACCGTCCTGTTGTGCCTGGTCAAAGCACCTTCTAGGGTCAGCAGCGTATGTGCATGCCCTGCAAACAGTCTCAGCGTGTGCCAGCCACCCTGCTAGGTGCTGAGGATGTAAAGCCCCACACGACACCTTCTCTTACAGGAAGTCCAGGACAGGAAGTTGCAAGGAAGCCTGACCTGTCCTCTTGGAAGCCTATACCTGAATATCACAGTTCACCACTTAGTTGGAGAACTGTCCGCCATGGAAGTGACCATCTCTTATCCTTCAGTGATACTCTATAGCAGAGCTGATCAATGGAAGTACAGTGTGAGTCACAAATGCAAGCCATGCATGTAGCTTAAATTTTCTAATAGTCATATTTTTTAAGTTAAAAAAAAACAGGTGAAATCCTTGAATAATTTTTAAATCAATATATCCAAAATAGTATCAACACCTAATCAATAAGGATAAATGATTATTAAGATTTTTTTCCATACTGAATCTTTGAAATCTATGTACATTCTCCACTTAGTGCACAGCTGAACTTGGAGCAGTCCCCTTTTAAGTGGCTAGTGGCTACCGTATTGTACAGCACAGCTCTAGATCCCTGGCCTGGCCTCTCTTTTTTTTACTCTGGGGAGCTCGAAGCATTTGTTCAAACAAGAAGGTAATGTATTATTCTCCTATTGCTGCTGTAACAAATTACTACAAATTTAGTGGCTTCACACAACCCAAATTTCGCTGTCTCACGGTTCTGCAGATCAGAAGTTGACTTGGGTCTCACTAGGCTAAAATCAAAGTGTCATCAGGGCTGCATTTCTTTTGGAGACTCTAAGGGAGAATCCATTTCCTTGCCTTTTCCAGATTCTAGAAGCTTCCTGCACTCAACTGGCTCTGCGCCCCTTCCTCCATCTTCAAAGCCAACCATGTCATATCTCTCCAACTCTCTCTCTCTAATCACATCTCCCCCTGACTACTGCTGGGAAAGGCTCTCCCAATTTAAGAAGATTAAATTGGCCCACCTGGATAATCCAAGATAATGTCCCTCTATCAACTTTATCACATCTTCCAACTCCCTTTTGCCACGTGAGGTAACATAGTCACAGTTTCTGGGGATATGGACGTGGGCTTGAGGGGTCACTATTCTACTTACCACAGGTATCAAGTTTTGTTCTTGTTTTTCTTTCCTCATTCTAGAGAAGAGTAAACTTTTAAAACTGAGGACTTAGGAAAATCTTTCCTTTTGCCCCCAAGCTCATTTAGATTTCCACCCTCAGAAAAGAGAGAGAGAACTACTTTCACGAAGTTCTACCTATAGCTCAGGATGAGTTTTTTCTCTCACATGCCACTGACCATTCACTCAAAAAAATACTTGAAGGTTTTCTAGATACCAGACACCTGCCAACCCTACAAAACAATCACAACCAAATAGCAAGAGGAAAATCATGGTATATGGTGATCATTCTTTTTCGAAGGTAAGAGTTTTTTAATTATTATTATTTTATTTCAAAACCTACTTACCTTGTTGGAAGTACACTAGAAGCATGATATCTTTTTGAAAATAATGTTACTAATTTTCTAAAGTGAGGAACCTGTAGGTGTGTTTGCTATAGAATATTCTCAACCCTTTAAATAATCATAAATTACTAATTAAAAGAAATAAGCCAGGGCTTCCCTGGTGGCACAGTGGTTGGGAGTCTGCTTGCCAATGCAGGGGACACGGGCTCGAGCCCTGGTCCAGGAGGAGCCCACATGCCACGGAGCGACTAAGCCCGTGCGCCACAACTACTGAGTCTGCGTGCCACAACTACTGAAGCCTGCGTGCCTAGAGCCTGATCTCTGCAACAAGAGAAGTCACTGCAATGAGAAGCCCACGCACCACAACGAAGAGTAGCCCCCGCTCGTCGCAACTACAGAAAGCCCACGTGCAGCAACGATGACCCAACAACGAAGACCCAATGCAGCCATAAATAAATAAACTTATAAAAATAAAGAAATAACCCAGGAAGATCCCCAATGAAGAACAATAACTATTTAAAAAAATCCCTTTATTTGTCAGAATAATCAGAATCATTAATACATGGGACCAGAGGTCAAGATGGAAATATAAGCAAAGATCAATACAAGACTTTCTTAGGAAAATGGTTTTTTAAAGCCTTAAAGATTATGGAGCAATTATGTGTTTATCTATATATATAAATGCATCTTTTGATGCCAAGTTATTAATTGCAACAGTTTCTTGCCAAGAATGCATGTTGTCTGTCACCTGGCTTATAGCCTCGGCACCTTTGGGAAACGTAATCATAAAACCAAAAACTGCCAGGGCAGGGAGGAACTGCAGATCGTGAAGTCCAACCCACTCGTGTTACAGATTAGGGAACAGGCCACCCTGGGAGATGCAGTGACTTGTTCAAAGTCCACCAGTGGTTCAGCTGGAGCCAGAACCCTAGGCTCCAAACCCCCAGGACACTGCTTTTCCTACTGGTCTGTTAGGGAAAGGCAGAACTCTCTATCCATTCATCCAACCATCTGTCTTATCCATCTATCCACCCACCCATCCACCCATTCATTCAAAACACATTTGCCAAGTGCCCCCCACATGCCAGACACTGTTGTAGGGCTGAGGCCACAACAGAGAACAAAACCAGCCAAGTCCCAGCTCTCAGGGAGCTTCCTCTCTAGGGAATGAAAAGATAACAAATATATACTTATCTCAGGTGGAAAAGGGGTTAAGAAGGAAAATAAAGCAGCATAAGGGGATAAAGAGTGCTGGGAGGTAGTTACTGTTTCCCACACGAGGTCAGGGACAACCATATTGATAAGGTGAAACTGAGCAGAGACTGAATTTGGAGTAAAGTTTAGAGTACACTTAGGATAAAAGCTAATTATAAATGGCAGGGACATGGTGAAATACTAACAGAAAATTCCAGAAAAGCTCCTGAGGTGTGACCGAGGATGTATTGGAGGGGAGGCAGGTGGGAACAGGTAAAATAAGAAGGAAGAAGGTGGCTTGAATACCCGAGTAATGCTGGCGGTGACAGTCTGCAGGCTGCTCACCCGAGCAGGATGTGACTGCATGAGGAACCCCTTGCACTCATCTCTCCCGTGTGCCTGGTACTTCCAGGGGGTGCCCTTGATGACAGGTCCCTGAAACTGAGGGGTGAACCTGAGCAGAAGTGACCAAAGAATTGAGGAAATGATCCAGATTCTGAGCGGGGATGGAAGTGGAGAGACCAGCAAGACCCTAAAAACCAGCTTATTTGAAACAAGGAATGCCCGCAAGAGACTAAGATACGGTTCAAGCAGTCAGGCTAACTGTGTCGCAGGAAGCATTTTGCAAAGTTCTCTTTAGGCTTTTTTGTAAGCGGTAGACTGTGCTGCTGCACCACCTAGAGGCTCAAAGTAAGATTGCAGCTTTAGGAGAGCAGAGTGGGATCATCCTTGTTTCTGGACCGGTAGTTTGGGCTTCTGTGGTCCCTTCCCAAAGACTACCTCTTGTTGTAATAAAACGCTAGATGCTCCAGTGTTGGTTACCTGTGAACCCCGTGGGAGAGGCTGCAGGATATCTGCCGAAGGGCTGTGCCTCCAGCCCTGCAGCTCTATGACCAGTCCAGCCTGGCTGGGGCGTTCATGGGTACCACTGTCGAGAGCAAGCTGCCAACATGACCGCCTTAGTCCAGAGCTCAAGCATCTCAGTTCCTGTTTCTTCACACTGAATCACAAGGCAGCGTCTCAGGAGATCAGCATTTCCCCACTCCCGGCTGAGGACCACACTGGCCATGCTGCAGCTGTGCCCTTCTTCAGCATTCCCTGGCTAAATGGTGTCCTTTCATCTTCTGGCATTTACTCCTGCTAATGGCTCTGGTTCTGGCTTAAAGCCTCCTCTCCCTCCATCTCCTTCCCTCCCCTGCCCCACCTCCCTCCATTCTCTCCCTCAGATCCAGTTGCTTTGCTGGGCAACAGGCACTTCTGGTTAAAACATCAGGGTAGGAGGGGATAACCTAGCTGTGTCAGGAGGTGGGGTGGGAGTCCAGATGTAGGAATACAGACCAGGAGATTCAACACAGACATAGAGACAAGAGAGGCCATGGCAATAACTTCTCTTTGACTCTCCGTGGATAGCAGTCTCCTCCCTCACCCTCACCCACCCCAACTTTAAAAGGCTGACAAGCAGAAAACCTAGGTAATGTGTATGTTTTCCAGGGGACAATTCAGGAGACACAGAAGAGTTTTCTGACTGTTTTTTCCCCTTAATCTTCAGTAGTGCTTAAACATCATTTTTCTTCAAAGTTGTTTTTGGAAACATTTCAGAAAACACCTAATTAATACACCCCACAGCCCCTTTGAACAAATTCTGTTGAGTAATCTGTTTTGAATGAATTTTTTTCAGTGTGAAATTTTAGAGTGTCATATAAAGAACGTGTATAATTTGAGGAAAAACAATAAACTGAACATCCAGGGACCTACCCCTCATAAACAGAACATTACTGGTACCTTGGAAGGCTCTATTGCATCCTCTCCCTGGCCCCCATCTCCACAGGTAATTCACTATCCGGAATTTTGTATTAATTATTCCCTTATATTTTTATACACATATACACATATTTGACTGTAACTGGATGTATGTATTTATACATATGTGCATGTATGTATATATAACAATATAACACAGTCATCACGGGGGACTGGTTCCAGAACCCCTGAGGATCTACAATATCTACAGATGCTCAAGTCCCTTATATAAAATAACATAGCATAGTATTTGCATTTAACCTATGCACGTCCTCCTGTATACTTTAAATCATCTCTAGATCACTTATAATAGCTAATACATGTAAATTCTATGTAAATTATTGTAAACACAATGCAAATGTTATATAAATAGTTGTGGACACATGACAAATTCAAGATTGCTTTTTGGAACTTTTTTGTTTTTAAAAAATATTTTCAATCTACAGTTGGTTGAATCCGGGGACACAGAACCCACAGATATGGAGGGTCAACTATACAGTTTTGCCTGTTTTTGAACTTTCTGTAGATGGACTCATTTTTATTTTTCTGTGTCTTTCTTGTTTTGCTACGTTTTTGCAGTGCATCTGTGTTGAAGCATGTGGCTATCATTCTTCTTCACCATTGTATAAAATTCCACTGAATGAACATATCACAGTTTATACTGTTGATAAATATTGTACATGCCCCCTGGTCTTCATAAGCAAGATTTTCTCTAGAGTTTATATCTAACACTGTTGTGTCATAGGGCACACACAAGTCCAACTTAACTAGGTAATAATCATTTTCTAAAGCGGTTGTACTAATTTCACAGATCAGGTTGCCCTGGAAACAAACTAGGGTGCTCCTGTGAAGGAAGTTTATTGGGGAATTTTTTTTCCTTTGTTCCTTTGTACAAAACTACAAAGGATGGAGAAAAAAATGCAACCATAACTCCCAAGGAGTAGCCTTCCTGCACTCTTTATCGTTCCTGCTGTAAACGATGCTGCAAAAGGTTCACAGCTTTCTACTTCTTGCATAGTAGCACCAAGAGTGACCTCTTCCATCTTTCATACTTTAAAAAATGTGAGGTAGTTCTTCAAGCCCTGTCCCTCACCCCCCTCTCTATCCCAGCTAAAACACAGATCACAAATCATCCCAATTTGCAATGTGCAAAATTGTTTAAATGCCATTTGTCACAACTTCCCACTCCTTTTGAAATCGTTTTCCTTTTTAGAATTACAGTCTAAGGAATCTTGCTTACTGTTGCAAAGCATTTTTTTAATTGTTTTCTTGGTGACTGGGAGGCACTCGTGCCCAAGCCATTATATGCTATCATTATTTCCTAGCATTCTGAAACATTCATGAAAAGCTAGAAAATCATTCTCTAATTCCTAGGCTTAAAATACTTACAATGGAGTCAAATTCCATTAGTCATAAACAACCGGCACCTAACTTTCAAGTGCCTGATGCTACATAGCATGACAAAGGTCTGATCTCTATATCCTATGGAAGAAGTGCTCAATCCAGGCCAGAGAGCTTCCTAACATGCTCACGTTCAAGGCAATCACAATATTCCACTGATACTTTGCACTAAAATCCACAACAAATTGAGCAAATAGCCTTCCAAGTCATTCTGTCAGCATTCAGAGGCAACTGAATAAGAACTTAGGATTCACTGTCCTATTAAAAATATTCCTAGCTTCCGTTCTTCTTGAAAACCATGTTAGAAGCACTGAGGTTGTTCAATGTGCCTTCTGTCACAGCAATTCCACTTCGATACCTTTGTTTTTTAGTTCAATACTGAGTATGTTAACAAGATACTACAGATTGATAACCAAGGCCAGGCATTTCTTAAGTTTATTGGGGAATTCTTAGTTGGGAGAGAAAGATCACAGACTTAAACAACTGGAAAAAGATAAAAGAACAATTAATTGCACATTATTACAAAAGTAATTTCTGAAATGTTTATTCTGAGCCACTGCTAAAACAAAATTTTAGTTCGTATTTTGGTAAATGAACATATTAAATTACTGAAAAGCAAAAAAACAAAAAGTTACTGTTATGCAAGATCTTAATGTAGTAATTCAACACAAACAGCTACAATTACTCAAAGCTGCTTTTGCTCTATATCTGGTATATTAAACAAAAATGTGAATTACTTTTAACACTGCACAAGTAACCAAAGGTAGTAAATCCAGAAATATTAAAACCTGATATTAAATAGTATTCAAACATTTCAACAAAAACAAAACAATGAACTTCTAGAACTATAATTCTACCCATGTGAAAGGAATGTACATGGATGGTTTAAAAAAATAAATAAATAAATAAAGTGACAAGAGTGACCAACACTGTATCTGCATCTTCAGAACAGGAATACAGTGAGTGAGTAAGTGTGTGCAGGGTCTTCTAATGAAAATGAGAAAAAATGCATTTCATTTTAGTACAATTTCATAATTCCCACGGAAGCTCTAACTTGCATGTGCTGGTGACAGGTGGACAGGGTTTTAAGTGGAAAGTATTTTCCCTACACCCTGAATATGGATGCATTACTTTTTTAAAATTCTGTGGAAAGTTTCCCTTGAAAAAACAAAATTTAAAGCAATAGATTGATGGGAAGTTGATCATTTTAATTGTGGAAGAATAATATTTGCTAAATAATTAACTAAGAAGACATCTGCATCTAGACTCTGATGATGAGTCAAGGTTAAACTTTGCATTTGGGGAACGTGCATGATATCAAAGTCACGTGGGTAAACTAGCTTCCACTTTATACCTGATGCATTTAATTAAGTGATTAACTTCTCCTACCAGTAAAATAAAACCTTTATTTAAGCAAAATGAAAGTATTATGAATTGAATTAATTCACATCAAATATCTGAAAGGGTAAGTGGAACGTTTTTCAAAATATGAAGATGTTATCACATATATTCACTGAATGAATATTCTTAAAGATTTTATTACTCCATTAAATTGTGTCACACCATCCAATAGATACTGTAATTTTCTTCCGTGTCATTCCTTTCGTGTAAATCAGGAAATATTTTCAAAATCAAAATAATACCCAAAATATAAATGTAATTTAATCTTGGCTTGGGAAAAGAAGAATATGAAAGAAGTGCTCCATTTCAGTCTGAAACAATGTTCTAAAAACCCCGTCAGAGGCCTCCTTCACTTTCTTTCCACAGATCCTTCGATGGTTCTGAAACTGATAAAACAGAGAATTCAACCCAAAGCACAACACAGCTTTAACAGTTCTGAATATCATATTTCATAAGGGCCAAAGTGTGCAGAATGGCAGTATTACACTGTCATAATAAATCTACTTATGCCAAGTATATTTTTAACAAAATAAGACAGAGTCGTCCTCAACGAACAGACCTGTTCTGAAGGCTGAGCAACCAAATAGATCTACAACGTCTTTGGAAAAATCACAAAGTGCCTTTAAACAAAGTAAGTTTAGACTGTTCTTGATTAAGATACTGTTATAAACTCCAATGTTTTCTCTCTATATATGGAAGCTTAACTCCCGTTTCTTTTCACATCTGCCAACACTTAATATTTTTCTCTACACCCCTGCACTGAACTGACAGAAGTGTGGAGTTCCACTGTGATTAGTACTATGCATGCTAGTGTCTAAGGACTGGTCTGTCAGTCCGCAGTGGCTGAATAAGGGAATTCTGAATCCATCACAGCTCCAGATAATGCAAAGAAAACAAAGATATGAGGAAAATCTTACCATAAGAGAAATAAACAAACATTTTTAAGTACAGAAAGTTTTACAGAACTAATACATTGTCATTTTAGCTTAAAAGAAATTCAGAACTCAGTTTTGCTGTTAATAAAACCCGTACATACATCGAAGTCAACAAACACAACTTGATCGTTATATACTTGTAAAAATCCAATCTAAGCTTAATAACCGATCAATCTATGTCATAACAACCTGGTTCCTAACTTTAAAAAACCCAGTGCAGTGCTGCTGCATATCAAGTTCTGAGAAGCTAAAGACAGAATCAGTTCTGGTTACATGCATTTCCTGCATTTCTCCACCTTAAAAAAATACCTGAAGAAACTTCAGGAAAATTTATTTTTAAGGCCTGCTCTATTTCTTTATCTTAAATTGAGGAAAAAACAAAGCTTACACAGTGTAACCTTGAAATATTTAAATAGATTTTGGTATTTTTCTTAAAAAGCAATAAAATTTCTCTACTGTAATTATAATTCAAATTAATGTAAGTGCCCTTATTCCTTGTCCCCTGGTGGGTGCTACGTCTTCTATACTTTGTGCAGCTTCCAGAACAGTCAGTGCTCAAGAAAAAAGAAAATGTAACAGAGCAAAACCAAAGCCTCCCACAAAAAATGATTTACTCTAGGGTTACAAAATCTGCTAATGGAAGAACCAAAAATTCACACACACATACCCTCACATACAAAACACAATCCCGGTCCTCCATGCAGGTCAACTCGCAGTTACTAAAGACAAGCAGTAGAAAATGCAGAGCCCAGAAAGACTGCATCAGAGGACTTTACAAAACAGTGCAGATACACTTCACTGGGGACGGGATTCAGGGGAGGGTCCCATTTTTTTCTAGAAAAAGCTTATCTTTGCTAAAGTGGGGTGTTTTTTTCCCAAAATCCCAACAGTGAAAATAATTATTGGGCTTCTAAATGCATTTCCAAATTCACATTAAGTTTTAAAATGTCAACATGTTTTGCACCTTTATTTTCATTTATAGGATAAGTTGGGGACCCAAAAGAGTGAATAAGAAATAAAAATTCTTACTGCACAATCTTTATAGACATTTTATTTTAAAGCACCTTTTTAATGTTAACAGTGGGTTTCTAACAAGAAAAGAGTAAAATAAAAGAGGGTACCAACCACTAGCAAGGTAAAGTTCTCCTTTACGCACACGCACGCGCGCGCACACAACACACACACACACACACACACACACACACTTGCTTTCATGCCAGAACAATTGGTAACATTAGCAAATAATGTCATTTGATGAAAGGCTGGGGAAACTACCACTTATGATATTTATAGAAACCTAAACTACTTATGTTTCTAAGAAATTAAATAACTTGGGGGATTCAAAAAGCTACCAATAGGTGAACCATGAAAATAAAATTGACCCTTAAAAATAGGACAAAAGATGTCAGAAAAAAAATTAGCCTCGATGCTATTTTTTGATGTGAGATTTGTTATTAACAGGATACCATTTGCTTGCAAAGGAGCAAAATATAACTCCCTATCCCTGTCACCCACTCTCAGCCACCTCAGTGCAAATTCTAGCAGCACTATTTGGATGCAAAAAGAATGCTGTCACTGAATGTCCCTGAAAGCCTTCAAATACATGTTCTTAGGGTCTTAACACACTACACATGTGTATAGAAGAATAAACGAAGATAATATGTGAGAGATTACAAAAGTTTGAACTATATATACCATGTGATGACACAACGCACTTAAAAAGCTATATTTACCTTCCTCCCAATTCACTTTAAATGTTAATATTCACTATTCAAATTTTACCCTATGCATCTTTATCTGTTCCTTCCTCTCTCAAAACAAATAATAAAATATACTGGTTTGGAGTTTGTTCTATGCATTTTCCAAGAGCCAATCAAACAGGGACTCAGATCTCTCGTCGTTGGACATCTTCTCCACCGCCTCATAGTATTTAAGCACAGCCTGCAGGAGGTCTCCCACTTTCCAGCCTTTTTCTTGTAAGCGTCTTGAAAGCTAGTAAGAAAGAAAGGTTAAGTCAAACATCAGATAAAACTAAGAACCCTGGTGTTCGCAGTAAAATACCGTTTCCCAGTTGGAACAAGGTCTTCTCCCCTAAACCACCACTCTTTACACAAATTAAACATTTTTCCTTCCTGGCTTTTATAAGTACTCTCCTCCATAGAATGACACTTTGGGATTGCTGGAGCCAGAATCCCACAAACCTCACCCAGCAGATACACGCCCTCTGTGTGGGCGTACAGAGGCTACATTTCTACAGGAAATTCTTAACCTAACTAAATACATCTGCCATACCCTCAATTAGGAACATAAAATAATAAATACAATGTCAAGTTTAATAAAAGGATGTGGATTTTCCTTCCACAACACATAGTGTGTTTTTTTCCCTGGAATACGCACTCTAGCCTCAACGGAAACATGGCTTTCTAAGTTAAGAAATGTTAATGTTTCAAAAAAAAAAAAAAGTAAATAAATATTAAATACTGTGGTGATCATTTTGCAATATATACCAATATCGAATCATGTTGTACACCTGAAACTAATATGATGTTATATATCAATTATAGCCCAATTTTTTTAAGTAAATAAATGCACGTTTAAATAAACTATCACCACCAATCAGAACATGTCTTCACTCATTTTTTTTCTACTTAGTTCTGTAAAAACTAATTTTTTGTAATATAAATATGCTTAACCTTTTTAAAAATAGCTTTACTGCAATATAATTCACATACCATACAATCACTCATTTAAAATATACCAGTCAATGGTTTTCATTATATTCACAGAGTTGAATGCAACACCATCACAATCAATATTAGGACACTTTTATCACACCAAAAAAAAAGCCCTACCTGTTAATCATCACTCCCCACTCCTCCAAACCCCCTCAACTCTAGACAATCACTAATCTACTTTCAGTCGATCAGACTTGCCTATTTTGGCCATTTCATTTTAATGGAATCATAAAATATATGGTCTTCTGTGACCTGGCTTCTTTCATTTAGCATAATGATTTCAAGTTTCCTCCATGGTACAGCATGTCTCTACTTCATTCCTTTTTATTGACAGATAACATTCCACTGCGTGGATATTCCACATTTTATTCATCCATTCATCAGTTAATGGACATTTAGGATATTTCCACTTTTGGCCTATTATAACATTGCCATGGACATATGTTTTCATTCCTCTTGGGTATATACCTGGGAGTAGAATTGCTGGGTCATATGATAACGCTGTGTTTAACTTTTTGAGGAACTGCAAGAATGTTTTCTTAGGTTACGTGGGGATGAGGTTCCCTTACCCCAGCACCATTACACTCAGCTCTGCCTAGGGACTTCCTTAGCCCTCAGTTTATCCAAGACTAAATAACTTGAAAATGTTTGCCTCCCTAAGGCCCGTTCTAATACTTTCCCTACCCATTCTTTCTCCTTGACAATTCACGTCCTGAGCATCCCTTTCTGTCTTATTTTCTCCTTCTGCCTCAAAACAGAAATCTACACTGGAAAAATCCAAGAAGTATAAATAAAGACAACAAAATACAAAAAAAAGATTTTACATAATATCTTTTTCACATACTTCTTTCAACAGTATCTTTGTAAATTCTGAACCAGGAATCAAGAGTAACTTGATTCTTCCTTTTTTGTTGTTATTGATCATCTTACATTGGTTATTCTTTGGACTACTCTATATTACATAGTAAGATTAAACCAAAGTTCTGATAAGGAAAATTCTTGGACAAAAACCTTAAGACTGTAAACTAAAAATCTTGACTGATAAGGTAGTTGGGGACTTCCCTGGTGGCACACTGATTAAGAATCTACCTGCCAATGCAGGGGACATGGGTTCGATCCCTGGTCTGGGAAGATCCCACATGCGGCGGAACAACTAAGCCCACACGCCTCAACTACTGAGCCTGTGCTCTAGAGCCCGTGAGCCACAACTACTGAGCCCACGTGCCTAGAACCCATGCTCCGCAACAAGAAGCCTGCGCACCGCAACGAAGAGTAGCCCCCACTCGCTGCAACTAGAGAAAGCCCGTGCGCAGCAACAAAGATCCAACACAGCCAAAAATAAATAAGTATATAAATAAATAAATTTATATAAAAAAAGTAAGGTACTTGGCACACAGTAAGTTATCAATAAAAATATCCTATTAGTGCAACTAACCTGAATGTTCCATTATTAGAACCCTATTAAATGCTCAAAGTAAACTACTGTCCCTTATTAAATGTTTAAATGTTTACTGGCTTTTGCTTATGCCAGCTTAGTGCTTATTCATTAGTGCTTATGCCACTAATGAAACTGGATTAACAGAAGAGACACACTAATTACTAGGCACAATTATGAAGCAATTAAATACAAAGAATAACTATTTTTTCATATGAATACATGAAATGCTTATTTTTTAAAAAATTAGTTTTCTTATTAGACATCAATTTTATACACATCAGTGTATACATATCAATCCCAATCTCCCAATTCATCCCACCACCACCACCACCACCCCCACCGCTTTCCCTGCTTGGTGTCCACACATTTGTTCTCTACATCTGTGTCTCAATTTCTGCCCTGCAAACCGGTTCATCTGTACCATTTTCTAGGTTCCGCATATATGCGTTAATATACGATATTTGTTTTTCTCTTTCTGACTTACTTGACTCTGTAGGACGGTCTCTAGATCCAACCACGTCACTACAAATGACCCGATTTCGTTCCTTTTCATGGCTGAGTAATATTCCATTCTATACATGTACCACATCTTCTTTATCCATTCGTCTGTCGATGGGCATTTAGGTTGTTTCCATGACCTGGCTATTGTAAATAGTGCTACAATGAACAATGGGGTGCATGTGTCTTTCTGAATTATGGTTTTCTCTGGGTATGTGCCCAGTAGTGGGATTGCTGGGTCGTATGGTAATACTATTTTTAGTTCTTTAAGGAACCTCCATACTATTCTCCATAGTGGCTGTATCAATTTACATTCCCACCAACAGTGCAAGAGGGTTCCCTTTTCTCCAGACCCTCTCCAGCATTTGTTGTTTGTAGATTTTCTGATGCTGCCTATTCTAACTGGTGTGAGGTGACACCTCATTGTAGTTTTGATTTGCATTTCTCCAATAATTAGTGATGCTGAGCAGCTTTTCATGTGCTTCTTGGCCATCTGTATGTCTGCTTTGGAGAAATGTCTATTTAGGTCTTCTGCCCATTTTTGGATTCGGTTGTTTGTTTTTTTAATATTGAGCTGAATGAGCTGTTTATATATTTTGGAGGTTAATCCTTTGTCCGTTGATTCGTTTGCAAATATTTTCTCCCATGCTGAGGGTTGTCTTTTGGTCTTGTTTATGGTTTCCTTTGCTGTGCAAAAGCTTTTAAGTTTCATTAGGTCCCATTTGTTTATTTTTCTTTTTATTTCCGTTACTCTAGGAGGTGGAACAGAAAAGATCTTGCTGTGATTTATGTCAAAGAGTGTTCTTCCTATGTTTTCCTCTAAGAGTTTTAGAGTGCCCAGTCTCACATTTAGGTCTCTAATCCATTTTGAGTTTATTTTTGTGTATGGTGTCAGGGATTGTTCTAATTTCATTCTTTTACATGGAGCTCTCCAGTTTTCCCAGCATCACTTATTGAAGAGACTGTCTTTTCTCCATTGTATATCTTTGCCTCCTTTGTCATAGATTAGTTGACCATAGGTGCGTGGGTTTATCTCTGGGCTTTCTATCCTGTTCCGTTGATCTATATTTCTGTTTTGGGGCCAGTACCATATTGCCTTGATTACTGTAGCTTTGTAGTATAGTCTGAAGTCAGGGAGTCTGATTCCTCCAGCTCCATTTTTTTCCCTCAAGACTGCTTTGGCTATTCAGGGTCTTTTGTGTCTCCAAACAAACTTTAAGATTTGTTGTTCTAGTTCTGTAAAAAATACCATTGGTAATTTGATAGGGATTGCATTGAATCTGTAGATTGCTTTGGTTAGTACCGTCATTTTCAAAATATTGATTCTTCCAATCCAAGAACATGGTATATTTCTCCATCTGTTGGTATCATCTTTCTTTCATCAGTGTCTTATAGTTTTCGGCATACAGGTCTTTTGTATCCCTCGCTAGGTTTACTCCTAGGTATTTTATTGTCTTGCAATGGTAAATGAAAATGTTTCCTTAATTTCTCTTTCAGATTTTTCATCATTAGTGTATAGGAATGCAAGAGATTTCTGTCCATTAATTTTGTATCTTGCAACTCTACCAAATTCATTGATTAGCTCTAGTTTTCTGGTGGCACGTTTAGGATTCTCTATGTATAGTGTCATATCATCTGCAAACAGTGACAGTTTTACTTCTTCTTTTCCAATCTGTATTCCTTTTTTCTTCCCTGATTGCCGTGGCTAGGACTTCCAAAACTATGTTGAATAAGAGTGGTGAGAGTGGACATCCTCGTCTTGTTCCTGATCTTAGAGGAAATGCTTTCAGTTTTTCACCATTGAGAATGATGTTGGCTGTGGGTTTGTCATATATGGCCTTTATTATGTTGAAGTAGGTTCCCTCTATGCCCACTTTCTGGAGAGTTTTTATCATAAATGGGTGTTGAATTTTGTCAAAAACTTTTTCTGCATCTGCATTGAGATGATGATATGGTTTTTATTCTTCAATTTGTTAATATGGTGTATCACATTGACTGATTTGCATATATTGAAGAATCCTTGCATCCCTGGGATAAATCCCACTTGATCATGGTGTATGATCCTTTTAATGTATTGTTGGATTCTGTTTGCTAGTATTTTGTTGAGGATTTTTGCATCTATATTCATCAACGATATTGGTCTGCAATTTTCTTTTTTTGTAGTAGCTGTGTCTGGTTTTGGTATCAGGGTGATGGTGACCTCATAGAATGAGTTTGGGAGTGTTCATCCCTCTGCTGTATTTTGGACGAGTTTGAGAAGGATCGGTATTAGCTCTTCTCTAAATGTTTGATAGAATTCACCTGTGAAGCCTTCAGGTCCTGCACTTTTGTTTGTTGGAAGATTTTTAATCACAGTTTCAATTTCATTACTTGTGATTGGTTTATTCATATTTTCTAGTTCTTCCTGGTTCAGTCTTAGAAGGTTATACCTTTCTAAGAATTTGTCCATTTCTTCATGGTTTTCCATGTTATTGGCATAGAGTTGCTTGTAGCGGTCTCTTAGGATGCTTTGTATTTCTGCGGTGTCTGTTGTAACTTCTCCTTTTTCGTTTCTAATTTTATTGAGTTCTCTCCCTGTTTTTCTTGATGAGTCTGGCTAATAGCGTATCAATTTTGTCTATCTTCTCAAAGAACCAGCTTTTAGTTTTACTGATCTTTGCTATTATTTTCTTTGTTTCTATTTCATTTATTTCTGCTCTGATCTTTATGAGTTCTTTCCTTCTGCTAACTTTGCGTTTTGTTTGTTCTTCTTTCTCTAGTTCCTTTGGGTGAAACGTGAGATTGTTTATTTGAGATTTTTCTTGTTTTGTGAAGTAGGCTTGTATAGCTATAAACTTCCCTCTTAGAACTGCTTTTGCTGCATCCCATAGGTTTTGGATCATCATGTTTTCATTGTCATTTGTCTCCAGGTATTTTTTGATTTCCTCTTTGATTTCTTCAGTGATTTCTTGGTTATTTAGTAACATTGTTTAGCCTCCATGTGTTTGTGTTTTTTACTTTTCCCCTGTAATTGATTTCTAATCTCATAGCATTGTGGTCAGAAAAGATGCTTGATATGCTTTCAATTTTCTTAAATTTACTGAGGCTTGATTTGTGACCCAAGGTGTGATCTATCCTGGAGAATGTTCCATGCACACTTGAGAGAAAAGTGTAATCTGCTGTTTTTGGATGGAATGTCCTATAAATATCAATTAAATCTGGTCTATTGTGTCATTTAAAGCTGTGTTTCCTTATTAATTTTCTGTTTGGATGATCTGTCCATTGGTGTAAGTGAGGTGTTAAAGTCCCCCACTATTATTGTGTTACTGTCGATTTCCTCTTTTAGAGCTGTTAGCAGCTGCCTTATGTATTGAGGTGCCCCTATGTTGGGTGCATATATATTTATAAGTGTTATATCTTCTTCTTGGATTGATCCCTTGATCATTACATAGTGTCCTGTCCTTCCTTGTCTCTTGTAACATTCTTTATTTTAAAGTCTATTTTATCTGATACGAGTATTGCTACTCCAGCTTTCTTTTGATTTCCATCTGCATGGAATATCTTTTTCCATCCCCGCACTTTTAGTCTGTATGTGTCCCTAGGTCTGAAGTGGGTCTCTTGTAGACAGCACATATATGGGTTTTGTTTTTGTATCCATTCAGCGAGCCTGTGTCTTTTGGGTGGAGCATTTAATCCATTCAGGTTTAAGGTAGTTATCGATAGGTATGTTCCTATTACCATTTTCTTAATTGTTTTGGGTTTGTTTTCTTCTCTTGTGTTTCCCACTTACAGAAGTTCCTTTAGCATTTGTTGTAGAGCTGGTTTCGTGGTGCTGAATTCTCTTAGCTTTTGCTTGTCTGTACAGCTTTTAATTTCTCCTTCGAATCTGAATGAGATCCTTGCTGGGTAGAGTAATCTTGGTTGTAGGTTCTTCCCTTTCATCACTTTTAAGTATATCATGCCACTCCCTTCTGGCTTGTAGAGTTTCTGCTGAGAAATCAGCTGTTAAGCTTATGGGAGTTCCCTTGTATGTTATTTGTCGTTTTTCCCTTGCTGCGTTCAGTAATTTTTCTTTAATTTTTGCCAATTTGATGACTATGTGTCTTGGTGTGTTTCTCCTTGGGTTTATCCTGTATGGGATTCTCTGCATTTCCTGGACTTGGGTGGCTATTTCCTTTCCCATCTTAGGGAAGTTTTAGACTATAATCTCTTCAAATATTTTCTCGGGTCCTTTCTCTCTCTCTTCTCCTTCTGGGACCCCTATAATGTGAATCTTGTTGCATTTAATGTTGTCCCAGAGGTCTCTTAGGCTGTTTTCATTTCTTTTCATTCTTTTTTCTTTATTCTGCTCCACAGCAGTGAATTCCACCATTCTGTCTTCCAGATCACTTACCTGTTCTTCTGCCTCAGTTATTCTGCTATTGATTCCTTCTAGTGTTAGTTTTCATTTCAGTTATTGTATTGTTCATCTCTGTTTGTTTGTTCTTTAATTCTTCTAGATCTGTGTTAAACATTTCTTGCATCTCCTCGATCTTTGCCTCCATTCTTTTTCTGAGGTCCTGGATCATCTTCACTATCATTATTCTGAATTCTTTTTCTGGAAGGTTGCCTATCTCCACTTCATTTAGTTGTTTTTCTGGGGTTTTATCTTGTTCCTTCATCTGGTACATAGCCCTCTGCCTTTTCATCTTGTCTATCTTTCTGTGAATGTGGTTTTTGTTCCACAGGCCGCAGGACTGTAGTTCTTCTGCTGTCTGCGCTCTGGTGGATGAGGCTATCTAAGAGGCTTGTGCAAGTTTCCTGATGGAAGGGACTGGTGGTGGGTAGAGCTGGCTGTTGCTCTGGTGGGCAGAGCTCAGTAAAACTTTAATCTTCTTGTCTGCTGATGGGTGGGGCTGGGTTCCCTCCCTGTTGGTTGTTTGGCCTGAGTCGACCCAACACTGGAGCTTACTTGGGCTCTTTGGTGGGGCTAATGGTGGTCTCTGGGAGGGCTCACACCAAGGAGTACTTCCCAGAACTTCTGCTGCCAGTAAGACCCTATTTCTAATATGGATTGATTCATTCAGTTCTACATCAGTGACCCAAGCATTACAGAGTGTTAAGACCATAAGTCATGACTCATCCTTTCCATGGTTTATTTCCACAAACACTATCACTTGCCCAGAAATAACTATAATTTTGTAAATCTCTTATTTCCCCCAAGTTCTTTATGATTGATTTCCTTATTTCCAGTGCATTTGACCTGAAGTCATAGGTCCATCCAATTGATAAGACAGGAAACTCATGAAATGCTTATTAAAGGCACCTAACTGAAAATTTTGGATGTGCCAGGCAGTAGATTAAGCATTTTTTTTTTTTACAGTATTATACTTAATCCTCACAAACCTCTGCAAGGTAAATTCTATACTCATTTCCACGGTACAGATAAAGAAACTGAGACTGATGAACTTACCCAAGGTTACACTGCTAGAGAGTGGCAGAGCTGATACTGAGCCCAACCACTGGACTCTATTACCTGAGCATTTACCCACTTTCTATCAACCATGTGACACAGAACATCATATACCGTGTCCTCACAACCACCCTATGATGTAGGTACTTACTTGTATAAACTCCTTCTTTGCAGAGTCATGAAAATAAAGTTCTGCAACTTCGGCCTCAGAGGCAACGAGCCACTGAAGAATAATCCTTAGCTGGGGGTCTACTGTGCATGGCTCCGTGTCAACATTCGTAATTAGCAGAGTATTTCCATCTTGCTCTGAACCTAATATTTAAATTGAAACGATATGAAGTGAAACTCATCAATTCAACTCTCAGTGCTCTGCTTTCCAAGGACATATACGCATTTTCCATTTGTTAAGATTCCAAGGAATTCTGGAAAAAAATTCATCTTTTCTTAATTGTACCATAACATCAACTAAAGCATTACTTTGAAAATGCAAAATAATGCTAAAACAAAGGAACAGCTTTGATCATTTGTGACAGATGCCAAAACTCTATTCTGAGGTATTGAATTCAAGAGCCAATTCACGAATACCATAATTTGTGTCAAAATATAATCTATAGGTAAAGCTGAAAAAAAAAAAAAACTAAAATGCTACAATCAAAATATAAATAAAACACAAATAAAAACCTCAAATAAATATATTAAATGGACTTTAAGAAAGCTTTCTGAACTAAGAGAAATAGGAGGAGCAGTGAACACCTGTATTGCACATATTACATCCTAAGTATTGTTTTAATCTCTTTACATATACAAACTCCTTTAATCCTCACAAGCACCCTGTGAGGAGGGAACTGCTATCATCTCATTTTACAGGTGAGGAATCTGAGGCAGAGAGAGATCCAGAGTCTCACAGCCAGAAATGGCTGAGCCAGGAAATAAACACAGGCGGTCTGGCTCCACGCTCTTAATCACTTCACTCTTTAGGCAAAATACAAAAAAAAAAAAAAAAAAAAGTCATATGCAACCACTTACCTCCCAAAAGCTAAACCAGGGAATTTTCTGATACACCCCTATTATAAGTAAGACACTGTTCTCAAGTTTATTTTTTAATGAAAATTATGATTTCAACATAAAGAAGATGAATCCCTGTTGACTATAAAACTAATGCCCATGGACCAGTATCGTGCGTTTAACACTGCTGCTTAGTGGTGGGCCTCCCACACAAGAGGCCAGCAGCGGGGCATGCTGGCAGACATGGCACCAATTTGCAACAGTAATGGACATTTGTTGGTGAATGTCCCTGATTCTTTTTTTTACAGTTTGCAGGGCATTCTAGACCACTACCAATCATTTTTAGGATTCGTATTGACCCCTAAAACTTTTCATTTAAAAAAAATTGGTCCACACTATTCTCTTAGCATAAATGTATTATCATTTCCCTCCTCTCTCCCCTCTGACTTTCAGTCAAAAATGGGTCTGGTAGACGACGGTACCAGACACAGTCTTTGGGCCATTCTGTAAATTCTGCAGAGGTCATGGGGTTGAAGTGTTTTCTGTACCACTGGACTTCTCAGTTCAGGGTTCCTGGTTGCCTGGCCTAAGAGTGACTTGTCTTTGGAGAGGTTACTCAACCCTAGCGAAAAGTGAAAGAACTGACATCCTGCAATTACAAACAATAACCAAAAAAATGAAGTTTGTTGCCTTAGGATTTCCATAATTTTGAATCATTTATAAATATACATCAATCCATCTCAGTTACCAATTTCTAATTTAACAAATTTGAAAGTTAGCTACAATTTTCTATATAATGAGAGATGACTATAATCTCTAAAGCTGAGTAATGACATATCTACATATAATTAACCTCCCAGTTTATTCCTAGTTACAAAAAAAATACTGAACAGCCTGTGACCAATGGTATCTAGTATTTATATCTTTGGAACCATGTTCATCAAAGGAAGAAACGAATATTTTCTTCAAATATATGTGTGAGTGTAAGACTGGAATTGAGGGAAGGAAGAATCGATTTTAAAATATCTTTTTTATTTTTACTTCTTGATTTATGTAAGGTTGACAGCAAAACAAACTGACATGTGATATAATAAATTATATCTCATAATGTAAGAATTTTATATTTTGAAAAAGATAATTATATGAAGAGATTATCATGAATTTCTCTCTCAAATAATTGAATAATTCTTTTAAAGTAGTTCGGTCTTTACACTGATGAGTACTTCCTTAGTTTAGCAATCAAATAACACAAACTGCTCAGCAAAGGATCTGACACTGGTTAGATTAGTCAAGAATACCTTGATTTGGAATATTTCTTCATCTTTCAATTCCTTTATTTTATTATCTGTACAATAAGAAATTTGGACAAGAACTTCTCTTGGGTCCACTCTAGTTACAAACTTTTGTAATTTTAATGGAAAACAGTTTAAAAATAAATCAAAGTTTGTTCCAACAAATATTATTTCAAGTTACATTGAATAGTTTAAATGAATAATATTGTATTGAAGGGATCCCAAAAGACATTAATAACCAAAAGGGAAGGGGAAAAATACCATTGTGAAATGTAAAATGATTTTTTTCTCAGTTATTATTAGAAGTCTTCAGTTAGTATTTCCCATTTAATCTGACTTCATATAGGTTATTATAAATGTCTTTTATTTTTGTATGTCTGTATTGCTTAATATTCCAAGTCTAGTAAAATCTTATAGCAAATAAATCAATGAATTTAAACAAAACAAAACAAAAAAGAATACCCTGGTTTGTAATGTAAAAACCCTGATTTGTAACAACCCAGCGCCTCTCTGATGAAAATGTACAAACACAAACATTAAAGACTTTTCTAAAGAACCTTATAAAAAAACATGCAAAAAACTTGAAAAAAAAATTGTCAGTTAGTTACCTTCTACATCATCCTCATGCTCTTCATCTTTATCATCTGGCCCATCACTTATCGAATGAAGTAGCAGAAGCAGTTAAAAAAAAAAAAAAGCTTTAATTAATAATGGTACTAAAGCAAATTCTTAAAACGTGGTAAAAAAATGAATGATACAATATGACATATGATATTTAAAAAGGGGAGAAATGACGATAAAAAGGAAGCTTTGCTTCTCACACCATTTCATGTTAAAATCTCAATTGCAAATGATGCCTAAAGGTAAGTTTTCAATAACTGAGAAGTTCTACCTGACCATGATATCTATACAGCGTCAAGTAATTACATAATAAAATTTAATTTAAAATAATTTAAAGCCAAATATTCTAATTTGGTTTTAGATAACACAGCATCTGAATATTGCAGAATGTCATGAATAATTATTTATTAATGCTTCTGCTGATGCCATTTGTATATTTTTTTAACATAGTAAAAAATCATTTTTTTCTATACCTCTCTTATAAATAAAACAGAAACAAAAAACCAAAACAAAACAACAGAAATCCTGTAGGAAGCAAGCTCTTTTTAATGAAACAGTAATTGGTAGAATGAAAAATAGCAAGCAGTGCAACACATGCATAGAATTAACACATTTTGCAATTAGACGTCAGTCACATCTTAGCATAGTTGAATTTTTTCATTAGATGTAAATTTATCAAGCAGAATCATGTCAAAATATAGGAGAAAAGCAGGTTGATACACATTGGCACTGTAACCCACATTTTTTAAAGAATATGACTTCATGCATTAGTGGTGAAAGACTCATCAGTGTTTAGGTTTCTGGACTGGACCAACCTGTCTGATGTTGGAAAGGATAAATTGTCCTCATACAAATCTCCTTCTAAAGCAAGACTGCTCCAGCTACTGCTGTTACCATTACTGCCAGAGGAAGAAAAGAACACAGCTGAACTAGCAAATGAATGGTAAAGACGACCCTGGTTTTCCTTGGAACAGCATGCGTCAGTGGTAACAGCGGATGTTCTGAAGCTGCCACAGTGGGTGCAGCATCTGTGCAGTTACGTAAAGACCA
This sequence comes from Globicephala melas, assembly GCF_963455315.2. Lineage (NCBI taxonomy): Eukaryota > Metazoa > Chordata > Mammalia > Artiodactyla > Delphinidae > Globicephala > Globicephala melas. The sequence continues at coordinate 23,951,860 of NC_083331.1, forward strand.
TCGCTGCTACTGTACAAGGTATTTGACAGCTTCAGAGATTTGGGAGTTTTCTTATTTGTCCTCAAAAGTTCACGAAAATTATTCTAAATGTGTGTTTATTTTACAGATTAAGACAATGACTTTTAGGACAGTAAATGAATGCATGAACTGAGAAGTTTCACAATGAAATTACTGTCTATGGCAAAGCTTAGGATATAATTTGTAGAAAGCCAATGCTCTTCAGTTTGGATAAAGTTTAAAAACAAAAAAACCACAGGTTAACATTCTCTCAAGTCTTTAGATAGTGCAAACAGTGATGGGCCAGGGTGGTGGTGGAGGATGGGGAAAGGGATGGGATGGCAGACACCAAAACACAGTCCCAAATAGACCTTTTCTAACTACTGGGAGAAAAGCTGTCTTCTGATTTTAAAATACTCTTATTATGTCAATTACCTTCATTTCATTAATTATGTATAATTCAGTAGGTGGCAAATAATATACATTTTCTTCAGAATATTGAATAACCAAGGTCTAATCAAGCATTACACCTGTCTGATCAGCCAGTCACTGACGCCACACAGATACCTTCTCACGCTGCCTAATCAAAAGAAGAAAGCAACTACATTCTACAAGTGCGGCAAAGCGCTACAACACAAAAAGCAACTGCGTTCAGAAACAAAACTAAATTCAGTTCTTCAGATTAAAATCTAAACATGCAATTTAAAAAAATTCTAATCATTAAAATAATTAGTAAGCACACATTAGTTTGCAGTGATAAGCAGCTATATTTTCCCATATTAGGCTAGACAATTATAAAAATTAATAGTCACACAAACCAAAATTTTGGTTCTAAAAAATGAATTAACATAAAATCATCTTTCATGCGTCAGTAAATGTTGACAAGGTTACCGAAAAAGGGAATGACGATTTAAAATTCTAAATACTTTCCAGGCCATCTCAATAATTAACATATCCATATTAACTCTAGCACTATCACATTGTCACAAACCATAATGCATTACAGAATAAAAGTTAAAACTGATCAGTGTCTTTTCGACATTATGTTCCAACAAATATAGATCTATTATAAAACCATTAAACCAACCAGAGTTTTTGCCCATGTAGTCTGTTCCCAGACAAACCAAAAATGAGAAAATATGGAAATACAGAATGGACAGACAGCTGTGAGCCGAAGAGAAAGAGAAAATTAATGATCTCAAACACCATATTTACTTCTATCAATAGAATGATTATCTAAGCACAGGAAAAAAATTACAAAATTAAAATTCTTACCCATTTCCACACTAAAGCCATGTATCTTAAGTGTGGTCTCTGAATCTTAAGTGTGGTCTCTAAATCACTTGCTTTAAAATACTCTGAGGGATTTATCAAGCCTACAGAATCTTGGGACCCTCCAATGACCCAGGGAATATTAATCTCTGGGAGGCGAGCACACCACCAACCCTGTATGAGCCCCACTAAGTTTTTCTTTGTGCCTGAACCTTAAGGCCACACAGCATCATTAGTTCTTATTAATTCTATAGTCAATTAAAACCACAGGTGTTTTTCTGACAAAAGGCTATCAAGTCAGGTTTTCCCCGTCCTGAATTCAAATAATTAATTTTCTGAACCTAAATGCATTTACCTAGGTTAAACATTATTAGTTTAGCCTCAGCCTGATTTGGTCTTTTTGAACCTTGGTTCTGTTAATGGGATTACCTTTTCATCTTTGTTTTGAGTCACTCACAAATACTAAGTGTTCTACACCACTAATAAAATAATGCTGAAGGGGAAGAACCAAGGACAGACCTTGGTAGGCGCCTCCCTCTTTTCATCAAATTAGATAACATTCCATATCAAGTCATTCAACCAGCTACAGTCCTCTTAATGCCACGAGCCTCTAACCCTTGTTCTCCCACTTTAACACCAGGATTCTGTAAGCAACAATGTTAACCCCCAACTGAAATTCTAGAAGCCTGCTTCTCAAAGATGAGAGAAGAATTTAAGTGTTTAATATTCTACTCTAAAGTTATGGGAAGGGCCAAATGATGATCTGTGACATTACCCCCACTTCCTGCTACCAGTTTTAAAGACTGCCTTTTTGGATTTAGATTTTGTAAAATACTGGTGGTTTACGTCACATTTTAAGAAATTATGACAAAACAGATACTTTAAAAAATATTAATATTTACTGGTTAATCCAAGCATCAAACAAAATACTCTGAGATGATGTGTTCTAACAGGTGAAAAGCCGTTTAGGCCTTAACAGAGTTAAGCAGCTTCTCTGCTGTTCTAACAGGTGAAAAGCCATTTAGGCCTTTACAGAGTTAAGAATATAAGAAACAACTGTTATAATTAATAAAATATTCCAAAACTATTTTAATGAACAAAGTTAACTGAGAAAATGATATATGAAGTGACTTTTACTGTACAAAACCATGTTTTTATAATGAGTTTATGTATTTTCAGTCATTCAAGTATAAATTGCTCAAGTTACAGTGTTCCTGAAAGGACAAGTAAGGAATCCTTCCCCCCAAAAGATACCACTTTCATGTCAAGAAAATTACAGGGCCATTTCGATGCCTTTTACAGATAACTGTTCTTTTTCCTATCCTTTAGAGAAAAAAAAAAAGTATCCTCTTTAAAGTGAGAAAGAAAATTTTTTCCTCAAAAATTCATGAGAAGTCCAAGTAAAGCTTAAAGGGTATAGAATCAAATGTATGAAGTATTTTTCAAATCAACTATTGGCACATTCAAAGAAAATTAGCTCAGCTAGTTATTGTATTTAATAAATGTCAAAACCATTAGAAATATATTGTCAGCAATAAAATACACTTTGAAAATAACAGATTTTCAAATTCAGAGTTTTAAAATCAAACTCAATGTAAATGTATAGCTTACTTCTGAGGTCTGAGTACCTGAACTATGTAATTACATGCAAAATCATAGTCACCTTTCACTTAGATGATGAAAACTACTGCTTTCATCCTGGTGTTCATCTTCAAAACTTAAATTGGACCAGCTACCAGTGCTGTCATCACCAATACTGAGATTCATCTGCTGGCTACCAAAAGACTCAGTTGACTGAAAGTCTTCTATTTCTTTCGGACTGGAAAAAAAAAAAAAAGTAAGGAAGAAAGAAATAAAGTCCAAAAGCATCAGATTCTGAATTATAGGACTATCCATTGGATGATAAAGATGACAAAAACAAGAAGTGATATTCAGGAGCTAGACCAGTGGTCCATCTAACCCTTGGTTTGTGTCTGCTAATAAAGACACTCGGCAGGAGAGCATACTAACTTCAAAGTTAGCTGAGGCACCTACACAACATCCCTAACTCATCTTGTTCATCTATTACGGATCCATCCCAAGCACACCATTTATTTAAATTCTCTTTAAAGCAGTTCATATTTTCAACTGGGACCTCTATGAAGGAGCACAAGTTCCTAAGTTTTTGTAAGACAGTATTTTATTTGTACCAAAAATTACCCCTTTTCTGGCTTAAGAACAAAAAAAAAGCAGTCCAAGAAATTCTAGTACTGTCAAGCCTATAATCAAACCAGCCAAATCTCTTCAAGATTTTGAGCTTGGATCATAACCTCTCTCATTTTTTCTCAATGAAAAGACATTTATATTTTTAGTCCATCTTCACAAGGAATGTCATTCACTGTTCAATTACTGTATTTGTCCCTTCTACATTTTATTCTGGAGTAACAGTTTAAAGTGATATTTTAATTTTTTATTGAAGTATAGTTGATTTACAATATTAAATTAGTTTCAGGTGTACAACACAGTGATTCAATATTTTTATAGATTACACTCCATTGAAAGCTTTTACAAAATAATGGCTATATTTGATTCCCTGTGCTGTACAATTTATCCCTGTTGCTTATTTTACACATAGTAGTTGGTATCTCTTAACCCCATACCCCTATCTTGCCCCACATTTTTAAACATGAAGAGGGAAAATGCTGGTCTTCTGGTCAAAATCTTCTAGTGGCTTCTCGTCAATCAAAATAAGGGTCCAAATCCTTATAACATACATCAGGTGTGACAACCTCTCATAACCTCCACTGGTCTCCTCCCTGGCTCCCTTGCTTTAGCCACACAAGCTTCTCTGCTGCTTCCCCAACATGCACAGTCCCACTCCTTTGCCTGGAACCCTGTTCCGCCTGATTCCCACTTACCTTATTCTCTCTCCACCTTTGGCTCTTTGCTCAAATGTTACTATGTCAGAGCAGCTTCCCTGCTACCTACTGAAAACTGCACCGCACCCCACCGGCTGCTGCCCACTGCCACCCCCAGCACTAACTCCCCGCATCTCCCTATTTTAAGATGACCAAGAAAAGAGGCAGTGCTTGTCATGGCTTTGACAGAAGCTACTAAAATATCCGGCATTATTGTGTGGCTTAATTAAATTCCTCCTCAAGAAATGTTCTCTTTCTGTGAGACTAACAAAAATAATCCTACAAACTAATAACACAAGATGGTCCTGATGTTTTCCCAGGGAGAAAGAAGGTTAAAAGTGAATATTTTCACTAAGGCGTTAGTATCGCTGAGCACAAGACACGGTTACTGAAATGCAGAACACTGCAGGACCATCAGAAAGAACTGTCCCCTTAGATGGTGGCCTATCAAGAGGAGTGATGGCAGGGGTGGAAGTATTTGGAGAATTTTTGCTTTCTTCAGAGCACTCTTTTTAAGAAAACTTACCTTTGTGAACAGAAATAAAAATTTAATCTCACAGTAGTACATTAACATGGTGATACTCAATATTTGCTGTACAAAATTCTCCAGCTGATTCTCTGATTCAGCTTTACCTACTTCACAGCTTTGTAAACTTGGGCAAAAGGTGATTATCCACGCTAAGCCACACCTTCCAGCTCAGTAAACGGTTCATACCTTCCTTCCCTCAAGGGGCTGTTGTGGGATAATGAGACAGTGTCTATGAAAGTAACAGGCAGGCTATAAAACAATACACACATGTAATAGGGAATATTTTTTGTTAATTTAGGATTAAAAATAATCATATCTTGCTGAACAGGACCTAAGACACAAATGATCAAGTTAACTTTTCCCCTCATCTTAAGACCCGAAAGAAATCGGAAACTTACCTGCTAACGGCCTGACCAACATTCCTCATCGCCGACGTCATTATCTCAGTAGTGAGGCTTTCAGCAAAGATGACACCGTCCTGTCCGATCCCACTCTCAGCTGCCAAACTGGTACTGCTCAGCTCTCTCTCTGCCTTTTCAATCGCTTCCGCAACTATATTCTCAGCAAGCACTGTCTTCTTATCAAGATCAATATGAATTTGAGGGACGTCGAGACGAAAAACCCTAGATTTCTGGTAGACGTTGCTAAATTTTGAATTAGAAACTGGCTTACTACCAGCAAGTGAATCTGGTCTGGGAAAGTGTGGACATGAATTTCCAGTGCAGTCATGGAGCTCTTTCCCGTCACAATACCTGCAAGTCTGACTCACCCGAGGTGACAACTTTTCTGCGTAAGTGACCCTATCGGCCGCTTTTGTGGTCTCAGACACGTGGAAGACTGCAGATCCTGAACTCAGCTCTAAAGCGTCATCCACTACTTTGCTAGCGTACTGTTCTACAGCTGGAACAACAGTCTCTCCATAACCACGCCCACTCAAGCTGCCGGTACTGTGGGAAAATCTGCGATTTGGTGAGGAAGGCTGAAGAGACGCGGGAAATTCTGGCTCGAAGTGAGACTCGGCATCTTCGTCGCATCCATTTTTTTCATAAAGGCAAGAATCTGTTAAGGATTTTGGCAAGCCAACTGTAGATGCCGTCAGCTCTTTTTTAACATCTCTTGTAATGTTGTGAGCGAGAGAGGCTGAAAAACTATACAGTTCCAAGCACTCATTTCTGCATGTATCCTGTGTCCATTCACAAGTCGGGTTTTTATGCAGGTAACCTCCACTTATTTTACTTTGTCTTTTTTTATCTACTCCTTGCTGGTGTTCTTTACTTAAGAATAGTAACAGTTCATCATTGGTTTTCACCTGTGAGCTTTGCACAGGGAACGTTTTTGAGTTGCACTTCATTTTGGCTGTCTTAGATGCTTCTTGTAATCCTGACTTAACAGACCGATAAGCAAGTCTATTGGCATACTGGTCCATTATTAACTCACTATCACCACCTTCCTGTTTTAGTATTTGGATAACGTGACCTGCGTACTCATCTGTCACACTTTCGCAGCTGGGATACTTGTATGTCAGACCTGACAGACAAGAACTTGGTGGTAATGAAAGAATAAACGAATCTACTTCTCCTGGGTGTGCTACAGCCTCTATATCCGTCTTCTCTTCTGATCTATAATCTTGGTCACTATCAACATAACTGTTCCTCTTC